>NC_140169.1:88797048-89202048 GCF_963971535.1 Notolepis coatsorum
TAATAGCAAGACCGGACCTTTCAGAAGGAGCCTCCAGGTGGATCACGCAGTTTGAGGAAAATACGTCATCTTTTCTGCTAGCAGTGGGTGACGTCAAATCCCTGTTGACGCGCTTGCTAGGAATTGGTGCCTGCCGGGACATCATGGGTGATACATCGATGCGAGTGGCATGCGACACGCAGGCCCATGATGGAGACATATTCAACGCGCATAGAGCGGCGTTGTGGTACAAACTCAGGAATCAATATCCATCACGTATTAATCCGGCAAAACTGGCGGGCAACCCCATAATGGAGACGGAAGGGCCTGGCACCTATGTGAACAAAATACTGAAGGAGTGGAGAGGTGAGCTAGGACACAACCCAGAAATAGACCCGTTGCAGAGGGCGATGTTTAGAGAAAGTGTGATGAGAGGGCTTCCAGAGGTGGTTAAGAATAGACTGGAAGACGTGGTGGGGTTAATGGACATGACTTATCCTTTGTTCTGTGCACATGTAACACATAGTGTGGAGAAGCAAAGGGCTCAGGAGCAGAAAGTCAGGGATCAGGATAGAAATGACTCAAAGAAGTTAACTCAGCAACAACTGCAGCCCCAAAGGAGGTTGCAGGCAGTAATGGTGTCATCTGCTACCTCTCCACCCATGCAGGACCAGGGACCCCCGCCTGCACCTCAGGTAGTGAGAAGCTATGGCTATAGTTCACAGAACCAGGCGTCCAGGCGGCAGGCAGGGAATGGGCAATCAGGCCCACGGTTTACACAGGGACCGGGGAACGAACAACAGTTTCCCCGTTTCCACTGTTGGAACTGCGGCATGCAGGGACACAGGGAAATGAGATGTAGGCAACCATACCGTCCCGGCTCGGAGTATGGAAGACCCGTGCGCCAGGGGGAGTCACAAGGGCCCCACGACCAGGGGGAGACAGGAGGGCCCCGAAACCAGGGGGGTAATCACTAGGGGTGCCCAGAGAATGCGACGGGGGGAAATCAAATGATTGTGGTTTCCAAGGGAGCTGAGCAAGAACCTATTCTGCAGGTCCTAGTGGAGGGCAAATTAACAGAGATGATGGCAGACACTGGAGCAGGTTTTTCCTGCATAAAGCAAAAATACGCCGCTCACTTACCCCAGTCTGGACAGTATGTTCGGACGGTCGGATTCTCGGGAAAAACACAATTAATACCCACATCAGATCCAATCTCTATGACGTATAACAACAAGACCATAACAATACCTGTATTAATTTCGGACAGCACCCCGCGCAATCTCTTGGGACGAGATGCAATGTGTAAACTAGGCTGTAAAATCCTATGTACGCCTGAGGGGATTCAAATTGAACAAGACGTGTACCAAATGATGCTACAAGGGACGGGGGAGAAAGAGGCCACTGTGTTCTGGCTGGGCAACATAGATGCAGAGCTGCAAAGGGTCTGTGACCCCTGGGAGCCATTTCTGAAAACCCAACTGCCTCAGTCTAGACAAACAAACATGGAGGCACATTGCACACTACAATATTTGACGAATAGTGACCTAGTTAGGAACAAGGCATGGTTGCAGGGACAGCCCGAGCAGGTGCAGATTGACTCATCTACGATAATTGTAGGGAGACAGGGCGCGGCGTTGAGGGTTAACACGGGTAAGTATCTACGGGAACAACATAGACTAAGAGACGCCGCCCCACACATCACTCTGAGAATAAATCCTGGTTACGAATCCGAACATCTAGGTTCAATGATACAGGAATCCGAGACTCAAAGGTGGGTCTCCACGGAATCTCCGCTAATTTGGAACAGCGCAGATGGGAGTTTCATAAAAATTATGATTTCCTTTTCAGTTTTGGCAAAACCGCAAGTAATCAGATTACCAGGAGACCCTTGCGTTATTCCAGAGGCGGATGCTTTGCTGGAACAGGACATGTTGGCGCGCACCCCGGAACGGTTGTGGTCAAAACACGACACAGATGTGGGTCTAATATTGTCGGCACAGCCAGTGAAGGTCAGGTTAAAGAAGGGTTGTAGACCACCCTTTATCAGACAGTATACAATGAAGCCAGAGTCGGAGGAAGCTATATCACATCAGATTGAGGGACTGTTAAAGGGGGGAGTGCTCGTCCCTTTCAAATCCAGATGTAATACACCTATCCACCCAGTGCTAAAGGCGGACAGGGCTAGGTACAGACTGGTACACGATTTGAGGGCGGTGAACGACGTGGTGTCTGGACCAGAGGCGGAAGTCGCTAATCCACACACCCTCCTGACAAACATCCCGAGTAGCTCGCAGTACTATACGGTCATTGATCTCACGCAGGCATTCTTCAGTGTTCCATTGGAAAAAGAGTCTCAGTATCTGTTTGCTTTTACCCACAGGGGGAAACAATACTCTTACACCCGGTTGCCACAAGGGTTCGCGCACTCGCCGCATTACTTCTCGAAGGCGCTCAAGGAAGACTTGCAAGGAGTGTGCGACACACTACTCAGCACGGTTTTACTGTATGCAGATGACATTCTAATCTGCTCGGATACACGTCAGCAGTGCCATGAGGACTCCATCAAAGTTTTGAGTGGATTAGCCGTGGGAGGCCACAAGGCATCCCGTTCAAAACTGCAGTACTGCCAGCCAAAAGTTGAGTACTTGTCTCGCGTCATTCAAAAGGGCATAAAAAACATCTCACCCACGCAACTCGAAGCTGTATCCAAGGCACCTAGGCCATTGACGGTCCGACAGATGATGACGTTTTTAGGGATGACTGGGTACAGCTCTGAGTGGGTGGAGGACTATACGATAGCGACAGCGCCGTTGAGGATGATGATAAAAGAGGCGGGTACAGACAAGCTTCGCGCTCCCTTGACATGGACCGAGGAGGGGGAGGACGCGTTCATAAACATTAAGCGTCTGTTGTTACAGGCCCCTGCCCTGGCGCTGCCGGATTATGAGAAGTGTTTCCACCTATTCGTCTCACATAGAGCGCAGCATGCGACAGCTGTCCTGACTCAAACACAGGGGGGGAGTGGGAAAAAACAACCGATAGCATATTACTCTAGAGCTCTTTCGCCGGTGGAGCAGGGTCTGCCACCTTGTTATCAGGCCCTGGCCGCAGCACATTTGATGTATGAGAAGGCAACGGCCGTGACAATGGGATATGACATTTGCATTTGGACACATCACAAATTGGCAAACTTGATTGAAAGAGGCAAATTTGTTCTGACCAGCCAACGGCAACAGGCTTACATGAGGCTCCTGCAGTACTCGGACGTTACGATAAAAACATGCCACGGCAGTAACCCGGCGGATCTGGTACCACTCCCGAGCGAGGGTCAACCGCATGAGTGTGAGGTGGAGGTACAGGCTTTCGTGAAACTCCGTCCTGATTTGGGAGTCGACCCGCTCGCGATAGCAGAACTCTCACTTTTTGTGGATGGGTCCTGCTATCGGGAGGGGGAAAATTTAAGGTCAGGATACGCCGTCGTACAGTGCAAACCTAACGGAGAAACACTAACAAGAAAGGCCGGACAATGCATGCAACCATGTTCGGCCCAGCTTGCAGAACTAATAGCACTAACAGAAGCATGCATAATAGCTAAAGATCGCACGGTTAACATCTTTACAGACTCTGCGTATGCGCATGGCGTATGCCACCTATTCGCGGCCATTTGGAAGGCAAGAGGCTTTAAGAAATCGGACGGCTCACCGATCCTTCACCACAAGCAGGTTGTGGCGCTTATTCAGGCTGTAAAGTTGCCCAAAAGCATTGCTATCGTAAAGTGCCAGGCACACAGAAAAGACCTGTCCTTTGTGACGACGGGAAACAACGCGGCGGACGAGGCCGCGAAGGCGGCGGCTGCGGTGCCGTCCACGGCTGTTCTGATGTTTGCGGCCGAACTGACGACTGAGGTAACTGAGGATAATTTGAGTGATCTTCAGGACTCAGCCACGCAGGCCGAGAAACAGTCGTGGACGGAGAGGGGGGCTGTAAGGGGGGCAGATGGTCTGTGGAGGAGTCATAACGGTTTGATAGTCGCCTCCATCGATCTTCTGTCCTTAGTGATACCTGAGGCTCATGGTGTTGATCACTGTGGAAGAGCAGAGACCCTGAAACGAATCACGAAAATGGGATTTTGGTCCCCAAAGCTTCAGGCACAAATTGACGTTACACTAGCCAGGTGTTTAACATGCTTACAGGGCAATGTGCGCAAAGGAGTACCGACAGTGGCGGCTTACACACCCCTCCCTGAGGGACCATTCAGACATCTGATTATGGACTATACAGACATGATAACGCCAGTGCAGGGCAAACGATACCTCCTGGTAGTAGAGGACTGCTTTAGTCGCTGGATTGAGGCCATTCCATCTAAACACAAGAACGCGGACACAGTGATCAAGTTCCTGTGTCGCGAGGTCATTCCGAGATTTGGAATTCCCACGATATTACAAAGCGATAATGGCCGCGAGTTCATCGACAAGGTGGTTAAAGGGCTGATGCAGAAATTAGGTATAAGACAGCGCCTTTCCTGTGTCTATAGTCCCGGGTCGCAGGGGAAGGTGGAAAGGGCCAATCTGGTCATTAAAAACAAACTGTTGAAAATCTGTATGCAAACTAAGCTTAACTGGATTGATGCTTTGCCACTTGCTCTGATGGCTATTAGAAGCAGCGTAAACCGCCAAACACAGCTAACACCGCATGAAATGCTTACAGGCCGCAGCATGCCAGCACCGCCATTTAGACACCTGGCTAGGGGCCCGGCATTAGATATTTTTGAGCAAGATCTGAAAAAATATCTTCAGCAAGTGACTAAAATACATGAAGCTGTGTTTCGACAGGAGCAGAGAAAGGAGAGAAAGGGGGTGAAGGAGGCGGAGAAGGAAGCCACCAAACCGAGACTGATCCCTGGGGACTTGGTCTTCGTAAAGGTCCACAAGAGAAAGTGGTCATCACCCCGGAGAGAGGGCCCGTACGAGGTGATCCGATCGACTGGAACGGCAGTCCAAGTCAAAGGATCAGCGACCTGGTTCCACTTCAATCACTGCATAAAGGCCAGCGGCGATCTCTTGGGGGATACAATCGATCGCAGTTATGCAGAACCCGACATGGAGGGTCCGAGACGGCAACTGGAAGGTGCAGTGCCTGCTGATGCTCCCGCAGATGTTGGCAGCAGTGTGCGGACGGTCGGCCGGGCACAACGACGTCATTGAGAACCGTCACGGTCGACCCGTCCTTGAGGATGACGGGTTTGAGTGGGTAGGAGTCCCACGGGGTCCCGCTCAGGCTCAAGTACCAGCAGGCTTTCATGACCAGGCTCAGAATCAGGCGCCCCCTCTTCCCTCCATCGAGGAAGGGGGGGAGAAGATAAGACTACAACCAAAAGGGGTGTTTCCCGTAGGACCGCAAGGGCATGTTTTTGATTTTGACCATTCCCCCGTTACAGGCGGGGATACTTACCATTATACTAACGAGGATCGGGTTGTGGGGGTAGATAGGAGGGTTGAGCCTGTCCCGAACCAATCACAGGGGACAGGGGTGAGGGGAAAAAGGGAGGTCAAGGACACTGAGTCGGAAGAGGTGGGGGGACAGGATATGTTCCAGAGGACAGCCGGAACGTTGAGGGACTCAGTGGGCTCACTCTGGGCCAGGTTGAGGGGTTTGCTTCCTTCCGGGGAACAAGATGGGGGCGACTATGACTATGACGAGGAAGACCCGGAGGCTGACCCGATGTATAGGGCGGCTTTAGGGAATGAGTGGTTTAAGTGGGTCCAGTACACGAGCGCGCAGAATCAGATAGAGGATTGTTATGTCTGCTCCAAGGCACGTCCGGATAGGCTGCTGGTGAAGGGCACGAAGTTCAGTTGGGCTCAGTGTGACAGGGACGCAGAGGCATGGGAGGGGCCCCATAATAGTCGCCCTTGGTGCGAGGCAGAGTGTTTGGGGTTTCTCGGCTCTAGTCGTTTTAAAGCGGCAGGAAACGTCACGGATTTCAAGGATGTCACTATGCGGGAACGTTGTAGGAAATTGGATGTACGTGTGCAGGGGGTAGCGACGGGGTTGCCAATACCCAGAGGTGTCAAACTATGGCTGACCAAGGATTTCGAGTGCTTGCAAAAGGAGGGGACCCGGGATGTAGGGGAGGTGGCAGAGGGGCGGTGCACTACTATTTGGAGCATCACGACTAACTGCACGAAAGAAGGAAAGTGTGGACACGGGGTCGTGTTAAAGGGAGTGGATACCAACCCACGGCCTGTAGCTTGCCCTTTTCATGTCCAGGATATGGCACTGGCGGACCAATACTGGCTCTGCGGCGGTAGGAGGTTGAGGAATACACTTCCTTTAGATTGGTCAGGTAGATGTGCCCGGGTTCAGGCGATCATGCCAATGGTGGTCCTACCATTATCAGTGACGGAAGGACCTTCTGAGTCTCCTATCTCTCGAACGAAGCGTAGCTACAAGGCAGACCCAAGGGTGTATCTGGACAGCATAGGACAGCCAAGGGGCATTCCAGCCGAGTTCATGGCTAAGAATGAAATTGCGGCAGGGTTTGAGTCTATTCTGCCATGGATATCGGTCAATAAGAACACCGGGTGGATCAACTATTTGTTTTACAATCAGCAGCGGTATCTCAACTACACCGAGGAGGCGTTGGATGCAATGGGGGACCAGATGCACGCGACCAGTACGGTGGCGTGGCAGAATAGACAGGCTCTGAACTGGTTAATGGCGGAGAAGGGTGGAGTCTGTTCCATGTTTGGACAGTACTGCTGCACATTCATTCCGACGAATGTGGGGCCAGGGGGAAAGTTCTCCGAGGCCATGGCTAAGCTGAAGGATTTGAGGGAGGAGTTGAGGGGGAATTCTGGCCGGAATGAAGAATGGTGGGGGAGTGGGGTGTTGGAAAGATTGGGACAGTGGGGAAGCATAGTGATGCAGACGGGGATATCCATTGGGGTGGCAGGGTTGATATTGGTTCTCCTTTTCTGTTGTGGTATGCCTCTCTTGGGTAGGCTGGTAACTTCACACGTAACGAGCCAAATGCTGATGGTGGGACAGAAAGAGATTGAGCCACAAATCGGGCCATATCCTCAGCTTTATGCTGCCTTAGAGGGAGACGAGGGGATAGAGGATTAGGGGTATGGTGAGGTAGGGACATTTTCTTTTTGTTGGTTCTTTCCTTTAAGAGTGACGGGGGATGGTCTGAGTGCAGTTTTGTTGGTTTATTCCTTTAACTAGGAATTTTAGTCTGATTTTCTAATGATCCTTCGGCATAGAGATTGCAACCATTGAAAATCATTGCATTGTTTTTTATTTTTTTATTATTTTTTGTTTATTTTACTTGTGGTCCTGGTCAAACCGGAATGGGAAGGGGCATCGGCAGAGTGTCGGTTCTGAGCCTGAGGAAGCATTGAGAAGAAGTGGTCTGGGGATCGGTTCTGGGGACTGGAGGGACAAAGGGGGGGGCTAACGCAGTGGGCAAGATGGGCACCTCCCGTCGAAGATGGGGGGACACATGGTGAGGTCGGTACCAGCGCCTCCCGTCCAGGCATGGGGACATGCTTCTACGAGGACTGGAGGTGTGGCGTGGTGGTTGCTGTATTGGCAAAATGTGACTTTTGGCAATACGGTGAGGAGACTATGGCGTGGGCATGGAAGGGGGGCTGAGCGATGGACACTGGGACTCAATGTTATGGAAGAGACAATGTCATTTTTTTTTGGGAGGGATGTTCTATGTTTAGTTCTGACGGTCAACTTCTCCTTTCCCTGATGAGAGTCGCGGTTTCCGGCCGGAACTGTGGCTCATTTGGTAAGCGGTGGAGGTTGGGGGGATTTGTCTGTCAGGTTAGGATTATAAATCGGGGTATTTTTTTTTGATGTTTTATTATTACTCTTGTTTTGAGCGGTTTTGTGTTTATTGTGAGAACGGTAGTCAGCCTTTGTTGGTCCGTTAGGGGTCCAGTGAATGAAGTAAGGTTTCTTGTTTAGTTAGACATTTAAAATTTATTATATGGCTAGGTTTCTTGTTTAGATCAGCCATTTAAACTTTTATTATATAAATATGGTTTCTCGTTTAGTTAGACGTTCACATTTTCTTGGTTATATGATTTGGGTGGGACTAGGGATAGCCCCAAATGGGGGAATGTTGTGGAAAATGTGTATGGGGTGGACTAGTTTAATATAGGTCAACTAGCAGTGCTGAAAGACGGTCTGGCTGACGTTCTTAAAACAACTTGGACAGATGGACATTTCAGTACGGCACGTTGTGTGCTTGTAATCTCGTACATCGTATCGCTTTCATATCTTGTTCTTTTCTCTCTTTCATACATACACAGCACACACACACAGGCACAGCACACACACACAGACACACGGACACACACATACACAGCACACACACACAGACACGGTCACACACACACACACACACACAATCACACACAAACACACACACACACCGACACACACACAGAAACACACACACACACAGTCACTACACACAGACACACACACACACACAGACACACACACACACACATTCCTGTGTCCCGGTAGACAGCGGGTTGTGACGCACACACACACCGACACACACACACACACACACACATTCCTGTGTCCCGGTAGACAGCGGGTGGTGACGCACACACACACAGTCACACACACACAGTCACACACACACACACACACAATACACACATACAATACACATACGTCTGTACGCAGACGCACACACACACAGACACACACACACATACACACACACACACACACACACACACATCTCACTCTCTCTTCATGTTCTTAATGTTCTTATCTCTCTCCGATGTTAAATCTACGTATCATCTTAATGTACGTCATGTCAGATCTGACATGATATGATACGTCATCATATCTGTCATGGGGGGGCAGGACTGAGAGGGGATTTAGGGGACAAGCAGAGGGATTGAGAGTTAGAGTGTTTTTTGTTCAAGCTGTGGTGATCCTCTGCTCGATCCATAGCTTTTGCTGTTAAGAACTTCTTTTCCTAAATAAATTACCTACTTGTTACAATTGGAAATATCGTCTCCTGCTGTGTTAAACAACCATCAGCCACAACAACAACTTCTTATCAGCTCTCTTGGCTGTCCATCCGTGTACTGCGCCATGAAGTACAGCCGGTCTCTGTTACTATCTGTCTTGTCCTCCACTCCGTGTTCAAAGGCCCTGATGAATAGCCTGTACCCCATAGGGTCTCCCTTGAATATAGGAATCTGTTGAGGGGGCAGAGTAGCATGGTTTTGTTGCTTCGCTAGGAAATCCACCATGGCTCATATGGACTCTTGTTGCGGAGACTCTTGTTCCTTCTGTGTAGCACCGCCAGGTGCTTTGGAGCTGCTACTGTAAGCAGGTTCTCCTTTTATCGCTACGGCCTGAGGAGTAGGCGTAGCCTGCTCGTGAGCTTGTGATTCGAAGGGCTTCTTTTTCTCTATGTAAGAGTTCATTCCATCCCTACGGGACACTCTGGATGAGGCTCGCTGGCCCTCGTACTCTTCCAGTACTTTGAACTTAGCCTCTGCGGCAGCTAAAGCAGCATGGACCTGTAAATCCTCTCTCTCCTGTTCCTCCCTCTCTGCTCTTAGCTTAGATGAGGTAGCTAAGAGCAGAGCCTCCTGTTCATCGAGTTGTCGTTTTTGCTTTAGAGAGGAAGCCTGGGCTAGCAACTCAGCCCTCTCTAATTCAACTTTCAGACGCACGCTTGCAGATGATGTTCTGGAAAATGTAATATAATAATTTAGGACCTGCTCAGAGGTCATCAATCGGCACACATGCGATGCATGCATGCAATTCGTATCTGCGATTAACCCATCCCGTCGTCCTTCCCCCCCAAGGGCAGCCGGGAGCAGACAGGCGTCAACGTGAGCCGCGCCAGGGGACCAATCCAAGTGCTCCTGTCCGTCTTCGTCAAGGACGCCACAGCGTTAGCGATCTATTGTTGTGCATGTTTTTCCATTGGGTTTATCTTATCGGGGGGGAAACCCTTGCGAGCACGGGGAGAACATGCAAACTCCACACAGAAAGGCCTGGGAGATACCCCACCTGGGTAACTGGCATCATGGAAACCTGGTCCCCAAGCTGGAATCGAACCCTGGACCTTCTTGCTGTGAGGCGACAGTGTTAACCACTACACCACCGTATCGCCAGTAGTGGATGGTGCTCTAGACCCTTTCATTTTTACGATGCCGGATGCACTGTCTTCAGGCCCAACCTCATCTTGGTGCTTCCTAGACTCCGCTATACGCTGATGCACCTCTTTCATCCATGTGTCAGCCTTTACTGTGAAGTTGTAAAATGTGTCAGCCTTCGGCGTGAACCATCCATCCTGATCTGTCTTCATCTCCTCTTCTGATGTCTTGCTTAGTACCACCTGGACTGAAGTTTAAGCTCACCGAACTCTCCAAATAGATTGTTGAATTCTACCAATCTTGTACACCTTCCAAGTTACCATTGTCGTCCTCATCCATTAATTGATTCATCTTATTCATGTGACCAGTTAGTTGACCTAACTTAGCTCTCCTCTTATTGATGGCCTGACGGACATCTTCCTCATAGACCCTTTGTCATCTCAACCTTCTTAGGTTCCGACATTTTGTTGTTATCCTTCTTTCAGCGCTCCAGTAGTTTGTGTTGATTTTTTCCTCTTGGAAGAGAGTTTTCTTACTAATATGAGGGCCGACGTTCCACTCTACTGGTTAAAGTTGCTTACTCGTGAGTAGTAAGTTCGTTGATAAAGAAAAATAATGTCCACAGCCGCTCCAGTGTAAAACAAAGATATCCAAATGGTTTATTTCTCTTCCATAGCGAAGTCTTTCTTTACAGAAGTGGTCCTAAAGCTACTTTCCTAAATATTCACGTCAAGGTAAGAAAACTGTATTTTCCCAGTCTCCAAAATCACAGCCAACTCGACACATGAAAATTCCTCCACACTGGAAAGCTGTAAATCAACTTGCCGGCTCTTTCCACAGCAAAACGGTAGGCTTGGCACCTTGGTTGAGAAATGCAGGCTTCAGTCTATGTTGTTTAGTCTATCTGTTCAGTCCTGTTGAGTCCTGTTTCAAGCTACACACTGCCTGTTCTGTTCTTCTTCTTCTTTAGAATTTCCGGCAGTGTAGACGCATCGTGGCGTATTACTGCCCTCCGCAGTTCTTATACTACACTAGTGGTATGGTTTCCATAGTTAGGCCTCTGGTAAACCAACTTTTGATTGTTTACCCTCTTCTTCTTCTCATCTTCAAAACACATTACTATCGACTATCTCCTTCTTCTCTGCTCCTCTTGCCTGTCCAATACTAATAAATACAATAACGCTATATCCTTTGATACAACTCTGACGAGTGCAGAAATGTCAGCACTGACTCTTCTTCTTCTTCTTCTTCTTCTTTATAATTTCCGGCAGTGTAGACCATCGTGGCGTATTACTGCCCTCCGCAGTTCTTTTAATTGAGCTCTTCTTCTTCTTTCTTCTTTTGAATTTCCCGCAGTGTAGATGCACCATGGCGTATTACTGCCCTCCTCAGTTCTTATACTACGCTAGTAGTATGGTTTCCATAGTATGGTCTCTGGTAAATCAACTTTTGATTGTTTACACTCTTCTTCTTCTCATCTTCAAAACACATTATACTTCTACTTTCTTCTTCTTCTTCTTTTGAATTTCCGGCAGTGTAGACGCAACATGGCGTATACTTCTGATTCAAGAATACCCTGAAGACTCTGGCAGGAGCACTCATTCAAGGGTACTACGACTATGCTTGCACCTCATGGTACCAAAGCACCTCAAAGGCACTAAAAACCAAATTACAAACATCTCAAAACAAACTAGTCAGACTACTGCTTGACCTGACTCCTAGAACCCACCTCACCCCTGCACACTTTGCCAACCTAGGATGGCTTAGAGTAGACGACAGAGTACAGCAACTTGCAATGGGCCTGGTCTACAAGATACACTACACGACCAAGGTACCCATGTACATGTCAAAATACTTCCCAAAGGTCAGTGAATACCACGATCACAACACCAGGGGGAGCTCCACAAATCATGTAAAACCCAGTTTCGGCTCAAACAAGGGACTAAACACGTGTCGCAATTATGCCACAACAATGTGGAACGCCCTACCCAAAGCTGTAAAGGAATGTGAATCACTACCCACCTTCAAAAACACTCTCAAAGAACACCTACGGGAGACTGCAATTCAAAACTGGCCCCTACAAATGTCCTAACCCAGTTGTACAATAAAGACCAAGCATGGCTTTGTCAGTATTCCAATGTACAGCCCCACCCCACCTACCCAACCCCAACCTCCTCCAATGTACAGTTTCTATGTCAAATGTATGTCAGTATTCCAATGTACAGTGTGTGTCCCCCTAACCCAACCCCCCCCCCCCCCCACCTCCAATGTACAGCCCCACCCCACCTACCCAACCTCCCCCAATGCACAGTTTCTATGTCAAATGTATATACACTCTTCTTCTGGATTTTTTTAGTATTACAAACAGTACTGTATTTGAAAATCTGGTATGTCATAAATGTATAGATGTAGCAGTACTGTCTATCTGTATGTCATGTGTGTCATATGATGAATTGAAAATGGGGGACCCTGATGGAAACAAGACGAAAGTCTTTCTCAGGTCTGCATCCTCTTAACAATTGTATGTATTGAGCTGTACTGTACTGTACCCATTCTGCAATCTGTTAATAAACTTTTCAATCAATCAATCAATCAATCAATTGTTTACACTCTTCTGATTGTTTACACTCTTCTTCTTCTTCTCATCTTCAAAACACATTACTATCGTCTCTGTCTCCTTCTTCTCTGCTCCTCTTGTCTGTCTTCTTCTTCTCTGCTCTTGTCATACAATATTGTCAACACCCACCAAAAAAAAAAAAAAAATCACCCCCTCAGGCTCCGAAGCAGACCCAAACACGGAACAAAAAACACCCGACAGCCCACAAGTGCGGCCTCCACCCACAGCCGACCGCTCCAACACAGCACCCAACCAGAACAAAGCAAAAACCAATGAACAACAAAACATCTACAAAATGCAAACAAATGCACATCAAACGCTGAACAAAAACCACCCAGAGCACACCTGCCACCAGGCATGAGAAACAACAAGAAGCGACAGAGAGCCCCGGTGGGGAGATCAGGGGCCCCCTGTCGATGAAGCACGGCGAGTGTTGTTCTGTCAAAGAAACAGATCCATGGAACACATTCCACCTACCCAAGATGCACTTCTGCAACATGTAAAGCGAATTGCTTACCAGTCTGGGATCTGGGCGATGTCTGACCTGGCCCAACAGCCGGCACCCAGTCCTGAAGGATGGGGATGGACCTTGGATGGAGAGGTCTGGCTTCCTGTGTGGAGCAATCTACCCATGGCATCAAAAGCCTGCAATGAACTTGTGAAGTGCAATTGAAGTGGTTGTGGTGCAAGGTGCTCATGCAAGAAGGCACATTGGAAATGCACAGATCTTTGCAGCTGCCATTGTGACAGATATGTCACAGCTTCTGTGCACTCACCCGGAGATTCCCTGGACCTCTCTCTCGTGCTTCCTGGACTCCAGCCTTCCTACCGCCTGCCCGCTGAGTTAGATTCCGACCAGGATCAAAGCCAGCGTGCCATGGTTCCCAGTGCCAGACCGTGGCCACATTATGGTAGGCTACAGTCTAGTTCTCTAGTCTATTCTATTAAGCTTCTTTTATTGTTTTGTATTTTGTGCTGCCTTACAACCTACAACCCGCGCTTACCAGTGTTTGCTTTTGCTCCTCAGTGATTCCCCTGGACCTGTCAAGACACCTTGTGACCCCTCTCAAGCCTCACGTTCCCCCAGACGTTCCCTGGACCGCTCCCTCATGCTTCCAGGACTCCAGCCTTCCTACCGCCTGCCCGCTGATGAGGATGCTGACCAGGATCAAAGCCAGCGTGCCATGGTTCCCAGTGCCAGACCGTGGCCACATATGGTAGGCTACAGTCTAGTTCTCTAGTCTATTCTATTAAGCTTCTTTTATTGTTTTGTATTTTGTGCTGCCTTACAACCTACAACCCGCGCTTACCAGTGTTTGCTTTTGCTCCTCAGTGATTCCCCTGGACCTGTCAAGACACCTTGTGACCCCTCTCAAGCCTCACGTTCCCCCAGACGTTCCCTGGACCTCTCCCTCATGCTTCCAGGACTCCAGCCTTCCTACCGCCTGCCCGCTGATGAGGATGCTGACCAGGATCAAGGCCAGCATGCCATGGGTCTAGTGCCAGAACCTAGACACATATATACGGTACAGTCTTGATTCTATTAAGCTTTTCCAGTGTTTTGTATTTTGTGGTGCCTCGCATTCGCTACAAGCTCGTACTTACTCATATTTCCTCTCCCTCCCCAGTGATGCCTCCAACCAACTTTCCCTGGACCACTCCCTTGTGCTTCACAGACCCCAGCCTTCCTACCTCTGGACTCTTGCTCACACACATGCACACATGCTGGACTCTTGCACACACTCTTGTGTGTGTGACTCTTGCACACACCTATGCATATTGGTCATACGCAACATCATTCCCACATAGTCTTTGCACCATATACACTCCATAACAGTTAAATATGCCTATACGGGCTAAAGAGTTATGATAATAATAATAATACATGTAATTTATTGAAGTTCCTATGTCTCTGTGCCACCTCCCTCCGCCATAACTTTACGAGATAATTTGTTCTTATAGTAACGAGTGATCCTAATAAAATGTCTATTCGATTCATGCATGTCTGCCTGTTAACACTTTCAGTGCCACGAGGTGGCGCCAGAGTTAGCGCTTGAATGCCACCATCCACTTTAATGTTATCGTTAATATCGCCTAATCTATGTGTTAGATTATGGCTATGTGTCTAATCTGTCGCTTATCAAAGAATCTTTTTCCAGTCAGTGCTGTCAAGGCAGATTGGTTTTTTATCGCTTCATTTCCGTTTGAGAGCATTTTGAAAAGCACCCGTTTTGAGGTAAAAAACAGTCCATTCTGGGTCATTCTATGATAATCGTCTTTTACTGGAATATTCCAGAACATTGATATTTGTCGGCCTATTTATGAATCGTTTTCAAATAAACGCTAGATGATCCATATTATACGTACACGCACGCCCATTCGAGCCGCGCACGGATAATCGCCGTGTTCATTTCCTCTTGAATTTTTACAGTGAAACCAATAGAGCCCATTTCACAAAACAGCTTATATCTTCATCAAAATGAGTCTGATTATCCTAACACTGATAACATAGATTCCTTACCTGACATCAGATGGTATCCAACTGGTATATTCCAATTCCTGATCACCATTCGAAAAAATCGATAAGTGTATAGATCCAACGTGATACAGTAGAACACATGATTCCGCGGGGCTCAGAGGCTCCAGAATGAACTCTGATAACCCCGGCTGCATCAGTGGACTGGAAAATGTGGAGTACAGGATTTTTTTCCCCATCCATTTTCATTGAGTCCATTCCAAAATCCCTTATGTCATCTGGGAGACGATAGGGGGCGCTTTTTTCCACATCTGATCGCCGGCGGCACTCGGGTAGACTAGGGTAGGCTTGCGTGATGCAATATGATTTCAGACCAAAAAAAAAAAAAAAAAATCAGAGAAATCTCGTGAGTGGCTTTCAACGAGATATTAATAATTCCGAGAAAACTCGTGAGTGGCATAGAAAGTGTTAAACAAGTAAAAAATTATGTAAATATGTTGTTAGAATGGTACAAATATTCATCTGGTGACATTCTTCATAGCATTAACACATTTATTGACCCAGAAAATGTGTAGTTTGACACCAAAATTGATCTTCTATGTTCAACATTCTAACAACAAACCCTAACCCAACATTCACATTTTTGGCAGTTGTTAGAATGTTCGACACATTTGTACCACATGCACAAACCTGCTTGATTATCTCCCCAAATAGCATGCAAGTTGGACAAAGTGGGTATGTCTGGAAAGAAGAGGCTTGTGGGTACCTATAAAACCAATGTTCACTCTGATATATTCATGTGAACGGCCAAGGGACCTTTTGGAAGATGAGCATGGCAGTTTTTTCTAGGCGAAAATTGAAACCCCCTTCCCAACAGTTGGGCTTAATGAAAATGATACCAATGGAAAGCTTAGCTTCTCTAGTTTACAGGGATACCAATACCTTTGTGTTCGCTCAAATATTGAGCGCGCTATGGACCAAGATATTTATTAATGGGCAGAACCTTGATTTTACATGGCGGCCATCTTGAAATCCATCATGATGACGTGGCCCCTACCCCAAAATGAAAGCTATGATGATGAGGAACACGTGGGAAAAATTTTGTGCTTTTGTCCGGTGCGTCCAATTTTTTTTGCTAAGCCACCCTACCAGTGAATGCCTCTCACGTGGAAAAGGTGTTAGGTGGGGGAGGGGTTAGGTGGCAAAGGCCAGTGGGTATTTGTAGTTCTGCATGCATCTTAAGAACGTATTATTGAATGAGGCATCATTGTTGATAATGGCAGCCAATAAAAATGCCATGTGAGTGACAGAAATGTATATATTTCTACCAGCATGTCCTGATATTGAACGTGACTTGACAGGCTCAATCCGTTATGATGCAAACATTATTTTTCATTTCTGGTGGCTGATATGCAAATTAACCTCAGAATAATGAATAACCAGCCTCAAGCAAAAAATTTAACTATACATAGACTACCGCAAAGCCAGTTTTGTGGCTGAAATTACTGGGATGTGCATTCACATTGGATTAATGTTATTAGGGGACCTGTCTTCTCCAGAATACAGTAGGTAATTTGCATTAAAATGTGTAGGCTACCTTACAAATAATAGACATAGCAGATTAACGTTAGGTTATGACTATAACCAAGTTCTGGTAGTATAGCGAAGCTCGGCATCGCTCTCTGCACTATCTCGCATATGTGCACGCGCACTGAATAAAGACCACAATGTACCTTTAATCCCAATATTCGTCTGACCACACCCCTATCAGCTTACCCATATAAGCAGGGGTGGGGCCACCCACTCGCCTCCTTCCCAAGCTTTCGCCACAAGGCGAGGTCAAAGGCTGCAGCAGCGTCGGATGCCGAGCTTCGCTATACTAACAGAACTTGGTTATAGTCATAACCTAACGTTCTGTATCGTATCGCTCTCGCTCGGCATCGCTCTCTGCACAAGGGAGGCCGAGTGAGAGCCAACGGCCGACAAATACACCCCGCTGATAGCCCCCCACAAACCATCAGAACAGGGAGGGCCGAGCCCCCCCGACCCACCCTAATGGCGGGCACCCCCCCTATTAGGGGCTTCACGGAAGGGCGACGGACCCGACTGTGCGAAGAGGCACTCAAGCAACTCAACGCACAGGGTGAGCAGACCGTGGCTTGACCCCACGACTACACACACGCACAACCCGCATGCCACCCGGGAACGAACGGAGGAACAACCTCGTTACTGCCCCCAGAATCACAGGGTCAAGGGCAAACACAACCCCGTGGCAAGGCCGTAGCAGCGGAGCACGAAGGAAGACCCAGACCCACCAAAAGGACTGGACTCCCTAGAATGGGGGCCCGGAGAAGTCCATGATGCCAGCATCAAGACCCCACCAGGTGGGCACGTAGTGCCCCGCCCCCCACATCGCCAGCGTATTCGGACAAAGGCCCCTCAGTTACTGCACCTGGTATTCCCAGGCGGAATCCCATCCAAGTACTAACCAGGCCAGAACCTGCTTAGCTTCCGAGATCGGACGAGATCGGGCGTGTTCAGGTTGGTATGGCCGTAAGCCGAGCGGGCCCTGTCCCCCCAATAGTACACCGCCTGGCACACTGACCCTGCAGAACAGGCAGTCAGCATGGCCGTAAGCACACAAAAAAGGTTAACCAACGGAAGCAGGCAGCGCACCGGGGAAAAAAACCAGGCAACAGGCTGTTAACCCTAGCCTGGAGACAGCTGAACACAGCCGCACCGGCAGAAGGAGCGTAAGCTGGCGGTGTTGCATGACCAAGCCTCCATTTAAAAACCCCCACCCAGAGGGGTCGAGGCAGAGAAGGCTGACACGATAGGCAGACGTCATGAACGTGCAGGGGCACCCTCAAACGGTGAACCCGGGAGTTGACACTGCTCCAACACACCAGGGAATCAACCACCTCGGTGTTACCCAATGCGGTGGTTGTTCCTATAACCCCTCAAGAAAAAACTCCAAAACACACCTGCGGGTATACACCGGCTATACCGCAGTACAAGTGTTTCAGTTTTCAAAAAAGGGTTAACCCAGGCCTACGGGTCGACGAAACATTACTTCGGACCGGGCCTGGCGGTACGGGAAGCACAGGGTCACCAGAGGAGGTCAAAAACCACCCCCACAGGCCCCTCTTCGCCATGCGTGAGAGAGGAGCGAAAAAGAATGGAGAACCAGCCCCTAAGCACACCGTACTTGGTATTCCCAGGCGGTCTCCCAACCAAGTACTAACCAGGACCAACCTGTGTAGTGGCCGAGATCCGACGAGATCGAGCGTGTACAGAATGGCATGGCTGTAAGCCATTACGACAGTGCTGAGTAAAAACTTACCCAACCAGGGTCCCCATAGCGCTTAACCCTGTGACACCCAGACCGACCTGGCATTTTACCCCCTGAAAAAAGCCCAAGTCCCTCAGGGTACCAGAACAGCAGATCTGCATCCCCGGCGGACAACGGGTTCAACTGATCTGGACCAGCGTGACCAGAACCAGTCCCGTGCCCTAACCACGCCGACATGCCTACTCCAGGAGAAGGGCAGATATGCGTGTCGATCTTAACATGAAAAGAATGCGCCACCCAGACGTTCGGGCGAACCGCGCCTGGTGGCCCACCCCAAGGGCGTGAGACCCCTCTACATATGTTCAGATCCATCCCGTCATCATCCCCCAGACATGAATGAGAATCCGTCGAAAAACCAACCCAGGTCGTGGGATTTGGTCGTCGGAAGAGGAAAAACCCCCATCTCAGTTGCTTTATAAAAACGCTGTTTCAACCACAAGCAACCAAGGCGTGCCAGTCAATCGCCTGTTTACAGCGAGCTAGCACTATACGTGCGTCGGGACACACCCCCATCAATGAACAGGCTATTTAGACCTGGCATTGAATCCCCAAGGCGCCCAGGGGAACGACAAGAGGGGTGTGACACTCCCTAACTCCAACACTTCTGGAATAGAAAAGAAGGAAGCATCAACAGTATGTATCCCAGTCTACACAGCCGGGGTAAAAAATGTTCACATTTTTACATCCCACCACCCTCCCATAGGAAGGAGACGGGGATCCCCAGAGAGACTTCCCACGCGAGCTGTACAGATTGAAAAGAATATATTGCACCTTGAGCCATGTAAAAAATTGGTTTTAGGGCTCTCCGGGGAAGAGGCACTGAACCCATACACACTCAATAATCGAATTGAATCGAATACATATACAATAGAACAGGACCCTTCTAGAGGGTCCACTCACTTTGACAATCTGAGGAGGAAGGCTCTGTACTCTGATGGAGGCTCCCTCACATGGAAGAAGGAGTCCGAACTCACAGAAGGCCCGAATAGGCGCTTGGCGAGGAGGAGCCCTGACCACCCCCCTGAAACAGATCCATCACATGGACCTGAACAGCACACGGAAGTCCTACCAACAGAGACGCGCACGGTGACGTACTCTATGGCGGGGGAATTCCTGCGGTGCACACGCCCAATATACCAGGCCGTGGGACCAGGAAACTCCCTCCCCCCCCCCCCCCCCCCTAACGTGCCGAACCGCCACGTGACGGGAACCTTGAAGGACAGGGGGTGTACCCCTGACCGACAGAAACAAGGGGGAGAGGAAAGGTTACCAGTTCACCCCTTTACGACCCCACACCCATGATACGATGTAATGACAAAAAGAGAATGTGACACAGTCATAGTCAGCTCTATGAAGCGTTTGACAGCTCCACACAGCGCATGAGCTAACCTGCTATCTGATTTTTACTAAGGAAAAACACAGAATAGAGAGGGCTCTAAGAGCCCCGGTCCAACATACACATGTGCTTCTGTGGCCAGTCCAACCCAGTTGTAGGTCACATGACACACACAACCCATCATCACCTACAAAAAATGGCAAAAACACTCAACAGAGGAACGCCGTTTTTCACAATGAGAGAATACATCATTCTCGATTAGTATCGGCCACAGGCCTTGCTAAGCACACACGACAGCGACCAAACCATTTTTTCTTTTAGGAAAATAAAGTTTCTCCAGCAGTTTTAGCACAACCTCAGCAATCAAGCTAAGAGTTACATCGCATCCCTACCACACAAAAGACACAATTAGTGCACAAGCATGTCTGATAGGAGGATGAAAAAGTCCCCAGGGAACCGGGGGGAAAACACAATCCTCTTATTTTACCCTCAATACGGCCAGTTAAAACAGGAAAACCTGTTAATATGTGAACACACTGTTCATTGTCATCACAGGCTGAGAAAAGAACATTCTTTTACTCACTTGTCACCAAGCATAGCTTCATAGGTTAGTTACCTTAGTTGTGAGTACACGGTACATATAAACACCATGATGTTTCTCACACAACAACCAGATCATTACATCCCGATTTGCACGGAGAAGCTAACTGCCAGTGACAAAAACAGTTCACACATAACCCGCGCCGTATCCCAAATGTATTGCAGCAACACACGTTTTGGGAAAAACATCGTTATTCACAATACATTTAGAAAAGTAAAACCAGAAAACGTGTTATAAGGTCTGGTCAAACCTGTTCCTACCCGGAACGTAGATCAGCGAAGTGCAGTCACAGACACCGTAGGAACACAGCCGCTCCTGTGTTGTTCGAACTGGGCAGCGTCGCCGCCCCAACCCGCACTACAGTCCTCTTTGTTGATGCAACCTTGCCGTCCTGGCTCAGGGCAGGGTCGACGAAACATCCCCTGTCAAGGATGACGTCGTAGTCAAGAGTGTAAAACATGTTAAAATCAAAGCACGTTCAACAAAATAGCATCAAGCTAACGGCCGCTCCAACCGTTCGGGCGCTACTGCCCCTGCTCGCGAGACGCGACCAGAAGCGAGCTCACGGCGGCGCGCGAGAAGCTAAAGCTACCCCGCGCCAGGCCATGGCCTATAGCAGCAAGCTAACGTTACCTAGCGATCACGACACGCTAGCACCGCAACTAACAGCTGACTGGCTAACAGTAGGCCCAACCTAAGCAGGCCATGCAGCGATCCAGCAGGCTAACGCAGCAGTTAACAGCTGACTGGCTAACCGTAAGCTAAGCAGCTATCAACTGAACATGTATACAATGACATAACACTCACCCAGACAGGCCGCCGTTCTGAACCTCTCCTCACTGTTTAAGAGAACAGAGAAACAAGATGTCAACACTGCTTTACAACGGCGATTTTACCAACACCCGACGGAATCAGCACAATACCAAACTGGCCTGTGTAGCTGATTTGAACATGGATCTGCCGCTATCGCACATCCATGCACATATCCCCTCGTGAAGGAATACTCTCATTTGGATATGAAAGATGGGGCCTTAACACGGTGACAGAGAGAATCCACTCGTCCAGAACACACAGGGATCACCAGTGTTAATGGTCGCGGCCCACTAGTTAAAACTATAATGGTCTTCAGACCAAGGCCTTCTGTCGCCTAGGTGGCTGAACAAAGGACCCTAGCCTGGGGCCGGTTTCCATAAACATTGTCAAGTAGCCCCCATAGCACTAACAGACAAGTGGAGCCTGCCAGCAAAACACTACTCACCCACCCTGGAACGCACCGCTTCTCACAACAGCGGCATGTCCGACAGTTCAGCTGTGGCCTGACAGGTTTCACCCCAACAAACACAGCAAGGAACTGCAGTTGAGAAGCATGCAGCGGCGTGCTCCCAATACGAAAACCGGTGGAGGATTTTTAGAATGATCAACATCTTCCAGACACTCCAGTACGAAGACAATATCGCCGTATTTTCTCGAAAATAGTGAGAGAGAAAATAAAGATATGATGTCAACGTATCCTTGTTTCCCAAAGCTGCTCCTAATCCTTTCCAACATGGTGTCAAGTGTGGGGATCTACCGAGGCACTTCTTCCTTGTGGTGAAAGCGAGAAGGAGGCGAGTGGGTGGCCCCACCCCTGCTTATATGGGTAAGCTGATAGGGGTGTGGTCAGATGAATATTGGGATTAAAGGTACATTGTGGTCTTTATTCAGTGCGCGTGCACATATGCGAGATAGTGCAGAGAGCGATGCCGAGCGAGAGCGATACGATACAGAACATGGGATTATAATTAGTGATGATCTCAGTTGATCATTAACAGGCTACTAGTCCTGTGGGAATATAGCATGTCTAATCTTTAGGCTTTCCAACCTGTCTTTCTTGGCTAGAAGCCTATGCCAATTCATGGAGTAGGTGATTTAAGGGCCTTGGCTAAATCCTCTTGATTTTGTATTAATAGCCATACATTAATATGAGCACTGCTGATAATTGTTCTGCTTAATGTGAGTTTACTGCCCGGCCCGCCTTATCGATGACAGGCTTGTGGGGGCACTGAACACCGGTCCCCTCGCCAATTGCACACAATATGTATGCTTCGCTGTTGGCCCATTTTGCATGCACACACGTGAATCCTGTGATGCGCAGGATCTAATAAAATCTGCATTATTTCTTCTCAAATTATAGATTTCCTGGATTCATTTAATTTGACTTTTTTAACCTTTATTTACCCAGGGTAGGTTCGCTGAGCACGGATGCTCTTTTTCAGCTACGCCCTGCTTCACATTCACACAGTTCCATTCACACCTGGGAGCTGTCCAGTACAACCACAGTCTGACACTGTTGGCCACTGAGCAACTCCACTGGAGCAGTTGGAGGTTAAGTGCCTTGCAGATATGAAAACAAAGCTATTTACCCCATACACAGAGAGAGAGAGAGAGAGAGAGAGAGAGAGAGAGAGAGAGAGAGAGAGAGAGAGAGAGAGAGAGAGAGAGAGAGGCTGATTAAAAGGTAAAGTGCCAGACAGGACAGCAAAACACACAAAGAAATTATCTGCGCGTGTGCCCAAGTCTCCCACATATTATTTTCACCAGCCCACCCTAATATAGCAGGCTAAACCCCCTGTCCTGCTGCATTAATCAAGGCACATCTGTGTTTCATCCCACAAATCCATTTTTCATCCACAGAAGATTGGGCTTGAATTGTGAAGGTGCTTCATATGGCCGAGTTGTTGGCAGGGTTATTTATGGGGTGGTGATTATCACAGTGTATCCAAGAGGGGTCGAACACAATATCCTTCCCCTCCTCCAGATGAACCATAAATCACTGTGAGATTATCGGGAATAAGTAATTCTCCATCCACAGTAAAGGTGGAGCTCTAATCTAAATGGGCCTGTACTTTACTTTGTTACCACCTGAAGTACTTTGCCGAATGCAGAATAATTAACAAGCAGGTTACAATGGTATTACAACGGTCAGGGCCGCCTGGGAGAAATGCGAGGCCCTGTGAGAGATTTAAACGCGATCAACACTTAAATCCAAAGAGAAGAGGGTCTATACCAGAGAAAACAAAGCAGCAAGGAGCCAATGGCCGACATCAGCTAAATAGGCTAGCCAGGTAGGCTACTGACACCAGGCCACACACAGCTTTGGCCAACGGCCCAACGCTACCCAAGCTACACAAACGACCAAGACAATTCACACAGCACATGTCGTATCTCCAAATGTTGTGAAGTAACATATGTTTTGCCTGGAAAAAAACATTGTTATTAACAAAACATTCGGGAGGGGAAGGAAGGAAGAGTGGGGTAATGTCATGACATTTTCATTCATCTTACCTGCACCAAGGAACGCAGGGCGAAAGGCCGCAACACAGGTCTCCACGTTGACGAAAGGCCTCTCGCTGGCGGCACAAAAAGAAGCTATGGCCGGAGCCTTGTCATGGTGCAGGCCCGACTACATCTTCTGTCAAAGATGATGTCGTAGTCAGAGTGCCAGAACCCCCTGCTATTCTCACGGCTAATGTCAATGGTCGTAGCACAAGCTAACAGCTAACTCTAGGCTAACTGATAGCATCAAGCTAACGTTCCCAGCCGAGCGCAGCCGGCAGCTAACGTCGTAGCTAAACAGCTAACTGGCTAACAGTTAGCTCAACCCGGCTATCGCTAACCATTAGCTAACGCAGAAGCAAGCTATGCGGCTACCACTGAAAAACTGTACAATGTGAGAAAAGCAATACAGGTGCTGACACCAGGCCACACACCGTTAGCTACTAGTACTACAACAGCTAGTCGGCCAGTTTGGCTCCAGAGAGAGAGAGAGAGAGAGAGAGAGATATCCACGGCGGGAATAGAATAGAGTTAATAGAATAGGTTAAAAACTCACCAAACGTCCAAGAGGATGGAGACAACCGCGTGGAGTTGACGAAGTTCATCTGCCAAACGACCATCCTCTTCATCTTGGCTGCATGCGCTGTCTCTAGGTTAGCTAACGCTAGTTAGCCTTTAGCTAAGCTAGCTACTAGCCGACATCATCATGATAATATCCAGACTGCACAATGACAAGGCTCCGGCCATTTGTCCGGCCAGCGAGAGGCCTTTCGTCAACGTTCCTTGGTGACCGACCGACTGATAATGACCGACCTCTTCGTCTTGGCTGGCATAACTAAGCATAACCTCCAAAGCTGCACGCGTGAAATAGTCAAACGCAGCTGACGCACGCCGGCGTACACATGATGTAACCACTCCCTTCGTTGAAACCAATAGTATGTCTGCTGCAGAGCCCCAGAGCTCCAATAGTGAGTATGTCTCCTGCAGAGCCGCAGACCCAGGAACAAGTCAGACACATTCTACAAACGTGTCTAATGTGAAATATATAAGCATATAAGCAAAACTAGATTTGAGGTCTGTGATGAAAAAGGGCCTTGCGGGAAGGGGGGCCTCGCAAAAAAAATTAAATAAAAATCGTGCGAGGCCCCCCTTCCCGCGAGGCCCTGTGCGACCGCACTGCTCGCACACCCCCTGAGGCGGCCCTGACAACGGTATTAGAGTAATCTGATATCTTTTAAATGTGTGTGCAGAGGCGAGACGACAAACATCTGATAAGTCAAAATAAACTGGTATATCTTTAGTATTGAATACATAAAGTGTTACAGGAGAAAAACTGGATCCCTGGTTTGAAACTAGAAATGATCTGTTTGTGGTGCTCCTGCCCTCCCACCACCTTTACTATACAAGAAGCATCCTCTAAGAGCAACATTGATTCACTTTGTTTCAGAGAAGCTTCCTCTAAGAGCAACGTTGATTCACTTTGTTTCAGAGAAGCTTCCTCTAAGAGCAACGTTGATTCACTTTGTTTCAGAGAAGCTTCTTCTAAGAGCAATGTTGGTTCACTTTGTTTCAGAGAAGCTTCCTCTAAGAGCAATGTTGGTTCACTTTGTTTCAGAGAAGCTTCCTCTAAGAGCAACGTTGATTCACTTTGTTTAAAAGAAGCATCCTCTAAGAGCAATGTTGGTTCACTTTGCTTCAAAGGGTGATTTAAGGGTGATTTGTGTTCAGATCATGGCCACTATTCAAGCATTTGTAACTAGTTATTGTAGAGGTGACTTTCTTCTCAAAACTACCCAGCGCAGCTTTGCGGCAACTGCGATCCATTACAATTAGTAGGATAAGAAAAGAGCTGTCTGATCACAGCTGCTTTTGAAAAACGTGATTTAAACATCATCAGTGTCTCGAGCAAATGCTGTGGATGGAATAGGTTCCTTTTTCAAATGCTGTTATAACGGTACAACAATGCAATTTAAGCATTTACAATAAACTCATTCTGGTTTCTGTCAACACTGCTGTCTATGAGGACATTAATGTGTGACTATTTTTGTATTATAATTATTTTAGAAAACACTGTACTTTCTATCAGTCAGAAAACAAGTTAAATGCATTATTTATTGGTCTAAATCAGGGGTAGGCAACCCTAGGCACCAGTAAAAAATATATATATATATATATATATATATATATATATATATATATATATTATAATAATTCTTTTTTTTTTTGCTTTGAAATATTATAGTGAAATATTTTGCACTGTTGTCGCATTTATCTTGTTGAAATCCTCCCACAGGTTCTTTTTACTACCACATATTTTATTGAGACCCTTTATTTGTTTATTATTTCAATTTAGCTGGAAATACATTGCTACATCATTCAGTAACATTTGCAGAACCTTATAACAAAAACATTATTACCGTCACCATTGTGACCAGTGGGATTAATCAACAAATTGTATTATTTATTTTTCTATTTCATTGAACATTGCACATGTTAAAAGCCATTTTTTTTACTCAAAATGTGAGTATTACCAAGTCAACTTGTGTTCTTAAAACAATGACAATAAACATAGTTTTATTAGTTTGAAATAATGTGGTTGTGTACTTATTTTTCTGTTAACTTATTATGGATTGAAAACTGAAAACCTTAATGCACAGTAACTGAACTCAATATTTTTAAGTTCTGGTAACTTATTATTATTTTTTTTTTTACAGTGTAGTCTTGCGATCAATCAAAACTTATTTACACGATATACCTCACATTCACCCTCCATTCACATCCTGGTGTTCTCCTGGTGTTCTCCATTAGGCCTGTAGGTGGAGCTATGACAGCACACGTACAGTACACACACCGATGGTGTGTGATGTGTCCAAAAATGAATGGGCAAATGTGAGTGAAATGGTCGCACTGTATGCAGCTGTTTGTCTGCATTGCATTCCCCCCCCCCAACTCAGATTTAGGGTTGATACAACCATCATAATAATATTGTTAATAATAACAATAACAATAATGATGTAATAATGTCAAAATTATCATTAAAAAGACCAGATTATGAGAAAAAAAATTACGATGCATGGAATATTGTTGAGGCACACTAGTTACAACTATATTTCAAACAGGCACTCCATGTCAAAAAGGTTGCTGACCCCTGGTCTATATGGATCTCGACACTCCTTTCCAAACCTTTGAAACTCCCAAGAACAGATCAATGTGATAATATAGCCTTTCAACTCTCAGCTTTTACACTGTATTCATTTGAGCGAAAACAGCTAAAAGAAGCGTAAAAAAAAAACACACAACATGAAAATACTGATATTGTGCAAGCATGCGAGATAAAACCCGCCTGAGGAAATAATGAAATCCTCACCTCAGCAGTGTGCAGCATAAAGATATTATAAGATTATACGATAAGCTAAACAATGCAGCGGGGAGCAAGGAAACGCAGCCAACGATACGGGACAACAAAACACTGTCATGTCAGATACATGCGGCGGTTCTCAGAGGTTGTTTCAATGGCATCCTCAGTCGCTAGGTGATGACATCGTTGTTCTAGTCTAGTGCATAGTAGTCAGTGTTGGGACTAACGCGTTACAAAGTAACGCGCTACAGTAACGAAGTTACTTTTTGCCGTTCTAGTACTCTAACGCATTACTTTTTAAATTCAGTAATGCTGTTACCGTTACTAAATGGTTTGTTAGTTCGTTACTGTGTTTTTTTTATGTAGATTCATAGCGAGCGTCCTCCTGACTCCGTTTGATTTCGCCTGAGTTTGTTTTGTTTACAATAGAGAGCGTCTATTTCTTTCCGTAGCCGCATTTCTGGTTTCCGCATTTCTGATTGGCCACTGACTGACGTTCTCTGACGTTCTCTGACCAGAGAGCGTCAGTCAGTGGCCACTGGCCAATCAGAAATGCGGAAACCAGAAATGCGGCTACGGAAAGAAATAGACCCTCTCTATTGTAAACAAAACAAACGCAGGCGGACGCTCGCTATGAATCTACATTAAAAGAACGCAGTAACGAACTAACAAACCATTTAGCAACTACTTGGAGAGATAATTAATATACAACATGGAAACGAGATAAAGAACATGTTTGACGGGCTGCTGGAGTCAGCTGGACTAACGTTACTACATCTCGACCACCGCAGACTTTGGTGAGTGCAATGTGTTCACTGAAACTCAAGTTGATCAACGGATTTTGACTGTACGAAATCTGCCAGGGAATCTCATAATACTAATCAAACAATATAAATATAGTCCTTTCATGCACAATTGATATCCTAACTACTTCTAACGTTGCAATGCTTTGATTGATATCTTAAACAACGTTGCAACTTGCAAGATGGTGAATGAATGAATGAATGAATGAATGAAAACTTTATTTAACAGATTGCAGAATGGGTACAATACAGTACGGCTCAATACATACAATTGTTAAGGGGATGCAGACCTGAGAAAGACGTTTGTCTTGTTTCCATCAGGGTCCCCCATTTTCAATTCATATAGACATTTATGACATACACAACATACATGACATTTATGGCATAGGGACATATAGGTATTTAGTACTGATACATTTGTGACATAAACGGTATTCAAATATACAGTACTGTTACCCCTAGATCCTGACAGAGTATATATGATGGGGAGGGGACTGTACATTAGGAGGGGGTGGGTGGGTGGGAGAGAAATATACATACGGCGGGGAGGGAATATATACATGCGGTGGGGAGGAGACTGTCTATTAGGAGGTGGTGGGGGTTTTGGGCATTTACGGTGGCCAGTTTCAAATTGCAGCCTCCCGTAGGTGCTCTTTAAGAGCGGTTTTGAATGTGGGTAGTGATTCACATTCCTTTACAGCTTTGGGTAGGGTGTTCCACATTGTTGTGGCATAATTGCGAAACGTGTTTAGTCCCTTGTTTGAGCCGAATCTGGGTTTTACATGATTTGTTGAGCTTCCTCTGGTGTAGTGGTTGTGGTATTCACTGACCTTTGGGAAGTATTTTGACATGTACATGGGTACCCCGGTCGTATAGTGTATCTTTAGACCAGGCCCATTGCAAGTTGCTGTACTCTGTCGTCTACTCTAAGCCATCCTAGGTTGTCAAAGTGGGCAGGGGTAAGGTGGGTTCTGGGGTTCAGGTCAAGTAGTAGTCTGACCAGTTTGTTTTGTGATGTTTGTAATTTTGTTTTAAGCGCCTTTGAGGTGCTTTGGTACCATGAGGTGCACGCATAGTCGTAGTACCCTTGAATTATAATGGTTATAATGAAACGCTCCGGCGACATCAAGGCTGTTCCTTCAACCGGCGCACTTCTTATTATATCGACTCGGGACAACATTTGTTTGTGTCAGATTTGTGTTTGTATCTAGACCACATTGCTTAGCAGAGTTCGGTGATGTGAATGGAAACTGTCAAGTTGATCAATCGATTTTGAGTATCTGGGGCATGGGACTCATGGGAGCAATCTTTTTTTTTATTTTTTTTTTTAAATAACTAAATTGTTACTTTTCACAGTAACTCATTACTTTTGGGTGTAAGTAACTAGTACAGTAACGAAGTTACTTTGAAATGAAGTAACTAGTAAAGTAACTGAGTTACTATTTTTCAGTAACTAGCACAACACTGATAGTAGTATAGACATATTAGCATAGTAGGTAGTAATATTCGGATAGTAACATAGTACATAGTGGTAAGTACAGAATAGTTTATTTAATCTTTTTATTATTTCAGATATTGATTGAAGAGATAACGGAAAATTGGGCGGGTTTCAGCTGTCCCAGTTTGTTCCACCATTGTGGAGCGAGAACAGAATAAGCCTGCTTATCTTTTTTTGAGAACTTGTAGTAAATATATATGCACGTTCACAGGTGTGATTCATTTACATCTAATGAGTGACAGGAGGGTCATCAAAGAGAAGTCGCCTATTCTCGGTCCTAGCCCCACAATGGTGGAACGAACTTCCCACCACAGTTAGGACAGCTGAAACCCATCCAATCTTTCGCCGTCGACTAAAGACGCACTTCTTCAATCATTATCTGAAATTACATTTTTTTTTAACCTAACTAACCTTACTGTCATGCACTTGTCCTAATATACTAACCTACACTGTAGCACTCAACACTTGAACATTGTTACTCAGCTGATAGAGTTGTACGGTACCCTTCCTGCTGTCTTGTTGTACAGAACTTGTAAGTCACTTTGGATAAAAGCGTCAGCTAAATGACTAAATGTAAATGTAAAATGTAAATGACAGGGTCCAGTCAAGAAGCTCAGCACTTACTGTAAACCATTCAGAAAATGGTCTCTGGTACAGACCTCTCACGGGTGGCGTATTATCCGGCTGCTCCCAAGTTTTCAGTCTTTGCTGCAGCTCTAGGAAAATGAATGAACTATTAATAGATCACTCCTAGCTTCACCTGTGGTTCATGCAGCTGTGGTCCCATGAACAAAGCCTTCTAATATACATTTCTCTTTCCGATAAAACAGTGGATTTAGAATTTTAACTCATTCAGCGCCAGCAATGCCACGCTTTAAAAGATAGGAGTTCGTCACCTTGTTTGTAGAACTATAACTGTATTTTATATTATAGCTATGGATACAATACTATGGCCCATTTGACATCAACTATCTATCGTTCAGTATGTGAAAAAGAATTAATTTCTTCACCCATACGTTCCGTGTTATACCGTGGTGAATATAAGTATGGTTTTAGAGTGGTCTGGGGTAATTCCCGAAAGGCTGTGTTTTAGCCTAAAATGTGAATCCTACTATAATCGTTGCCGTTTCTTGCCTGGACACGCTACTATTCCCAAATCAAATCTATATAATAGGTATTATGTTCCATCATGAATGCATGAAAGGGGGGGCGTGTAGATGCGTAGATGTGGGCGTGTTTGTTTTGATTTGACTATAGTCTAGAGACCGTCATGGCGGCGTCCGCTAAATCCAGTTGGTGGATGGAGATATTCTCACAATTTTTCATATATCGAGAGCAAAGAAAAGAACATCTTGGTCAAATGTACATTGTGTCTACGGGTCCTATCGACTGCCCAAAACAGCAATTCTAATTTACTGAAGCACCTGGAGAAACAACATGCTTCAACGAAGCTAGTAGCTAAGCTTAAAGACACAGACTCATCATCAGACACATCCGAAGCCACCACCGCAGACATTTGGTCCGTCCACAACAAAAGTTTCCTCGGGATAACATCTCACTGGATAAACCCAACTACTTTACAGCGCCAGAAAGCGACATTGGCGTGTAAAAGGATAAAGGGTAGGCACACGTATGATGTCATTGCTGCTGAGATTGACCACATTCACTCTTTGTATGGAGTTTCAAAAAAAGTTACAGCCACAATTACTGATAACGGCTCTAACTTCGTAAAAGTATTTCAAATGTATCAACCGGAATCGCTTTCTGACGATGATGATGAAGCTGATGAAGATGTTATCTTCACTGATGTTGCAGACGTGCTTAACACCGCCGCAGAGGAAGGGCTTGTTTTACCTCCACACCAGAGATGTGCATCTCACACACTGAACTTAATTTCATGCTCTGATGTGGACAAGTGGCTCCTTTCAAATCCTGGGACTAAGGGGGGGTCATCCCTTCCCCGGGTCCTATGTTCCCCGGGTTCTATGTTCCCCGCTTAAAAAAAATTGGCCTATGTTCCCCCCTCCCGAAATAAAGGTTCTATGCTCCCCGGTCCCGCCCTGTTGTGACTTTTTGATATAATATAATTTGAACAGCTTGAAATATATCATTTATTATTGTAGCAAAAGGTGTAATCGAATTGGCATAAATATGTTTTATAATAGCCTAAATGGAGATTCACGTTAAATTGTTTATCATATTGTTTAGAATTAGATTGCATTATAGGACTATATTCTGTAACGCACCATTTTTGCCCCCAGTGGGAAGTCAGCTGTGCGCAGGCCTAGGCCACACGCTTCAACGCTAATTAGTGACGCGTGTCACCTGTAAAAGGGTGTGTTTGATCCTTCGGGAGAAGTGACAGAATGTTTGTTAGAATACAAGCTATGCCTCGCTGCTGCTCTGCCTAGAAAAACCTGTAAAGGGAAAACCTAATTAAATGAAATGGAACTGAGAACTACATTTCTGCCTCCTGGTCGTCAATGAAACATGAAGGACAAAAACTGTGAAATATGAATAATCATATGTGTTTAAATAAGAAGAGGATTTTGAACAGTTTATTGTGCAAACAAAGTGGTGCCGAAACCAGGGAGAATTTAAGTATATTCTACACGGACGGACTAATTGGATAAAGAAGAAGAATGACTGAACTAACAAGATTGAAGGCTATCCGAGGAGCAGTAAGGACGTCTGTAACCAAGTTGCTGAACAAGATAGACGAGCAGATAGGAGCAGAGGCCCCATGTCTGCCCGACTTGGAGGAAAGTAAAGCAATATTAGTCGTCAAGGAGACGACTCTAAATGAACATGATCGGGACATTGCAGCAGCGACGGAGGAGAAGGACCTGGTCGAAGAAGTGACCACGGCTCTGGACTATATGGACCGAATAATCAAAAGGAAAACTCGGATCAACAGGTTGGTGCGCGACTCTCTCATAAAGACAGAAGAGGAGCGACAGAGAAGAGTGAGCGAAGGGAGCTCACACTCATCAAGTAGATCGGATCATATCAGACTTCCGAAATTGATAATTGGAAAATTCAGTGGTGATATAAGCCGATGGCAAGACTTTTGGAATCAATTTAAAGTGTCGATTCACAATAACACCACCCTGAGTTCAGCTGACAAGTTCAGCTATTTGAAGTCATTATTGACAGACATGGCCGCAAACGTAGTCGCAGGATTATCCTTATCCGACGAGAACTACGACAATGCAATTGCAATGTTGATGGAAAGATTTGGCCGTAAAGATTTGATCATAAACGCACACATGAACAAGCTCCTTAATCTAACCCCTGTAAAGAGTGCCACGAACATTAACGCACTAAGGAGATTGTATGATGACTGTGAAATACAAGTGAGGAGTTTAGACGCACAGGGCGTTGTATCGGACTCATATGGCAGTCTACTGTGCCCGATTCTCATGAAAATGATTCCAGAAGAGATAACCCTGGAGTTTACGCGTGTTCAGGCTACAGGGTCTGTATTGAAAGTCAAAGACCTAATGACAATCCTGCAAAGGGAACTCGAGAGTCGGGGTATATTTGTCGGCCGATGGCTCCCGCTCGGCCTCCCTTGTGCAGAGAGTGATGCCGAGCGGAGCCATTATGATACAGAACGATAGGTTATGACTATAACCAAGTTCTGTTAATAATGGTGACGCTCGGCATCAGACGCCGCTGCTGCCCTTGATCTCACCTTGTGGTGAAAGCTTGGGAAGGAGGCGAGTGTGTGGCCCCACCCCTGCTTATGTAGGTAAGCTGATGGGGGTGTGGTCAGACGAATATTGGGATATAAAGGTACACTTGTGGAATCTTTATTCAGTGCGCGTGCACGAGCGAGGTACTGTGCAGAGAGTGATGCTGAGCGTCACCATTATTAACAGAACTTGGTTATAGTCATAACCTATCGTTAATTCTATTTGGTTTTAGAGACTCGAACAGTGTGTCTATCTGCTTGGTCTGGGTGAATCCCGCTCTCTTTTCCTCTCTCTCTCTCTCTTTTTCACTAACTCTCTCTCCCCCACTCTCAATCTCTCTTTCTCTCTCTCTCTCTCTCTCTCTCTCTCTCTCTCTCTCTCTCTCTCTCTCTCTCTCTCTCTCTCTCTCTCTCTCTCTCTCTTCTCTCCCTCTCTCTCTCTTTCTCTCTCTCTCTCTTTCTCTCGTTCTTACTCTCTCCCTCTCTCCCTCTCCAGTCCCTCCTGCCTCTCTCCAACAGGGCGAGGATTGACCTTTGACCTGAGAAGTGAAACTCAATACTTAACTGGGCGCTTGTGGGCCACTTCTCGAACAAAATCGTCTCTCTCTCTCCCCCCCTCTGCCTCTCTCTCTCTCCCTCTTTCTTCCTCTCTCTCTCTCTCTCTCTCCCCCCACTCTCTCTCTCTCTCTCCCTCTCTCTCACATTCACTCACACCCCAAAACTAAATTTTCTCTCACTCACTCTCTCTCTCTTACACTCTCCCTCTCACATTTACTCTCTCACTAACTGACACCTTAACTAAGCTCTCTTTCTCTCTCTCTCTCTCTCTTTTTCTCTCTCTCTCTCTCTCTCTCACTCTCTACCTCTCTCTCTCTCTCTACCTCTCTTTCTACCTCTCTCTCTCTCTCCCCTCGCTCTCTCTCTCTCCCTCTCTCTCACATTCACTCACACCCCAAACTAAACTTTCTCTCACTCACTCTCTCTCTCTTTCACTCTCTCTCTCCCTCTCACATTTACTCTTTCACTAACTGACAACCCAGATAGCAAAAGGTGTTAATTCAATGTTGATTTATGGTCAAAATGCTTGATTTTTGGTTAAGGTTGATGATTGATGGTGGATCACCCATTAACCGATGAAGCAATTGACCAATGTTGAAAACATGTCATTGAATCAATATTGTTTTGTGGTTGCATTTTAATGATTGAAATGCCAATATCTAATAAATGTTGAATCAACGTATGCTGTTCAATGTATGCTGTTTGTCGTCATTAAGTTGGACCGATCCGAATTCCCCCCCCCCAATTTAAACAGATATGGTACGTCCCAGCCACATATCCTAGCTTCCACTATCTAATGCAGCACTCTCTCATTGTGAACTGGCAACAGAACAGCAACGTCTGGATCCCCCGGATTTGATTCTACTGAGTGCTTTACAGTAAGTTTTGGCTATATTACTTTTATCTTAACTGTGTTCAGTGAAAAATAACGTTATTGTGAGTGTGACCGGTGTACTCTTGACGGCGTTGTGCATGTGCTTATGCTGCAGTTTGGTAGGTAAATATATATATACGTCAACTAAGATAAATATTCATGAATATTCGTTAGCGTGTACTTAATATAACTCTGGAGAGTGTGCAAGTGGAATCGTACGGTTGTTTAAGACCAGTTATTTATTATTTTGATGTAATTATTCTAGCGCCAAACGAACAGAAATTGCGTGCTCCAATTGCGTGCGTTGGTACTGAATGACGTTGTGCGACTCAGCCAATCAAAAGCATGCTTATTGGGTGAACATGAAGTAGTCAAGGAAGCACGCGCTAGCTGGCCTAGTAAACACGTGGATCCGTAAATGCAACGTTGCCTACCAGACAACGGGACCGCGTGTTTCTTTTTGTATTGCTCCTGGCTGTTCAAACTAATTTTACAGTTCTGCTAGCTACATGCAGTATTTAGCGAGCTGGGTTAGCCGGCTAGTTGGCTTTGAATCCCGGCTGCGGCTAGGTAGCCAGCTAGCTAAATGCCCCGCGACGGTGATGTCACCAAACAAAATGGCGGCGCCCATGTTGATAAAGCGCTTCACATAACAAATCGTTTTTTCTTAGAAACTGCTTATTTTTATAACGTGATTTTTTTCTGTGGCTTATCTAAATACTAATTTGATGCTATGACTATGTTTATATCGCTATATGCTTCATCTCCCCTTTAAGCTTAGGCACTCTTTCTAAGTTGGTTAAGGTTAGAGTTTGTCTTAGAGCATGGCGATAGAACGCCAGGTAGTTTGCAGGCTGTTTGGCGTGCCACTGGTCCTGCTAATGTTGAATGAATGAATGAAAACTTTATTTAACAGATTGCAGAAGGGGTACAATACAGTATGGCTCAATACACACAATTGTTAAGGGGATGCAGACCAGAGAAAGACGTTTTTGTCTCGTTTACATCAGGGTCCCCCATTTTCAATTCATAGTGACATTTATGACATACACATGATGACATTTATGGCATAGGGAGGGACATACATGACATACAGATAGTATATAGTTAGATGTTTGGTTATATGCATGGTATTTTCTAATGAACAATATAACAATAATATAATAATGAACTCTCTTGATATTGATCAAAATGTAGAATTATGCAAGCGTTTCACCCTGCACATTGCAATGCAGCACATTAATCAGGACCCTCCCCCCTTTTTTCTTTCTTTTTCCAGAATCACGTACCAGTTTCAAGAAGCCGCACGTTGCAGCAATTGAAGCAAAGACCTGTTCTAGCCAAGTAAATACCACAATTTATGTACCATTACATTGACTATATAGTTAGACGTTTGGTTATATGCATGGTATTTTCTAATGAACAATATAACAATAATATAATAATGGACTCTCTTGATATTGATCAAAATGTAGAATTATGCAAGCGTTTCACCCTGCACATTGCAATGCAGCACATTAATCAGGACCCTCCCCCCTTTTTTCTTTCTTTTTCCAGAATCACGTACCAGTTTCAAGAAGCCGCACGTTGCAGCAATTGAAGCAAAGACCTGTTCTAGCCAAGTAAATAGCACAATTTATGTACCATTACATTGACTACAGCACCTCATCACTATGTCATCTTATTCTCGGGCTAAAAGACGTAGAGTCAACAAATTAGTGAGAGAGACAGAGCAGGCTATCCTCACTGATTATAAGTTAATTGTTGCTGCTAATTCAAGGACAAACCATCACTCTTTAGAGAACACAGATCCTGTCACAGCCTCTACTGAGTGCCTGCTAGATTTACCAAAGACAGACTTGCCACTAGATTTAACAACTAGATCAGACTTGCCACTAGATTTATCAACTTCAGACTTGCCACTAAACAGACCACTAACTATCAGTGATCAAAGTGAAAATATTGACTCACCAGGTGAGTCAAATGCACATTTTGAAAGTATAGCTGGGGATGACGAAATTGAACCTGAACATGTCTTTGACAGTGATGAGCATAATGAAGATTTCCTCATGACAAGTTTAAAATATTGGGCAACATCCTATTCAGTCTCTCTGGTTGCACTATCATCTTTGCTGTCCATTTTGAAGATGTTTCACCCCACCCTTCCTAAAGATGGAAGAACATTGCTAGGAACACAAAAACATGTGCCTACCACTAAGATTGAAGGGGGAGAATACTATCATTTTGGTTTAGTCAAAGGGGTGCTTTCACGGTTGGCATGTTTGATTTTACCGGCAACTCTGACCACTCTTAATTTACAGTTTAATATAGATGGCTTACCTTTATTCAAAAGTTCTAAACTTCAGTTTTGGCCCATACTTGGAAGTCTCAAATGTGACTACACAAAGTCCCCATTTGTTGTTGGCATTTTTTGTGGTCTAAGCAAGCCAAAGAGTGTTTTTGAGTACCTAGAGCAGTTTGTCAAAGATCTTCAGAATGTACTGTCTAATGGCATTATTTATAATGACAAGCAATTTGATGTACAGATTTCTTCTTTCATTTGTGATGCCCCGGCTAGAGCTTATATTAAGCAGACCAAGGCATTTAATGGCTATTCTGGTTGTGACAAGTGTTTTCAGGAGGGTGTATGGAGAAATAAAATGACATATCCTGAAACAAAAGTCAGACTTAGGACAGACTCCAGTTTCTCAGACATGGTTGATGAGGCACATCACAATGGGACGAGCCCTTTAACAGGTTTAGTTAAGATGGTTTCTATGTTTCCAACTGATTACATGCATCTCTGTTGTCTCGGAGTTACAAGGAAACTGCTTAATATATGGTTAAAGGGGAAGAATTTGGCAACAAGGGTCCCTTCCAAAACTGTACAAGCCATTTCAGGTAAACTGCTAAAGCTACGTTCCTACATGCCTTGTGAATTTAACCGTAAACCAAGGGAACTGTCAGAGTTAGATCGCTGGAAAGCTACTGAGTTGCGATCCTTCATGTTGTATTGGGGTCCTGTTGTTTTGAAGGATTCCCTCCCCAGTGAGCTGTATGACAACTTCATGTTGTTTTCTGTTAGAATGTACTTGTTGCTGTCCCTTAGTATTTCTGAGGAAATGTTGGCCTTTGCGCACAAGTTGATGGTTTCTTTTGTTGAACACTTTGGGACAGTGTATGGAAGAGGTGAAATTGTGTACAATGTACACCAGCTTATTCATTTGGCTGAGGAATACAGGAAGTTTGGCACTCTAGATAATATCTCAGGATTCCCTTTTGAGAACTATCTTGGACAAATTAAGCATCTTCTACGCAAGCCACATCAGCCTCTACAACAGGTAGTGAAAAGGTTGTCTGAAATTCCACATGTTGGATCCCCATGTCCCACAGATGATCCAATTTTGCGTAATATTCACACTGATGGGCCTGTCCCCCCACAGTTTACTTCTTCACAACAGTACAGGAAGGTCTCCACTCATCGGTTTACTTTGTCCACAAAGAAAGGAGACAATTGTATTGAGGTTGGAGATGGATTTGCATTAGTAGATATTAGTAATATTCTTAAATCAGAGGAAGAGGTATATATAATTTACAGAAAGTACAGACACAAACAGCCATACTACATGTATCCCTGTGAATCATCATACATTGGTACATACAAGGTCAGTGGCTTGCAAGAAGATATAGGGATAGGTAAACTTGGCTATATCAAGCGCAAATGTCTTCTCTCTCCAGACGGAGATGGTGCCATTGCAATACCACTACTTAATTTAACAGCATAACCATACTGCCCTACAAAGCTAAAGTGCAGTAACTATATTGACACACTGACTCTAACGTCGGATTTCGGGGCATAACTTACCTCATTAATAAATACACAATTAGTACAATATTACATGTACACAGATAACATGTTTGCCTGGCCAATTGAAACGCTTAAAGGAAAACTCCAACATTTTGTGAAATTAGCTTATTTAACATCTTCCCTGGAGTTGGACAAGAAGATACATACATTTTTCGTCTCTCTGCATGCTTTGGGCTTAGGGAACGCCTGGACCGTTAGCCTAGCTTAACTTCATCACTGGAAGTGGGGCAGACATCTAGCCTAGTTCACTACAGTCAGGAAATATACTCCAAATACAACTCCCAAACGTTCCTGTAAACATGTTGTGACCTGTGTGTTTACCACGTCTCCCAGTCACACAAGTCACACGAGTCTCCCAGTCACATGAGTCTCGTGTGACTGGGAGACTTGTGTGACTTGGAGACTCGTGTGACTTGTGTGACTTGGAGACTTGTGTGACTTGTGTGACTTGGAGACTTGTGTGACTCGTGTGACTTGGAGACTTGTGTGACTTGGAGACTTGTGTGACTTGTGTGACTTGGACTTGTGTGACTTGTGTGACTTGGAGACTTGTGTGATTTGGAGACTCGTGTGACTCGTGTGACTTGGAGACTTGTGTGACTGGGAGACTTGTGTGACTGGAAGACTTGTGTGACTTGTGTGACTTGGAGACTTGTGTGACTTGGAGACTTGTGTGACTCATGTGACTTGGAGACTTGTGTGACTCGTGGGACTCGTGTGACTTGGACTTGTGTGACTTGTGTGACTTGGAGACTTGTGTGACTTGGAGACTTGTGTGACTCATGTGACTTGGAGACTTGTGTGACTCGTGTGACTTGGAGACTTGGACTTGTGTGACTTGTGTGACTTGGAGACTTGTGTGACTCGTGTGACTTGGAGACTTGTGTGACTTGGAGACTTGTGTGACTTGTGTGACTTGGAGACTTGTGTCACTTGTGTGACTTGTGTGACTTGGACTTGTGTGACTTGTGTGACTTGGAGACTTGTGTGACTTGGAGACTCGTGTGACTCGTGTGACTTGGAGACTTGTGTGACTGGGAGACTTGTGTGACTGAGAGACTTGTGTGACTTGTGTGACTTGGAGACTTGTGTGACTTGGAGACTTGTGTGACTCATGTGACTTGGAGACTTGTGTGACTCGTGTGACTTGGAGACTTGTGTGACTCGTGTGACTCGTGTGACTTGGACTTGTGTGACTTGTGTGACTTGGAGACTTGTGTGACTCGTGTGACTTGGAGACTTGTGTGACTTGTGTGACTTGGAGACTTGTGTGACTTGGAGACTTGTGTGACTCATGTGACTTGGAGACTTGTGTGACTGGGAGACTTGTGTGACTTGGAGACTTGTGTGACTCATGTGACTTGGAGACTTGTGTGACTCATGTGACTTGGAGACTTGTGTGACTTGGAGACTTGTGTGACTCATGTGACTTGGAGACTTGTGTGACTGGGAGACTTGTGTGACTCATGTGACTTGGAGACTTGTGTGACTCGTGTGACTTGGACTTGTGTGACTTGTGTGACTTGTGTGACTTGGAGACTTGTGTGACTTGGAGACTTGTGTGACTCATGTGACTTGGAGACTTGTGTGACTCATGTGACTTGGAGACTTGTGTGACTCGTGTGACTTGGAGAATTGGACTTGTGTGACTTGTGTGACTTGTGTGACTTGGAGACTTGTGTGACTTGGAGACTTGTGTGACTTGTGTGACTGGGAGACTTGTGTGACTTGTGTGACTGGGAGACGTGGTAAATACACAGGTCACAACATGTTTACGGGAACGTTTGGGAGTTGTATTTTGATTGTATTTGGAGTATATTTCCTGACTGTAGTGAACTAGGTTAGATGTCTGCCCCACTTCCAGTGATGAAGTTAAGCTAGGCTAACGGTCCAGGCGTTCCCTAAGCCCAATGCATGCAGAGAGACGAAAAAGGTATGTATCTTCTTATAACTCCAGGGAAGATGTCAAATAAGCTAATTTCACAAAATGTTGGAGTTTTCCTTTAAATGCTTAAAAAATGCAATGTGTGTAGTGCACTTTGGCTTTGTAGGACGGTATGGGAATGGCTTGTAAGGAGAGATCATTATGAGTACCGTAAATTCTCATTTCAGCCCTTTGAAGATGAATGGTGAGGTGGTGCTGTGGTCAGTTGTACAGTTCCCAAATGGTGGGACAGCAGTAGTTCTAGAGAGCTGGTTTAATGCTAAAGACCAGACTGTGTTATGGCCCCCTAAACACATAAAGATGGACTGCAACCAGATGATAAATGGATCACCTATAAGGATGTACGTGAGCTTACTACGTGTGGTGAGTAATTCGTGCAACACATACACAAAAAGTGAGGACGCAAATTGTGACGATGCACATATGATAAGAGGTGTTATATATTTTTTTTCGTTAAACACTGGACTGCAGATATGTTAATTGTCATTTTCTCTCTGCTCTTTCCAGAGACCCATGATGAGGCCAAAAAACGAGAGACCAAGTACACCTCAACAATGTGTCCAACCTCTGAAATTGAATCTGAGGACGAAGGAGATCTCCGCCAGAAAAGAAGATCCAGGTACAGTGTTCACTTTGTTAAAGGGACAACTCTCCCTAGGGTGTTGTAAATAATTGCACTGCTGTTGTAGTTGCAAGTAGTGCTAAAAGGATAACACACAGTGGCCTGAGGGCCTATGTATTCAGACTTTAGCCTTGACTAATAAACGTAGTATCATAACTACATTTATTACATGTGTGTATATATATAATTTTTTTTAGGCCAAATCAGCAGTATGTGCACTCAGACTCTGATGACCACTCGAGTGGCGACGCCAAAAGAAAACGTTTTGCCAAAGCACCTGGGCCCCGTTCCTCGTACCTGGATAACTGAGTTAGCCGGATAACTTTAACTGGATAACTTAGTTAGCCGGACTTTCCGGTTCCCCGTACGTGGATTTTCCAAATCACCATGACAACAGATCCAAAAGTTTGAGCCTGGTCGAAAGCAGAGTTTAAGTTCAAGTTAGCCTGAACCATCGCCACGCCCCCGCAAAAAAGTGACAGCCCGTTTCCTGAAACTATTCCCACAGTCTACGATCTGCATTATACCATTCTGAATTACGTTTTTGTGCTCCATTCTTCCAGAGGGGGCTTTTGAAATGTAAAATAGACCCAAAATGCTGATACTAAATTCACTTTGTCCTAAATAATGCACGTTATATATACCGTGGCGCTCGCTCGGTGCGATGTACACATTATGACGTGGTTATTTTAATTGTAACTGGGATTAAGATGTCTGATGAGATGCGCTGTTTGACGGATTTGAGAAATTGAATGAGCCGTTGACGTCACATTAATGAATGAGGATAAAGAAATAAAACTTCATTCAAAATAAGGAATATTCTAAACACGGGTCTCTCATTCATTAATGTATAAACAATGAAATTATCCCATCTGGCACAGTGGCCCAGCGGTAGTGCTCAAGCCTGCCAACCCAGCGACCGGGGTTCAAAACCCCGTGTTTCCAATATAATTTTCTTGAATATAATATTAATGATTATACGCCAAAGTAGCCTGGTTTTAAGTTAAAATATTATAAATCTACATGCATTGAGGATGTCATTCTTTATATAGCTCTCAACGTGCACCAAATTGAATTATTCCTATATTGCAAAAAGAAGGAAAAGACTAGGGTCTCGAACCCCGGTCGTCTGCATGAAAGTCAAAGGAACAACGCGTTAGACCACAGTAGAGATAAGTTAAAGATCGACTATACATCAATCAATGGGTAAGAGAGCCGTATCGTAATTCTGTGTAACAGTTTAACAAATTATTTTCGCTAGCAAGATCTCATTTGATTATTCAATCCAGCAGGCAAGTTTAAAGAAATATAATCTGATTGATTGAGGTAATGAGGGACTTAAAATTAGCCTATAGATAACGCATTTAACTTGTCGGCGAGGCGATTGAGCCGTATTGCAATCTGTCAATAAAGTTTCAAATCAATTAATCAATCAATGCCGTTAGAGAATCAGGATCTCTGCCATCGATACGTGCTGGCTTTTCACCTGAAGCGGCCGCGCGCATTTAGCCTGAGTCGCAAGTCTGGCTTGAGTTAACGAGACTGAATCCACCTTCGAGGAACAGGAAAATCCCGACTTCAAACATCGGGTTAACTGAAGCTGGATAATGACATCTTGATCGACTTAGTTGAACCACGTACGAGGAATGGGGCCCTCATGTGGGTTTCCCAGGTATTGATGCAATGCATTTATTTTATATAGGCACTTTGGAAATGATCACTGCTACAGTTAATAATAATAATAATAATAATAATAATAATAATAATAATAATAATAATAATAATAATAATAACAGTTAAACAAATTAGTCTGACCATGTACCGACAAATTGAGCATTTTAATTTGATTGGACTTCTGCATTTCTTGCTGTTATTCTATAGTTGGCCCAAAATATATACATTGTGAATAACATGCCAACTAAAATATGTTGTAGGACAGACTCCAAAATCGAGCCGGTCTCGTAAGGCGCTAAGATCCGGCAAGCCTCCAGTTGTGTGGCCACTAGGCCAAGAGCCTACAATGAATGGTATGTTGCTATGAATGTTAAAATGCCAACTAGATGACTGTTTAAACATGATTTGTAGCATCTTCAATTCTCACCCTGGCTTACCTTTTTTAGATTCTTTGGATGGTGGCATGATCTACAGCTATTTAGATTCGTTGCAGACTCCTGATCCAAATAACAGTAAGTGAACCCATATCTGTGTTCTTGTGAGGAGCTTGCTGGCAGGTCGCTGGCATCATGCATGCAACAGAATACATGTTTACAATGTGCATGCCAGCCCACTACAAAAATTCAAAGCCTTCACAACTTGCAAGCAATGTCACAATAAAAATGTGTAGTTGTACATAATGCTTTTATATTGAGCACAATTTCCACCATGTTTGAGTCGCAACTTATTTTACATTTCCCCTTTGTAGATCTGGTTACTAGCAACTACCGGCAATCGCTAACTCAACATAATGGTGAGTTATCAAGCAGTCTCATAACATAATATTCTGGCATGTTTAAAATATCTGTATTGTCTCGCATTGTCTTTGATATTTTTATTAAAGTAGTATTTGGCAGTGCACGTGAAATCAGCTGAATGGAAATCAAACATTTTCTCACATGGGGGATTACAATAGCGTCATTTGCTAATAACTTTGTGTATTTCCTACTGTGTTTCAGCCGAGATGCCAGGATTTGATATTGTACAGTACCACCAGCTCCAGCAGGCCTCACATGTCCAGCAGCTGCAAGATCGACAAAGTGCAAGTAGTGGTATGATACTGTACTCTTTCAGTAACAGTGTTTTGAGAGACGGGGATACAACTCCTTACACCCCTTCCTGACATAGAGCGACGCGAGCGAGCGAGAAAAAGTGATTAAAATGTATTCGTTTCAATCAGACTATCCTGACCTGCCGCGAGCGACAGTGAACTGAGCAGCGATGTCGTTCACCCCTCAAATATTTGCTCGCTGTGTCTCTAGTTGAGCGATTACGCGGCCGAGTCCCGCCCCTAAACACTTTTTATTGGTCGAGAATCCAGGTAACACACACTCGGACACGCGCTGCGTCATATCAGGACAGTGTCGTGTGCGATTTCGTCTCCAGTTCGCTCGCTTGCTGCCTGTCAGGAACCGGTGTTAGTGATTATGACATGTATGTTAGTTTGACTGACAAGTCAGATTTTGTATTTATTTTTAAATATAATGATTTGTTTCTACAGGGATGTCGGGATGCAGCTCGGGGCAATACAACAGTCCCCCTGGTCTCTCACAACATGCACAAAATGGTATGCCATTTTAGAGGGAACTACCACCAGTTTGATCCAATGCAGTCAAACTATAGTGAAATATATAACTATGATTTTGTTTCTACAGCGATGTCAGGATACAGCTCAGGGCACTACAACACCCCATCTGGTGTTTCACAGCGTAGACAGATGGCCGGCGATGACGGGCAGCTTATGAAAGGCAAATCTATTGGACATGGTGTAATTCCTCGTGTGATTTGCTGCTTATTTTTATTTCTCACTTAATGATTTTAACTCTTCTTCTGAAGACCTTACCATCCAGAAGATGAATTCAATGCTTGCTGAATTACTTGTCGTGGTGAAGGATCTGTCCAGAGATGTGCAGTTCATCAAGACCGAGTTGGCTGAGGGCAACATAACTGGTGGGACCAGGGGACACGGGGTGGCCACCACAACCACTATGCTCCCCTTCCAGCTGCCAATCGCCAGTGAACAAGACTTCAATGAGGCAGAATCATTACTGATGGAGCAATCAGTCCGTCAAAAGATGGTAATTTATTGAACTGCATTCATTTATCAAATGTAGATCATTTCAGTGTGGTCTTGTTCAGGGAAAAAATTTGTTTAGCACTTTCTAGTTCAAAACGTGTTAGAGCTTGTATATCTGCTATTTATGAAACGTTTTGAAATTGTTCAAATATACCATTTACATATGGACAGGAGGGTTAATGTGGTTAAACCTAATGACTGGCATGGGCTGGAATATCAGTGCATGCATAAAGTGTGTGTATAAACAAGTTGGTTGCTCTGTGTTCATAAAATAAATGTTATGCTGTTTCTAACGCAGGGCCTTCATTTTCTTCTCTCTGATTTAGATTTCTCACCTGGCTTTGGTAGGAGGCACCAATTCAGAGAACCTGATCAGACTGATGTTGAAAACTGCTATGACCAACGCCCTGGCCAGTGGGTTCAACTGGGCTGGAAAGAAAGACAAGCGTTGTTCAGAAAGCAAGAAGCCATTCAAGCACACCACACTACAAGCCTGCATGTTTGGTGAGCTTCCTCCCCTGCAAACTACTTCATAGGTTAAGTTTAGGTAGTGAGGTGGTGATGCTGGTGATGCTGGTGATTCAGAATATAATTATGCTGTTGCAAAAACTTTAAAAAAAAGTGTTATGTTGGAATAAAGTGATGAAAGTGCAACCTATAAGAAATGGACAACGTAATTGGTGAGCTTTAGAGGTGCATGGATACACATTGTATTGCCTAGAATGGTGTCAGGCTAGGCGATTGCTTCTCTTTCCTGTCCAGTCTAACTGGATGCTGACTGTAGCTTGTTACTGTAGACCTACAGAGTGAGTAATTGAGTGATTAAAAGAAATCGCACTCGTGTGAAGTGAGGGGTGCTCTTATCATCGTACATCATCTCACCTCTCTTCCTCACTTTTTTATTTTTGTGTCTATCAGCTGCTGCTCGACAGTTTGACCCCAAGCTGACGCGACACAGATAACATTAATGCCTACACGGAGACAGTGCTGGACTATGTTTGTACTAGGGTGAAAGAAACAATCCCCACTACCAAAATGAAAGTTTACCCAAATCAAAAACCCTGGGTAGACAAATCCGTCCGTGAAGCTCTGAGAGAGCGCACCAAAGCATACAACGACGGCCTAGAGGCAGGCAACATGAATGACCACAAGGTGGCGCGATACAACGTAAGGAGGACTGTGTCAGAGGCCAAACGACGCTACAGGGATAAAATTGAACTCCAGTTTGAACAAGCTGACTCTAGAGCTATGTGGCAGGGGCTCAAAACGATGACAGACTACAAAGGCGCCTCCCTCAAACTGAACAGTGACATCTCCTTAGCAAATGACCTCAATACCTTCTATGCGAGGTTTGATGCTGGTAATAACAACACCAGCTCACAAGCCTCGGCAATGGGGGGGGGGGGGTCGGCTGCTGATGGAGGCGCAGTGTTCAGGGTAACAGAGCATGAGGTGAGGCGGACCTTTAAAAAAGTGAATATCAGGAAGGCAGCAGGTCCAGACGGCATCCCCGGCCACGTCCTAAAAGTCTGTGCCGACCAACTGGCCCCAGTATTCACTGACATATTTAACCTGTCCTTAGAACAGGCTGTCATCCCCACCTGCCTGAAGAAGTCCACTATTATCCCTGTACCCAAAAAATCCAAGCCTGCTTGCCTCAACGACTACCGCCCTGTAGCTCTCACCTCCATAGCCATGAAGTGCTTCGAGAAGCTAGTAAAGGGCTACATCTGCTCCTCCCTCCCCATCAACATGGACCCCCTGCAATTTGCATACCGCCCCAACAGGTCCACGGAGGACGCCATATCCCATGTGCTGCACACAGCAGCATCACACCTGGACAAGAGGCAGGGGAACTATGTGAGAATGCTATTCATCGACTACAGCTCGGCATTCAATACCATAGTCCCCTCCATACTCATAGCCAAGCTCAGGGACCTGGGCTTGGGCTATGACCTCTGCCAGTGGGTCTTGGACTTCCTGACTGGCAGACCCCAGGTGGTGAGAGCAGGCAACTGCACCTCCTCATCCATCACCCTCAACATAGGGGCCCCCCAGGGCTGTGTTCTGAGTCCCCTCCTCTACTCCCTGTACACACACGACTGTGTGGCTCAGCGGAGTAGCAATACAATCGTCAAATTTGCTGACGACACAGTGGTGGTGGGCCTGATCTCTGCCAACGACGAGAGGGCCTACCTGGAAGAGGTCAAGGTCCTGGCGGGATGGTGCCAGGAAAACAGCCTCTCCCTGAACGTCAGCAAAACAAAGGAGATGATTGTGGACTTCAGGAGGTCGGGGGTCAAGGACTACAGCCCCCTCAGCATCGACGGGGCACCGGTTGAGAGAGTCAACAGCTTTAAGTACCTCGGAGCCTACATATCCGAGGACTTGACATGGACCACACACATTAACAGTGTTGTGAAGAAGGCACGACAACGCCTCTACTTCCTCAGGCGCCTAAGGAAGTTCCAAGTCAGCCAGAAGATCCTTAAGAACTTCTACTCATGTACAATAGAGAGCATCTTGACCGGCAACATCACCTCCTGGTTTGGGAATAGCACTGCACAAGACCAAAGCAGACTACAAAGAGTGACACGTTCAGCCGAACGCACAATTGGAGGGGGGCTCCCCACCCTCCAGAACATTTACTACAAGCGTTGCAAGGGCAAGGCTAAGAGAATCATTAAAGACTCCAGTCACCCGAACAACTGCCTCTTTGAACTGCTGCCGTCAGGCAAGCGATACAGGAGTCTCAAGGCGAGCACAGAAAGACTCAGAAGAAGCTTCTATCCCCAGGCCATCAGGCTGCTAAACGAACAATGAATGAACACTACACAACAACAACCACCAAACGCACATAGCACACACATCCACACGCACACACTCACTTTAAACAAACACACTGTAGCACCCACTCCACACACTTATAGCACACACCCACTTTAAACAAACACACTGTAGCACCCACTCCCCACACTTTATATTTATGGATGAAGGATTGCACTACAACTCGTACACCTTACTGTAAATTGTACCTAAAATTGTACCTCATCCCATTTCTGCTTTGCACTAGATAGTACTGTACATTAGTACACTGCATAGTATTGTGTATTGTATATTATATGGTAACTCAGAACATTGTACATATGTCTATACCGAACACTGTGACCTCATTTTCTTCTTCTAAATTCATGCTATATTATGTTATTATGTTATTTGATACTATCTTGTCTAGCACAGTCTCTGGAGCGTAACAGTAAGAAGCATTTTGTATGAAAGTATTCTGTACTTCTGTATGACAACTATTAAAGAACTTGAAGAACTTGAACTTGATCAGGACTACAGCGAAACTGTCAAGAAATGGCTTCGTTATGCGCCAGACCGGGAGGGAGGCATCTCAAGGAACCGAAGTGACCCAAACTTAAGTCAAGCGAACCAGAGTCAAACTTAGGGTACCCCAGCACACACTGTTTCCCTGGTTCATACAGTACAAGGAATTACCCTCATGGACACTGTTCTTCCATGGATGGCATCTACTTGAATGACTTGCTGCTTCAGCCTGTTCTTGGAACCGAAGTGATCCAAACTTAATTGTCAAGCGAACCAGAGTCAAACTTAGGGTACCCCAGCACACACTGTTTCCCTGGTTCATACAGTACAAGGAATTACCCTCATGGACACTGTTCTTCCATGGACGGCATCTACTTGAATGACTTGCTGCTTCAGCCTGTTCTTGGAATCGAAGTGACCCAAACTTAATTGTCAAGCGAACCAGAGTCAAACTTAGGGTACCCCAGCACACACTGTTTCCCTGGTTCATACAGTACAAGGAATTACCCTCATGGACACTGTTCTTCCATGGATGGCGTCTACTTGAATGACTTGCTGCTTCAGCCTGTTCTTGCAGTGTTTATTTTTTTTATTTTTTATTTTAACCTTTATTTACCCAGGGTAGGTTCGCTGAGCACGGATGCTCTTTTTCAGCTACGCCCTGCTTCACATTCACAGAGTTCCATTCACACCTGGGAGCTGCCCAGTACAACCACAGTCTGACACTGTTGGCCACTGAGCAACTCCACTGGAGCAGTTGGGGGTTTAGTGCCTTGCTCAAGGGCACTTCAGCGGTTAGTGTTAAGGGTATGGGAGAGAGTTATAGAAACATTAGGGGTGTAACGGTACACAAAATCCACGGTTCGGTATGTACCTCGGTTTTGAAGTCAGGGTTCGGTATTATTTTCGGTACAGTGGGGGGGGGGGGGGGGGGGGGGGGGGGGAATACAAAAAAAATTGCTTTTCATTTATCTATTTATTTAACTGTATTAAACAATATAAAACGAATTGGCCATAATTGACTGAGCAAACTAATGCTTACTGCTGTAACCTACTAATAACACTTAAGTAAATCTGAAGATTATTATATAGCAGATGCCTTGGAGGATAAGTCGTGGACAACTGTAGATCATCTGAGCTCCACTGTGTTTAAATTCAAATCCTCTGCCATTGTTATTTAACCCTTGTGTCTGAAAACTAAAGTATTATACTCTTATTAGGAGACTAAATTGAAAAACTCCATAAAAAGATTATGTTGAAATAATTTCCCACTTTCTTTTCCATAAATATTTTATTCAACTTCAGCCCTGATCATAACCATTTTTTATATTATTTTTGTAATGAAATACTCCCACTTTTCTGAAAAGAGTTGTTAAATATGACAAAAAAAACAATATGTGGTGGTTATGATCGGGCTGAAGTTGAATAAACAATTTATGAAGAGTAAAAAAAAATACAAGATAATTAAAAGATTATGCCACATATTATGTTGGCTACAAACATAATCACTGCAAAGTTATCAAACAAATAAGAATCTGATCAGACACAAGGGTTAAGTTGTTGTTCCCTTTCTAATTTCCTCAAAAACATCTAGTCTAGTTAATGTGATCAATATTATTTGACAATTGATGCTTTTTGTTGGACATTTCAGTCAGTGAGCTCATACTTTGAGCTCATAAATTTATAGTTAAAATGATTGAGACAACGCAATCTTGTCTTCGTTGTGCATGAATGCGTGTGCTCACCACACACAATACGTGTGTCACTATTCTGGCAGTGGCTATATATAGTATTGTTAATGAAAGGTCTGTTATAAGGTCTGTTATTTAATGTTTGTGTAAAAGGTTAACTGGTCACTGGAAGTATGATGAGACCCTCTTGAAAGAAAAAAAATAATTTTCATATTAAAGCCATGTTGTCATTTTTGTTCACACATTTTTGGAAATATGGTCATATAAGAATTTTGAACAACAATAGTGTGTTTAACAGCAGGAAAAAAACATGTAATGTTATGATGTATACATATCAGCAGCAATATTTTAATGTAAAATGTACATTAATCAGTATTGATTCCTTAACTTTACAAGTTACAAGTAGATGTACAAGTTACAAATGTACAAGTAGATTACCATTTAGATTATGGTTGAATAAACATTGATGTCTAACATTGATTCAATATAAAATCAACTAAAATGTGCATGTAGATTACTAGGGATGTCCCGATCCGATCACGTGATCGGAATCGGCGTCGATCACGTGCTTTTCAGAGTATCGGGGATCGGGAAAAAATAATAATAAAAATCGGCAGTCAAAAAAAGAAAATTTTTATTCAACAAACATGACCATGTCCACGTCTTAAACTCATACGGAGGCCTTAGTTTTGGTTTTAAATTACATATAATATATCATCATTAATGTATTTATTGTCACACAGAGCAGAATAATTTTCCACAACAAACACATTCCCCTTTAATTTTCACCGTTGCAACAAACACCCCTTTAATTTAGACGCTACACGCTACACGCAGCTCGACCACAACAACAACAACACGTCGCTCCCGAAACACGGTTAATATCCACTGACTTGAGCAGCTAGACTTAATGTCAGAGGTTTGGAACTAAGCATTTAAAAATAGAAAGTCAAGCCAGTTGCAATGTTTGCAAGGAGGACAGCCGGCTGGAGACGAAGTTTTCAGACTAACTTTTGGAGGATAACGTTACGTGACTGAGGATGATCGTCGGCGTTTCAGACCAGAATGGACCATTACGTAAGTCGAACACTGAATGTATACTAATGTGCAAACATATATTGAAACTTTTAATATTTCTCATATGAAGCAGAAGCACATTTCTCAGGGTGAATGTAATAACAAACGCCTCCGCGCTCGCGCCCCGGATATAGGCAACAGATGGGCTTGTCTCGCTCCACCAGTTTCTGACAAATGCGTCAAAATTGATTACTAATGTGAAAGATCGGATCGGAAACGATCGGATCGATAGATATTTAAAATCACATGCTCGGGATCGGATCGGAAGCAAAAAAAGGCGATCGGGACATCCCTATAGATTACCATTTAGATGATGGTTGAATCAACATTGATATAGTATCAGTTATGGTTGACACCTAACGTTGATTCAACATGTAAGTCATAGACAACTATTGTATAATTTCGATGTCAGGCTTCAACATAGATTCAATATTTCTGCCTAACCCTATTTCAACGTTGATTCACTCATTTTTTGCTATCTGGGAAGCTCTCTCTCTCCCTCTCTCTCTCCCTCGTTCTTTCTCATTCTCCACCACTTACTCACTCACTCTCTCACTTTTTCTCTCTCTCTCTGTCACTCTCTATCTATCTCTCTCTGTTTCTCTCTCCTTCTCTTTTTCTCTCTCTCTCCCTCCTCAAACTCAACGCAATGGTTAAGAAAGATGACTGAACGAGTGTTACAGAGGTGGGAAGCCTGTGATCCAGGTAGCGTGGGACAGGTGTTATTGGCCACACATTCAAGATGGGTAGACATGGTAGTCGAGAGAGAGGATTAAAGCGAGTAAACGATTTGTTAAATGGGCAGAGAGCGTACTAAGGGGGCGGGGTAATGAACCACGGGGTTACCCCCCATCAGGATCAGGAGACTGTTTCTTGTGTGGTCAGTGGTCCAGGGAGGGCCCCTGTCCATATACCCCCTACCCACCAGTTACCCACCAGTTGAGTACCTGGGTCAGGAGACTGTTTTTTGTGTTCTATGCCTGGTCATTGGTCCCATGAATGTCCCTACAGGGCTCCGTACCTACCTGCCCGACAGAGAGAACCGGCGCAGGGTAACAGGGACATGACAACTCAGGCCAAAGGGGGAGGGGTGCGACAGCACCACGGCCCCTTTGAGTGAGGCACTTAACATTCACTTACCTGTGGCCTTTGTCTGAACAGTTTTTTGACAATTGCCCCCTCTCCCTTTTTTTTTTTTTTAACTTTATTTTATTTTATTTTTTAGCGTTTATCGCTTTTCTGGTCAAGCATGACCGACAGAAACAGGTTGAAATGGGATGTAGAGCAGGGGAAGACACTGAGAAAATACGGCGGGTCCGGGAATCGAACTTGTGTACCCCAGATCCGTGACGAGCACGGTTTTCCCCGACGCAGAAATAGCGCCGAGATATGCGGTGAGCTACAGGAGCTCCCCCCCCTCTCCCTTTCACATTCACCCTCACCCTGACTATTCTCTCTCTCCCATTCACACTCTCTCTTTCTCTTCCTCTCTCTCTCCCTCCTCAAACTCAGCACAGAGGTTACAGCTGTCCTGGGTGGGAAGAGGAATGGTGAGCAGTGTTAGTTTCCCCCCCTCTATCCCCATTGACCTCTCGTGTTCTCTCTCTCTTAGGCCTAAGGGGGAGTGAGTGGAGCAGAGGAATGGGTGTAGACTGAATGGCTGAGGTTGGAGTAGACAGGGAGGGAAGCCACTAATATGTCTGTTTGCCTATGCGATACTAAATGCATGTCTGTCTGTTGTATGAATGCGTGATTCTGCATTTATGTTTCAACTAATACATGTGTGTGGAACATTTATTGTATTGATACCGGTGTGGAAGGCAGTGTTGACTAATACGTTTGGAACCAGCATGTTTGTTTTGTTGTGTTTGAGTGATAGATGTTGTTTGTCATAGTTTTGTTGGTAGATGCATGGGTATATATCAAGTGTAGGTGTTTGTACATGTGTGTCCTTAAGTGTGGGTATGGATGTTATAGTTGGTTTTAATTTGGTTCCTATTTCCTTCGACTTTTTGACTGAGTGGGTGTTAGTCGAGGAGTCAATTACGGCATGTTTTGTTGAAGTATATGTTTTGTCTTTTAATTTTGTCTTTTGATTTTGTCCTCTCTTTTTTTAATTTTTTCATTTGTGATATGGGTGCTAATGAGCGCGGAGAGTGACGCCGATGAGCCAGGACTGGAAGTCTGAAAGTTGAGTGGTTCTTTACGCATTTTGTATATGTTTCAATCAATGGGTTTTCTCGTAAAAAGTGTCTAGATGAATTGAAATCTGCTTGTGGTTGTTGAGTAAGCTGAGGTGTTCTGTTGTGATTTGTTTCTTCAACAGGCTGTCGGGTGGGGGTGACTGAGTGACCACGGCAAGCTGAGTGAGTAGATGATGAGTATGTACATTAGAATGTTCAGCTGTCGTCTATTTCCTTACGAATATGGGGTGGATTTTATCAAAATGGGGTACTGGTTATGGTAGCCAGACTCCTGGGGGACGCTGTAGTCGTGCTGAAGGCCATACCAAGGCCCTTCTCCTGTGCGTACCTCAAAAAGAGGACGAATTGGGGGAGCTCCAGTAGCTCACCGCATATCTCGGCGCTATTTCTGTGTCGGGGAAAACCGTGCTGCGTCACGGATCTGGTGGACTCCGAGTTCGATTCCCGGACCCGCCGTCATTTACCAGAATGTCTTCCCCTGATCTATATCCCGTTTCACCCTGTATCTGTCGGTCATGCTTGACCAGAAAAGCGATAAACGCAAAAAAATAAAGTTTAAAAAAAAAAGGACGAATTGGGAACCAGGAACTGGCGGTGATGACGGACTGATCTTGAGGTAGAAAATGCCTTGAGGTGAGTTCAGATAACCACGGTTACGTTCGCGTGAGCCTGGAAGATATGCCACGAGCTGAGGCTCGATGGTGCCTGAAAATGTAGGGCTGATTGGTACCAAATTGAAAAGGGGGGGGCCGACAACAGGAGTCTGAACATCGGATTGGAGACTAGTATGATACAGTGTCCTCTGGGGGTTGAAGTATTGGTGGGGCTAAATTGTGTTGGTAATAGGGGATGACTGAACGACTGAGATGAAGTGTCGTTTGAGGGTGTGTCATTCGGCGCTCTCTACCTGATGGCCTGCTGAAGACTGCTGAAGATTGGAGTTGAGACTGTTGAATTCACAGTCTCAAGGGTGGGTGTGAGTGGAATCAACAACTGGATGGATTGAAATAATGAAGGATGGTTTGAAATAATGAATAATGAATTGAAATAATGAATTGAAATAATGAATTGAAATAATGAATTGAAATAAGAAAATTAGAATAAATAAAATTAGGAGGCCTAATTTGATTGAAATTGTGCAAAATGTGACTGAACTGTTTTAAAGTATAATCTGATTGAAATAAATCAAATGTGACTGAACTGTTTTAGAGTATAATCTGGTTGGAATAAATAGTGTGTAACTGAACTATCCTAAATTCTAGTTGGAATAAATAGTAAGCATCTTTTCCATATTTTAAAATCGAGAGTGTCAAGCATTGTTTCCATATTTAAAAAAATCCTGGTGAAATGAGGTCCTTAGGAGTCACGCTGGAGCTTTGAACCCGTCGGCGGACAACAAAAGAAATTAGAATCCCTCTTAAATGCTCAAAAAGGACATCTTTTCAGAAATCGATAAAAATAGAAAAATGGCCATTTCTAGTGCTTTGACATGTAAGGTATAGGTCCCCCAACTTGCTAAACCTAATACGACTTGTAAATTTGTTTAATTCTTGCTAGATGGTATGCTTGTAATAATCTCCATTTGCGATAAGAACTACATCGCGCGTCACCAAGCGCACATACATGGGGCGCGCACACACAAACAGCGCATAGGTGTTAATCACTGAGTGATCTAATATGCATATTCTTCAACGCGAGAGGGGGGGGTTGTGTTTCTCACTGTCTGTCGTTGATAATGTTGAGTTAAAACTCATGAGTGGAGCATGTCAAGACACCTCAGACAACTACCAACTACATCTCCCAGAGTGCATCAGCTGCAAGATGGCTGCCGTTGGCTGATTGAACAGCTGTTAAAGGCTGGTGGTGGAGACACTCACAGAACAAGCAAACAAAGCAAGCTGAAGGTGGTGGAGACACTCACAGAACAAACAAACAAAGCAAGCTGAAGGTCGACCCAAGGAGCTCTACCCCCAAAGACGCCAATGGTCGGTTATGTTCTACTTATTCTACTGTTTATTTATACTTCTGCTTAAATGTGGTTAAAATCAGGCTAATTCAATTGTGTGTTTAGTAGCTCCAACTGTTTCAGTCTACACATTCACTTGCTTGAGAGTTGGTTTTCATTTATGTTTAAAAGTATCTTTACAAGTTAAGACCAAGTTAGAAATGTTAAAATGATTTAAGAATTTGAAAGACTACTAAAAAGGTCGACAACTCATGTTTAAAGGTTTAAAATGCCTTGTTCAATCAGAGCTGATCTACAAGCTTAAAGTTTAGCTATATTTCTTCACTTATTCAATTTAAAATACCAAATGTTTACTTGACTTGAATCAAATGTTTACTAACTTGAATCATTTATTAAAGGTTACAATTCAGAAATGATTCATTGAAAATTACTTTAATAATTGGGTTAAAATGTCGAGTTAATTTAAGACTGTGTTAAAATGTCGACTTTATAAGGTAATTTAATACTTTACATTTTGGCATTCATTGTGTAAACACTATCGTTAAAAGACGTTTGATTATTTAAAATATATATTTAATGTTTAAAATCAACCATGTTTAAAAAAGAACTTATTGGTTTGAAAAGATGGTTATTGTTGTTTATTGTTTATATTTATTGCATTGTTAAAACCTTTTTCTTTGTTTTCGAAGGTTTTCAACCTATATGAAGAACCAACCAGTCAAGAATCAACTGCAACTAAAACTGTTGAAAAGTTGAAAATAAAAAGTGACTTGGAGTTGGAACTTGGAGTTGTTTCCTTATGTCCTTTGGAGTGGAAAGCAAGAGTTGACTTTACAGTTGAAAACCAAGTGCTAGCAGTGGAGGACGAGGATAAAACTGCTTCGACCCAATACTGCTGACACGGAAGGGAAAGATGGCTGAAGATATGGCGGAGGTCAAAGAACTAAAGAAGGAGAGGACCACAGCAAAACGCCGCTTCACCAAACAAGCCAACCACATTGCCAGAGGAGCAGACACCATGCTGCGATCCGAGCTGATGGATGAGTTCAGCACACTCTCACTCTGTTATAGAGCCGTGCTTGAGGCAAATGATGAATTCAGGTTTGGGCTGGAGGCTGAAGTAAAACCTGAGGATGAAGGGCTTGACGAGAAGGAAGAGGACGACCTCAAACATACTTCAAAAGAAGCCGAAACAAAGATGGAAGAGATCAAAGACATTGTGCAGCTGATCCTGTGGTCCAAATATGGAAGACATGAGCTGGAAACAGCTATTGATGGAGCTGAGAAAGTAAGTGAAGCAGCAGGAACTGTGCCAGTGAGGACTGAATCCTTAGAGTGCTATGAACAGCACCTAACGCTCTCAGACGAGATGGGAGACAAGGCCATCTCTATAATGTCCACGTGGGAGAAATGGATACCTGACGAATCCAGAGATGAACTGAATGCGAGGCTCAAGAAGCTAGAAGACACCCTTCTCAGGCTGAAGATGAGGAAACCTCAGTTTACATCTGCACGCAGCCTGAGGAATGCTGAGCAAGGCACAGGAGTTGCACCACACCATCCGACGACACCGTTGGTGAGGATAAAGCCAACCACCCTACCTACCTTCTCTGGAAATAAGAGAGAATATCACAGATGGAGAAAAGATTGGGAAAGCCTGCAAAGGCAGGGAGAGCCATCCGGATCCCCTGAAGTTAAAAAGATCCAGCTCTTGGACAGCGTGGAGGAGAAAATCTCCAAAGAACTCAGACTTTCTACCTACACTACAGCCAGAGACATTTTCAGAGTCTTAGAGAACAGGCATGGAAATAAATCAAGCATCACTGTGGAAATCCTTGAAGAGCTCGACAGGATACCATATGTAAAAGGAAACCAGCCAAGAAAGGTCATCGACCTTATACAAACTGTGGAGAAGGCTCTGTCAGATCTCACTGAATTGGGCAACTCTGGGGCCATGAACAACGCACTTGTGATCAAATCAATTGAAAGCAAGTTACCTGACTTTATCAAGAGAGACTGGTTGATGTTCATGGTAGATCCCAGCAGCAATGTCACAGCAGAGAACCATTTTGACATGCTCTTGAAATATTTGAAGAACCAGGAAGACGTACTGGAGAGGCTTGATCAACTAAGAATTGTGGAGAAGACTGACAAGCCAGATCGCCCGGACAAAAAGAATGAAAGAAAGTTTGCCTCGACAAAGAACACAAAGAGACTAGAGCTTGACGTATGTGTTGTCTGTGGCGACAGTGGACATAACCACAAACTGTTCTTTTGCCGGAAGTTCAAGGGACTGAAGCTTTCGGAGAAGACGGCTGCCTTGAAAAAGCTGGGAGCATGCAGGAAATGTCTCGGATGCCATGACGGAACTGCATACTGCAGAGAGACATTCCTATGCAGAAATGCAGACTGTAAGAAGGGAGGAAATGCTGCAGACCACCACTATATCCTCTGCCCAAAAGGAGAATTCAAGCCTCGATGGGAAGAAGGAAGAGGTGGAAGAGACGGCAACAAAGGCAAACTCACAGAGGAACAAGAGTCGTTCTTGTCTGAACTCTCCTCTGAAATGGCAGATCGAGGCAGAAGGGCTTTTACTAACAAAACTACAGTGGCACTCAAAACCTCCGGCCAGTCTGAACTACTGCGAAGAAATGGTCTCGCCGAGCTTCCTGTCATCATGATGCTGATGAAAGTCACTGCAAACGCTGGTCAGAAAATTGGGACATTGATTGACCTAGCGTCAGATACAAACTACATCACCCATAAGGCTGCTGAAAGACTTGGGTTGAGAAGAGAGAAGATAACATTGATTGTGCATGGGGTTGGAGGAATGGCCATGAAGGTGGACACTCAGAGATACCTCCTCAAAGTTAGAGTGAAGACTCCTACAGGCACTGAAAGAGCCCACAAACTAGTCTGCTACGGCCTAGATGAAATCGCCAAGGTCCATCAAGTGATTCAACCAGAGAGGTTGCAAAGGTTTTTCCCGGAGGTCAAGCTTGAAGAGCTGGAAAGGCCAGAAGAGGTTGAACTACTCATAAGCCACCGAGAGGGAAGACTTGCTCCCCAAAGAGTAAAAGTAGTTGGAGACCTTGTCTTATGGGAGAGTCCACTGGGGAAGACGGTGGGCGGAGCACATCCTGATCTGCATGAAGAGGTGGACGTGGAAGCATATGAATCAAGAACTCACTTTGCTCGCTCCATGAGAACAGCAGCAGTCAAATATCAAGAGACATTCACAGTTGCCAGTAACCGTGAGTTCCTTGAGTGGTGGCACTGGGACAGCATCGGAGCTGCATGTGAACCAAAATGTGGAGGATGTCGCTGTGGAAACTGTCCACCAGGAGGAAAAGAAATGACCCTGGCAGAGGAGAGGGAGTATGAAATCATTAAAGGAGGCCTCACCTACAAAGAGGAGGATGCTCACACCCCATCTCCACACTGGGATGCAAAATATCCTTGGACCGTAGATCCTGTCTCTCTCCCCTACAACAAAAGTGCAGTCCAGGCCTGCTTCTTAAGGATGGAAAAACAACTGAGCAAAGAACCAGACTGGAAAGTCGCATACACAACCCAAATCCAGGAAATGGTCGAACGAGGAGCAGCCATAAAACTCACCGATGACATCATTAACAAGTGGACTGGACCAGTGTGGTATGTGAGCCACCTGGTGGCGCCAAACCCCCATTCAGTGACAACACCAGTTCGTATTGTCTGGAACAGCAGCCAGAAGTACAAAGGCGTGAGCATGAATGACATCCTTCTTAAGGGACCAGATGTACTCAACCCTATTAGAGCTGTACTGCTACGGTTCAGAGAAGGTGTGCATGCAGCTCTAGGAGACATAAAGAAGATGTACAACTCTGTGTGGCTGGAGCAGCGTGAGATGCATCTACACAGATTCCTCTGGAGAGACAGCCCAGAAGAGGAGATCAGTGAATATGCAATCACCAGAGTCAACATCGGGGACAAACCTGCTGGTTGCATCGCTCAGTTGGCTATGAGAGAAACGGCGAGCCTGCCCAGCTTTGTTCACTTGGAAGATGAACGCAGAGTCATTGAAGAGGACAGTTATGTGGACGACCTCTTGACCTCCCACAATAACCTGGATCAACTCGACAAAATCACTGCAAAAGTTGAAGAGATTTTGGGAGCTGGAGGCTTCTTCCTCAAACCATGGGTCCGGTCAGGGCAAAGTGGGAGGAAAGGAACAGAGAAGGAAGTCCTAAAAGAGGAACAAGGGAAAACCTTCATTCTCCCAAATCAAATGAGGGAAGAAGACAACAAAGCTCTAGGCATCGGCTACCAAGTGGACGAAGACAAGCTCTACATGTTGACCTCCGTTAACTTTTCCAAAAGAAAGAAGAAAATGAGAGTTGGCAAAGATCTCCTCAAAGAAGAGGTGAGAACCGAAACACCAAACCCACTGACTAGAAGGGCTCTCTTAAGCCAAGTAGCCGGGCTGTACGACCCAATTGGCCTAGTAGCACCGGTCAAGCAGAAGGGAGCAATTCTTGTCAGAAAGGCATTCCAAGAGGGAGGAGGTGGCAAGCTGACCCAAGAAACCTGGGACAAACCACTCTCGGAAAGCATCAGAGAAGAAGCCATACAGCTTTTTGAAGAATATGTACAGCTTGGTCAGGTGAAATTCCAGCTGACTGGAAAGGAAACCCTTGGGGCATCACATTCTCTGATGGAAGTGACAAAACCTTTGGAGCTGTGATGTACTTAAGGTGGGAAACATGTCATGGCATTGAAGTTCGGTTTGTGGAATCAAAAGCCAAACTGACACCTCTGGATCAAAAGGGAGAAGCTGTAAAAGCTGAGATCTGTGGAGCAGTCTTCGCAGCCAGAATCAGGAAGTATGTGGAAAAGCATGCTCGAATGAAGATCGAGAAATGGTTCCATCTGCTGGACAGTCAGACGGTCCTTGGGGCAATCCAGAGAGACAGTTATGGGTACCAAAGCTTCTTTGCCAACAGAGTGGGTGAAATCCAAAAGACTGCACCAGTGCAGGACTGGTGGTGGATCCGTGGAGGTCTGAACATAGCTGACATCATTACAAGAGGAGGCACTCCTGAAGATTTAAAAGAGGATTCCACCTGGCAAAATGGACCAGATTTCCTGAAGTGGCCAGTGGAGGAGTGGCCCATTAAATCAGCTGGAGAGGTAGCTGCCCAGGCCAGGGAGAGCGTAAACAGACTCCAAAGGAAGGCATTTTCAGCTGCAATCACACGAGCTCAAGCTAAAATCAGTCCGCAGGAAGACGACCCTCTGACCACACAGGAAAGTCAAAAGGAAATGCCAACTCCTCTAAGAAGGAAGCCCACTGGCTGGGTCAAAGATCTTGTGGAAATAAGAAGATTCAGCAACCTGTCCAAACTGGTGAGAGTCATCGCCTGGGTCTATCGAGCTGTCAAGCAGTGGCTAGAGAGGAAGTGCCAGGTGCCAGGGCAGTCAAAGTGGGAGGCATCACCCAAACAAGCTGGGTTGACTGTAAAAGAAATTGACAACGCATCTGAAAACCTTTTCCTCGCTGCTCAAGAAGCTATAGCCTTCCCAGAGACGACTCTAAGCAGATTGGCAGTGTACAAAGACGTGAACTCTGGACTCCTACTTTGTGGAGGCAGAATCCAGATGTTCAACGAAGTGAAGACTGCAGTGCCAGTCTTACCTTTTGAATCGTGAGTGTCTACATTGCTGGCACAAGAATCCCACAAAGCAAACCATGAGGGAGTAGCAGGAACCCTTCTTCGCATGAGGAAAAAGGCTTGGGTGATAAAAGGCCGGAGACTTGCCAAGAGGGTGGTTGACAGCTGTGTCGTTTGCAGAAAGAACAATGTAAAACAGTGTCAACAAATCATGGCTGACCTGCCTCCAGAGCGAACAGGCCCAGCTGCACCCTTTGAATTCACCACCATGGACCTGTTCGGCCCCTATGAAGTGAAGGATGAGGTCAAAAAGAGGACCAGACTCAAGGTATGGGGAATCGTCTTCTGCTGCATGGCTTCCCGAGCCATGCACACTGAAGTGGTGAGTGACCAGTCATCCGAAGGATTCCTGCTCGCCTATCAAAGGTTCACTTCGCTGAGAGGACACCCCAGGAAACTCTGGTCAGACCCTGGCTCTAACTTTGTGGGAGCCAAGCCTGCTCTGGAAAAGCTTTACAAATTCCTTGACCAACTGAACAGGCCTGAACTTGAAGGAAGAGCTGCCAAACATGGCACAGAATGGTCGTGGAAGATCCACCCCGCAGACTCTCCCCACAGGAACGGTGCAGCAGAGGCAGCTGTCAGAATAGTGAAGCGGGCCTTAAGCAACCTTGGTGGAGAAGGTGTTTTCACATGGGGAGAATTCCAAACGTTTCTCTTCATGGCAGCCAACCTTGCTAATGAGAGACCCATCGATGCAAGAACTCAAAGCAGGGAAGACTGCATAGAGTACATCACTCCAAACTCTCTGCTTTTAGGACGTGCCCATCCTAAAGGTGACCCTGGAGACTTTCAGTTTGATGGCTACCCATACAAAAGACTTCAGAATATTCAGGCAGAAGTCAGCAAGTTCTGGAAGAGATGGAGCCAATTGGCCGGTCCTAATTTGTTCATAAGGAACAAATGGCACACCAAAGAGCGAAATGTTGCTGTTGGAGATGTGGTCTGGTTGGCTGACCAAAATGCCCTGAGAGGACAGTACAAGCTGGCTAGAGTAGTCAGTGTCAACGCTGACCGCAAAGGCATCGTAAGAGATGTGCTGGTGAGGACCTTTCCCAGCTATCCTGTCCCCATCACGAAAGCAAATGACAAAGGAAAGCCCACAAAATCAAATAGTGAAAAAACCAAAATCCCGGCCACAATTCTGCATCGAGATGTCAGACGGCTGGTCATTCTACTTCCTACTGAAGAACAACAGAGGCGTGAAGGACTTGAGTGACCTCTGTGGTTAAGAACCCAGGAGCTCAAGTGGGAGGTGTTGAGTTAAAACTCATGAGTGGAGCATGTCAAGACACCTCAGACAACTACCAACTACATCTCCCAGAGTGCATCAGCTGCAAGATGGCTGCCGTTGGCTGATTGAACAGCTGTTAAAGGCTGGTGGTGGAGACACTCACAGAACAAGCAAACAAAGCAAGCTGAAGGTGGTGGAGACACTCACAGAACAAACAAACAAAGCAAGCTGAAGGTCGACCCAAGGAGCTCTACCCCCAAAGACGCCAATGGTCGGTTATGTTCTACTTATTCTACTGTTTATTTATACTTCTGCTTAAATGTGGTTAAAATCAGGCTAATTCAATTGTGTGTTTAGTAGCTCCAACTGTTTCAGTCTACACATTCACTTGCTTGAGAGTTGGTTTTCATTTATGTTTAAAAGTATCTTTACAAGTTAAGACCAAGTTAGAAATGTTAAAATGATTTAAGAATTTGAAAGACTACTAAAAAGGTCGACAACTCATGTTTAAAGGTTTAAAATGCCTTGTTCAATCAGAGCTGATCTACAAGCTTAAAGTTTAGCTATATTTCTTCACTTATTCAATTTAAAATACCAAATGTTTACTTGACTTGAATCAAATGTTTACTAACTTGAATCATTTATTAAAGGTTACAATTCAGAAATGATTCATTGAAAATTACTTTAATAATTGGGTTAAAATGTCGAGTTAATTTAAGACTGTGTTAAAATGTCGACTTTATAAGGTAATTTAATACTTTACATTTTGGCATTCATTGTGTAAACACTATCGTTAAAAGACGTTTGATTATTTAAAATATATATTTAATGTTTAAAATCAACCATGTTTAAAAAAGAACTTATTGGTTTGAAAAGATGGTTATTGTTGTTTATTGTTTATGTTTATTGCATTGTTAAAACCTTTTTCTTTGTTTTCGAAGGTTTTCAACCTATATGAAGAACCAACCAGTCAAGAATCAACTGCAACTAAAACTGTTGAAAAGTTGAAAATAAAAAGTGACTTGGAGTTGGAACTTGGAGTTGTTTCCTTATGTCCTTTGGAGTGGAAAGCAAGAGTTGACTTTACAGATAATATAATCTTAAGAGGTCCTGCATTATTATTATTATTATCGAGAATACACGGGACCCGACGGAACGTTAATTTATGTATTAAAAGTAGTCTAACATGCTTTCATCCTCGCCCGTGTATATACCCACGTCGCGCTAAAACAACATAAACTACTGTATGGCAGACAGAGTGCGTGTGTGTACGAGTTATGAGTTATCTCGCAGTTCATTCAAGCGCGCATCACGGTGATGACAGCTCTAGAGTAGAAAGGTGCGCTCACAGGGGCGTAGCTGGAGATTCTGGGCCCCATGAAAGAATCAATTTGTGGGCCCCCCAATCTATTAAAAAATGTGGGGCATTTGCTGGGCCCTTGGAATCATCCTAACCCCCCCCCCCCCCCCCAGCTACTCCCCTGCACACACACACACACACACTCTCTCTCTCTCTCTCTCTCAAACAGAGAAATCAAAAGAAATCAGTACATGTGTGTGTGTAAAAAAACTAATTAATAATATAATTATTATAAATGTCTCTCTCTGTATATATCTCTGTATCTCTTTCTTTCTTTCTCTCTCTCTCTCTCTCTCTCTCTCTCTCTATTACTATACTATTATATATCTATATATATATATCTAAATGTCTAAACCTCTGTCTATCTAGTGTGTGTATACACCAGTATCACTGACTACCACGGCAAGCCTATAGAAAATGATTCTATTTAATAATAATAATAATTATTATTATTATAAATGTCTCTCTCTCTGTATCTTTCTTTCTTTCTTTCTTTCTTTCTTTCTTTCTTTCTTTCTTTCTCTCTCTTTCTATTATATTACTATTATATATCTATCTAAATATCTAAACCTCTGTCTATCTAGTGTGTGTATATGCATGGCATCAAATCAAAGTGTGTGTTGCCTGTATTGATCAGTCACACTATACCCCCATTCAGCCATAATTGTTCCCTGCTGGGCCTTTGTTTCATGGTGTGAATTAGTCATTGAAATTAACATTGACATCACATTGCATTCTGGGAAGGAGTGTAGTTCCCGTATCATTAGCTGAATTCACTGAATTCTCTTCAGAGCCTCCTGCTGCAAATTGGTAATGACTGTACCAGAATGTTTGATAGGACATTGATTGAAAACTATCGTCTCAAATTTGACAATTGATGGCTTATTTTGAAGGTATGAATCTGTAATTGTACATTATGTAACAAAAAAAAAAAATATTCTGAGAAGGTGGAGCTAGAAACTCTAGACCTCAGGGGGTTAATGTCAATTTGATGTCAATTTATTTTTTTGTGTATTCCTCTATAAAGTTACGGCAATGAATTTTGATGACTGTTCGAATTGATACCCTGATATTTGTTTTCTGGTTTATATTTGTTTGGCATTTCACGGTTTTGATCTAATGTGTGGCCTCTGACAATTAGCCCGGAGGAGCAGAGCCCGGTAATCGCATGGTGGCAGAGTTGATGATGTGTGTTAAAAGATGGACGATTGAAGTGAAAAAGAAAAAAGAAGACGGTTCACCCGGTACGGCCCTCCACTCTCTCCCCTTCTGGTCCGTTCCATCTCCTGCCCATCTACGGTCCCTCCTATCTAAAGACACTAGACTCTACTGGCAAGATGGGGGCAGTCGTCTCGAAGGACATCCTCCTCCTCCCCCGTCTCCCTCTCCCCACTGACTGTGCAGGGGATCAGGGACTGGGTGACCTCTGGGCCATCTATTTGTCACATGTAACGGACTGAGATCTCCAACATGCGAGGAGGTTTTGCTAGAACCTCTGCTGTACCATACGCTTCGTTCTATTTTGACTCCCACCTGACTGTCTCCTACTCTAAATTCTCTCTATTATCTCTCTCTGTCCCTCCTTGACCGCACCCAACTCTCTCTCTCCTCTGGGCCCCCCGTATAGTCAAGCTTCACGCTTATATAATATACACGCCCTCTTAGATTAAGTGCAAGTCTGGTGTAGTATTGATGGTCGTCCCATACGTAGATACGTACACACACACACATAGCTCACGCACACTCCAGAAATGTACTGCATTTGTTCCTGACCTTCGATTTTGGTTGAGTTTTGGCCTTTTGACAGGTCAATACTTAATGCATGTTTTGATGTGTGTTTGATGGTTGATGGTTGTGTCATAATTATTGATTATGACAAAGGGGGACTGAAAGGGATAAACCATCAAAACTACTGTCATACCCTTTTGTAGGGTGATAGATTTGATGCTAGGTTGTTCAGTTCATTGATGTCGAATATCTTAAGTTGATAGGTTCATCAGTTCATAATGTCTGGTAATATCTTATATCTAAAGGCCTTAATATCTTATATCTAAAGGCCATAATGTATAATATGCCTAATGGGGCCTGGCGTCTGTGTGTCCTCCTCCCCCTTGCATGTGACCTGCTGACCCTTGGTGCAGGCTGTGGTTCCATCCCTCTCACATACAAGCATACACACACACATACACACAGGACAGATACACACACACTTACACATAGGACAAGCTCACACACACTTACACATACATACACACAGATACACACACATAGATTTATGACCTCAAACTCTCGGCTACAACTGTCATGGAACTCTTCGAACTCTCAATGAACTGCCTCAAGTGTCACGATGAGCACGGACTTAAAAGAGTAATGACTAGGGTAGGACAATGAGCACACTCATATACACACAGACATGCAGGCCCCCACAACCGGGGGACTCCGGATGGCTCATTAGTTCAGGCCCCCACCCCTACGAAGAAGCACGTACTGGAATCCCCAGAAATCCCCCTCCCTCGTATCTTCTATTCCCGCACGGATTCTCTTTGTCCTCAAACTATGACGGTGACAGCTATCAATCATCAAACCAGAAAGAGGTGTGTCCAACGACAAATGTATAAATGAGCTGACTTCTGTATTATCGGGGCTTCTGTGCAACTGTGCTCTCCCTGCGTGGAGGTACATGCCTGGAGTCCAGATTGTGATCTATTCATGCTGTGAGAGTTCAGTAAACTGGAGACTGCCACATCTGACTCCTTGTCTCATCTCTGCTGCTCACCTCGCCGACAGTCAATTAAAAGAACCCAGGGCTAATTTACATTATAAGTGGAAGATTCACTGAATATCCTTTTAAGATGACACACAATTGTACATCTCCGCCTGTCTCTTAGCAATAAACAAATGGATGATGAACAACTTCCTAAAATTAAATGAGGGCAAAACTGAAATCCTACTAGTCGGTCCTATAACAAAAAGAGAAATGTTACAGAGCAATATGGGGCAACTTACTCCTTGGATCAAACCCGAAGTTACAAGTCTTGGTGTTATAATAGACGCAGACCTAATCTTTAAATCACACATCAACAAAGTGACAAAAACATAATTTTTCCACCTTAGAAACATACAGCTAAGGTACGGCCGTTTATAAATCAAAAAGACGCTGAAAAACTGATCCATGCCTTTATCTCAAGCCAACTTGACTACTGTAATGCACTCCTCACTGGCCTCCCAAAAAAAACACAGAAAGACTCCAACTCATTCAAAACTCGGCAGCTAGGCTACTAACTAGAACCAAGAGGAGAGACCACGTGACATCAGTCCAGTATTAGCTAACCTACACTGGCTTCCGGTAACATTTAGAATTGATTTCAAGGTCCTCCTCCTTATATACAAAGCACTAAATGGAACAGGACCAAGCTACATTGCTAATTCTCTAGTCAACTATGTGCCTCCTAGAACATTGCGATCATCTACTACTGGTCTATTGAAGGTTCCAAGCCACAGTCTAAGGAAAATCGGGGATGCAGCCTTTGCAAACTATGCACCAAAGTTATGGAACACACTACCTATGGACATTAGGGAAGCTAGATCTCTTAATATTTTCAAAAATAAGCTAAAAACGTACCTCTTCACCATAGCCTTCTAATACACTCCGCTGTTGATTGTACTGTAGCACTATTTTACTGTCCATTCTATTGCATAATTTTACTATCTATTCTATTCTACTAGGGCTGAGCCCAAACGTTCGAACCTTCGTTCGTTACGTTGGCATTCGAATTCTAAATCAACATTCAAATTTTTTATTTTTAATAAAAATAAAAAATAAACAATTTTCTATTCATTCTGTTTAAACCAATGGGCTTTTTCTTCACAGTTGCAGATAAAGATTAGGCTACACTAATATTATAGTATTAAAAGAAACTGATGAGTTATATTCATTAGAAAGTTGATTTAGTTGGGGTGGGGCTTCCCCCTGGGCTGGGGCTGGAAAGTTGATTTAATAAAAATAAAAAATACTAATTTAATCAGATTAATCACTTTATTAAAATTGAGGATTTAGTTTGAGGATATTTATAAAAAAATATATATATATATTATTAAAAAAATATTATTTAATTAAAAACGAAGGTTCGAACATTCGTTCGAAAAACGCTGACGAAGTTCGAATCCCAAAAACAGGCTTCGGGGACAGCCTTATATTCTACTATATTTTTATCCATTCTAAAATTGTATTGCACTGCACTATTTTACTTTGTCTATTTTATCTTACTATTTTTATTATTGTCTATTTAAAACTGAATCAAACCATAAACTAGGTGGCCTGTTGGGATGTTAGATCCTAATGTGAAAAAACTGTGATTTTATATGTGCACTTTATGTGCTCATTTTATGCCTGTCTTTTTTCTGTTGTGAAGCACTTTGAGCTGCAGTTTTTATTACACCCAATTCAAAGTTACAGACACATTTTCTTTCAATATATTTTGGTTGCGGGTGTCCTGGTTTCGTAAAACAAATAAGTTGTCCCTCCTAGGTAGATGTACGTAACAGACCGTTGCGTACAGGCATAGAGAGACAGCTCCGCATCTCCGGAGGAGTGTGAGCCAGTTACCACCTGGGGCACACTCTGAGAATGTGGATAAGAATGGAAATGGCTAAGCATTTTAAATTCTATCTGCATATGTGCACCATGGCCAAATGACCATTCAGGAATGTAGATTAGAAGAACGGCAATGGAAGTGTGGCCGCTCACTTGATTCAAATTCAACCGGCGTGCCAGAGGAGGGGGATGACATCCCAGAGCGTAGGTTAGGATGGGAGTGGCATCCCATCACTTCTCCCTGAAGGAGGTCAGTGGTTGGTCAGCCAGTTGCTGCAGTCTTAAATTGTATAATTAATCAAGGATTATTCACATATCCTCCCTCTTGCACGGCTGCGTACGTTCCTGCTTTCGCTTCAGTATTTCCCCTCCTGCGGTGTTATCACTCATGGTTGCACATGTTATTAATTTCGCCTCACCGCTTCTCCATTTATCCTTATTTTCACTCAGCACGTGGTCTCTTTATAATGCTTTGGCATGCAGCACGTGGCAGCGAGCAACTAGTCGTATTTAAAAAATATATATTATAATAATTTTAAACATACTCATTTGTTCCTATTATGCCGGTGGTGACAACACAACTCCCCTTTTAGCCACCGTGGTGCAGGGTTTCCCCAAACTTGTTTGACAAGTGACCCAAATAACTGAGGTTCAGTGGTTCCCAAACTGTGGTGCGCGAGCGCCCTCTAGGTGGTGCGTGACATGAAAAAACTAATGGTGGTAAAAAAAAAATTATTATTATTTAAAAAAAAAAAAAAATTACAATAAAATGTCATACAAATCTTAGTCAAACCTTTAGTATTATGGATATTAAAAATGCTGGCAGAGTATTGTCGTGAACATTTTAATTAAATAAAGAAATTCCCTATCCATAGTCGCCGTGGGAAGAGATAAAATTAAAAATTAAATCTGTGCACGGAGACCAGCAACAATTTTTTCTAACAGAAACCCATTGGGGGGTGCGCGAGCTAGGTCGGGAGGTGACAGGGGGTGCACGGCCAAAAAAGTTTGGGAACCGCTGGGTTAGAACATTTAAAAATCCTCCTTTTAGCTGCAAGGCCCTCTCCCTGGCTCCTCCTTTTAACCTCTTAACTTGGGTTTGATCTTTTTCCTTTGCTCCCCGGGTCTCCTTGGCACAGCTGCCTATGTTGGAATTGCAATGACGATCACATCTCGCCAGGTGGCAGTATCGCCTACCTTTTGAACTGGGATAGTTTAATGTGTCTGTCCTGAGTGTCTGGGGAGTGTATGTCCTGATTACCTCTGAGGAGGAGGAGTTCTTGCAGAGCAATCGCTCTGAGATTTTATCGCCTCAAACTTATAGTTTCCCGTATACACGAGTATACACATATACACGAGTAATCGCGATGGGATCACTGGGATTATTCTTTTTGGAGTACCTTCTGGCTAAGGTAAGGTCTATTCTATGTCTATTTCACCAAACCTAAAACATGTTTTTGTACCGATCACAGTGTCGTATTTTACCGGACCTAAAACATGCTTTTGGTAACGATCGCAGTTTTGAGTTAAAACGACCCCCCCCCCCCCCCCCCCCCCCATGATGATTTTGTTAAGACATATATGTATATGGTATATACCTTTGATTTGGAGGTATTTGGGGTTTCAGGCGAGCAACCCGAACGATTTGGGCATAATGCATATAACGTGTCATATCTCGCTATCTATCAAAAAAGACTGGATTATTCTGGAAAGGGGCGATGTTTAGCATGGAATAGCTCACAAACTACAGTATGTAGAAATGAACTGGTTAGTCAGTCTTGGACTATAAACCAGTGGTTTTCAACCTGTGGTACTTGGGCCCCCTGCTGGTGGTACTTGGAGAATAAAAATATTATAATATTTTTTTTCTTTTCTTTTTTGCAGTCAGGCCACTGAACTTAGAAGCAGGCCAGGCCAGTGTTTCTAGTTGTGGCGGCGCGATAGTTAGATAACCTAAGTGGGGAACAACCAGGAGATCACTGTGACAGAGTAATGCAGTCTAAACAGTCATAAATATTTTATTCAACTTCAGCCCTGATCATAACTGTAGGAGCCAAATCCTATGATGATAAATTGTAACTTTATTGCCTTAGAAATGTAGTTTATTATGGTATTCGTGCTTTGTGTTTATTAATATTTGTCAATGAATTCCAAGATGGAGACTTACCTGGTCAACTCCCCCTTTTTCCCACGCTCCCCCTAACCACTCCTATAACATGGCAGGTAATTTAGAGTTCACGCAGGCCCAGGTGGAGCGGTACCATATAGTTTTTGACCGCACTCAATTCGCATTTGATTGACAGTTTAAGTTCATGTACATAACCCTTTTTGTTTGTTTTATAGTGGTAGGCAGCTATTGGGGCTGTTGTGACTCGCTTCCCAATAAATCCCGTTTGTTTTGAAAGTACATTGGACCAGCGTCATCTTTTCTTTTTGGATTGCAATTCGGAGCGTGTCGGACTAACAACGCAATACCTGGAGCCTCAAGGCAACTGCGGTTCGTATGATTGCCTTTACAATAACCATTTTAATTTTTTGTTTTTTTCGTAATGTCAGATACAAAATTAAATACTCCCACTTTTCTGAAGAGTTGTTGTTAAATCTGACATTACAAAAAACAAAAAATCCATCAAAATCAGTGTTGTTGTTAACACATTGTGCGCCATAAACGGCGTAAATCGTTATTGCCCGCCATGCGTTGAACGCCAACAACGGCGTAAATCAATTTTGGGATCAATATTTCATTTTTTCGCCATGACATTCATAATTCATCCAGCCTCCCTCCGGACTGCAGCGGCACCCTGTCTGACATTGCAACGCCTCAATACCGCCGCCTGGTGGATGATCGGGCGAGTTACACTCACGCCAAACCGGAAGTGGCGATCGGTGCATCGAGGAAATTCCTCCGCCAGAGATATATTGTGGTGTGGATCAATATACACACTCGAGTGCATTTGGATCGCTTTCTAAACGCAATAATCGATATGATTTTGGCGTTTATTTTGTTGTACAAACCGGAAATGGATCTAGGAGATCGATGTCAAATAATTGGGATATTTTTCCTCCAGTCTCATTGGCGAACGGTAAGAGGACACTAACGTTATTTTCAGCCCGATTGTCCATTTCTTTGTTTGCAATCAGTCTGATCAATATATCAACCCATACTAAATAAAGCCGTTACTGACGATCAAGGAATTATAAACAACCCCCCCCCCCTTTCCTTCACGCATGATGAAGCATAATGTATACCGATCATATACATTTGAATTTTTTAATATAGCGTGTATAGGAAAGAAACGCCAATCGATAATCTATCATGCGTCAGGGCCTATAACTAGCGTTTTTGGAATTACAGCAGAAAAGCTTAAAAACGTATATTCTCGACGGTATTAACACAACAATGTATGAATGAAAAAATATAGAGTTCCCACATCCGGAACGATAGATAATCGATGTTGAATGGGCCATAGTAATAGCAGATATAGCTATAATATTTAAAAAGTTATAGCCCTGCAAAGAAGGTAAACATCTCCATAGGCTTACAGCGGTGGCAGACTGGGTATAATGATGGGCATACTGCGTAGCAATCAATGTGTTAATCATTGACACATGCTAGCCTGTAATAATCCCCCCCAGAAAAATGAACTTTTCATATATATTGAAAATATTTTTTTTATTCAACTTCAGCCCTGATCATAACCATTTAAATTTTTAGTTTTTTTGTAATGTCAGATACAAAATTAAATACTCCCACTTTTCTGAAGAGAGTTGTTGTTAAATCTGACATTACAAAAAACAAAAAATCGATCAAAATCAGTGTTGTTGCTAATCATTGACACATGCTAGCCTGTAATAATCCCCCCCCCCCCCCCAGAAAAATGTACTTTGCATTTGATATATTGAAAATATTTTTTTAACAATAATTTGTGATGCCATCACACAAACTGGCATTTAAAGGGTTACAATTCCTAAATGTATTGAATATGTGGTGGTTATGATCATGGGCCGAAGTTTAATAAAAGATTTATGAAAGAAAAAGTGGAAAAAAAAAAATCAGCATATAATATTTTATGGCGTTTTTGAAGAGGACAATTTAGTTCCCTAATGGTAAGAGTGAGTATTTTTTTCAATCTGACATTACAAAAAAACTAAAAATCCACCGAAATAAGTGTTGTTGCTAATCATTGACATTATGCAAGGCTGTAATAATCCCCCCCAGAAAAATCCACTTTGCATTTGATATATTGAAGATATTTACCTTTTTGTGTTTTACAATAATTTGTGATGCCCATCACAAACACTGGCATTTAACACATTAATTGCCAAAACGAGTTAACTCGTTATTGCCCGCCATGCGAATATCGCCAAAAACTAGTTAACTCGTTTTTATGATCGTTATTTCTTTTATTCGCTATATCTATTCATAATTCATGGCTGCAGTCTCTGCAGACCCTGGTGAATGTGTCTGAGCTGGCAGACGGTCAACACCGCCCTCTACTGCCTTGCAGAGCTATTGCACTTCATTGGAAACGGTCTGGTGTTTTCTGAGACGATCTGAGCCGTGGGGGCGGGGTTTAAATACTCAGGCGAGGCAGGCCTTTACAACGATGGCATGGAACACTAACCCTGCCCGCCTGTTCATGTGTAACGCTCGGTAATGTCGGGGACAGGATCGCTGTGGATAACTGGAATGGCTATGAGATAATTGGATTATTTTTTTTGCATTACATCAGAGACAAGGTAAGAACACTATATATAAAATCTTGCGTTGATCTGATATTTCTTTCTCCCGCGATCAAAGCTATCTGTGTGGACCGTGTTGTGCTTTCTACCGTTGGCTGCGGTGGGGGCACGAGGGCCATTTCATGTATGCACGAGGAGATATAATAATGATAATCTAGCGTTGATTTCAGGATGATTAGATAATCAGCCGAAAAATTACAACGTGATGACTGGATTACACAAAAATTCCTTTTTCTCGTCTTTTCCTGGAATTACTCAGAATCACCCAAACCATACTCATATTCAAAACGGTGTAAAACGGAAATGTACGGATGAAAAAAGCATGTTGACCAGAAGCAAGTCACTGACAGTCGACAGCATTATTAGATCCATAGCTATAATATAAAATATAGTTTTAGGACTCGCAAGTTTGGCATTCTAAAACTATATCCATTGAATAAAGATCTGGCGCTGAAGGGGGATCAGCGCCCCCTGCTGCTGGCGGTCAATGTGTTAAAGGGTAACAATTAAAAAATTCCTGCACCAGAATGCAGGAAATTAAGTCTTTGTAACAAAAAAATCCTGGTGGGGGACCCCCAGACCCCCGCTTAAAAAGTGGCCTGACTGGGGCTATATTTCCCAGCCTGAATTATTTCCCCAGTCCGGCCCTGCTTATGTGAGTTGTCAATGGACAACAACATGCTGTGTATGTGTGTGTGTGGATGAAATACTGTACAGTTGTTATTTTGTTCATAATGTTCTCATTTGCTGTGTGATAATGATTGTTATTATTCTGTTATTAACTCATTCGCCAATCACGAGTATAGTCGGGTTTTGTTCGTTATTTCTTTTATTAGCTATATCCATTAATTTTTCATCCATCCAGCCTGACGTTATCATTGGGAATGGGTCTGAGCTCGCAAAGGGCAAATACCGCCGCCTACGCCTTCCAGCTGGTATTGCACATCATTGGATTGGATTGGCTTGGACTGTGCATCAAAAAAATAAGTCCGGTCCAGGTTTTACTTCTCGGGCATGCAGCTGGATACTATTGCATTGAGGGAGTAGAGATGTTCCGATACCATTTTTTCCTTCCCGATCCGATTCCGATACCTAAGCTTTGGGTATCGGCCGATACCGATACTGATCCGATACCAGTGCATACATTAAAAAAATAAAAATTATATAAATTATAAAACTTTTATATTTATTTGTTTATACAGCTACTGTTTTATATATACTGTTTTTTAGTAATAACTATAAAGTAATGGTATTTATTCAACAACAGGTGATTGTATAGATTAGTATTAGTATCAGTAATCGAAAACTATCCAATGAGTTCACCCATGGAAAGGTTGTTGGCACATTAGTTCCACACGGACATTATTCGTTGCTGCACTTGCTTCCACAAGGCTCCGCACAATAAATATTCAACATTCTCTTTTGAGACTCCGCCTCAGACTCTTATCATTTGGCACTAAAAGCTAAACATTGTCACCAATATGGCTGTCTGCAACATGTCATTAATTGTGTACGCGAGGTGGTCAATCAGTGACTACGTTAACGTGGCCTAGGTTAGCTAGCATGAGCTACCGGTGGATGGAAAGACTATAACGTTACTGGTGAAAATGAATACTCCTTTGCCAACTTGCTGTACTTTGCTTGCAGGTCTGCAGCAGCCATTATTGCTGGATTATGAATAGCCCCAACTTTAGCCAGGGTAACGTTACAGCTAAAACTTTAACGTTAGTTAACGCTAGCTTTCGGTTAGCTGTTCAATGCTAATAACACCACCAAGCGAACCCATCAGAGCTCCCCGTCAACACCGCTCTGTCGGGAGGATGGCATTTAAGAAAGTATCTGCTGTTAAAATGACAAACAGCATTGACACTTTAATTCACGGTCGGTTAAAAAGTACAGGTGTGTGTGTGAGGTTCGCGCCGACCAAAGTACGGAGAAGCGATTTTTCAGACCCCGCTTCTCTTCGTGCATAAGGACACATATAATATCGATAATCTAGCGTTTATTTGAAAACTATTCATAAATCAAGCGACAAATGGCACGATTTCTAAGGAAATAATTTTATTGAGATGAGACAGAACGCTCTAGAAATATATTGATATTCATCACGGGATAAAATGAAAATGTATGTATGAAATAATTATCTGTTTCGTGCATGTTGACTGGAAGCAACTCATTGACGATCACTGTGTTATTTAGATCTATTTGCTATTATATTTGATATGTTTTAAGTACTCGCAAATAAGTCCTATTCGCCATTGGATATAGCGTTGGCACGGAAGGGCCATCAGCAGAGGGCGCTGTTGGCCCGGAATGAGTTAATTCTTTACTCCTTTAGATGAAAACGACCATTTATGGCTTTCCAAACATCTTTATTTCAGTGACGGCAATAAAAAAAAAAATCTGCCAATCACAGAAGGCCAGCACAGCACACACAATGAAAACAATGGAACAGTAATTACCATAACTTTCCAGTGATGGGTCAGATGAAGATGAATACAAAACAAGATCAACTGGAGTGACGTATAGTTTAAAAAAAATAGGCCAGCAAACAGATTACTATACATCAGGGGTCTCAAACTCAATTTACCTGGGAGCCGCTGGAGGTAGAGTGGGTGAGGCTGGGCCGCATCAAATATTATATATTATATATATATATATGATTTCTTTTTTTTTCTTCTTTTTTTTGCAAAATCAACTCTGCCTCTCTTTGTTAACTACAACAAGCAATGCTGTTTGTTATTTAAGATGAGGTCGGACTCGGCACTGACAGATTTGTGTTCATTGTGCTGCTTTTATAAAGCCTCAAATGACGGCTTACAATATTTCATGAAAGCAAAGTGTTTTGTTTGTCTAAGATTTAAAAAGGTTTAAACTTTACAGCACTGATTTATTAAAAAATAAAAATAAAAAAAATCTATTTTTCCCCCTTTGATGTCAAGTAGGGGGCCGCAAAATATCATCCAGCGGGCCGCGAGTTTGAGACCCCTGCTATACATAGTCTGCGAATCACATGGTAATGACTATTTTCAGGCATTTTACTACTAAATACTCCAATAGTTTTGTACGTTCACACAGGACATCAAAAACATATGTTACCTAAGTTAACATAGGTATTAACCATTTCCATGTGTAGCAGGGTGGATTATCCCTGCTTCGTGGGAACGGGTGTGCACAGCCACTGGGTAGCGAGACACAGTAGAGCTCCGTCTGACTGCACCTTCGTCTTTGGGCCTGGAGCGTCAACTGGAGGCCGGCAGTGGGAGTGGATGGGGCCCGGGATTTACCAACCTGGTCTGGTACTCTGGTCTTCCTCGCCTTTCCGGGGCGGTCAGCAGTACTCCCCAACTCGCTCTCACTTCCCCCAATACCTCCTTTAACCCTCCCACACCTAGTGACTGAATTGTAAATAAATAACCTAGTTCCTCCCGCAAACAGTACCCTCCCTCGGGGACCTTAGAAACCTTAATAGTGGAAAGGGGGAAGTTGGGTAGGAAGGGGTTAATTGTGTTAACATTACCCACACCAAAAGGGTTAATAATAGGCTCAGGAATGGACACGCACACAAGACTCCCATCTACATTATTTTACTCTTATTTGTACTGTTCAGTTACAAATAGTCAATAGTAAAGGGGGGTGCTATGTCTACTTCAGTTGTAATTCCATCTCTTGAAATACCCTCACTCCGTATAGAACCAGGTATTACCGATCCCAATATAATAGACTTCAATGTGCTTGACTCATCACCCACGTCTGGGTTAGTACCAGGGATAATACCTCTCTAAGGCTTTACTTATATAATAACAGGTCGGTAACCTCCCCACAGGGACAGGGTTAAGTAGATGGGAAAATATTATTAAAGAACAAACACGTTATTACACTCAAAGAAAATGAAAAAGGTGGGCCCACTTTACTAAACAAAAGTCCTATACTAATGCCGGTATGTAATGTTTATGGGGTACCCCTATGAACTGTAGTTAGCAACATTAGCTTCGCCCGTAGGCCGCGCCACACTGTGTACTGTGCAATAGGATCCTGAGCACCGAAGCGCCAGTGTACTCAACCAAGATGGCGGCCTCGCCGCACCACCACTAGTCCGGATGGCAAGATGGCGTCGAACGCTCCCGTCCCAGGGGCTAGCAAGCTGTGTTAGGCAGAGGGGCAGTAGCGGGCTGGAGGCGCGTGCTGGGTGATGGCGACCTCTGCTGGATGGGACGAACTCCCGTGCTAGGCTGACGACCGCCGGTGCAGAGCAGATGTAGACCGCCAGCGAAGACAGGCTGCTGGCTGCCGGTGCTGGGTTGACGCGCAATAATAATCTGGGGCTACCTTAACTGAAGCTACTCTGTGGGTCCTAGACAGCCCTCCTGCTAGCCGAAACATACAAACCACGCAGGGTGCCTCTAACCACCAGTCCTCTTCAAGCCACGCTGGCTGGGCACCTCGCTAGAGGGGATAACGTTAACATAAGCCAACTCTTGGCTATACCGCTTTCTTCTAGGATAACTCGTTGTATCACTAGGGTTATACAGTGGGGACATGCAACACGCTACTACGCTTATATTTCTAGTATAACCCGTAATATATTCAAGTTCAATACGTTCACCCGTGTGATCCACTACAGGGCTCTTCCAACGACACGACCAGGCAGGTCCAAGTCCAACGTCGAAGAGGCTGGTTCTCCCCACTTCCGTTTCAGTTGACTTGCTTCTCCTCCATGCCTCTCTCGTGCGCTCCGCCAGCCACCGCCGCCCCCTGCTGGTACTGCCAACTAGCCCCACAGGAAGAACTGGGTGAATTGAATATGATTCAGTTTAGTGTCTATAATCCATATTCCAGCCGGTGAGAGAAGGAGAAACTTGCGTCATTGTTCAGGAGAATATCAATGGAAACTAGTTAACATGTCTTTGTGTACAAAGGGAAGATAAAAGGCAAGTCAGCACTTCTGAATAATAGTCGAATATTCAGGGTGCTACACATGCATTCATCTAAAATTTCAGCATTTTTAACATTTCACTTTGGACATGCTTCTAGTCCACTCTGCTCCTGTGACCCTGTCACACCACGTAGATTATTTTTAACTCAAGATCAGTGAAAAATGCTTGTCTGATAATGTTCCGCAACACATTACATACATACATACATAGGTGTGTTATTAGGATATGTTCACTGTCTCAGGGCAAAATTAAGATGTTGTATGTAAGACTACACTTATATTTCAAACCAATGATAGAGCCAAGGAGTTTCCCACGACGAAGTCTATCAATAATGAATGTACTTTGAAAATATTGCTGTTGGTCTGTGTGAACATTCCTGGTACCAAAATTATTTTTTTTACATTTCTGTACTCTTGACCTTTGTGGAAAATAAAATTATTTTTTTGTGAGATGTCCCACTGTTGGTCAGTTCATATAGCCTATGCCATCAATCCTGAATATTTAGAATTCGATATCAGTCAGCTATTTAGTTACACAACAATGTTGCCAGAAAGGAAAAACGAATACATCCAATTTGCATGCCGTTTAAATTTAGCTTCTATCATTAGTGCCTTGAATGATGAATGCATGCATATGAGCTAACTTTAGTAGGGGGCCCTTGGTGGGAATTTGAAACCCTTGCCCCTGAATACACTATATGAAAAATGAACGGCTATAAAGAAAATGACGTAGATTGAAAAGGTTAATAGTAAGTACAAATAGATCATAAAAATGTCTATTAGTGTTGATGACTGAATATACTGACCAGCACACTGAAGAGTCATAGCGATCTCCTTCTCCGCCACAATGAAACAGTATTAACCATTTCCAAGTATAGATCTCTCACGCAGGCATTCATGTCAAGCCCAGGGCCCTATTCCCCGTACCTGGTTCAACTAAGTCGATCAAGAGTCCCATTATCCAGATTCAGTTAACCCGATGTTTGAAGCCGGGATTTTCCTGTTCCTGGAACGCTGATTCAGTCTCGTTAACTCGAACCAGACTTGAGACTCTGGATAAGTGCGCGCGGCCGCTTCAGTTGAAAAGACAGCAGGTGTAGATAGCAGAAATCCTGATCTTCTAACGGCATTGATTGATTGATTGTTTTACAGATTGCAGGCGGCTCAATAGCCTTGCCGACAAGTTAAATGCATAATCTATAGGCTAATTTTAAATCCCTCATTACCCCAATCAATCAGATTATATTTCTTTAAACGTTCCTGCTGGCAGTAGGTTTATGCATTGAATAATCAAATGAGATCTTGCTAGCGAAAATAATTAGTTCAACTGTTTCAGAATAAGGATACGGCTCTCTTATCCATTGATTGATGTATGGTGGATAATTTATTTATCTGCACTGTGGTGTGACGGTTTGTCCTTTTGACTTTCACGCAGACGACCGGGGTTCGAATCCTAGTCTTTTCCTTCTTTTTGCAATGTAGGAATAATTCAATTTGGTGCACGTTGAGAGCTATATAAAGAATGACATCCTCAATGCATGTAGATTTATAATATTTTAACTTAAAACTAGGCTACTTTTGCGTATAATCATTAATATTATATTCCAAAAAATTATATTGGAAACACGGGGTTTCGAACACCGGTCGCCAGGTTGCCAGGATTGAGCACTACCGCTGCGCCACTGTGCCAGATGGGATAGATTCATTGTTTATCCATTAATGTACGAGAGACCCGTGTTTAGAATATTTTTTCTTTTGAATGAAGTTTTATCTCTTTATTCTCAAATGCATTAATGTGACGTCAACGGCTCATTCAATTTCTCAAATCCGTCAAACAGCGCATCTCATCAGACATTTTAATCCCAGTTACAATATCACACAAAATCCACAATCCACGCATAGACACTTCAATTTATGCTTGAATGAAACAAAATCCAGGCGCTCCTCTCCTTCCTCGCTCCTCATCCACAGCGGAGAATATGAAAGGAATCAGAGCCAAACGAGCGATAGGTTTCAATCATTAAGGATATCCCCGCGGGATTCACATTTGCAATGCTGCGCGTTGTTAAAATAACCACATAATGTGTACATCGCACCTAGCGAGCGCCACGGTATATATAACGTGCATTATTTAGGACAAAGTGAATTTAGTATCAGCATTTTGGGTCTATTTTACATTTCAAAAGCCCCCTCTGGAAGAATGGAGCACAAAAACGTAATTCAGAATGGTATAATGCAGATCCTAGACTGTGAGAATCATTTCAGGAAAAGAGCTGTCACTTCTTTGCGGGGGCGTGGCCATGGTTCATCCGGCTAACTGAAGTTAACCCTGCTCCCGACCAGGCTCAAACTTTTTGATCTGTTGTCATGGTGATTTAGACAATCGAGCTTCGGGGAATGGGAAGGTCCGGCTTAAGTCAGGCTTGACCGAAAGTTATCCGGCTAACTCAGTTATCCAGGTACGGGGAACGGGGCCCAGGTGCCTTTTTCTTCTACGCAAAATGAATGGTCTTTTCCTTTCCTGTTCAGTGTTTACCAGTAATTTTGTCCTTGATACTGCATGTGGGGTTAATGGGAAAATTGCGTTTCACCAATTTTGGGGGGCGACAGTAGCTCAGCAGGTAGATCAGTCGTCTGGTAATCCGGAGGTTCTCTGTTTGATTCCTGCTCCTCCCGGGCAAGGTGTCTAAGTGTCCTTGAGCAAGACACGTAACGCCTAATTGCTCTCGATAAGCAGAGTGGCACCTTGCATGGTTTCTTCCGCCGTCTTGCACTTTCCTGCTGAAATGGAACTTCCTGCCTAACATTTGCATCGGGGTGCAGTAGCTCGAACTCTTCCTCTGGCGAATGTTGGAACTCCTTGGCCAGGACGACCCCAGGCTTTTGCCTTTTGAAGCGGAGGTGGTGAAACCACTTGATCCCGGGTAGTGGGCGGTAACTGGGGGATAGGAAGGTTGGCCAATCATAGGATGGCACTAAACTCTCCCAAGACTCCAACCCAATCAATTGCGGGATGTTCACACCCCTGACTGTGCTTTCCCTCACTGCCCAGCAGATGTCTTCAAGGCAGGAGACAGGTGTGCGGTGGAACTTCTGCTTGAAAAGCCCAAAGCACCAGTCAGGGGCAAACTTTGTGTGAACCCACCAAGAGAAAGTTCAGTGAGATGCCGATTGCATGGTGTCATGCAGGCCCACCATGCAGCGCCGAGCACAGTAGCAGAGCAGGTATCTGTTTTTGTTCTGGAGGTACAGTAGCTGATCACAGCATTAGACCCTTTGCTGCTGCAGTGGGCCTCATCAATTAGGTAGTTTACCTGCTGGGGTACTCCCTCGCAGCAAACACAGAACACTCCACACTTTCTTGGCACCAAATAATAGATTGGGCCAGGCTGAAGAGGGTCACTGGGGTAGTGGACCTGCAACATTAAATGAAGAAATGTATCAGCTGAATGAAAGAATATTGTAAATTACAAATGGGTGATAATTCAATTACAGTAATTAAACTAATCTGCTGTGCAAAGTCGAAACGAATGCACAGTTACATCTCTACTGCAGGGTGGGTTAGGGCCAAGCTCAGCAGAGAGATCCTCTACCACCACCTTGCAGCTGTCGTTCATCTCCCGGTAAATCTCCCGCTCCTTTCCCACCAGGCGTAGGTGTTCTTCCTGCTTCTGACGTTTGGCAGACTTCACACATTCGGGCAGGTTGGAGCTCCGATAGATGGCCATGTTGTTTTTTGGACACTGCCAGCAGAGGTCCAATGACGATGTTTTGCAGAAGTTGGCACCGCATCTTTCGGAAAGTGCTGTTGCCAGCAGCACAATAACCTGAACAGTTAACACATAAAGTAAACAATGATCAAATAAGACAGATTAGTAGTAGCAGTAGTCGGAGGTCGGGTGCCCCAGAACCCTGTTGCGTGCCAGCGCCCACTTCAATGATAGAGCTCTCATATTTGCGAATGCATAAACTACATCTTAAATTATGGCTATGTGTATAATATGGCCGTTGCTTATCAATGACTTGTTTGCAGTCAACATTGTCAAACGGATTGTTTTTTAATCGGTTCATTTTCGTTTTATACCATTTTGAAAAACTCGTTTTTTGAAAGTTTCAGGAAAATATAAAGATTCTGTGATAAACGCCCTTTACTGGAATATTCTGGAATACACAAAAAACGATGTCATTTTTCGGCCTATTTATGAATCATTTTCAAATAAACGCTAGATTATCGATAGTATGTGTACTTATGCACGCTATAGAAGCGGGCTGAAAAATCGATGATCTCATTTCCTGATCAGCACACACACACACACGCACACGCACACACACACACACACACACACACAGGGCACACGTTGATATCTCTGTGAAAAAAGCTCTGATTATCCTAAGACTGGTCAAATAGATTCCTTACCTCAGATCAGATGTTCTCCAAAAAGATTATTCCAATTCCTGATCGCCATTCCAAATATCGATTGCGTTTATTGATCCAACGCTGGGTGGTCGAAACACTGATTCCATTAGAGCACAACAAGTACTTGTAACAGATCCTGTAAAAATAAACGATACATTCAAAGTATTCTACTCGACCTTCGATCAAAACAAAATTGACACATTTCTTAATCAAATTATTCTCCCTAAACTTTCAGAGGATGACGCTAAACAGTTAGAAACACCGATCACACTAGAGGAACTCAAGAAGGCCATAACCGCAATGAAAAGTGGTAAGGCTCCTGGAAGAGACGGTTTCCCATCAGAAATGTACCTTTCTTGTTGGGACATAATTGGCCCCTTATTACTAAATATGATCTTATACTCAGTCAAGGAGGGGAACTTCCATAAGAATGACAATATTGCACTCATAACAGTCCTCCTTAAAAAAGACAAAGACCCCAACGAGTGCGGTAGTTATAGACCTTTAAGCCTCCTCGGAACAGATATCAAACTGTACTCTAAGGTATTAGCCATCAGATTACAAAAGCATATGACGTCTTTAGTTCACCCGGACCAAACTGGCTTCATAGGAGGCCGCCTGATCACTGAGAACATAAGACGAATACTGCACGTACTTGATGCCGACAAGGAGGACACCATACCTAAGGCGATGCTGTCCCTGGATGCTATGAAGGCCTTTGACAGGCTGGAATGGTCGTATCTATGGGCAGTGCTAGAAAGGATGGGGTTAGGTAAAGGATTCATCGATATGATTAAAGTATTATACAAAGACCCATCGGCCATGATTACAACAGGCACAATCATCTCCAAAATATTTCCGGTATCACGCTCTGCCAGACAGGGTTGTCCTCTTAGTCCCGGACTGTTCAATCTATCATTAGAGCCTTTAGCACAATATATAAGACAATCCCAATCCATAGAACCAATCGTAATCAAGGGCACACAACAAAAAATTTGTTTATATGCGGACGATGTAATATTGTTCATGCAAAACCCCAACACCACATTGCCTCATCTGCTCAAGTTGATTGAGGACTTTGGTGATTTATCGGGATTTAAGATAAATTGGCCGAAGTCGGCTTTCCTTCCACTTAACACCCCTGCAAAAAAAGACACAACCCTCCCAGGACAGATACCGATGGTAAAACATTTCAGATGCTTGGGAGTGGAAATATTCCCTACCATAAGACAAACGGTGAAGCACAACTACACAAAAATCCAAAACAAAATCAAAGACGACCTTGATAGATGGGCAAAACTTAAAAACACAGTACAAGCACGGATATCAATAGTTAAGATGGATGTACTACCTAAAATCAACTTCTTCAGTTCAATGCTACCGTTACCCCCTCCAGAGGGTTACTGGAAAAGATTACACTCCTCCACATACAAATTTATTTGGAATAACAAACCACCACGTATAAAAAGATCCACCGCACAGAGAAATAAAGCAGATGGTGGCATGGCATTTCCAGATTTTTTCCTATATTTTAAGGCGTACACATTAAGTCCATTGACAACATGGTTTGACTCCCAAGCATTAGCATCCTGGAGAAAAATAGAAGAAAACATAGTAGCCCCACATAGACTGAAGGACATAGCATACACTAAACTACCAATCAAGCACTGTGAACGAAAATTTGGCCCCATAATTACTCATGCGATCCGGATATGGCGTGAATCACAAAAAAAAAATCCTAACCCACAAAAATGGCACAATCATACTCCCTTATTCAATAACAATGCACTCTTAATTGGAAAACGACCTATACGATTCCCTATATGGGAAGAGCAAGGCATACACTCATTAGGGGATGTTTTTAACAAACAGGGTTTTTGTAGTGATAAAGAAATACGCAAAAAATGTAATCTCACCAAGTCCACATGGCTTTTTCACAAACAGTTAGAGCTATGTTTGAAGTCTCACGGTGTTCCATTAGACAGACCAATTGAACACCACAGATACCACAAATTCTTCTACGCAAGAGAGACATCGAGAGGTTTTGTTTCAGAATTTTATCATCAATTACTAACGTCCTCGTATGAAACCCTCCAACTAGACTCTGTCTGGAGGAGGGATATACCAGACCTGGAAAATGACTTTGATTGGCAAGGAGCCTGGGCAAATGTCCGACTTACATCAAGGAACCCGGATCATCAACAAATCAATCTTAACTATATTCACAGGACATACTTGACTCCTATAAGACTGTGCCGAATGGGGCTTAAACAAGATTCCAAATGCACCCAATGTACAAATGGGGACGAAGGGACATTTATGCACATGTATTGGGACTGCTCACCAGTTAAGGCATTCTGGAAAGATGTGACCCAACAAATATCAAAACTCGTATCTTGGAATATACCTGTACACCCCTCGGTATTACTATTGAATGATGTTTTTGAGTTTGCAGTGAATCCACAGCTAAAGAGATTGGTTTTATCGGGTATCACAGTAGCCAAAAAGCTGATCGCATCACGCTGGTTTCAACCGGAAAAAATTTGCCGTAAAGTTTGGTTTCTTACATATCTCGATGTAATTTACCATGAAATATCTACAGCAAGAATTCTGGGTCTCAATGAATCCAAAATGTCAATGTGGTTAGAAGTGGTGGAGAGAATAAAAGCTAGCTTATAATGGTAGTGTCTGGTTAGGTGCGAGGGATAGTGGAGGTACTTCTCAAGGTGGGGTCCGGGAGGGGGGGGTTCGAGCTGAGCATATGTGTGTAGGTTTTTTAGATAACAGGTATTAGGGGTATATCTTATATAAGACAACTAACTAAAATGTGATCTCATTGGATGTGCCCTGACAATTAATGCTTGTATATCTTATCGTGTGTTGTCATGTTTGTTTATATGTTTGTTTAAAAAAAAATAAAAAAAAAAAAAAAAAAAAAAAAACGCGGTCCCGTTGTCTGGTAGGCAACGTTGCATTTACGGATCCGCGTGCTTCCTTGACTACTTCCTGTTCACCCAATAAGCATGCTTTTGATTGGCTGAGTCGCACAACGTCATTCAGTACCAAAGCACGCAATTGGAGCACGCAATTTCTGTTAGTTTGGCGCTAGAATAATTACATCGAAATAATAAATAACTGGTTATAGGTCTTAAACAACCGTACGATTCCACTTGCACACTCTCCAGAGTTATATTAAGTACACGCTAACGAATATTCATGAATATTTATCTTAGTTGACGTATATATATATTTACCTACCAAACTGCAGCATAAGCACATGCACAACGCCATCAAGAGTACACCAGTCACACAATAACGTTATTTTTCACTGAACACAGTTAAGATAAAAGTAATATAGCCAAAACGTACTGTAAAGCACTCAGTAGAATCAAATCCGGGGGATCCCGACGTTGCTGTTCTGTTGCCAGTTCACAATGAGAGAGTGCTGCATTAGATAGTGGAAGCTAGGATATGTGGCTGGGACGTACCATATCTGTTTAAATTGGGGGGGGCATTCGGATCGGTCCAACTTAATGACGACAAACAGCATACGTTGAACAGCATACGTTGATTCAACATTTATTAGATATTGGCATTTCAATCATTAAAATGCAACCACAAAACAATATTGATTCAATGACATGTTTTCAACATTGGTCAATTGGTTCATCGGTTAATGGGTGATCCACCATCAATCGTCGACCTTAACCAAAAATCAAGCATTTTGACCATAAATCAACATTGAATTAACACCTTTTGCTATCTGGGCAGTGATGAAGACGAGGAGGAGGACAGTGATAAAGAAGAGGAAGACGATGGAGTAGAAGAGGTGGACCAGTGGCCAAGCCATACTGCTAAAACAAGATGTGCTGCCCCTGCTGGTCGAAGCCGGCATGTGCTGCCAACAACCTCTCATACCCAAGCCCCTCAGTCTCACACTGATCTACATCAAACAAGCATAGAAGTGCATCTCCTAAAACGTAGCTCTACTCTGCAAGGACCTGCTGAGGTCAAGAGTGTTGTAGGAAATGGCAAGCCAACGGGAAAGAGCAGAACCAAGATAGAAGTATCAGAAGAAAAGGAGGCGTGTTCAGTTGAACACCATGACAAAAGTGTTCTGATATCTGATGAAGATGAAGAGGATGAAGGACAAAAGACGGTTGAAACGGGTATGTCAACCGGCAGTGGAATGGTTTCTCTGGAAGCCCATGGTGTTACCGGGGCCGGTGATGACCAAACACTTGCAATCATGCCAGTTTCCAAGAGAAAGAATTATAAGAGAAGACGGGGAGCAGGGAAACCTGGGAAAGCCGGCTGAGACTTCCTGACCGACTTACCGCAGACAGTCCTGATTAACCCTGATGGAGAGTCACAACCAATGAACATTGTTGAACATTGATTAGACATTGGCTATAAGCCTATCAGAGCTATATGGCTCGGTTTGTTAAAACAAAACAACAAAAAAACACTTTGAATATTATCATTGAGTTACCTTGACTGTTATTTGAGCCACTAATTAATTTGTTCTTCCCATGCACAGGGACAACAAGCGAAAACCAGGACCCAGTCAAGCTTCTTCGTGTTTAGAATTGTGATTTCATATTGTTTATTATTATTGAAGACATTAGCATTGACTGTAGGTTATGTCGGCTTCTTTGCCTCTTTGATGCATATATAATTTAATAATTGTGTTTTGGTGAACAATTAAGGGGCCGGGGTGTAGAGGCAGAAACCGACTTAGTGGATTTATATATTATTATATTATTATTATATATATATTATATTATATATATATATATATATATATATATTAGAACCATGCACTGAACCATTTATGTTTGGACACTAGGGGGCTCACCACCCAATATAGCTATAAGTATCCTAGGTGATTACTATGATCCTATGCACCTGCTGAGGATTTACCTTCAATCACTACTGTTTCACTGTTGGAACTGACCACGGAGCAATTGACGACTGTTCTGTTTAACCCTGTAAACCGAACCGGCGGCAACTTTGGACATTCAATTCATTCAACATCACAACTTTGGTACAGCCAGTGATGTACCCGAACGCGTTCAATGAACGATCGTTCGTGAACGCGTTCGTATTTTGGGCGAACGAGAACTGAACGTACTGTATATCCGCTAAATGAACGCAATTGAGAACGCGTTCATTCTCAGCGCTGTATAACGGCGTTCAAACGTGCGTTCATTCTCAGCAATATTTGTATTATAACGGTGTTCAAAGGTGTGCCAGATTTCATATGTTTTTCAGCCGAAAACCCTGTTATAACACACTGTAAACGGGCTTCATAATAATGCGGAAACCCACCGAATCTGGCAACACGCACCTGTCAGCCCTGGCTGTCGCACTAAAATATACGTCATCACAACAAAGAATGTGGAATGCGGAACCGGTGAGCATTCCTATCATGGACGGAGCCGAGAGCAGCTGTAGCAGCACTCGCTCAGAGTCTGACTCTACGGCGTATGAGCATTTAAAAGAGTTTTATGTCAAAGTCAGTACTGACGCAGACGGGAAAAATCTCACGTTTGCGTGTAAACTGTGTCCGCCCGGTTTGAAAAAACAAGTCTGCACATCGACGACGTCGACAGCGAACCTCAAGAGGCACATTGAGAGTAAGCACACGACTAGCCTTTCAAGGTATGTGCGAGTGGCGAATAAAAAAGAGAGCCAAAACAGATCCTCTACCACCCAAATCCCATTAACATCTTACAGGAGCGGCCCTGTTTTCACTCTCTCCCAGCCGCAGCTAGACAACCTGGTTTTGCAGTACATCACTGGAGACCTGGAGCCTTTGAGTAAAGTGGAAAGGCCAGCTTTCATAAACCTAATTAAAGGGTTGCAGCCATCCAAAAAGGTGCCATCAAGAAAAAGAGTACAGACACTGCTAAACAAGCAATTTCAAGAAAACATATGTGAACTTAAATCTGTACTATCTGACGTCGATACTGTGTGCACAACAGCAGATTGCTGGACAGCTGTCAATAAGTCATGTATAGGCATCACTATACACTGGCTAAACAAAACTCATGTTTCTGAGAGACACTCTGCAGTACTGGCATGCTGGCGGATTAAAGGATCACATACACACGATGTATTGGCAAAAGTATTGTCAGATGTGAACAAAGAATTCAAGATCCACAACAAGGTTGTGTGTACAGTAACAGACAACGCTTCAAACGTTGTCAAGGCATTCAACTGTTTTGGGATGGACATTGGTCAACTTTGATGAAGCTGAAAGTGAAGATGCCAATGAACCAGATTCAGCCTTTGCTGCCGCCAGTGAGAGCTCAGATGAAGATAACCAGATGGAGCCTGAGCCTCTCTCAGATTTGGATCATCCCTCTCTCCCCCCTCACAGAAGGTGCATGGCTCACACCTTGAATCTAGTGGCCAAAGATACAGAAAAGGTAACTGAAAAATCCTACAAAGCAATGTCGAGGGCTGTTTTTGCAAAATCATCTGCTTTGTGGAACAAGGTTAAGCAGAGTTCAAAGGCTTCTGATAGTGTGGAGGAAAAGCTTGGGATTAGCTTTGTTTCACCAAATGACACAAGATGGAACTCTGTATTTCTTTCCATGGAGCGACTGTCTCGCATTGCAACACTAACTACCAAGGCAGAAATGAATGTGGATGAGGTCACCTCTGCAAATGATGCCACTCCCCTACATGACAAGCTGCTCCTGCACGATGTGAGTGATGAGTTTGGCTTTCGTCGATTCTCGCCAGATGAAGTCAACTTCATACACAAGTTTGTGGATGTGATGAGGCCTTTGGCACTTGCACTAAACATCCTCCAAGCAGAGAAGAACATCTTTCTTGGGTACCTGGCTCCAACCATTGTGCAACTGCAATGTCATATGAATGACCTGTTGGATGAGAGCACAAAACCCACTGCTGCAGGGGGTCTCATTACATGCCGTCCCCTCATAAAGAGCATCTTGCAGTCACTGAGCACAAGGCTGGCAGGTCTTCTGGAGAAGAGGGAGCACATACTGTCCGCTATGCTGGTGCCAAGATTCAAGCTTGACTGGGTCCAAGATGAGGAGAAACATGTGCAGTACAGATTGATGCTGAAAAGAGAATTGCAAACCAACTCTGATGACTCGGATGCAAGAGACTCAGGTCAAACCCAGTCCAGTGGCAAAAGTAAGAAGAAAGATCCTGCAGCTTCATTCTTCAGATTTAACAGAAACCCTCAGGTTCCTCAAAAATCTGAAGTGGACACTTATTTGGACACCCCAACCACAGATGGGTTGGATGAGTACATGCAGTTTCCAAAACTCAAAAGGCTGTTCATAAAACACAACACAGCACTGCCCTAAAGCGCTCCGGTAGAGAGGCTCTTCAGCATCGGTGGTCAAATATTCAGGTAGGGATGATCTGTGATTATATTCCTAATCTAATTATTTCAGTAATTGCCATTTGCCTCAGTACACAATTCCTTTAATACAGATTACTGTTACAATGTTTGCCACAATAATCATGATGTTAAAATGCCTTCTCTTCTTCTTCTTCTTTTTTCTTCTTTCATCTCATTCAGGCCCAGGAGAAACCGGCTGGGAGATGACAACTTTGAGAAGCAGCTGATTTTGAATGCCAACAAAAATATTTGAAGGTATATATATTATTGTTGTGACCTGTTTTTTGGGCTATAGAAGTACAATGTATTGCCAATGGAGATGAGTATATTGGTGTGCAGAGGTGAGCTGCATAAAAATAACAGTCAGAACATATCTTGTTTTTGTTTTTACAGGAAGCAAGAAACAGCAGATCCACTAGGGAGTGACTAGACCACTGTGACCGAAACAACAGATCCACCAGGGAGAGACCAGACCACTTTGACCAGTGCCAGAGAATCTTCATTCAGATAATAACACACACACACACACACACACACACACACACACACACATACACTCACACACACACACACACACACACACACACACACACACACACACACACACACACACACACACACACACACACACACACACACACACACACACACACACACACACACACACACACACAGGCATTTTCAGGATGGACAGAAAGTAACAATGTCCTTGCCCCTGCTCACTTTTGGACACTTTTTCCTTTATTTTCACAAATTATTATTTGTGATTTAGATATTTTAGTTATTTATTTGAACTGTAACCAATGGTGACAGATCTTCACTCAGAATTTTCACTCACACTGGACAGAAGGTAATAGCTGTCTATGGGCCTTGGACTCTGACTGACTCTTTAAGTTTTTATATTTAATTTTTTTTACCTTTTTTACCTCATTCAATTGGGCTGAATATTGCACCCAAGTTATGACCCAAGTTATAGAACTTTTTGTTCTTTGGGCAAACAAGTCAGGAAAAAAAACAATGCGACTGACTTAATGAAAATAGAATTAATGTCTAAATGTTTTGCACTTTGAATATTGAACTTTGAGGTACAACCTTAGTTTCATACCTCAGCCTGGTTCCTACCTCGTGTTGTGTTAGTACAGAGTTATGTTGGCACATGTTTATATGTTATATGTTTGCTACTGTAATGTAATGTTATATGACTACTTTCACTTTTGGTGAACTGAATTTATTTGAACTGTAACCAGTGGTGACATATCTTCACTCAGTATTTCCACTCACACTGGACAGAAGGTAATAGCTGTCTATGGGCCTTGGACTCTGATTGACTCTTTAAGTTTTTATATTTTATTTTTTACCTTTTTTACCTCATTCAATTGGGCTGAATATTGCACCCAAGTTATGACCCAAGTTATAGAACTTTTTGTTCTTTGGGCAAACAAGTCAAGAAAAAAAAGAATGCGACTGACTTAATGAAAATAGAATTAATGTTTAAATGTTTTGCACTTTGAATATTGAACTTTGAGGTACAACCTTAGTTTCATACCTTAGCCTGGTTCCTACCTCGTGTTGTGTTAGTACAGAGTTATGTTGGCACATATGTTTATATGTTATATGTTTGCTACTGTAATGTAATGTTATATGACTACTTTCACTTTTGGTACTTTAAGTATTTAGATTATTATACTTAATAAAGACCATTCAAGCAGCACGTTTTTCCTCATATTTTTTAAAATATACTGTAGAGATGAAAGCTGCAGCTGCTACTAGTGTGGACTGAATGGGCGGCAGCAATGGAAATGTTATGGAAATGTCAGTATTCTGATTGCTGTCTGTGGTTCTATATGGGTTGTGGCAATAATTTTGACAAATAATAGCTTGCAGCAACGTATTGAAAAAAGAACTATAAACTATAAATTAGTTCATTTTTGAAACCATGAACTTTAGTTAAAAATTTTGAATTATGAACTATGAACTGAACTAGTTCGTTTTAAAAAATTTGAACTGTGAACTGAACTAGTTCATGTAGAAAGTGAACTTTCCCAACACTGGGTACAGCGTGAAAAGGCACATTAGCAGGTGCATCGTGGACGACTGTCAGCACACCCAGGAATGACAGTCGGCCACTACAATATATATAATAAATAAATTATTTACCCAATCACACTCCTCCCTTTGTTACTAGTCGCCAATTTAAAGCCTGTTTATTCTGCCAAGAGATTATGCTTGTGGATTTCTCCTGACTTTGACCTCCCAGACCTCCCAAAATGGCTGCCTGCCATCTCATCACGCAGTTTAAAAAAAAACATTCTATTTAGGTCACACATCATATACTTCACATTTTTACTTTATTTATATCCTGTTAGTACACCATTAATATACTGTTAATATATATTTTTATTATACATTTTCCTGAAGTCATTTTGAAATTTCAGAAACCGTGCCAGATAAAACTGGTACTTTTAGGAAAAGTCATTGAGTGACAGAGCTGGAGCTCGACCGAGTGACGAGGATACATTTATTGAAAATGCCTAGGGGTCATTTGACCCCTTGTCGGCTGTGCTAGTGTTAAATAAAGTTGATTTAATTGATTTAGTTGGGCTGGGGCTTCTCCCTGGGCTGGGTCTGGGGCTGGAAAGTTAATTTAATAAAATAAAAAATACTAATTTAATCAGATGAATCACTTTATTCAAATTGAGGATTTAGTTTGAGGATATAAAAAAATAAAAAATAAAATAAGTAAAAAGACATTTTGAAATTAATTTTTTTTTATAAACGAACCGTTCGAAAAACCTTGACGAAGTTCGAATCCCCAAAACAGGCTTCGGGGACAGCCTTACCATACATATTATTTATATTATTCAAATAGACCTCAAACATGTTACGTTGTGATGTTACAGTATGGTCATGTTGTGATGTCACAGTATGATGTCATGTTGTGATGTCACAGTTTGATGTCATCTTGTGATGTCACAGTATGATGTCATAATAGAACATTCTAGAACATTTGTGTATCTATTCAACAATTCTCTCAGAAGATCTCATTGCGCATTTTGGAACAGCACTGTTGATCAACTGTTACAACATAGATTGCAAGCTGCATTTCTCAAACAAGATGCCTTGCCTACCATTTAGCAGAGGAAAGGTGAGCTAAGTTATTATTATTTTACATTTATTTTAATTTAAGTTAAATGTATTTTATTTTAAGACTTCTAAAGAATGTCATGTTTTTAGACATATCTATATTATTCAAATGGAAGCTAAATATACTTTATTATTACATATACCATACATTAGGGCTGAGCCCAGACGTTCGAACGTTCGAACCTTCGTTCGTTATGTTGGCATTCGAATTCTAAATCAAAATTCTAAATTTTTATTTTTAATAAAATAAAATACAAATTAATAATTTTTTTAAATATTTGTTTCTATTAATTCTGTTTAAACCAATGGGGGTTTTCTTCACATTGGCAGATAAAGATTAGGCTACACTAATATAGTATTAAAAGAAACTGATGAGTTATACTCATTAAAGAAAGTTGATTTAATTGATTTAGTTGGGCTGGGGCTTCTCCCTGGGCTGGGTCTGGGGCTGGAAAGTTGATTTAATAAAAGAAAAAAGACCAATTTAATCAGACGAATCACTTTATTCAAATTGAGGATTTAGTTTGAGGATATTAAAAAAAAATGTAATTAAAACTAAAAAGACATTTTGAAATAAAATAAAAATATTAAAAACGAACCGTTCAAAAAGCCCAGACGAAGTTTGAATCCCCAAAACAGGCTTCGGGGACAGCCTTACCATACATATTATTTATATTATTCAAATGGACCTCAAACATGTTACGTTGTGATGTCACAGTATGATCTCTTGTTGTGATGTCACAGTATGATGTCATGTTGTTATGTCACAGTTTGATGTCATCTTGTGATGTCACAGTATGATGTCATAATAGAACATTCTAGAAAATTTGTGTATCTATTCAACAATTCTCTCAGAAGATCTCATTGCGCATTTTGGAACAGCACTGTTGATCAACTGTTACAACATAGATTGAAAGCTGCATTTCTCAAACAAGATGCCTTGCCTACCGTTTAGCCGAGGAAAGGTGAGCTAAGTTATTATTATTTTACATTTATTTTAATTTAAGTTAAATGTATTTTATTTTAAGACTTCTAAAGAATGTCATGTTTTTAGAAATGTCTATATTATTCAAATGGAAGCTAAATATACTTTATTATTACATATACCATACATTAGGGCTGAGCCCAGACGTTCGAACCTTCGTTCATTACGTTGGCATTCGAATTCTAAATCAAAATTCTAAATTTTTATTTTTAATAAAATTAAATACAAATTAATAATTTTTTTTAAATATTTGTTTCTATTAATTCTGTTTAAACCAATGGGGTTTTTCTTCACAGTTGCAGATAAAGATTAGGCTACACTAATATAGTATTCAAAGAAACTGATGATTTATACTCATTTAAGAAAGTTGATTTAATTGATTTAGTTGGGCTGGGGCTTCTCCCTGGGCTGGGTCTGGGGCTGGAAAGTTAATTTAATAAAATAAAAAAGACTTATTGAATCAGATGAATGACTTTATTCAAATTGAGGATTTCGTTTTTAGGATATAAAAAATTAAAAATAAAATAAGTAAAAAGACATTTTGAAATAAATTTTTTTTATAAACGAACCGTTCGAAAAACCTTGACAAAGTTCGAATCCCCAAAGCAGGCTTCGGGGACAGCCTTACCATACATATTATTTATATTATTAAAATGGAACTCAAACATGTTATGTTGTGATGTCACAGTATGATGTCTTGTTGTGATGTCACAGTATGATGTCATGTTGTGATGTCACAGTTTGATGTCATCTTGTGATGTCACAGTATGATGTCATAATAGAACATTCTAGAACATTTGTGTATCTATTCAAAAATTCTCTCAGAAGATCTCATTGCACATTTTGGAACAGCACTGTTGATCAACTGTTACAACATAGATTGCAAGCTGCATTTCTCAAACAAGATGCCTTGTCTACCATTTAGCAAAGGAAAGGTGAGCTAACTTATTATTATTTTACATTTATTTTAATTTAAGTTAAATGTATTTTATTTTAAGACTTCTAAAGAATGTCATGTTTTTAGACATGTCTATATTATTCAAATGGAAGCTAAATATACTTTATTATTACATATACCATACATTAGGGCTGAGCCCAGACGTTCGAACCTTCGTTCGTTACGTTGGCATTCGAATTCTAAATCAAAATTAGATTTTTTTATTTTTAATAAAATAAAATACAAATTAATAATTATTTTTAATATTTTTTCTATTAATTCTGTTTAAAGTTTACCAATGGGGTTTTTCTTCACAGTTGCAGATAAAGATTAGGCTACACTAATATAGTATTAAAAGAAACTGATGAGTTATACTCATTAAAGAAAGTTGATTTAATTGATTTAGTTGGGCTGGGGCTTCTCCCTGGGCTGGGTCTGGGGCTGGAAAGTTAATTTAATAAAATAAAAAAGACTTATTGAATCGGATGAATGACTTTATTCAAATTGAGGATTTCGTTTTTAGGATATAAAAAATAAAAAATAAAATAAGTAAAAAGACATTTTGAAATACATTTTTTTTATAAACGAACCGTTCGAAAAACCTTGACAAAGTTCGAATCCCCAAAGCAGGCTTCGGGGACAGCCTTACCATACATATTATTTATATTATTCAAATGGACCTCAAACATGTTATGTTGTGAACTTGTGATGTCACAGTATGATGTCATGTTGTGATGTCACAGTTTGATGTCATCTTGTGATGTCACAGTATGATGTCATAATAGAACATTCTAGAACATTTGTGTATATTCAACAATTCTCTCAGAAGATCTCATTGCGCATTTTGGAACAGCACTGTTGATCAACTGTTACAACATAGATTGCAAACTGCATTTCTCAAACAAGATGCCTTGCCTACCATTTAGCCGAGGAAAGGTGAGCTAAGTTATTATTATTTTACATTTATTTTAATTTAAGTTAAATGTATTTTATTTTAAGACTTCTAAAGAATGTCATGTTTTTAGACATGTCTATATTATTCAAATGGAAGCTAAATATACTTTATTATTACATATAGGCTACACTAATATTATAGTATTAAAAGAAACTGATGAGTTATACTCATTAAAGAAAGTTGATTTAATTGATTTAGTTGGGCTGGGGCTTCACCCTGGGTCTGGGGCTGGAAAGTTAATTTAATAAAATAAAAAAGACTTATTGAATCAGATGAATGACTTTATTCAAATTGAGGATTTAGTTTGAGGATATAAACAAATAAAAAATAAAATAAGTAAAAAGACATTTTGAAATAATTTTTTTTTTTATAAACGAACCGTTCGAAAAACCTTGACGAAGTTCGAATCCCCAAAACAGGCTTCGGGGACAGCCTTACCATACATATTATTTATATTATTCAAATGGCCTCAAACATGTTACGTTGTGATGTCACAGTATGATGTCTTGTTGTGATGTCACAGTATGATGTCATGTTGTGATGTCACAGTTTGATGTCATCTTGTGATGTCACAGTATGATGTCATAATAGAACATTCTAGAAAATGTGTGTATCTATTCAACAATTCTCTCAGAAGATCTCATTGCGCATTTTGGAACAGCACTGTTGATCAACTGTTACAACATAGATTGAAAGCTGCATTTCTCAAACAAGATGCCTTGCCTACCGTTTAGCCGAGGAAAGGTGAGCTAAGTTATTATTATTTTACATTTATTTTAATTTAAGTTAAATGTATTTTATTTTAAGACTTCTAAAGAATGTCATGTTTTTAGACATGTCTATATTATTCAAATGGAAGCTAAATATACTTTATTATTACATATACCATACATTAGGGCTGAGCCCAGACGTTCGAACCTTCGTTCGTTAAGTTGGCATTCGAATTCTAAATCAAAATTCGAAATTTTTATTTTTAATAAAATAAAATACAAATTAATAATTTTTTAAAATATTTGTTTCTATTAATTCTGTTTAAACCAATGGGGTTTTTCTTCACAGTTGCAGATAAAGATTATGCTACACTAATATTATAGTATTAAAAGAAACTGATGAGTTATACTCATTAAAGAAAGTTGATTTAATTGATTTAGTTGGGCTGGGGCTTCTCCCTGGGTCTGGGGCTGGAAAGTTAATTTAATAAAATAAAAAAATACTTATTGAATCAGAAGAATGACTTTATTCAAATTGAGGATTTAGTTTGAGGATATAAAAAAATAAAAAATAAAATAAGTAAAAAGACATTTTGAAATCATTTCTTTTTTTAAAAACGAACGGTTCGAAAAACCTTGACGAAGTTCGAATCCCCAAAACAGGCTTCGGGGACAGCCTTACCATACATATTATTTATATTATTCAAATGGACCTCAAACATGTTACGTTGTGATGTCACAGTATGATGTCTTGTTGTGATGTCACAGTATGATGTCATGTTGTGATGTCACAGTTTGATGTCATCTTGTGATGTCACAGTATGATGTCATAATAGAACATTCTAGAAAATGTGTGTATCTATTCAACAATTCTCTCAGAAGATCTCATTGCGCATTTTGGAACAGCACTGTTGATCAACTGTTACAACATAGATTGCAAGCTGCATTTCTCAAACAAGATGCCTTGCCTACCGTTTAGCCGAGGAAAGGTGAGCTAAGTTATTATTATTTTACATTTATTTTAATTTAAGTTAAATGTATTTTATTTTAAGACTTCTAAAGAATGTCATGTTTTTAGACATGTCTATATTATTCAAATGGAAGCTAAATATACTTTATTATTACATATACCATACATTAGGGCTGAGCCCAGACGTTCGAACGTTCGAACCTTCGTTCGTTACGTTGGCATTCGAATTCTAAGTCAAAATTTCAAATTTAAATTTTAAATAAAATACAAATTAATAATTATTTTAAATATTTTTTCTATTAATTCTGTTTAAAGTTTACCAATGAGGTTTTTCTTCACAGTTGCAGATAAACATTAGGCTACACTAATATTATAGTATTAAAAGAAACTGATGAGTTATATTCATTAAAGAAAGTTGAGTTAATTGATTTAGTTGGGCTGGGGCTTCTCCCTGGGCTGGGTCTGGGGCTGGAAAGTTGATTTAATAAAAGAAAAAATACTAATTTAATCAGATGAATCACTTTTTTGAAATTGAGGATTTAGTTTGAGGATATTAAAAAAAACAAAATTAAAATTAAAAATACATTTTGAAATAAAATAAAAATATTAAAAACGAACCGTTAGAAAAACCCAGACGAAGTTTGAATCCCCAAAAGCTGTGGAAAGAAGCAGGCCATGCCGTATGTTCGTGGGGGGAGGCTGTTGTTTGGAGAGGAAGACAGAAGTGCGGCCTGTTCATGTGGGAGGATGGATTGGGAGAGATGCGCCGAGTGGCGGCGTCTGCGTCCGTCGGAACTGTGCAGCGAAGACATGCGTGGGAGCAGTAGTCGGTGGTGGGATGCGGAAGAAGTGGCTGTGAGAGATCAGGAACAGCGAAGGCCTTGCGATTGGTGGCCCCGGCCTGTGAACGGCTACCCAGGGTATTGGGAGGATCGTGATGGAAGTAAATGGTGTGAGAAGGGCGAGGAAGATAGCGAAAGGGAACAGGCAGATATGGAGCTAACGACCGATAACGGAGAGGGAAGTGAGAAGGAGGCCTCGGAGATGGTGGAAGACAAAGGGAAGGAGTCGGATGGTGTAAAGAAGAAGAAGAAGGAAGAGGAAGAACGGGAGAGGGAGGAGGAGGGGTGGGATACGGTGAGGAAGAAGAGGAAGAAGCGGACGGAGAGGAACGACAGCGATGGGGATAGTGAGAGTAGGGGGGAGGAGAGGGGGGGAGAAGGGGGGAAGAGGAAGAAAGGGGGGGACGATAGCTCAAGTGGTCCGGGAGACGAGGGTGCAGGAAAAGATGTGGCAAAAGCGGAAGTGATCCATATAGTGGTCAGGCTTGAGGGGGAGAGGGATGAGAGGAAAGTAGGTAGGCTCGAGTGGCCCAAACTCATTGCCGAGCGATTAGGAGAGGTAAAGTACGTGAACGTTTTGTGGGATGGGAATCTGGCCGTAGGGTGTGGTAGTGAGGGGCAGGTGGAGGTGGCTAGGAAGATGCAGAGCATTGGGGGGGTGGGTATAAGTAAGGTGGCGAGAGTAGGGGAGAAGAGGGGGGGGGGATGTAAGGGGGTGATAGTTGGGGTACCGGTCGAGGTTACAGTAGAGCAGCTGGTGGAAGAGCTAAAGGAGGACAGGCGTAATGGCATAGTTAAGAGTGCAGCAAGGATGAAGAGGGGAGCGGAGAGGGCAGTGACGGGGACGGTAGTGATTACGTTTGAGGGTGGGGTTGTTCCTAGGGAGGTATTAGTAGGGCGTAGGATGTATAGGGTTAGGGAATTTGTTCATAATCCTCTTAGGTGCTATAGGCTTTCTCTCCCATTACAGAAGCCGAGACCCTGACACTGGTAACGTCGAACCGTCCGACTACATGCCAGCTGGACCAGCTACCCTCCCCACTCCTCCAGACCATAGCACCGGACATCCTCCCATTCCTAACTGCAACCATCAACTCCTCACTCAACTCGGGGGTGGTCCCCACCTCCCTAAAACAAGCCAGAGTCACGCCCCTCATAAAAAAACCAACCCTGAACCCCACCGTCATAGCCAACTATCGCCCTGTCTCTCTTCTCTCCTTCCTTTCTAAAACACTTGAACGTGCTGTATCCAACCAACTTACTGCTTATCTCTTACAGAATGACCTCCTAGACCCCAATCAGTCTGGCTTCCGGACTGGCCACTCCACAGAAACGGCCCTCATTGCGGTCACAGAGGCACTTCACTTAGCAAAAGCGAAAGGCCTCTCCTCTGTCCTGATTCTCCTAGATCTATCTGCAGCCTTCGACACAGTCAACCATCAGATCCTCCTCGCGGCCCTCGCAGGAATGGGAGTGGCTGGATCTGCGCTGACATGGCTGACATCATACCTCAATGACCGCTCCTACCAAGTGTCATGGAGAGGGACTCTGTCGGCCATCCGCCCCCTCCGGACGGGTGTCCCCCAGGGCTCGGTCCTAGGACCCCTTCTCTTCTCCCTCTACACTAAATCACTGGGTAACATTATCACATCTCATGGCTTCTCATATCATTGTTATGCCGATGATACTCAACTCTTCCTCTCCTTCCCTCCCTCAGATATCCACGTCTCTGAGCGGATCTCGGCCTGTCTGTCCGACATCTCCGCCTGGATGACGACCAACCACCTCAAACTGAACCTAAGCAAAACAGAATTGCTCCACCTGCCGGCCAAATCCTCCCCCCTGACCGACCTCTCCATCACAGTCGAGAATGCAGCTGTGACCGCGTCGCCGACCGCCAAGAACCTTGGTGTTGTCCTCGACGACCAGTTGAACTTCTCTGCTCACATCGCAGCGACAACCAGAACCTGCAGATTCCTCCTGAGCAACGTCAGAAGGATACGCCCCTTCCTGACAAAAGAAGCCACCCAACTCCTCGTCCAATCAACAGTCATCTCCCGCCTCGACTACTGCAACGCACTGCTAGCTGGCCTCCCGGCCACTGCCACCAAGCCTCTTCAACTCATTCAAAATGCAGCGGCCCGCCTGATCTCAAACCTACCGAAGTCAGCCCATGTCACCCCACTTCTTAGGGACCTGCACTGGCTCCCCATTGCTGCACGTATCCGCTTCAAGGCCCTCGACCTAGCATACCGTGCGGCAAAGGGAACCGCTCCCGCCTACCTCCGGTCAATGGTCTCTAACTACACACCCTCAAGACCCCTACGCTCTGCGTCTTCTGGCCGCCTCAGATCTACTCCTATCCAAGCTCCCGGAGGGTCATCAAAGAGAAGCCGCCTATTCTCAGTCCTTGCCCCACAATGGTGGAATGAACTACCCATCCCAGTTAGGACAGCCGAATCCCGTCCAATCTTTCGCCGTCGACTAAAGACTCACTTCTTCAACCATTATCTGAAATGATAAAAAAAAAAAAAAAAAAAAAAAATCTAACCCCGACTAACCTTAATGTCATGCACTTGTCCTAATAAACTAACCTACACTGTAACACGCAACACTTTGATGAACATTGTTACTCAGCTGATAGAGTTATACCCTTCTTGCTGTCTTGTCGCACAGAACTTGTAAGTCGCTTTGGATAAAAGCGTCAGCTAAATGACTAAATGTAAATGTAAATGTAAATAGGTGCCAGGGGTTTGGCCATATAGCTACCACGTGTATGAAGGGGATGAGGTGCGCTAGGTGTGGCGGGGAACATGAATATGGGAAATGTGGAGAGGGAGTGAAGCCGAGGTGCTGTAGTTGTGGTGGGGAGCACAGTGTAGCGTTTCGGGGGTGCGAGGTGATGATGAAGCAGGTCGCGGATCGGAGAGAGAGAAGGGAGGGTAAGTTGACGTATGCTGGGGCGGTTAGCAGGGCAGGACAGGGGAGCCAAGAAAGGGTGCAGGGGGTTGAAGGAGGGCATTTGGCAGTGAGGGTAGAGCAGGTGGAAAGAGACAGGGGAAGGGAGGAGAAATTAGGTATTGTGGCCTTCGTGGCAGGGGTAGTTACTGGTATGGCAGAGGTTACGGGTAGAACAGAGATGGTGAAGATGATTGTTAGGATAGCGGTTCAACATCTGGGATTGGAAGGTCTGGACTGGAAGGAGGTGTGTAAAGAATTGGCTGAGGGGGCTGCGAGGGACAAGGCTGCGAGGGACAAAGCAGCCCAGGATAAGATAGCAGGGGGCAAGGAGGGTCCCGCGGAGGGGGGCTTAGACAGGAAGTAGCAGCAGTAGATGCACTCCAATGGACAATGTAGTTGATGACGGGGTCCAGTAGAAGAAGAAAAAGAAGGTGAAGAAGGATAAGAAGGAGAAGAAGAAGAGCCCATAAAAAGAATTGCGGAGGGCAGTAATACGCCTCGATGCGTCTACTCTGCCGGAAATTCAAATAAGAAGAAGAAGAAGAATCCCCAAAACAGGCTTCGGGGACAGCCTTACCATACATTATTTATATTATTCAAATGACCTCAAACATGTTACATTGTGATGTCACAGTATGATGTCATGTTGTGATGTCACAGTATGATGTTATGTTGTGATGTCACAGTATGATGTCATCTTGTGATATCACAGTATGATGTCATTATAGAACATTCTAGAACATTTGTGTATCTATTCAACAATTCTCTCAGAAGATCTCATTGCGCATTTTGGAACAGCACTGTTGATCAACTGTTACAACATAGATTGAAAGCTGCATTTCTCAAACAAGATGCCTTGCCTAGCCGAGGAAAGGTGAGCTAAGTTATTATTATTTTACATTTATTTTAATTTAAGTTAAATGTATTTTATTTTACATTTACATTTACATTTAGTCATTTAGCTGACGCTTTTATCCAAAGCGACTTACAAGTTCTGTACGACAAGCCATCAGGAAGGGCACAACTCTATCAGCTGAGTAACAATGTTCATCAAAGTGTTGAGTGCTAGTTTATTAGGACAAGTGCATGACAGTATGGTTAGTTAGGGTTAGATATATATATATTTTTTTTTTATTTTTAATTTTTAATTTTTTTTATTTTAAGACTTCTAAAGAATCTCATGTTTTTAGACATTTCTATATTATTCAAATGGAAGCGAAATATACTTTATTATTACATATACCATACATTAGGGCTGAGCCCAGACGTTCGAACATTCGAACCTTCGTTCGTTATGTTGGCATTCGAATTCTAAATCAAAATTCTAAATGTTTATTTTTAATAAAATAAAATACAAATTAATAATTTTTTTAAATATTTGTTTCTATTCATTCTGTTTAAACCAATGGGGTTTTTCTTCACAGTTGCAGATAAAGATTAGGCTACACTAATATAGTATTAAAATAAACTGATGAGTTATACTCATTAAAGAAAGTTGATTTAATTGATTTAGTTGGGCTGGGGCTTCTCCCTGGGTCTGGGGCTGGAAAGTTAATTTAATAAAATAAAAAATACTTATTGAATCTGATGAATGACTTTATTCAAATTGAGGATTTAGTTTGAGGATATAAAAAAATAAAAAATAAAACAAGTAAAAAGACATTTTGAAATAATTTTTTTTTTATAAACGAACAGTTCGAAAAACCTTGACGAAGTTCGAATCCCCAAAACAGGCTTCGGGGACAGCCTTACCATACATATTATTTATATTATTCAAATGGACCTCAAACATGTTACGTTGTGATGTCACAGTATGATGTCTTGTTGTGATGTCACAGTATGATGTCATGTTGTGATGTCACAGTTTGATGTCATCTTGTGATATCACAGTATGATGTCATTATAGAACATTCTAGAACATTTGTGTATCTATTCAACAATTCTCTCAGAAGATCTCATTGCGCATTTTGGAACAGCACTGTTGATCAACTGTTACAACATAGATTGCAAGCTGCATTTCTTAACCAAGATGCCTTGCCTACCATTTAGCAGAGGAAAGGTGAGCTAAGTTATTATTATTTTACATTTATTTTAATTTAAGTTAAATGTATTTTATTTTAAGACTTCTAAAGAATGTCATGTTTTTAGACATGTCTATATTATTCAAATGGAAGCTAAATATACTTTATTATTACATATACCATACATTAGGGCTGAGCCCAGACGTTTGAACCTTCGTTCGTTGGCATTCGAATTCTAAATCAAAATTCGAAATCTTTATGTTTAATAAAATAAAATACAAAATAAATTATTATTTTAAATATCTTTTCTATTAATTCTGTTTAAAGTTTACCAATGGGGGTTTTCTTCACAGTTGCAGATAAAGATTAGGCTACACTAATATTATAGTATTAAAAGAAACTGATGAGTTATATTCATTAAAGAAGTCAAGTCAAGTCAAGTCAAGAGTTTTATTTGTCACTGCATACAAGTATACAATGAAATGCGGGTGGTCTTGCCCGCAACGATGTGCAATACAGTGGTACAACATAGAATCCAATAAAAAAAAAACATTGTGCAATAAACAGGTAACAGGTAACATGGTGGGACATCTCGGTGTCTACATAGTTATTTACAGAGCATATAGGACATGCTAGGTCCTTTGGTAGTGCAATACACTGTTACTGTTGTTATACTATTTTTAAAGTGACCTTTCCTTTTTGGCCATAAGTGTGGGCGTGTGCGGCATGAGTGTGTGCCTGCTCATGTTAAAGTGCTGCTAGTGTGTGAGCACAGCGTGTGTGTCGTATGTGTGCTTGTGTGTGAAAGTTGATTTAATTGATTTAGTTGGGCTGGGGCTTCTCCCTGGGCTGGGTCTGGGGCTGGAAAGTTGATTTAATAAAAGAAAAAAGACTAATTTAATCAGATGAATCACTTTATTCAAATTGAGGATTTAGTTTGAGGATATAATTTTTTTTTTTAAATAAAATTAAAAAGACATTTTGAAATAAAATAAAAATATTAAAAACGAATCGTTCGAAAAACCCAGACGAAGTTTGAATCCCCAAAACAGGCTTCGGGGACAGCCTTACCATACATATTATTTATATTATTCAAATGACCTCAAACATGTTACATTGTGATGTCACAGTATGATGTCATGTTGTGATATCACAGTATGATGTCATAATAGAACATTCTAGAACATTTGTGTATGTATTCAACAATTGTCTCAGAAGATCTCATTGCGCATTTTGGAACAGCACTGTTGATCAACTGTTACAACATAGATTGAAAGCTGCATTTCTCGAACAAGATCCCTTGCCTACCGTTTAGCCGAGGAAAGGTGAGCTAAGTTATTATTATTTTACATTTATTTTAATTTAAGTTAAATGTATTTTATTTTAAGACTTCTAAAGAATCTCATGTTTTTAAACATGTCTATAATATTCAAATGGAAGCTAAATATACTTTATTATTACATATACCATACATTAGGGCTGAGCCCAGACGTTCGAACCTTCGTTCGTTACGTTGGCATTCGAATTCGAAATCAAAATTCGATTTTTTTTTTAATAAAATAAAATACAAATTTTTTTTTTTTTTAATATTTGTTTCTATTAATTCTGTTTAAACCAATGGGGTTTTTCTTCACAGTTGCAGATAAAGATTAGGCTACACTAATATTATAGTATTAAAAGAAACTGATGAGTTATATTCATTAAAGAAAGTTGATTTAATTGATTTAGTTGGGCTGGGGCTTCTCCCTGGGCTGGGTCTGGGGCTGGAAAGCTGATTTAATAAAAGAAAAAAGACTAATTTAATCAGATGAATCACTTTATTCAAATTGAGGATTTAGTTTGAAGATATTAAAAAAAAATGTAAATTAAAATTAAAAAGACATTTTAAAATGTTTTAAAGAAATATAAAACAAACCGTTTGAAAAACCCTGACAAAGTTCGAATCCCCAAAACAGGCTTCGGGGACAGCCTTACCATACATATTATTTATATTATTCAAATGACCTCAAACATGTTACATTGTGATGTCACAGTATGATGTCATTATAGAACATTCTAGAACATTTGTGTATATTCAACAATTCTCTCAGAAGCTCTCATTGTGCATTTTGGAACAGCACTGTTGATCAACTGTTACAACATAGATTGAAAGCTGCATTTCTCAAACAAGATGCCTTGCCTACCTTTTAGCCGAGGAAAGGTGAGCTAGGTTATTATTATTTTACATTTATTTTAATTTAAGTTAAATGTATTTTATTTTAAGACTTCTAAAGAATCTCATGTTTTTAGACATGTCTATATTATTCAAATGGAGGCTAAATATACTTTATTATTACATATACCATACATTAGGGCTGAGCCCAGACGTTCGAACGTTCGAACCTTCGTTCGTTACGTTGGCATTCGAATTCGAAATCAAATTCAATTTTTTTTTTTTTAATAAAATAAAATACAAATTAATAATTTTTTTTAAATATTTGTTTCTATTAATTCTGTTTAAACCAATGGGGGTTTTTCTTCACAGTTGCAGATAAAGATTAGGCTACACTAATATTATAGTTTTAAAAGAAACTGATGAGTTATATTCATTAAAGAAAGTTGATTTAATTGATTTAGTTGGGCTGGGGCTTCTCCCTGGGCTGGGTCTGGGTCTGGAAAGTTGATTTTATAAATGAAAAAAGACTAATTTAATCAGATGAATCACTTTATTCAAATTGAGGATTTAGTTTGAGGATATTAAAAAAAAATGTAATTTAAATTAAAAAGACATTTTAAATTGTTTTAAAGAAATTAAAAACGAACCGCTTGAAAAACCCTGATGAAGTTCGAATCCCCAAAACAGGCCTCGGGGACAGCCTTACCATACATATCATTTATATTATTCAAATTGAACTCAAACATGTTACGTTGTGATGTCACAGTATGATGTCATGTTGTGATGTCACAGTATGATGTCATAATAGAACATTCTAGAACATTTGTGTATCTATTCAACAATTCTCTCAGAAGATCTCATTGCGCATTTTGGAACAGGACTGTTGATCAACTGTTACAACATAGATTGAAAGCTGCATTTCTCAAACAAGATGCCTTGCCTAGCGTTTAGCCGTGGAAATGTGAGCTAAATTATTATTATTTTACATTTATTTTAATTTAAGTTAAATGTATTTTATTTTAAGACTTCTAAAGAATGTCATGTTTTTAGACATGTCTATATATGGTTTGAAATAAATAAATGAAACAGAAAAAAGTTGCCAAAATCTTGACCCTGCAAATTGTTTACTACTGTAAAGGTTTTTCATGGAAATATGTTCTACTGTATATAGTTACATGAAAAACTTTACAGTAGTAAACATTGCAGGATATCATATGGACACATGGGGATGGCCAGACGGCAAAACAAAAGAAGAAAACTGGACCAGATAATAGAAACATACCAGAGCTTAATAATTGTATATCTAATGATATATTTGGTCAGTTTGGCTAAGACAAATGACTGATTGCTCCTGTAATGTCTATGTCACCACCCTCAGCTCACTTCTTTCTCTGTCTCCCCCCCAGGTTGCCCTTACCTGCTTATGGCTCCTCTTTCCTTTTGCCTTTGGCCAGAAGCCGGCCAAGCTGCCGCTGGTGGGCCGTAAGCCCTTCATCGTCGCCTGGAACGCCCATCTGCCACTGTGCTCCCTCAAGTACGACGTCACCGCCAACCTGGACCACCTGTTCCCACTCCGGGGGGGTTACTACCAATACCCCGACTGCTACAACTACAACTACAACCCCCCTGAGGGCAACTACACAGGCTCCTGTGACCGGAAGAAGATCCTGTTGAACGACGAGCTGCTGTGGCTGTGGAACAGCAGCACAGCGATGTTCCCCTCTGTGTACCTCAGACAGAGCGACGCCAGCAGCATGAAAAACCGCCTCCTCTCCCAGCATCGGCTCCTGGAGTCCATGAGACTCTCCTCCCTTAGCTCCAAGGAGTACGACCTTCCCACCTACCCGTATATGAGACTGGCTTACAGAGATGCGAGGGTCTTTCTCACAACGGTAAGCGTTGATGTGAAACTGAAACACGGGCTTCTTGACTATGCATCTGAAATATACATTTTCTATTTGTATTTTTATTACTGGCAATGTGAAAAGGAATGTATTGGCTAAAAGATAAATGCCAGATAGTGTTGGGTTGAGTGGTCTTTGAAATACAATGTTCACAAACTGGTTTGTTTTGTTCATTCATGGTATCCTTCCGAGTGAAGTGAAGCATCAGTTAATACAAGGACGGCAGCCCTGCCTTTGGCAGTAGAATCTCATTAGCACCACCATGTGGTGCAACAGAGTTAACCACTCCATTCACCAGAGTATCTCTACTCTCAGCCACTAACAGCAAACAGTATTCCTTTGTTGCAATGGATGGGTATTAGACACATACTCTTGTCATCCCTTATAGTAGTAGCCTACACACTTGATACTGTCTCTGTGCCAAATGTTACTACGAGCAATCTAATAGAAATAGAAATTAGGGCTGTCAAAGTTAATGCTTTAACTTTGGAGATTAATTTAAATTATTTAAAGCATTAAAATAAATTAATCTAGATTAATCTATGGAGTGAAAAATCTTCAATCTTAGCGCTGTGGATATAAAAAAGAGGTCTAGCTGAGTCAATGTTGATGGTTTTGTTGAACATTTGTATTTCACAGGAGAGAAACTATTCAAAGAAAGCTATTAAAATAGTCTTTGAATCTAAATATACTTTGTGTTGATTTTACATTAATTCCATGATTTTACTCAAGTAAATATCTGTTACAAGCTTCGGTCTTAAGTAGAAAAATGCTATTTTTAATCTAGATTAATCTAGATTAATTACAGAAAATTTTGAGATTAATTAGTTAATTTTTTTATCTATTGACAGCACTAATACATAGAAATTCATTATTTAATCTTAAACTAATTCATGAATTTCTTCCAGAAAGACTTGGTCTACACCATTGGTGAGAGTGCTGCTTTGGGTGCGGCTGGCTTCATCATTTTAGGAAGCAACGATCTCACCTCATCCAGAGTAAGTATACAGTATTTCCTATCCATACACAGAGGTGGAAAGTAACCAAGTATTTTTATTCAAGCACTGTAATAATAATAATAATAATAATAATAATAATAATAATAATAATAATAATAATAATAATAATAATAATAATAATAATAATAATAATAATAATAATAAACGTTATTTTGTATAGCACCTTTCATACAGAAACTGCAGCTCAATGTGCTTCACAACAGAAAAAATTAGCACATAAAGTGCAGACATATAAAATCACAGTTATATTATCGTATAGTTTACGCTCTGCACTCTAGTGAAACTATCCCTTTAGCCAATCTAGCACTGAATAATCTTTCTCCACATGTACACACCCATCCGCCTGGCCACACCCACATCCGCTCCTCTACATAAGTGGGGTCATGGCCACACTAACAGCTCCTTCCCTATTTTCACCACCAAAAAGTGACTGTATACACCACTTTAGTTTAGTGCCGAAATAGTTATTGGAAAGGAGTTACGTTTGGAGAAAAGGAGCTGCGTTGACATTATATCTTTGTTTTCTCTCACTATTTTTTGAGGAAATACAGCGATAATGTCTTCGCCACGGAGTGTCTAGAAGATGATGATCATTCTGACCTCCACCGGTGCTTCGCATTAGGGGCTCGCGTCGCTGAGCAATCCCCGCCGGCATTGCCTCCGGCTCTACAGCTGGACACTTTGCTTGGGAGGCGATCGGCCGTGTGAGGGCTGACGGCCTCTCTGGGCGGGTGATGTTTGATGCCCCACGATAACATTAGCTCCTCCTCAAGTGAAGTCGTAGCTTTGTTTTCCTGGGACCGTGATTCCGAATCTGCGGTTCAATTCCCCGGGTCTCTGGACAAACGGATACCCATTGTCGCCGTGCTGGCCCCGCTTTTCAAGATGAAAAACACCCGGTGCGAGGGAGGTGAGCTTGGTGTTCGTTATGAGAATATCTCCATGCTCAGGTCGGCTATAGCCCGTGTTCAACGAGGGGCTTGGTGCAGACACCACTGTGTCTGGTAAACACCGTTCTGAAGAGGGACGTGTGTTGCCTTTTTTTCAGTTTTCAGTAGTAGCCGCTTAGCTTGCTTCTGCGTTAGCTAGTGGCTAGCGATAGCCGGTATGAGCTAACTGTTAGCCAGTTAGCTGTTTAGCTACGTCGTTAGCTGCCGGCTGCGCTCGGCTAGGAACGTTAGCTTGATGCTATCAGTTAGCCTAGAGTTAGCTGTTTAGCTTGTGCTACAACCATTGGCGTAGCCGTGAGAATAGCAGGCCCTGGCACTCTGACTACGACGTCATCTTTGGCAGAAGATGTCGTCGGGCCAACGCCATGACCGGCTGCAGGAGGGGGGCGTCACGCCGGAGCGAGACTCCGGCCATTGCTTCTTCTGGCCTAGCCAGCGAGAGGCCTTCGTCGACGTGGTGGACCAACCTGTGTTGCGGTGTTGTTTTAACTAATGAAAATATAGAACAATGAAAAATATAAAATGATCAAATGAAAATGACCTTTTAACATTTTGGTTAAATATGAATAAGATATAAAATGAAAACATAACATGATAATATAATGGAATATAAAATGAAAATATAAACAACGAAAATATAAAATGGATCAAATGAAAATGACCTTTTAACCTTTAGGTTAAATATGAATAAGATATGAAATGAAAAACATAACATGATAATATAATGAGAATATAAAATGAAAATATAAAATAAAAACCGTTAACCTAGTGGTTAATGAAACCTAACACAAAGGGTGATTATGGTGAAATGTTCCAAAATATATATATGCACAATTTGTAATATGATTCTTGATGGAGGGTGAGCAGATCGAGGGACTTACCTTCACAGAAGGACCCGCAACCACTCAGGCGCGCATCCCACATGCCATTAGGGAACAACCGGGAAGAAAACCCCCCGTTAGAGCCCCCAATATCACGGAGTCAAGGTCAAGAACCCAACCCTGTGGCAAGGCCGTAGGAGCGGAGCTCGGAGGAGGACCCAGCCCCAGGAACAGCCTGAGGGCCAGGACCCCCCGAAAAAGGGGGCCCGATGAGGTCAACGATGCCGTAGCATCGGGACCCCACCAGACGGTCACTGATGACACCACCCCCCACATTCCCAGCATATCGGACAGGGCCCAAATCAAGAGTAGGCCCTTCCCCCCTTTGGCACGCCGCCCTGAAGCACTCTAGCTTACTGCACCTGGTATTCCCAGGGGGTCCCCCATCCAAGAACTACCAGGGCCGAACCTGCTTATTTTCCGAGATCTGATGAGATCGGGCGTGTCCAGGTTTGCATGGCCGTAAGCCCCAAGAGACTACCCCCCCCACAACTGTGGGGCCAGACGGCGCGCCGGGGAGACAACCCCCAAGGGGGTTGATCCCTCAATCCAGGCGACAGGCCAGAACTCGACCTGCTCCTGGCAGCCCACCTCATGGGCATGAGACCCCTCCGCCAATGTAATGATCTACTCCGTCATCTCCCCCCGGAGATGCACGTGAGTCATCAAGTCTAACCTAGTGCACTGGCGCTCGGTAGAGATAAAAAATCTCCTTCCTAGTCGCCCGCATAAAAAAACGCTGTTTCTATGAATTGGGCAACCAAGGAGCGCCGGCCCATAACGTGGTTCCGCATTGGAAGCACCCAGGGCCAGCGCTATATGCACGTCAAGAACCCGAAACACAACAATGCTGAATTCTAATAAGAAAACACCAGACGACGTTCCCTCCATGCTGTCTGGGACGAGCAGCAGGAAGCCGGTCAATAAGACACAGACAAGGGCCTTATATGACGCGAACCGGGGCAAACCGGGGAATAATTTCACCCACCCCTCACCACCTTACCACTGATACGACGCCAAATGTGTAGAGTAAAAGCTTTACATCATGCAAGCCAGCACAGCCGACAACCTTGTTTGAAACAGGCTTCCCACAGCTCTACTTATGTGTGAAAAGAACTTGCCACTTGTTATTTTCATCATTACCCTCAAGTAAGAATAACAAGCTAAGATCATATGCCACTATGCACAGCATTGTAGGGCAGGGCTATTCAACTAAATTGTTCAGGGGGCCACATTTTCAGAAACCCAAGGGGCCAGGGGCCGGACTGCCATGGCGCCTCCCCGTGCTATGAATATATGTACACTTGACACAACACGCAACCACATTTTCACAACTTTTATTTAACTACATTGCAAAAGTAGTATACTTTTCAAAAAAAGTGCTTCATTTATGTGCCACATCTGCAACATCTGCAAAAAGTGCTTCATTTATGACTGCAACAACTGCAACATCTCCTCTTCAACATTTCAATATAAAAATAAAATAAAAAACAAACAAGTGCATGATGTGCATCTGAACATTCTAACATCAACACTTGAACAAAAAACACGTTTATAGTGCAACTGAGCTTATGAAAAAGTGCTTCATGTCTGTGCAACAACAGTAAATCACAGCATCTTATTAGCACTTATTGTCCACTCTTAACTCTCAAACATCAGGGGGGGTGGGGGGCAGACAGGCCTAGCCTGCATACACACATCTAATGAGAGAGATTGCACTTATTTGACTGGGCAATGGCAAGAGGGTTCATAGGAAGTGAGGGCTACCCGCAAACAGTTATGCAAATGCTAAGTAAGCGTATATTGTGCGTGTTGACATGAAAAAAAAGAAAGTAAAAAAAAAGAAAAATAATAAAAAAAAATATATATATATATATATTTTTTTATCATGTAATCTTCCGCGGGCCAGTCCAAATTGCTTGGCGGGCCGGATCTGGCCCGCGGGCCGCCAGTTGAATAGCCCTGTTGTATGGTAACCCAGCCAGTTGTGGGCTCAGCCACATTGTCGAAACGTTACATGAAGACACACAACTTCTCATCATACAACCAAAACCCAGTTCATTTTTACTCACGTAAAAAACAACGCTGTTCCTAGGTAGAGAGAAAGGCATAAGCCTTGGCCAATGCTAACCCAAGCTATACAAAGCGACCAAGACAATTCTCACACAGCACACGTCGAATCTCCAAATGTAGTGAAGTAACATAATTATGTTTTGTAGACAAAACATCGTTATTAACAAAAACATTCAGAAGGAGTAGGGTAATGTCCATTGGACACCTTACCTCCACCAAGGAACGCAGGACAAAAGGCCGCAACACAGGTTGGTCCACCACGTCGACGAAGGCCTCTCGCTGGCCAGGCCGCGTGAATATTAAAGGCAACCAACTTGTGTTCAGCTTTTCGTTCAGCGTTTCTCTGATCAATCCACTAGCACACGCCCTTGCAGCGCGGCCGAAGCGCTGGTCGAACCAGCGGTGTTCTGTTGTGTGACTGTACTACAGCGGTGTTCTGTTGTGTGACTGTACTAAACTCTTCCACCACATGACCGACATTTGACATACAGTACACCTCCTATCTATGTTGGGATTATGTTTGGTCATGACAAAACAATAAAAATCGCTACTGTTAGTAATGCTGCCACCACCCACTTCAATGACAGAGCTCTCATATTTGCGAATGCATAAACTATATCTTAAATTATGGCGATGTGTCTAATATGGCTGTCGCGAAGTCATTGATAAGCGACAGCCATATTAGACACATAGCCATAATTTAAGATATAGTTTATGCATTCGCAAAATATGAGAGCGCGCAGCTGTCATTGAAGGGCTTCCTACAACAGAGCACCGCCGCTGCTGCTGCTGAAGCTGTATCAAGCCGGCGGCGGCGCACGAAAGCCGGGGATAAACCACCGCGTCGCCCCGCTGGCGCTTCAGGCTCAGCAGCCTCCACGGGCAAAATAACATATAACGTTACAGTTCCACACTGATGTACAGTGAGTGTCTAATATGGCTGTCGCGAAGTCATGCCTCTCCCTTTGACAATATCATAATGATGTGTTTTCTATGGCGGCTAGGTGGTGTAGTGGTCTAAGGCACTCGCCACCAGTGTGGAGACGCTAGGATTCGCGTGTTCGAATCCAGCTCTCCACATTGTTTTTCAGTTTGGCTGGTCGTCCGCAGTAATACACATTGGCCGTATTACGGGGAGGGAAAAACTGAAGGGTGGGGATCGAACGTTGTGAACAAGCGACTCCTACAAGTCGGTTGGTGCGCCTGCGCAGTAGAATCAGGAAGTGTCGGGGGCAGCGTGAGCCTCCCACGCGTTACTCCTCGACACTGAGAGGTCGAGCTGCGCAGGTGAAAAGATGCGACTGCTGTTACCTCAAGTACCGGAGGGGACTTGTGCTATGTATGACTTAGTCCTCACTGCAGCCGGCTTGTGGGAGGCAAGAAACAGCGTTCGTGACAGGGGAGGGTTGAATTGGATGATACGAAATTGGGATGGGAGAAAATATAGAAAAATGGGAGAAAAAGTGGATCAAAAAAAAAAATGATGTGTTTTCTATATTATATCCACAATCATTCATCTAAAAAACTGTATGGGTTTTGATTAAACATGTAACCTACACCTACTGTAACTTACTGTACCTCTGCTTCCTACAGCACAGCAGGTAATGGCGTTAATCAATGGAACGCGAAACATAATAACGTTACGCTTTCTAGTTCAGCGCATTTCATAACTGTATGGGCTTTGTTTATACACGAGTGAATCTGGTAGTTGGTTGTTAAAAACGCGAAACATAATAACGTTACGCTTTCTAGTTCAGCGCATTTCATAGCGCTCCACTGCTACCGCAGCCCAACACAAGTGCGTTGGAACAGCAGCCACAAGTTGGTTGCCCGCGCTGCCGCTCGCGCGCGCTCCTTGGATTTCATTTGGGACGTGGGACGACTGCGCTTGCCTGCGCGTGGGGGCGGGGGGCGCGGCCAATCAGAGAAAAGCCGAACACAAGTTGGTTGCCTTTAATATTCACGCGGCCAGGCCAGACACATTGGCGAACACATTGCTGTATTTCCTCAAAAAATTATGAGAGAGAAAACAAAGATATAATGTCAACGCAGCTCCTTTTCTCCAATAACGTAACTCCTTTCCAATAACTATTTCGGCACTAAACTAAAGTGGTGTATACAGGCACTTTTTCGGTGGTGAAAATAGGGAAGGAGCTGTTAGTGTGGCCACAACCCCGCTTATGTAGAGGAGCGGATGTGGGTGTGGCCAGGCGGATGGGTGTGTACATGTGGAGACAAATTATTCAGTGTTAGATTGGATAAAGGGATAGTTCCACTAGAGTGCAGAGCGTACGCTATACGATAATATAACTATGAAACTTGGCAGGTTGATTCATAACATAAAATAAATAAGAAAATGTATTGGGAGTTTTCTTGAATTTGCGTTGCCATGGCAACAGTAGCCGATAAAGGCCCAAAGAAGAATAGCGGACAAAACTATATAACTACATGGTACTATATGGTACTACAGGGTACTACAGGGTACTACATGATACTACAGGGTACTACAGGGTACTACATGGTACTACATGGTACTACATGATACTACATGGTACTACAGGGTACTACAGTGTACTACATGATACTACATAATACTACACGGTACTACATGGTACTACAGGGTACTTCACAGGGTAATACAGGGTACTACATGGTACTACATGGTACTACCTGGTACTACATGGCACTACAGGGTACTACATGGCAATACAGGGTACTACATGGCAATACATGGTACTACAGGGTACATGGCAATACAGGGTACTACATGGCACTACATGGTACTACAGGGCACTACATGGCACTACATCGTAGAAGTAATACCCTAAGTGTTACTGACTAGATGCATCGGGCATATGTCTAAAAATGTACACTATGTCACTTCACCTGAAGGGGCATATGACTGTTTATGGCTTCATCACTTTTTACCTAACAACAACTCTCGATTTCACTAATCCTATGCAAAAAGCACCTATCCCATCTTTTACAATGATTGTTCAACTGCAAAAATTAGTAAATGTTATCAATTCACCATGACTTGTTGAGGAAATAATGGATTTTGAAGAGTAGAAGCAGGTGCAAAAATTTGCATTTTTTTGCTGTGGTAAAAAAAAGGAAGTTGCAGATCCTCAGGGTCTATCCTGATTGGTCAGATGGGATGGTGACAATATCTGTGTCATAGCCTGACCTGTGCTGATTGGCTGGAAGATTTTTTTTTCATAGATTAAAGATCCCCCCCTCTCCCACCTGGCTAAATATATTGTATGGTTACTTGGCCGGTAAAGGGTTAAGAGTTGGACAATATCGGTATATCGGTAAAAAAGCCAATATCGAACATCCCTAATATATATATATATATATTGTGGAAGTGAATCAATGAGACGAGCAGACGGAGTATCGAGTCTCTGAACTTTACTTCCAAACAAATCCAACAGAACCAAGGTACAGCCACACCCTTAAGTCAACTCCCTCCTGTCACTCAATCAGTGTCCATTCTGAAGTGAGACACCTCCATCTAGTGTCCACCACAATATATATATATATATATATATATATATATATATATATATATATATATATATATATATATATATATATATATATATATATATATACAGTGCAAAGAAAGTGAATGGGAAGCATAAAAACGAACAATACCCTGAGACGGAAAAATGTTCCCTGCGGCCAGTGTGGCCAAGCATCTGCCCCACAACCATTCACTCTTGTCATGGCGTGTTTTCCCAATGTCAACACACAGTAAGAGAGTTCATTAGTCATTCAAAAGGAGACTACAGTAGGAGAGGACACTCATGCCCAGAGAGTCGACTCTTTTTCTTGAGCCACTGGAGCCCCTTCTGGCACCAGACACAAACCATTGCTATAAATACACAGAGACGGACAATATATAGCGTCATAGCGGACGTCATGTTTATAATTCTGTAGTGTATATGCTCCTTTTCTAAAACCGCTCTAACATTTTGAAATGCACAATGCTTAACTCATTCACGGCCAGTGTATCCCCATCCCTGCTGTCAATGGGCCACACTTTAAAAGATAGGCATTTTCACGGTGCGTCACGATGTTTGCAGAGCTATATCTATATTCTATATTATAGCTATGGAGACAATACTATGGCTCATTTGACAGTCACTATCTCTCGTCCAACATGTAAAAAAGAGTGTTATCCCGTGGTGAATATTGTATAGTTTCAGAGTGATCCGGACTAATTCCTGGAAGTTATTGGAGTTATGGAGCGCTATGGGCATCTTGCGAAAGACGTTTGCGTTGCTCGCCTGGACACGATACTATTTCCAAATCAAAAGTATAGACTATAGTATATAATAGGTATTATGTTTCATCATGAAGGCATCAAAGGGGGGGGGGGGTCGTTTTGTGATGCTCTGATCGTCAATAACAGCATACGTTTTGGAATATGTGACATATGGTCATTGCGATCGATTGTAGGATCAAAGTAGGTTTGATGTCATATAGTCCTTACCTTTTCTAGGAGGTATTCCAAAATGAATATTCCAATTGTCTGAACGATTTCCAGTATTGATGTCCATCGTGTCCCTGACATGAAATGGGACAAACTATGCATCATGCATCACCGGACCATATAAAATGTAACACACAGTGTGAAATAAGCTTTCAAAGGGTAGGCGATACTGCCACCTAGCAGGATTCGGCCGGCATTGCAATCTCAGGGTCTCAGAATGAGTCCCAATGATACACCAAGGTCCGTGAGACTTTATAGAATGAAAACATCGAATAAAAGAAAAAACGATGAAAACGATCGAAAACCCGACTATACTCTGGTTTTGGCGCTCAACGCATGGCGAGATAACCCGACTATAGTCGTGATTGGCACTGAAAGTGTTAAGTTTAAAGGCCCATGGCAGTCGGCCCCCACAAAAAAATATTTCCATAATCCTATTAATCAAACCCTTTCATTCACTTACTCACTTAAAACAGCCTGTTCTCACACAACCCTACTCTTTTCATGCCAATTTAACTTGTTTCCCCTTTCCCCCATCGCCTGTCCACAGTTCAAATGCACCAAGGTGAAGTCCTTCCTGAGCCAACGACTGGGCCAGTACATCACCAACGTCACCCGTGCCACTGAGGTCTGCAGCGACTTCCTGTGCCAGAGCAACGGGCGCTGCGTCCGCCGGAACGCCCACGCCCAGCATTACCTGCACCTGAGTGCCGACAGCTACCGCATCCAGCCGGCGGGGGATGGCAACCTTGTGGTCCACGGCCGGCACGAGCAGCACGAGCTCCAGCTGCTGGCGGAGAGGTTCCGCTGCCACTGCTACGAGGGACATGAGGGAGAGAAGTGCGGCGAGGTGGCAGCAGAAGTAGAGGAAGAAGAGGTAGAAGAAGTAGAGGAAGAAGAGGTAGAAGAAGTAAAGGAGGAAGATCCGATCGTCTCGGGTGACTTGCCTGAGAAGTAAAATGTGGAAGCAGGATCCCCCCCCCATGCGTTTCATTCAGTCTAATCCAAAGGGTTGCAGTACCACAGGGAGAGACGATAGGGGGCGGTATTTTCCCAATGGAGCTCAGAGAGAGTTTGCAGTGGTAACGTGAGTGTGAGGTTCGCCTTTCCCTTGACCTTTAATTCCCTGTCTCCTCACCTCACTAGCCCCCACCCTCGCGTTCGTTTACTCTCGTTTGCTCTTCAGCAGCCACACCCTTGGACTACCTGTCATTATGTGTTTGATTGGTCTGGTGCCGAACACACACTTCTAGTTCGAGTATCAATTACCATCACGCACCTGATGTGTATTCTAATTAGCGCGCCTGTGGGCTTTAAGTACCTCGCTCTTCCCCTCTGTCCTTGTCGGGTCGATCCGTATCATATCTCTATCACCAAACTCCTTCGGGAGGTTCTCTGTCTGTAGGCTCCTACGGGAGTTTCTGTCTGTATGCTGTTTTATCTCCGGCGTGAGACGAGGTGCAAGCTTTGGCCACCTGTCGCCGTTTGCCTGGAGGGAGACATTGTACTGCGCTCTCTAATCCTCTACGGGAGGTATTCCAATGTTCCACTCCAGACCTCCGCGCCAGATGCGCTCAAGCCTTCGCCACCTGTCGCCGTTTGCCTGGAGGGAGACATTGTACTGCGCTCTCTAATCCTCTACGGGAGGTATTCCAATGTTCCACTCCAGACCTCCGCGCAGCAGATGCGTTCTCCGTACCGGCGCGTACTCCAAGCAGACGCGCACCATCCAGACCTCCGAGCCTGACGCGCTCTTCACTCCAGACGCGCATCCAGACGCGCATCCAGACGCACTCCAGACGCTCATCCAGACCTCCGAGCCTGACGCGCTCTTCACTCCAGACGTGCATCCAGACGCGCATCCAGACGCACTCCAGACGCTCATCCAGACCTCCGAGCCTGACGCGCTCTTCACTCCAGACGCGCATCCAGACGCGCATCCAGACGCACTCCAGACGCTCATCCAGACCTCCGAGCCTGACGCGCTCTTCACTCCAGACGCGCATCCAGACGCGCATCCAGACGCACTCCAGACGCTCATCCAGACCTCCGAGCCTGACGCGCTCTTCGAACCGGCGCGTTCTCCAAGCAGACGCGCACCACTCAGACCTGCGCGCCAGATGCGCCCTCCGTACCGGCGCGTACTCCAAGCAGACGCGCACCACTCAGACCTCCGCGCCAGGCGCCTCTCCTCCAGACGTCTAGCCTGTGCCCTCCTACTCCTCCCTGTAAGCAGCTCCAGCCCTCGCCCTGTCCAAGGCCTTTACCCTGTTTTCTCTCTGTCCCTGTCAGTCCTCCTAGTCCTCCTAGTCATCCCTGTCCTGTCCTCCTAGTCCTCCCTTTCCCCAGCCCGCCTCCGCGGGCCTCTGTCCCTGTTTCCCCTCTCTAGTCCTCCTAGTCCTCCCGGTCCAGTCCTTCTGGTCCTCCTAGTCCTCCCTGTCCAGTCCTTCTAGTCCTCCTAGTCCTCCCTGTCCCCAGCCCGCCTCCGCGGGCCTCTGTCCCTGTTTTCCCCTCTCTAGTCCTCCTAGTCCTCCCTGTCCAGTCCTCTAGTCCTCCTAGTCCTCCCTGTCCAATCCTTCTAGTCCTCCTAGTCCTCCCTGTCCCCAGCCCGCCTCCGCGGGCCTCTGTCCCTGTTTCCCCTCTCTAGTCCTCCTAGTCCTCCCTGTCCAGTCCTCCTAGTCATCCTAGTCCTCCCTGTCCAGTCCTCCTAGTCCTCCTAGTCCTCCCTGTCCAGTCCTCCTAGTCCTCCCTGTTCCTGCCTGTTCCCCTGCCCTGGCCCAGTCCGTTAGCCTTCCCTAGCCTTCCCCTTAGCCAGCTCGCCTCTTAAAGGCACTGGGCCTTTTCCCTATTCTTGTTTTCCTGTGATTTGTGTTCTCCCTTAAAGGGACAGTGCCGTTTTCTGTTGTTTTCAATAAATGCCCAGTTCTTGGCTTACTCTCATACCTGTCTTGTGTTGTGCGATTGGGGTCGGTTACAAACCATAACAGTACGACCCGACCAAGTCGACGACCCCAGCCAGCACAGACGGTGTATGTTGAGTTTGCCTTTTTTTTTGTTCCCTCTAGTTCCCCTGTTTGTTCCCCTGTTGACTCCCCTGTTAGCTTCCCTGTCAGCTCCCCTGTTTAGCCTGTTAGTCTCCCCTGTTAGCTTCCCTGTTAGCTTCCCTGTTAGCTCCCCTGTTAGCCCTGTTAGCTTCCCTGTTAGCCCTGTTAGCTCCCCTGTTAGCTTGTTAGTCTCCCCTGTTAGCTCCCCTGTTTAGCCTGTTAGTCTTTCCTGTTAGCCCTGTTAGCTTTCCTGTTAGCCCTGTTAGCTCCCCTGTTAGCTTCCCTGTTAGCTTCCCTGTTAGCTCCCCTGTTAGCCCTGTTAGCTTCCCTGTTAGCCCTGTTAGCTCCCCTGTTAGCTTGTTAGTCTCCCCTGTTAGCCTGTTGACTCCCCTGTTTGCTTCCCTGTTAGCCTCGTTAGCTCCCCTGCAGCTTGTTAGGCCTCTACTACCTGCATGGCCCCAGTCTGCTAGCTTAGCCCCGGCTGCTAGCACAGCCTCTATGTTAATGCAGCCCTTGCTGCTGGCATAGGCCCTGTAGCTAGCCATGCCCAGGCAGCTAACCCAGTCCCTCTGCATGGCCCCAGTCTGCTAGCTTAGCCCCGGCTGTTAGCACAGCATCTATGTTAATGCAGCCCTTGCAGCTAGCATAGGCCCTGTAGCTAGCCATGCCCAGGCAGCTAACCCAGTCCCTCTGCATGGCCCCAGTCTGCTAGCTTAGCCCCGGCTGTTAGCACAGCCTCTATGTTAATGCAGCCCTTGCAGCTAGCATAGGCCCTGTAGCTAGCCATGCCCAGGCAGCTAACCCGGTCCCTCTGCATGGCCTCCACTTTTTGTGTAGCCTTCCCACTGCTAGGACTGCTCCTTCAGCTAGCAAGGTCAGTTTTCCCACTGCTAGGACTGCCCTTTCAGCTAGCAAGGTCAGTTTTCTCCCACTGCTAGGACTGCCCTTTCAGCTAGCAAGGTCAGTTTTTTCCCACTGCTAGGACTGCCCTTTCAGCTAGCAAGGTCAGTTTTCCCACTGCTAGGACTGCCCTTTCAGCTAGCAAGGTCAGTTTTTCCCACTGCTAGGACTGCCCTTTCAGCTAGCAAGGTCAGTTTTCTCCCACTGCTAGGACTGCCCTTTCAGCTAGCAAGGTCAGTTTTCCCACTGCTAGGACTGCCCTTTCAGCTAGCAAGGTCAGTTTTTCCCACTGCTAGGACTGCCCTTTCAGCTAGCAAGGTCAGTTTTCTCCCACTGCTAGGACTGCCCTTTCAGCTAGCAAGGTCAGTTTTCCCACTGCTAGGACTGCCCTTTCAGCTAGCAAGGTCAGTTTTCCCACTGCTAGGACTGCCCTTTCAGCTAGCAAGGTCAGTTTTTCCCACTGCTAGGACTGCCCTTTCAGCTAGCAAGGTCAGTTTTCTCCCACTGCTAGGACTGCCCTTTCAGCTAGCAAGGTCAGTTTTCCCACTGCTAGGACTGCCCTTTCAGCTAGCAAGGTCAGTTTGCCCCACTGCTAGGACTGCCCCTTCAGCTAGCAAGGTCAGTTTTCTCCCACTGCTAGGACTGCCCCTTCAGCTAGCAAGGTCAGTTTTCTCCCACTGCTAGGACTGCCCCTTCAGCTAGCAAGGTCAGTTTGCTCCCACTGCTAGGACTGCCCCTTCAGCTAGCAAGGTCAGTTTCCCCACTGCTAGGACTGCCCCTTCAGCTAGCAAGGTCAGTTTTCTCTCACTGCTAGGACTGCCCCTTCAGCTAGCAAGGTCAGTTCCCCACAGCTAGCACTGTCCTTCCAGCTAGCTTGTTCTCTCATGCTGGTCCAGCCCTGTCTGCCAGCCTAGCTCCGGCAGCTAGCGCAGCCTCTATGTTAATGTAGCAGTACAGCTAGCATAGGCCCTGTAGCTATCAGTGCCCTGGCAGCTACCCTTTCCCTCTGCTAGCCCCTTCCCTGTTCCCCTCTCCAGTGCCCCTGTTCCAGCCCTGTCTGCTAGCCTAGCTCCGGCAGCTAGCGCAGCCTCTATGTTAATGTAGCAGTACAGCTAGCATAGGCCCTGTAGCTATCAGTGCCCTGGCAGCTACCCTTTCCCTCTGCTAGCCCCTTCCCTGTTCCCCTCTCCAGTGCCCCTGTTCCAGCCCTGTCTGCTAGCCTAGCTCCGGCAGCTAGCGCAGCCTCTATGTTAATGTAGCAGTACAGCTAGCATAGGCCCTGTAGCGATCAGTGCCCTGGCAGCTACCCTTTCCCTCTGCTAGCCCCTTCCCTGTTCCCCTCTCCAGTGCCCCTGTTCCAGCCCTGTCTGCTAGCCTAGCTCCGGCAGCTAGCGCAGCCTCTATGTTAATGTAGCGGTACAGCTAGCATAGGCCCTGTAGCTATCAGTGCCCTGGCTGTTACCCCTCAGCTCCTTTAGTTACCCCTCAGCTCCTCTAGTTACCCCTCAGCTCCTCTGGTTACCCCTCTGCTCCTCTAGTTACCCCTCAGCTACCATGGTTACCCCTCTGCTCCTCTAGTTACCCCTCAGCTCCTCTAGTTACCCCTTCTGCTACCCTGGTTACCCCTCAGCTACCCTGTTCCTTTGCTAGCCCCACTTTTGTTGTAGCTTCCCCTGCTAGCATGGCCCAGTACTTTTTGTTTGTTGCCTTGTTTTTTTTCCCTGCCCCTCTGTCTGTGTTTTTGGGTAGCCCGGTGGCTCCCGTGGAGGGGGGAGTACTGTGAGGTTCGCCTTTCCCTTGACCTTTAATTCCCTGTCTCCTCACCTCACTAGCCCCCACCCTCGCGTTCGTTTACTCTCGTTTGCTCTTCAGCAGCCACACCCTTGGACTACCTGTCATTATGTGTTTGATTGGTCTGGTGCCGAACACACACTTCTAGTTCGAGTATCAATTACCATCACGCACCTGATGTGTATTCTAATTAGCGTGCCTGTGGGCTTTAAGTACCTCGCTCTTCCCCTCTGTCCTTGTCGGGTCGATCCGTATCATATCTCTATCACCAAACTCCTTCGGGAGGTTCTCTGTCTGTAGGCTCCTACGGGAGTTTCTGTCTGTATGCTGTTTTATCTCCGGCGTGAGACGAGGTGCAAGCTTTGGCCACCTGTCGCCGTTTGCCTGGAGGGAGACATTGTACTGCGCTCTCTAATCCTCTACGGGAGGTATTCCAATGTTCCACTCCAGACCTCCGCGCCAGATGCGCTCAAGCCTTCGCCACCTGTCGCCGTTTGCCTGGAGGGAGACATTGTACTGCGCTCTCTAATCCTCTACGGGAGGTATTCCAATGTTCCACTCCAGACCTCCGCGCAGCAGATGCGTTCTCCGTACCGACGCGTACTCCAAGCAGACGCGCACCATCCAGACCTCCGAGCCTGATGCGCTCTTCACTCCAGACGCGCATCCAGACGCGCATCCAGACGCACTCCAGACGCTCATCCAGACCTCCGAGCCTGACGCGCTCTTCACTCCAGACGCGCATCCAGACGCGCATCCAGACGCACTCCAGACGCTCATCCAGACCTCCGAGCCTGACGCGCTCTTCACTCCAGACGCGCATCCAGACGCGCATCCAGACGCACTCCAGACGCTCATCCAGACCTCCGAGCCTGACGCGCTCTTCACTCCAGACGCGCATCCAGACGCGCATCCAGACGCACTCCAGACGCTCATCCAGACCTCCGAGCCTGACGCGCTCTTCACTCCAGACGCGCATCCAGACGCGCATCCAGACGCACTCCAGACGCTCATCCAGACCTCTGAGCCTGACGCGCTCTCTCCGTACCGGCGCATACTCCAAGCAGACGCGCACCACTCAGACCTCCGCGCCAGGCGCGCTCTCCTCCAGACGTCTAGCCTGCGCCCTCCTACTCCTCCCTGTAAGCAGCTCCAGCCCTCGCCCTGTCCAAGGCCTTTACCCTGTTTTCTCTCTGTCCCTGTCAGTCCTCCTAGTCCTCCTAGTCATCCCTGTCCTGTCCTCCTAGTCCTCCCTTTCCCCAGCCCGCCTCCGCGGGCCTCTGTCCCTGTTTCCCCTCTCTAGTCCTCCTAGTCCTCCCGGTCCAGTCCTTCTGGTCCTCCTAGTCCTCCTTGTCCAGTCCTTCTAGTCCTCCTAGTCCTCCCTGTCCCCAGCCCGCCTCCGCGGGCCTCTGTCCCTGTTTTCCCCTCTCTAGTCCTCCTAGTCCTCCCTGTCCAGTCCTCTAGTCCTCCTAGTCCTCCCTGTCCAATCCTTCTAGTCTTCCCTGTCCCCAGCCCGCCTCCGCGGGCCTCTGTCCCTGTTTCCCCTCTCTAGTCCTCCTAGTCCTCCCTGTCCAGTCCTCCTAGTCATCCTAGTCCTCCCTGTCCAGTCCTCCTAGTCCTCCCTGTTCCTGCCTGTTCCCCTGCCCTGGCCCAGTCCGTTAGCCTTCCCTAGCCTTCCCCTTAGCCAGCTCGCCTCTTAAAGGCACTGGGCCTTTTCCCTATTCTTGTTTTCCTGTGATTTGTGTTCTCCCTTAAAGGGACAGTGCCGTTTTCTGTTGTTTTCAATAAATGCCCAGTTCTTGGCTTACTCTCATACCTGTCTTGTGTTGTGCGATTGGGGTCGGTTACAAACCATAACAGTGAGGCTAGATTGATGAAATATGAATGGAAATCGCTAATAAAAGTCAAACGAGATCTCTCGCCGTTGGCACTCAACGGTCGGCATGAACAAAAGAGAAATCTCGTCGTTGGCACTCAAAGTGTTAAGCAAATCAAGGGCCTAATTATAATGAGCCATTAATCATTATTATTGTCAAATAACACTAATTAATTAATCAAATGCAATGAAAGCATTTTGGTCCATGACAACTGTTGTGCACCTTTGTCCCCCCTGAGCAGAGTGGGTCCTTTCTGGTGTTTCCTTTCATTTGTCACCTGTTTGTATATCTGCAGTCATAAGTATCTTAAAACCTCTTTAGCCCGAGAGGTCCGCCAGCGGACCGCAGATGACATCACGTCATAAATCAATCTCTGTAGACTATATGACATAATGTTGCGTTTTTTCTTTTATTGTAGCCAAGAGTAAAGACCCTAATCCTGTCAAAACAACAGTCATAGTGTATATTTTCAACAATAGGTTTGTTTACCAATAGGTTAAAGTGTTATTAGTGAGATTTTAGTTTATGGAATGAGTTCATAATTTAGCGAATATCTCATTTTGAATTTGCGTTGACATTTCGAAAAACTACATTACACAGCTCATACCAGCTTCCTGCAAGCAAATGACTTGTCGAATTTCTTTTATTTCTCTGGATTATCTACCACAAAACTGAATGTTATTGGCATATATTGGAGCGCAGTTAGTGTGTACCTTCTGTGAACGTTCAGCAAGAATCCACGTTGCAAACGGATTAAAAATGGCGGAGCCATATCATAAGAAAGGAACTGTACATACAGTAGATTTCATTCACAGTTCTTGCTGCACGCCTGGTGATACTAAATCCAAATTGAACTCTGCCATTTGAAAGAGGAAATTTGGCCCATTCCATAAATGTGTAATTTGGCTATAATAAGGTAATTTATAGGCCTGATATATTATATTCTATAATAATATTTCAAATTGTATGTGTCCGTATGGCAGAATTCAGTACTGTATCTACACAACATTCTGTTTAACCATCTTCCCTTTATTCATTTGCTTAGATTTTTTGTACACGTGATCTCAAGTACGTGCTGAACGAGCTCAGTGGCCGTTTTCCATGTCTGGTCATTTTTAGCATTGTGTTATTCACCATCAAAGATGCAAAGAAAAATCATAATTTATATTGTCCTTTGTTTCATCACAACGTTTACTCAAGCCTAGTAACAATATTTCTGACACTGGGAATACATTCACTGAGGTCCATAGATGTCCAGGCACATTGGAACTTTAAATCGGCAGGGGGTGCGGCCTTTCTGAGATATTTTCTTTCAGAGCGCCGTGAGAGGAACGTTCGTTGTTTTGAATGGCTTTGAAATAAGTTATTTCGAATGACCCTTTAACTGAAAATGACGTGAGGCGTGAGGCAAACGAGAATAACGTAATAATTGTTTTATTTTGACTTTTCGAGTCTGAAGAAATAAAAACACTCTGCTCCATCTCCAAATCTGTATGACTAATTTCTATATCTGGATTAGCTTTGTCGTGGATTTTGACTAGTCATCATTGGTTAATGAATGCAGAATAACACAGGACAGGCCTTATGAGCGCATCCAAATGTACAGACCACGACGGTTCTCGGTCAGCATTAAAGCAAACAGTAACATGGTCATGCAAGAATCAGGTCATCAAATGAAGCAAGGAGATAAAGGTTCTGAATACTCACGTCACGTGAAGTAGGTTTATTTGAAAAAGGTGTACAGTACATCCATGGAGGGTCTCTCAGTTTGACAGAGCGTATACCGTATATCAAAGAACATGAACACAGGTCTGCCAAAGCGAAAGCAAAGAAAAAGCCTCATGTATCACGTTATAAGCATAGCAAATGCATTTTAGAAGTGGGAGGCTAATTTCTGATTGGGTCAAGTCTTATATGGTCATTTGGGAGTCGGAAGAGATAGGTTCTTGAGGGGGGTGCAAAAGGGGCCTTGGATGCAAACGTTATCAGCCTTCTCTGAATAATGAATGGAGCAGTGTTTTAACAGTTTCTTTAGAGAGAGAGATAAGCATGACTTCATGGATTTAACGACCAACCCTGTTATGGGGCCCCAGAGGATTAAGACTCTGAAATTACACTCACAGCTTCAATCTTAGATTGAATGCATCTCCTACAACGATACTGTCACTCCAAAATTAAGACGTTACACAGCTGATACCAATTGTATTATCAATGCACGGCTAATTAAGTGTTTTATATTACATTGGTCCGACCCGATGGTTGGGGACCTCTGCTATAGAGCTGTCAGGATGGAGGTAGGTGAGTTCCAATTGTTGTAGGCAATCACAGAGACGGAGATGGTATACTCTTGAACAGGTTCGACTTTAATAGTAAAGAACACAAAGAGTAATACTAGGGTACTATGCTGAGGGCAAAGGTAAGAGAGAATAAGATAATGGAGCTTAGTGGTGGTCCAGAACTGTAACCGGCCGCGTTATCTCCGAACGCCTATAGTGAAGACCTGACGAATAACAAGCAGAAGGAAGGAATGTTAAATAGACACCAAATACCAACATTCCACACTCACTCACTCACTCACTCACTCACTCACTCACTCACTCACCCCTACACACACACCAACCTTGAATAGCCACAGATCCATATAGCCATTATCAGAGCCTGCGACTGGCAGACATACAGTATGCCCACACACACTTCTCAGAGCTAGTCGATAGAGATGGACCCAGCCATTGACCTGTGTGGTATGTGTGCACGCAGGGCCGCCTGGGAGAAATGCGAGGCCCTGTGCGAGATTTAAACGCGAGCCCCCCCCCCCCCCCCTAGGTAAAATATATATATATATATATAATTTTTTTTTTCATACAGTCAACATATTCTTAAATAATAGCGCTGCCCGAGGCTGGGCATGATACAGTCAACATATAGCAAGAGAGAGAGCGAGAGAGAGCTCCCGTTCTACAGTCAATATACAGTGTACAGAGAGAGAGAGAGAGAGACACATTGGAAAGAAATTGAAATGCTATTTGGCCCTAAACAGAGAGTACACAGTGGCAGAATACCTGAGCACTGTGACTGAAGATCCTTGACTAGGTACAGACTCAGCGAGCACAGCCTAGCCATCGAGAAAGGCCGCCATAGGCAGACTGTGTGTGTTAGAAAGAGAGAGAGAGAGAGAGAGAGAGAGCATGTGTGTTTGTGTGTTAGAGAGAGAGCATGTCTGGTTACTGACTACGGTCGGGAACCACCCACCATTTCTGTCATCTGTCACCTGACTACTGTCACTGGTTTTCCCTGTCATTTAGTGCTGTCACTTAGGGGTTGGCTTCTGATTGGCTGTCACGGGGGGGTGTTTAAGCAACTAAGACATTCGCTGTGACAGAATCAGTTTTTATTTAGTCGTTATGACGCTATCAACATATCCATTCGTAAAGATTATTGTCCGCCATCTTGTTTTTTCCTAAAAAGCCGCACGGCGGAGTGATAGTAATTCGGTTGTGGGCGGGTCCTGGGACCAAGAGCGTGGGATTATGACAAATACATACGTGTAAATTGACTGTTTCAGCCAATCAGAATTGAGAAATTTGCATGCCGTTGTATAAAGCTCAATACATACAATTGTTAACCCATTCTCTGCCGGGCTTATATCCATCGCTGTACCCTCTCTGCCAGCGCTATAAGTCTATGGAAATGTTCACCTTCTTTGCAGGGCTATAACTTTTTAAATTGTATTGCTAAATTGACATTACTATGGCCCATTCAACATCAATTATCTATCGTTCAGGATGTAGGAACGTTTTACTTTTTCATTCACACATTCATACAAAAATACCGTCTTAATATGTTTTTATCGCTTTCTGCAGTATTTCCTAGAACATGAGATATAGACATAAATGCATATATTAGATTATCAAATGCCGTTTGATACCGATCAACGTTATATTAAAATTTTCAACTGTACATGGTCCTAAACGGTATGACTGATCATCTGCGGGTGAACGGAGGGGGGGGGGGGTCGTTTATAATTCCGTGACCGACGTTAAATGATTTATGTAGTATGGGTGATATATTGAGCAGTTTGTATAGAAAATGATAAACAAAAACGCTGAAACTCACGGCAGCTTCCTCGTAGCGTTGGGCGATGAGAGTGGAGCAAACATATCCCAGTTATGTGATGTGGAACGAGGCGATCCAGTTCCGGTTTGTATAATACTAATATACTCCCAAATCATGTGGATTATTGAGTTATGGCAACGGATCCATATCCATGGTGTGTGTATTCAGTTCCGCGACGATAAAAGAGTGGCCGGACGGAATTAGGGGACGGACCGAGCTGCAACGGGCACTTCCGGTTTGGCAACTCGCCGATCAGCCACCAGGTGGCAGTATTGAAGCGTTGCAGAGTTGTGCTGAGTCCTACAGCATCAGCCAAGACTCCGTGGGTGAAATATGAATTCCATGACGAAAATATGAAATATGAACTTGAAACACACTGTACAACGTTATTGGCAGAATTTGCATGAACTTGAAACACGTTGTACGCCGTTATTGGCGGGAAAAGGGTTAAGGGAATGCAGACCAGAGAAAGACTTTCGTCTTGTTTACATCAGGGTCCCCCATTTTCAATTCATCATAACATATATGACACACACGACATACAGATAGACAGTACTGCTACATCTATACATTTGACATACCAGATTTGTAAATACAGTACTGTTTGTGTTACAAAAAGAACTTCATTCTTAGATGCTTCTATAGAAAGTAGGTAAAACAAATAAAAAAAAGTTTTCTTTGCCCTATAGGAAAAAAAAGTTTCCTATAGGGCAATAGGGGGGGGGGGTTCTTTGCCCTATAAGATTTTTTTGTTTGTTTTAAACCTACTTTCTATAGAAGCAGCTGGGAGGTGCGCTGTTTTAAGTGAGCGTGGGTTATTGAATTGATTGAATGATTGCTAATTTTATTACTGTACACCTTGTTTCCAACTGGTTAAGTTTAGGCCCTCTTTCGAATTTGGTTAAGGTTACAGTTTGGAATCATGGCTGGTGGTCTATCGCCCTGCTCTAAAGACAAACTCTAACCTTAACCAACTTCGAAAGAGGGCCTAAACTTAACCAGTTGGAAACAAGGTGTACAGTAATAAAATTAGCAATCAATCAATCAATCAATCAATTAAATAGTCCACGCTCACTTAAAACAGCGCACCTCCCAGCTGCTTCTATAGAAAGTAGGTCCAAAAAAAAAAAGTGCAATTAATCAATCAATCAATCAATTCACGCGATTTTTATTTTGTTCCACAATGACTCATGACCCATCAATTACATCATCCAACATTGTTTAAGCAACTAAGACATTCGCCGTGACAGAATCGTTTTCCATTTAGTCTTTATGACCCTATCACCATTATCCTTCCGTAATGTTTCCTGTCCGGTTTGTCCGCCATCTTGCTTTAATTCCTAAAACCACGAACGCGCATTGATAGTGATGCGGTTGTGGGCGGGTCCTGGGACCAAGAGCGTGGGTTATGAAAAATACCCACGTGTAAGTTGACTGTTTCAGCCAATCAGAATCGAGAAATGTGCATGCCGTTGTATAAAGATAATTAGAGAACTCAGTTCCATGTAAGTCTGAACTAAGCTGCTGTGGCCTGATCCTCTCTCGCTCATCAGTCCATAGCTTTTACTTGAGGATTGTATAGGTAAGCTGAGATCATAAATTATTCAAATGATGCTGCTTAGGAGATGGTCACAGGGGGGAAATCCATAATAAACACACATTCAGCAATATTTTCTACTTAATATCTACATCGATCTGGCGGTCCTCGCAGCTGTACACTTATCTATTCAATTTCAGGGTAGATCCATTCATTTCACACTTTGAAAATCTATAAAGTAGACTCAATTCCACTCGATTGGGTTCTGCGCCAAATGGCCATGCCTAAAGAAGGGGAGTCAATAACAGATATTAAAATGAAGACGTCTGGATGGATGGCTGTGTGTAACAAAGGTGAGCAGAGGACGCGGCATCCAAGTTTTACAAGGCTGTGATTATCCTAGAAGTAGGTAATTTTAGGTAACAGGTAATTTTATACAGCGATTCTCAGCTTTCCAGTCACACCCAATATATATGTCAGGATGGGGGGGGGGGGGGTGTAGGACACACACACAGACACACACAAAGTTACCCCAGAGGGTGGGGGAAAACACAAGAATAAAATAAATACCAATTTAAACTGTAGGAAACACAAAACACCAGTATAAAATAATGAGTTCTGTTAATTAGGGGTGACGCTTGGCATCACTCATGCACTCCCTCGCGTACGTGAACGCGCACTGAATAAAATTCCACAAATGTACCTTTAATACCAGTATTAGTCTGACCACACCCCTCATCAGCTTACCTTCATAAGCAGGTGTGTGGTCACCTGCTCTCCTCCTACCCAAGCTTTCACCACAAGGTGAGGTCAAGGGCTGCAGCGGCGTCAGATGCCAAGCGTCACCCCTAATTAACAGAACTTGGTTATAGTCATAACCTATCGTTCTGTTTCATTAGGGGATCCGCTTGGCATCACTCATGCACATAGGGAGGCCAAGCGGAGCCACTGGCCGACAAATACACCCCGCTGAAGGCCCCCCACAACCAACAGAACAGGGAGGGCCGAGCCCCCCCGACCCCCCCTAATGGAGGGCACCCCCCCTATTAGAGGTTTCCCGGGAGGGCGACGGACCCGACCGTGCGAAGAGGCACTCAAGCAACTCAACGCACAGGGTGAGCAGACCGTGGCTTGACCCCACGACAACACACACGCACAACCCGCATGCCACCCGGGAACGAACGGAGGGAACAACCTTGTTACTGCCCCCAGAATCACGGGGTCAAGGGCAAACCCAACCCTGTGGCAAGGCCGTAGCAGCGGAGCGCGAAGGAAGACCCAGACCCACCAAAGGGACTGGACCCCCTGGAACGGGGGCCCGGAGAAGTCCATGATGCCAGCATCAAGACCCCACCAGGTGGGCACTTAGTGACCCCGCCCCCCACATCGCCAGCGTATTCGGACAAAGGCCCCTCAGCCGAGCGGGCCCTGTCCTCCCCAACAGTACACCGCCTGGCACACTGACCCTGCAACAGGCAGTCAGCATGGCCGTAAGCACACAAAGAAGGTTAACCAACGGAAGCAGGCAGCGCACCGGGGAAAAACCAGGCAACAGGCTGTTAACCCCAGCCTGGAGACTGCGGACGAGACAGGCGCCAGAAAGGACAGCTGAACACAGCCGCTCTGGCGGAAGGGGCGTATGCTGGCGTTGTTGCATGACCAAGCCTCTATTTAAAAAAAACCCACCCAGAGGGGTCGAGGCAGAGAAGGCTGACACGATTGGCAGACGTCATGAACGTGCAGGGGCACCCTCAAACCGGTTAACCCGGGAGTTGACACTGCAGCAACACACCAGAGAACCAACCACCCAGGTGTTACCCTATGCGGTGGTTGGTCCCATAACCTCACAGGAAAAAACCCCAAAACACACCTGCGGCACTGCCGCAGCCCGTGTTCCAGTTTCCAACAGGGTTAACCCGGGCCTACGGGTCAACGAAAACATTACTTCGGACCGGGCCCGGTGATACGGGGAGCACAGGGTCCCCCGAGGAGGTCAAGACCACCCCAACAGGCCCCTCTTCGCCATGCGTAAGAGAAGAGCGTAAGATTGGAAAACCAGCCCCAGCACCCCGTACTTGGTATTCCCAGGAGGTCACCCAACCAAGTACTAACCAAGACCAACCTGCGTGGTGGCCGAGATCCGACGAGATCGGGCGCGTACAGGTTGGCACGGCCGTAAGCCATTACGACAGTGTAGAATACAATGTACCCAACAAGGGTTCCATAGCGCTCAACCCTGTGACACCCGGACCGACCTAGCATTTTTCCCCCTGAAAAAAGCCCAAGTCCCTCAGGGTACCAGAACAGCAGATCTGCATCCCCGGCGGACAACGGGTGTAACTGATCCGGACCAGCGCGACCAGAACCAGTCCCGTGCCCTAACCACGCCGACATGCCAACTCCAGGAGAAGGGGCAGATATGCGTGTTGATCTTAAACATAAAAAAGAAGGCGCCACTCAGACGTTTCGGTGCGAACCGCGCCCGGCGGCCCACCCCCAGGGCGTGAGACCCTTCCACATATGTTCAGATCCATTCCGTTATCATCCCCAGATATGAACGAGAACCCGTCGACAACCACACAGGGCGTCGGAAGAGGAAAAACCCCCATCCCAATTGCTTTATAAAAACGCTGTTTTAACCCCAAGCAATCAAGGCGCGCCAGTCAGTTACCTAATGTCCAACAGAACATCCTGAGCTAGCACTATGTGTGCGTTGGGCATATCCACATCAATAATAGGCTATTTAGACCATCTTATTGAATCCCCAAGACGCCCAGGGGAACGACAAGAGGGCGGGATGCAACGTCCACCCCTCTCACTGGGCGACGCTGCCAGAGATGACCTATGAGATCATCAGGGACAGGAGCAGGCAATGGCAGCGGCACGCCGTTTGCGGCGGCGGCTACCGCCATGAGCTCGGGAAACAAAGCCCGCAGTTCCCCCTGCGGACCTTCCTCCACCGAACCCGCATCCCTCACATGCAGCAGGCTGCAACTGGTCAAGGAGCCACAGTCTGATGTGGCCGATAGTAGGGCATCCTGCTGATGAGGCCAAGGTGGTTCCTCGACATCTTCGAACAAGGAGTCCCACGGAGCCATTTCTCCCCCCTCCGGTGTTTCCTGGATAGGAGGGATACTCTCCTCCACGGGACCATCATACAAGAATCCGTCCGCCTCTTCCATGAAGTCCTCAGTTTCCATCGGAAATCCAGAGCCGGACGCATCCTCGCTGGTCTCCAGCAGTTCCCCAAAACCAGGCCGTTCGCGCCTGCATGCTACCATCTTGCGACGTGAACGGGCAGACGCGAAAAGTTTGCGTCGCAAATCCTCCGGCTCCAAGACAACCCCCCGTTCACCAACGGACGATTCCCTGGAACCAGAGGAACCAGAGTCGAGATCAGGCCACCGCTGGAGCGACGGCACCGACTCCTCGGCTCTTCGGAGAGGCAAACTATCCATCGGCTGTCTCCTGGGCTGGGTCGGCAACCACGAAAGTGGCAACAGCCCAGCACCAGAACGCACGACGGAGGCGGGAATGGAGAACCGCTGGTGAAGAGTAGGTCTAGCGGGTCTACTCTTTTTCTTTACAACAGATATGAGAGAAGAAAAAATTAAGCACAATGTAGACTTGTCACAACTCTTTTCAACTAACAACACGTCAAGTGGGGTACTACCGAGGCACTTCCTTGTGGTGAAAGCGAGAAGGAGAGCACGTGACCACACACCTGCTTATGAAGGTAAGCTGATGAGGGGTGTGGTCAGACTAATACTGGTATTAAAGGTACATTTGTGGAATTTTATTCAGTGCGCGTGCACGTACGCAAGGGAGTGCATGAGTGATGCCAAGCGGATCCCCTAATGAAACAGAACCACCACTGCCTAGCAGTTGAAAACAACAAGAAAAACAATAGCAGTAGAGACAGAAAACCCTAGAAGCATGAGCTTGGGACACTCCTCTACTATTGAGGGAAAAACATGAAATGGACAACAAGCATCTGAACACAGTCAACCAAACCTACTTAACCCTTTCTCCGCAGATGACGTGTTAACACGTCATTCTCCGCCAATGCGTAATCTGCCAATGACGTCTTTGAGATCAATATTTCATATTTTCGTCATGGTATTCATATGTCACTCACGGAGTCTTGGGTGATGCTGTCTGGGCCATCACAACTCTGCAACGCTTCAATACCGCCACCTCGTGGCCGATCGACGAGTTGCCAAACCGGAAGTGGCCGGAAGTGCTTGGTCCGTCCCCTATTTTCGTCCGGCCACTCGCTTAGCGTCCCAGGGCTCAATACAGACACTGTCGATATGAATCTTTGCCATAACTCAATAATCAACATGTTTTGGATGTGTATTAGTAATATACAACCCGGAAATGGATCACATCGATCAACATCCCATAATAGCGATCTTTTTTCTCCAGTGTGATCACCCAACGCTACGAGGAGACTGGGGTGAGTTTCAGCGTTTTTCTTTACCATTTTCTGATCAATATATCACCCATACTACATGAATCATTTAACGTCGGTCATTGAATTATAAACGACCCCCCCCCCCTCCGGTCAACCGCAGATGATAAGTCATAACGTCTAGGACCATGTACAGTTGACATTTTTTATCTGCCGTCGATCGGTATCAAACTGCATTTGATGATCTAATATATGCATTTATGGCTATATCTCACGTTCTATGAAATACAGCAGAAAACGATAAAAACATATTTATACTCTAGACGGCATTTTAGTATGCATGTGTGAATGAAAAAGTAAAACGTTCCTACATCCTGAACGATAGATAATTGATGTTGAATGGGCCATAGTAATGTCAATTTAGCAATACAATAAAAAAAGTTATAGCCCTGCAAAGAAGGTGAACATCTCCATAGACAAATAGCGCTGGCAGAGAGGCTATGGATGGATATAAGCTCCGGCAGAGAATGGGTTAAAGGCACTGCACACCTGACACCAATCAGGTGGCAATCAAGCCCACACACCTGCCATGCCGCATGACAATTAACTGCAGAGGCCAGTGATTGACAGCTGTCCCTCACAGAAAGACGAAATAAAGCCAAAGCACCTTAGAATAAGTAAGGGATAATGTATAGCTACGAGGTCATTGTCGCAAAATAATTGACCGACACAGTGTTCTAAACGCAGTGAAGGTCAATTGACCTTTCGCAAAGCCACGCCCCTAAATGCCTGTTGTCCAATCATATTCGATCACGTGTGTGGCTCAATGTGGAGGTCCGACATCCGACAAGCTTTTCTTTGTGTTCATGCATGCAGCCCACTGCAGCGTTAACATGGAATCCATTGCAAAAATGGTGAAGCGTTGTGCTTATGGTATTTGCAAATCCGACAGCAGATATCCCATAAGCTTAGAGGGGGGGGGTGATATTTTACCCGTTTCCTAAACCGAAAACCCGAGAGGAGAGATGCCGACAGTGGATAAAGAAATGCGGCAGACCCCATGGCCAGCTGAATATGGCAAATATCAACAAACACAAATACGTTTGTTCCAAGGTAAATACGTGCTAACGTAGCTAGCTTACTATATATATACTATATACTACTAGTATCCACAATGAGGAGAGCTACTAAATGGTAAATAGTTAGGTAAGGTTGGCCTTGTGTTCACCTGGCTAACTTGGGTACTAACGTTATCTAGGTAAGGTTGGCCTTGTGTTCACCTGGCTAACTTGGGTACTAACGTTATCTAGGTAAGGTTGGCCTTGTGTTCACCTGGCTAACTTGGGTACTAATGTTATCTAGGTAAGGTTGGCCTTGTGTTCACCTGGCTAACTTGGGTACTAACGTTATCTAGGTAAGGTTGGCCTTGTGTTCACCTGGCTAACTTGGGTACTAACGTTATCTAGGTAAGGTTGGCCTTGTGTTCACCTGGCTAACTTGGGTACTAACGTTATCTAGGTAAGGTTGGCCTTGTGTTCACCTGGCTAACTTGGGTACTAACGTTATCTAGGTAAGGTTGGCCTTGTGTTCACCTGGCTAACTTGGGTACTAACGTTATCTAGGTAAGGTTGGCCTTGTGTTCACCTGGCTAACTTGGGTACTAACGTTATCTAGGTAAGGTTGGCCTTGTGTTCACCTGGCTAACTTGGGTACTAACATTATCTAGGTAAGGTTGGCCTTGTGTTCACCTGGCTAACTTGGGTACTAACGTTATCTAAGTAAGGTTGGCCTTGTGTTCACCTGGCTAACTTGGGTGCCAACGTTAGCTAAAATCACACGACTACAACTGTAAGCTGTGTGCTTCTAGGTCGTGTTGACCATGTATATCACTTGATGCATAATAATGTCTGAACAGCTGAGCCCCTGTATTAGTCTACCTGTGGTCAAAGTACAAACAAGAAAGCCAAGAGGCTATCACTCATTTATATTTTGCTGTCATATTTGTAGCATTTTGTGCATGGAAAGCCTACTGCCGACTTCCCTAATCCTGTTGCACAAGTGGCCAACCCAACCCCCACAAAGGAACAACAAGGTGGATGCAGAAAGTCACCAAGGAAACGGTAGTTAACTTTAGACAAACTACAACATTTAATGCCTCTTGTGATTGTATTGTTTTATCCCAAAATAACACAAATTATGGTTGTACAGACTCATGAAAACGTTGCAAGAGGCATCCACCTCCAGGACCATTGATGAAACCCCAGAAGAGACTCTGTGTGTGATTTTCAATGGTGAGTAATGATTTTCAAGTTTCAAGTTGTTGTATACAGTGGTGCGTTATTGAAATCATCTGGGGTGACACGCACCACGTGCACGCGCGCTCCCGGCGCGTGCGCGCGCTCCCGCGAATGCGCATTTAATGTCCCCTCGCTTGGGCACAGACTAAAGACAGTGCCTAATTGCCTCTACGAATGGAATGTAACACGTCTTCACAACAAGGTAGGTGTGAATGTGTCTGAGAACGTATTTAACACACCTGACGACCGGCGCTATTGATATGCAAATAGCGAGTGAGCTTGCACACCGTGCTACCCCGTCCCATGAACAACGCATGCCTGGTTGTATACATATATACAATACAGAGTGAATGAGAAGTGTGTGTGTTTTTCATGCCCTGTTTGCTTAAGCAGCAATTTAGCAAGTAATAAATTAAAGGTGTCATAAAGCTACGTGGGGAGAAAACAACTAAATTAACATAATGCCTGCATCGAGTGTGCAATAATTTTTCCCGATCCGATCTTTTGGCAATGCAGTAAGAAAAAAGAAAGGAAAAAAAATGCAATCAAGTTGACCCTTAAGGTTTTTTTTTATTATTATTTAACAGTATCCAACAATCCATTATATCCAACATGGATATATAGCTTATTTTTTTCACTTATTGCAGCATTGGATCAAAATTCAAAACTAAATCAAAATAAAGCTTATCAGTGGTGCACCACAAAATAAATAAACTAATAAACTAAAACAAATGAGATGTGCAGAATAGTGCAATAACAAAGGTGCAGTAACAGGTAGCTTGACTAGCTTCACAAGTACAGTTACATTCAGTCATAAATAATAAAATATCAAATTCGTTTAGTGCAGAATAATTCTAGACTATGAACTAGTCTAGTTTTAAAAAAAAAATCCAGAGGAACAGCCATTCTGATTAACAAAAACACACCATTTACTCCATCTGATGTGATCTCTGACCCTAATGGCAGATTCATTATAGTTTCAGGAACTCTCTATTCCACAAAGGTAGTCCTAGTCAACGTATATGCTTCCAATTTTGGTGACACGCATTTCATCAATGCCATGTCCATCATTTGGGAAGCTCTTAAAGCTTTTCTCCGTGGAGAAATTATTTCTAACTGTGCTCGACGTAATAAACTGTGCAACAGCAGACGCGCTGAACTTTCAGACCAAATTATTAAATTGGATTATTCATATTCAGTCTCTCCGACACCATCACTTTATAATGAAAGAGTGACTCTACAGACGGAATTTAACCTCCTTTCCACCAGCTTCTACTCAAATCACGCCAGTCCTTTTTTGAATTTGGTGACAAACCTATAGTAAAGTGCTGGCACTACAGCAAAAACACTGCACCGCTCAGAACTTGCTCACGCAAATTAACTACAAAACGGATTATCCATCAACATTTGCAATATTGGATTGCACTGAACTAAAAATGGAACGGCCTACCTCACTGGTGTTGCAAAGTCAGAGCTATTCCAGTTACAAAAGCACAAACACTCTTAAATCGTTAGTTGCCTGTGACCCCCGTGGTGCTGTGATTTTCTCTTCTGCACTTTTCACAGGCTCTATGTCTGACAAGGAGATAGTCAGAGAGAGTGGTCTCATCCCACTACTGGAGAAACTGATAGAAATTGGCCATCTGCAAAGAGGTGATGGCCTAATGGCCGATAAGGGATTTTTGATAGACGACGATATCAAGTCTATCGGACTGCAGTTAAACCTGCCACCCTTTGCGAGGTCTAAGAGGCAAATGCCATCTGGAGATGTGCTCACAACTAAGCGCATCGCAAAGCACCGCGTTCATGTTGAAAGGGCCATCGCTAAGATAAAGAAATTCAAAATGGTGTCAGACCTAATTCCCAATACTAGGTTGGGGAATATAAGTCAGATCTGGTATGTGGTGAGCGTGCTCTCAAACTTCCAGCCACACATTCTCAAACAGTGAGGGCACCGGACTGTATAAATTCTGCCGCCCCAGCGTTATGGATGTTACATTCAGAGAGAAAATTGGAAAACTTAACATTGACATCATGGCATCGATTTGAATTGGAAGTATAATTTACACATTTTAGTTACACTTATTGAGATAAAGATGAGCCTGCAGTAAGAAATGTTTTCACCTTTTGAGATAGGTGACAAAATACACAGCGTTATGGAAATGGACAGGAAAAAAGATTTAGTTTAACTTTGTTGGTTCTTTGTTATTTGAAATTTGTTATATACATTTATTATTAGAACGGCTTATACATTTGTTATTAGAATGGCTTAAGGCTATATATGTACTTGATGTTTGTTTGTTAAGTTGCATATTTGAAATAAACTTCAATGAAATAAAATATAATATGTATGCATCAGAGACTGGCTTCTTGTGTTTAGCCAAGAATTTTTCTCGTTGTGACATAGATTTAACAATAATTCTGCTTGCACCTTGATATGATGATTTCATTCCATTTATTTTTGTGGTTCTTAGCACTGCATTTTGAGGAAAAACTAACTTTTGTTTCATAGTGGCGTTTCAAATTGACACTATTCACAAGAGCTACCGTTTCTACATTGGTTTGGTGCTGGTTGGAGGGAGGATGAACACATATTTTATATACAATGTACAGGTGGTTAAACTGGGTACAAAATATACAAATTAATATGTATGTGTACAGAGCTGTATTATATAGGGGGGGTCTTATTTTATTCCATAATTATACACATTTCTCACCTGGTGGCTTAGGCCACATCCCACAGGATATGTCCTGCCGCAAACTTCGACCTCAGGTGTGTGTTCTGCTGCAAGGTAGCTTATAGGCGCGTCTGTCATCTCTTCCATGAGCTTGTAGGTATTTGTACCTAGTGTTTGCCTAGACACAGAAATAGCATTATTAGCAAGAGCATGACTGGTAAGTATGGTAATATGCAGTACACAGAATGGAATAACTTACTTGTTGTGGGTATAGTTGGATGTTATAGGCTTCCGCTTACGGTTGACCTTGGCCTTGGCTACCACCACATTGAAAATGGCTTGTCCAGTTATTTTCTTCCCTCTGGCTTTGTGCCATTGTTGAGGTTGGCTTGTGGAGGAGATCTCTTCTCCTTTTGCACGCCAAATGTCCAGTGTGTGCATCAAGCCGACAGTGTGTGAACAGTACCCCGGCATACTGTAAAAAATTATTATTTTAAAAGATCAGCTTGGTGGCATGTTTATCCAAAGCAACTTACATGTTTTGTACAACAAGACAGCGTGTAGGCTCGTTTTTTTATTTTTATTAAATCGTTTACCAGTCAACATCTAGTTATTCCTTTTTCATTTCAGATAATCATTGAAGAAGTGTGTCTACTCTTTAGTCGACACGTTAAGGACAGCATTAGCTGTTACAGGCTGGTCTACAGCTCCACCCTGTGGGCTTACTGAGTCTGTATAATAGCTTTTATATTAAAAGTATAAAGTATAGGGGCGGTTAGGTGGCCGAGCGGAGATTGCGTTCGTCACCAGCCCCGGAGCTGAGCTGGATTTGCCTGTTCGAATCCAGCTCACAGCTCCGGGGTTGTCACCAGCTTGGCTGGCCGTCTGCACTGATACAATTGGCTGTATCAGAGGGTGGGAGAAGCTGGCGGGGTGGGTCCGGGTCGTTGTAAACAGCGACTCCTACAGTTCGGTCGGGGCGCCTGCTAAGCGCGGATTGGACGTGAGGGGGATAGTGTGGTCCTCCCACACGCTACGCCCTCTCAATCAGAATCCGCGCTGCCAGGTGAAAAGAAGCGGTGATTGGCTGGACGTGTGTCGGAGGAAGCACGTGGTAGCCTCCACTCTCCCAGATGATCTGACTGTGGGGGGTAAGTGCGCAGCGACCAGGAAGGGACTGGGAATTGGCATACGACTAACATTGGGATGGGAGAAAATTGGAGGAAAATGGAGGAAAAAAAAAAAAAAAAAAAAAAAAAAAAAAAAGGTATAAAGTATAATGTCGCACGTCATGGAAAAGGTGTGGTATGTTTACTTGTGTTCTGTAATGGCATTGAGACACAACCCGACTCATTTATTGTACAAACATTAGCTAGCTATCTCATTCATTCATTCAGCTTGATAGGATGATCATTCAACATCATCCAAGTTGTCCTTAACGTTAGCCATTTGTTGTCGTCGACTAACGACGCACTTCTTCAATCATTATCTGAAATGAAAAACAATAACTAGATGTACGATTTCAATAGCAATAACAACTCGATATTACAAAAAGCAGAACGTACCCAGCAGTACATGAACAAGCTTGGTCCACAATATTGTGCTCGTCGAACTTAACATAGAGCTTGTGTGGTTTCTCACTCTTGCACTGTGATCTGTAAGCTAGTGCTTCTATCGTGGTTGTGCCTCCCTCTTTCTGCATCTTAATGCTGTGGATATATCCCTCCATGGCATATTGTAGCCCCTTTTGTCGGCGTTATTGCTCCAAAATGAGTCTGTTAAGGCGACTGATATGTTACGGAGAACCTCCATGATGTCAACACCTGTTGAACATATCCGGTATTGTGCCGCATTCTGGCTCTTAGCTTGTCGGACGTAGCAACAGTAACCAAGGGGGGCGTGGCTTTGAGAAAGGTCAATTATTTTGCGACAATGACCGAGTATAGCTATACATTATCCCGCTTATTACATGGCTAACTTATTTGGCTAACAATATACCTAATTCATTTTACACCATCGACAAGACGAGATCAAATGCAGACGCAGTTGTTCTGTGGCTCCGCTGTCATCGCAGGTTTGGACTTGATTGCACTGATGTGCAGCTGTGCATAATGGTAATGCTTAGCTTTCGTGACTGCAATCAAAATGCTTGATTGTGATTGGTCAATAGCGCTCTGTTACCCGTATCAGCGGTGATTATTGCGCGTTGCCCATGGCAGCGGTCAGTTATCGAGAAATTATTCACCGCTGTCAGGGGCAACCGCGCTATTGACCAATCACAATCAAGCATTTTGGCGAATGTTAACACTTTGGGTGCCGGCCAAAAATCCGGAAAATGACTGTGGGTTGCCAGGATTCCTGGACGATTCTAGCATATCTCATGATCTTAGCGGAGCTATTTCTATATTTTATATTATAACTATGGGGAAATGGTTGGGCTCAAGACGACAAGTTGATGTACACAATGCAAAAAACCGTTTGTTTCTGCATGTCTTCGTTCGTTCACAATTACAAGTTAAAAAACGTCAACAAAAGATAAAAGTGGAGGTAAATTATTTAGAACAGAAGTTACAGGCACTTTTATGAAAGGTGTGCCGGCGGGGTGATAATAGGTACTGAACGTGTTATAAAGCAATTTAGACTGGGATGGATGGATGGATGGTTTGATTGATTGATTGTTTGACAGATTGTTTTATTGGTTTGATTGATAGAATGTTTTATTGTTTTGTTGATAGTTTGATTCATAGATTGATTTGTTTGATTGATTGATTACTTTGTTGGTCATTTGATTGATAGAATGTTTGATTGTTTTGTTGATAGTTTGATTCATAGATTGATTTGTTTGATTGATTGATTACTTTGTTGGTCATTTGATTGATAGAATGTTTGATTGTTTTGTTGATAGTTTGATTCATAGATTGATTTGTTTGATTGATTGATTACTTTGTTGGTCATTTGATTGATAGAATGTTTGATTGTTTTGTTGATAGTTTGCTTGATAGAATGTTTGATTGTTTTGTTGATAGTTTGATTCATAGATTGATTTGTTTGATTGATTGATTACTTTGTTGGTAATTTGCTTGATAGAATGTTTGATTGTTTTGTTGATAGTTTGATTCATAGATTGATTGGTTTGATTGATTGATTACTTTGTTGGTCATTTGATTGATAGAATGTTTGATTGTTTTGTTGATAGTTTGATTCATAGATTGATTTGTTTGATTGATTGATTACTTTGTTGGTCATTTGATTGATAGAATGTTTGATTGTTTTGTTGATAGTTTGCTTGATAGAATGTTTGATTGTTTTGTTGATAGTTTGATTCATAGATTGATTGGTTTGATTGATTGATTACTTTGTTGGTCATTTGCTTGATAGAATGTTTGATTGTTTTGTTGATAGTTTGATTCATAGATTGATTGGTTTGATTGATTGATTACTTTGTTGGTCATTTGATTGATAGAATGTTTGATTGTTTTGTTGATAGTTTGATTCATAGATTGATTTGTTTGATTGATTACTTTGTTGGTCATTTGCTTGATAGAATGTTTGATTGTTTTGTTGATAGTTTGATTCATAGATTGATTTGTTTGATTGATTGATTACTTTGTTGGTCATTTGATTGATATGCCTGGCGCTAATGAACAAGTAAGTTTTATAACTACTGGTGTAGGTCCAGACAACATTATTATAAAATACAGAATACTTTACAATGCAAAAAACTTGAAACTTTGATGCCATGAACATTTTTATTGTAAAATATGTTCAATAAACTGGGTGACAAGTCATCAGTACCAACCATTGTTGCTGTGCATTATATGCTGGTAACATTCACAGTATAGGATTATGGTAATTTACCAAGACAATACCTTATAAAAAGTGAACACTGGAGGATAATCAACCATTGTTTCAGTGCATTTAGGAGTTTGTTGGTAACATTCACAGTATAGGATTATGGTAATTTACCAATACAATACCTTATAAAAAGTGAACACTGGAGGATAATCAACCATTGTTTCAGTGCATTTAGGAGTTTGTTGGTAACATTCACAGTATAGGATTATGGTAATTTACCAAGACAATACCTTATAAAAAGTGAACACTGTGATGATAACCAACCATTGTTTCAGTGCATTTAGGAGTTTGTTGGTAACATTCACAGTATAGGATTATGGTAATTTACCAAGACAATACCTTATAAAAAGTGAACACTGGAGGATAATCAACCATTGTTTCAGTGCATTTAGGAGTTTGTTGGTAACATTCACAGTATAGGATTATGGTAATTTACCAAGACAATACCTTATAAAAAGTGAACACTGGAGGATAATCAACCATTGTTTCAGTGCATTTAGGAGTTTGTTGGTAACATTCACAGTATAGGATTATGGTAATTTACCAATACAATACCTTATAAAAAGTGAACACTGGAGGATAATCAACCATTGTGTCAGTGCATTTAGGAGTTTGTTGGTAACATTCACAGTATAGGATTATGGTAATTTACCAAGACAATACCTTATAAAAAGTGAACACTGGCTGATGATAACCAACCATTGTGTCAGTGCATTTAGGAGTTTGTTGGTAACATTCACAGTATAGGATTATGGTAATTTACAAAGACAATACCTTATAAAAAGTGAACACTGGAGGATAACCAACCATTGTTTCAGTGCATTTAGGAGTTTGTTGGTAACATTCACAGTATAGGATTATGGTAATTTACCAAGACAATACCTTATAAAAAGTGAACACTGGAGGATAATCAACCATTGTTTCAGTGCATTTAGGAGTTTGTTGGTAACATTCACAGTATAGGATTATGGTAATTTACCAAGACAATACCTTATAAAAAGTGAACACTGGAGGATAATCAACCATTGTTTCAGTGCATTTAGGAGTTTGTTGGTAACATTCACAGTATAGGATTATGGTAATTTACCAAGACAATACCTTATAAAAAGTGAACACTGTGATGATAACCAACCATTGTTTCAGTGCATTTAGGAGTTTGTTGGTAACATTCACAGTATAGGATTATGGTAATTTACCAAGACAATACCTTATAAAAAGTGAACACTGTGATGATAACCAACCATTGTTTCAGTGCATTTAGGAGTTTGTTGGTAACATTCACAGTATAGGATTATGGTAATTTACCAAGACAATACCTTATAAAAAGTGAACACTGTGATGATAACCAACCATTGTTTCAGTGCATTTAGGAGTTTGTTGGTAACATTCACAGTATAGGATTATGGTAATTTACCAAGACAATACCTTATAAAAAGTGAACACTGGCTGATGATAACCAACCATTGTGTCAGTGCATTTAGGAGTTTGTTGGTAACATTCACAGTATAGGATTATGGTAATTTACAAAGACAATACCTTATAAAAAGTGAACACTGGAGGATAACCAACCATTGTTTCAGTGCATTTAGAAGTTTGCTGGTAACATTCACGTCACATGAACTACAGGGCATATCTTACTTGGTCTCTCGCATCGATGACTGCATTGTCCATTGATAAATGGATGAAGCGCCAGATGATCTGTGGACCAAAAAATATCCAATACATGCTTCCAAAGTATATAAATAATAGGCCAATGGACTGCATTAGAAAAGTGTGGTATGTTACCTACAGTATATACTTTTTTAAACTGGGTGACTGTCAGCAACCATTGGTTCTGTGCAAACGGTAAAAATGAGGGGGGGAAAAGATAAATAAAAAAAAACTATATACACACACAATGCAAATTATGAATGGAGTCGATACAGCTAGATCGCTAACATAACGTCTCATCTGCAAGTGGTCCAAACATGCCTATGCAATATCGACAACCGTGGCCCAAATACATGTGTTCAACGCATTTGTCTTGTACAGAAAACAGTGCAACTACCCATACACTATACTATACTATACTATACTACAATATACTATACTATACTATACTACACTATACTATACTACACTCAGCTAGCTATACTATGTACCGGTACACATGGTTCTGTCTGTATCACACAATGATGGATTATTTAGAAGTAATCTGTACTTCTGTGTGCCGGATTATTTAGAAGTAGTCTGTACTTCTGTATGACAACTAATAAAGAAACTATTTAGAGAAATCCCTCTTTGTGTGGTACAGAGCGAAGCATTTGTCACGATGCAGGGGGACTTTGCACGATGTGCAAAAATATCTGGTCTCACTCCTGATGCCACGCCTACTGCAGACACGACATTTCCTACACGGTAGCTTTCTCTTCGGGGTGGCTTTGTATGCAACCATTACATGCTTCACAAAGCCACCCACTAATCTGCTCTGCGGGTCCCCCAGTGGGGCCCTAGGGTCGACACGCCCCACCTGCTCAGCCCCTGCCTCCTCCTCATCCCCACCCCCTGCCTCCTCCCCTGCCTCCTCCCCTGCCTCCGCCTCCGCCTCCATCTCCGCTGTCACCCCAGGAATCTTCTTCTCCTTACCGTCTGTGTAGGTCCGCGCCACAGCCCTGGTGAACCGGAAGAGGTTGGAGTAATGCCCTTGTGGGTGCTTTTTTTTGTACAAGACAAACGCGTTGAAGATACATATTTGGATCAGATACATCACAAACTTTTTGGTCCACTTTCCAGTCTTACGTGTAACCGGATAGTACGATATATTTTGATCCAGCTGATCGACGCCGTTCATGAATTTATTGTACTCCAGGATTGATGATGGCTTGAGCATCTCCACCCTCAGCGCTTTGCCCTTCTTCTGCTTCTTCCACACCATCGCCTTTTCCATAGTGTCCTCGTGGAAGCTGCTGATGGTCTTCACGATTCTCTTATCGCGCCATGCCACGATCAGGACCTCCTTGTTGTTGACCGCAATGCGCTCCCCCACACCGATGTCACGTTTGGTAATGTTCTTGATGATGGCTGGCTCGCCCCGGTGCTTCCTGAGGGTACCACAGACGTCGGTCCTCAACTGTCGGAGCCTGGCTGACATACGTACCGAGTTGTAGAAGTTGTCCATGTAGAGCGTATAGCCGGCCCCAGACAGACGTCCAAGCAGACCGACGACCGTGTCCCCCAGGAGCGAGCCTTCCCGACAATATGGCTTAAATGAAAAGCAATATCCTGTGCGTGATTCGCACAGGAAGTAGGACTTGATGCCATAGCGGGTGGGCTTGTTGGGGTTGTAGACCCGGAAGGTCAGGCGGCCTCGCCATGCCATCACCCCCTCGTCAATGGCGAGCTCGCGTTCAGGTTGGTACAGCTCCTTGCACCTCGTGTTTACATGGTCGACTACAGGGCGTACTTTGCACAATTTGTCTCTAACCTCCAGGGAAGTATTGTCCGCAAAGTGGAGGAATCGCCAGATCAATTGGAACCTGTTGCGTGGCATGGTATCAGAGTAGTACGGTGTGTACATCATGTCGTCAGTGGTCCACATCTGGTCCACGCGAGGCTTCCGCAGGACACTGCTAAGGAAATGGAGTCCGAGGAACTTCTTCAGCTCCTTCAATGTGAGGGGCTTCCAAAGCAGTGCCCTGCTACTGGTTAGCGTGGGGTCCAGCCGGGCAATGGACTGCTCAGCGTAGAGGTTGGACTGGGCAACAATAGAGTTCAGAAAAGCATCTGTCAGGAACAGATCCATCCATTTCGCAGGCCGGTAAGATCTGAGTGCCTTGGCGTCCTGGAGCAACCCCGGTTGGGCTGTGAAGGGGATCCTTTGAGGCACCCAGCCCTCACGAGACCAGGCATTCTCCTCTTCCTGACGGATCGCAGCCCTGCTCTTCGCTCCTCCACGACCTGTCAATTATACAAATATACTATAACACCCCTACTGTAGACATTCATATGCCACGTAGTTACAAACTGTGTGAGTGAATGAGTGAGTGTGTGTGGGGTTCAGATGTCAGAGCTGGACGTGGTGTGGGGGTCAGAGGTCAGAGCTGGAAGTGGTGTGCAGAGTGAGGCCAACTTACCGCTCTTAGATGTGCGTTTCCGCCCTGCAACAGGTTCCGGCATGTCCAGACTAGCATCCAGTTCTAGAATCACATGATGTAATACATTACACTAGGGCAACGCATTGTCATTGTATTTACCACCATCACCACCAGACCAGGCCCTGCAGCAGCCAGTCACCACCAGGCCCAGGCCCTGCAGCAGCCAGTCACCACCAGGCCCAGGCCCTGCAGCAGCCAGTCACCACCAGGCCCAGGCTCTAGCAGCAGCCAGTCACCACCAGGCCCAGGCTCTAGCAGCAGCCAGCTACCACCAGGCCCAGGCTCTAGCAGCAGCCAGTCACCACCATGTACAATTACCTGCAGGAGTAGAATGTGATCCTATGTCGTTGCCAGTCTCAGCGTCACTATCTGCAGGGTCTGCGCCAGAATCTGAATTGGATTAAATTCATTCAGTAAGTAAGTCTCACAAAACACAATAGTAATACATTTACACATACATAAATGTAGTTAGTACATACCCAAGCATGTTGGTGTATTGGCCCCGGATTCGGTTTCGGAGTGTTCTGCTGTGTGAACACAAAATAAATCAGCGGCCATCAAAGCATGTACATGTGTGTGTGTTGTAATCAATGGAATTTTACATATGCTACACAACCATGCATTTAAATATAGGCCTCGCCATGTGTCCATGCCATTGTGTATGTGTGTGCTGTAATCAATGGAATTTGCATATAGAGGCCTCACCATGTACTGCGAAGTTCAAAGGTGTTGGAGAGGATGCATGTCTTTTGATCTTGTGTGTGTGTGTGTGTACACACACTGCACACACACACACACACATACACACACACATCAAATGGCATGGGGTGAGGCATCTACACACACACACACACACACATCCATGTAACTAAATGTAGTGGCCTGTACATGCCTACTATATCCTATATCATTCAACTATCGATTTGAACATGCACAAAACAATATTCACATTGCAACATACCAATTACCACGTCGACCACCACCACCACGTCGTATCATGCCCAGCATGCAACTATTATCACTTACATGATAGCTACACACTTCAAAGAGCCACTTCAAAGGGCGTGCACATGCACACACACACACACACACGCACACAAGACAACCTAACTGTAGCACATGGTAGCGTGGCCTGTACTGCATGCCTACTATATCCTATATCATTCAACTATCGATTTGAACATGCACAAAACAATATTCACATTGCAACATACCAATTACCACGTCGACCACCACCACCACGTCGTATCATGCCCAGCATGCAACTATTATCACTTACATGATAGCTACACACTTCAAAGAGCCACTTCAAAGGGCGTGCACATGCACACACACACACACACACACGCACACAAGACAACCTAACTGTAGCACATGGTAGCGTGGCCTGTACTGCATGCCTACTATATCCTATATCATTCAACTATTGATTTGAACATGCACAAAACAATATTCACATTGCAACATACCAATTACCACGTCGACCACCACCACCACGTCGTATCATGCCCAGCATGCAACTATTATCACTTACATGATAGCTACACACTTCAAAGAGCCACTTCAAAGGGCGTGCACATGCACACACACACACACACACGCACACAAGACAACCTAACTGTAGCACATGGTCGCGTGGCCTGTACTCTACATCCCTACTATATCCTATATCATTCAACTATCGATTTGAACATGCACAAAACAATATTCACATTGCATTAGTAAACATGACGTACCGTTGCCCCGTCGACCACCACCGTGTCCGACTCCCACGTCTGAATCGTGCGATGAATCAGACTCATACCTCCGACCCAAGCCGAGATCATCGTCAGATGATTCCGGAGCTAGAATATAATAAATGCATATCAGCGTTAGGTTTGGCAAACTAACGTTACATAGTCACAGAATAAGCGGTAGGTAAATCATCAAATACACGTTTCACACACACACAATCACATGCATATCGCCGGCGTTGGTTTGTCGAACTAACGTTACATAGACAGTCACAGTATGTAAATCATCAAATACACGTTTCACACACACACACAATCACATGCATATCGCCGTTGGTTTGTCGAACTAACGTTACATAGTCACAGTATGTAAATCATCAAATACACGTTTCACACACACACATATATATATATATATATATAAGACCGTGTAATTACCTGGTGGTTCCCAATCGGCGCTCCCATCAGATTCGTGGGCGGTCGAATCGCTGTCCCCTGACTCGCATGAAGAAGCTATGACCACAGCGGCAGCCTTCCTCTTCCTCGAACTGCGTCGGGTAGAGCCGCTCCCGGTCCCGGGGAGAGACGCGTTACTGGGCCCAGCAACGGTCTCACGGCTCTCTCCGATCGGAGCTACCAAAGACGTTGGTGCTGTTGGTGCTGCTGCTGCTTGAACAACCGCGGGTCCAAACGCCAGCTTCGTCTGAACAAAGCGACCCGCCGCCGGATTGTCCCCTCGCTTTCCTACACTACGTCTCTTCATACTGATCTAAATGAAACTACTAACTGATCAAACTACTATTACTACTACTGAAATATACTACCTAGACTACACACTAATCCCTCGAATAGTACTACTACTTAGCACGACTAAGTACTTTCTAAAGCACAGCTGAAACCTTACAATTAGTCTGATACTACCACTATACTGTATAACACTATAAATATAGACTATAGGCTGATCTCAATTCAAATCTCTCTCTCAATCTCTCTCTCTCTCTCTCTATCGCTCTATCTATCTCTCTCTCTCTCTCTCCTCCAAAACCTCGTAGATTCTGGGATCGCGCTAACGTTTTATACCTGTGGTTACATTGGCCAGGTATGCTGGCCAATCAAATGCCAGATTCATTGTGGGGTACAATATTCCCCCTATTGTGATAGTGTTAGAAAATAGGGGGACACTGCCACCTAGTGAAATTTGAGAGGAAATGCAGTTTCCGGTTAAAATTTTCTTCCAAAAGCTCGGCGGTGAAGTTCAGACGGGGAAAATCGAAAAAAGATGTAAACAGATCAAAGACGCTGTACAGCGTCCTCGGCACCTTGAGCATGGCCGGGAAAGACGCTGTAAAGCGTTTCCCGGCACCCAAAGTGTTAAAGCGCCATGTAATAAACTAAAATAAACCCAACATAAACCGTGATCCATCACAATATGCAGTTCCACGACTGTTTAGGGACCACCGTATGCAGAAATAGGCAAATACATGAAAATAACTGTACTGCATGCAAACTGCATGTCTTTAGTGAAAGCTAATGGAGAGGCCTGGACTGGCCATCTGGTATGCCGTTATGATTAATAATAATAATAATAATAATAATAATAATAATAATAATAATAATAATAATAATAATAATAATAATAATAATAATAATAATAATAATAATAATAATAATAATGACATTTTCTCTTTTTTTATTTTTGTAACTTTTTTTTTAAAAGTTTGGTCAACGACCGGCCCACTACTAGGCTGGGACAGCGGCCCATTGGTACTGGATGACACTGGGCTGGCCCAATCACATCTCTTACTAAGCACCCCCCCGCCAGTCGTACAGGTACATGACTGAGAGGGGGGCTGGTACATGACTGAGATGGGGCTGTAGTACATGACTGAGAGGGGGCTGTGGTACATGACTGAGAGGGAGCTGGTAGATGACTGAGAGGGGGCTGGTACATGAATGAGAGGGGGCTGGCTGGTACATGACTGAGAGGGGGCTGGCTGGTACATGACTGAGAGGGGGCTGGTATACTGTACATGACTGAGATGGGGCTGGTACATGACTGAGAGGGGGCTGGTATACAGGACTGAGAGGGGGCTGGTACATGACTGAGAGGGGGCTGGTATACAGGACTGAGAGGGCTGGTATATGACTGAGAGGGGGCTGGTATACAGGACTGAGAGGGGGCTGGTATACATGACTGAGAGGAGGCTGGTACATGACTGAGAGGGGGCTGGCTGGTACATGACTGAGAGGGGGCTGGCTGATGGTACATGACTGAGAGGGAGCTGGCTGGTACATGACTGAGAGGGGGCTGGTACCATGTATTGTGCATCATTGTAGGTCAAACCATTAAAAAGTTCATTTCCACGGCAGCCATTTTGGATTTTGGTCTCTCACAAATTGGTACATGACTGAGAGGGAGCTGGTAGATGACTGAGAGGGGGCTGGTACATGAATGAGAGGGGGCTGGCTGGTACATGACTGAGAGGGGGCTGGCTGGTACATGACTGAGAGGGGGCTAGTATACTGTACATGACTGAGATGGGGCTGGTACATGACTGAGAGGGGGCTGGTATACAGGACTGAGAGGGGGCTGGTACATGACTGAGAGGGGGCTGGTATACAGGACTGAGAGGGCTGGTATATGACTGAGAGGGGGCTGGTATACAGGACTGAGAGGGGGCTGGTATACATGACTGAGAGGAGGCTGGTACATGACTGAGAGGGGGCTGGCTGGTACATGACTGAGAGGGGGCTGGCTGATGGTACATGACTGAGAGGGAGCTGGCTGGTACATGACTGAGAGGGGGCTGGTACCATGTATTGTGCATCATTGTAGGTCAAACCATTAAAAAGTTCATTTCCACGGCAGCCATTTTGGATTTTGGTCTCTCACAAATTGCCCCCGCCATTTTTTTAAATACACCCCGGCTAAATTTGTTTTTTAACCCTCCTAGATGACAAATCCATTGAGAAACGAAGTGCCATAGATGACCCAACTACTAGGTCCATATCGTATCATCATAATATTATTTAAAAAATCATTAGGATAAGGGTTCCCTTGATAAAGATGCATGAAAAGGCTGTATAATATACAACACCTGTAACTCAACTGCAAAAACTGCTTTTTTGATTAGATTTGTATTTGGAAATTAAAAACACATCATAAAAACAAATTATCTTGACCAATTTGTATTCCTGAGGATATCACCTAAAAGCATTCATTAAAACACTTATTTCCAGGGCGCCCCAGTGGCGAACCACATAGCGCGCTCAGCCGCGACACGGCCGACCCGGGTTCGATTCCCGAACCCGTCGTTATTTGCCAAATGTCTTCCCCCCACTCTGTCTCCCATTCCTCATCTGTCTCTCTCTACTGGACTGCCCAGTAGAAATAAAGCGATAAAACGCCAAAATATAAATCTATAAAAAAAAAAAATTCCAAGGTGGTCCTCGATGGAAGACATAAAAACACAGCACATATAGCCTACTCAACTGCAAATTTTTGCTCAACTGCAAAAATGTATGCCTACTTATGTATTAGCCTACAGGGAAAAACATATTCACAACAGGCAGCAACGTTTATTTTCAGCCAAGTATGGTAATAAGGTAACTATTAGGATATATATGGTATGGATTACTTACTCTTATAACTTATTACTATCTGTGGTAGATCTAGTCTCCACCTACACAAATTGTTTTTGTGCTGTCCATTGATCATGCACCTTCACGTGGTAGGCACATTAACTGTAGGTCAAACTCCCAAATTAAACAAGCACACCATTGATTTAATTGCCATATAAATCACATACAAAGATCTAACTATTACTCCTCTCTGAACATGAATATAAAACAAGAAGGTGATCTATTAACTGTGTAAACCTTATGCAATATTCATCATTTATATTTGAATACTTGAAATCTGTATGAACTGAGTAGTTAGTATCAAATGAAATAAGATGGAACAGCTCCATGCATTCATTGAATAAACAACTATTTGCTCATTACCAGTATGGTATTGTTTAAATTGTACAGCTTTTTGCACATCTTTGTCAGGGAATTCCAACCATTCTGGAACTGAATGTACCAGTTAATTGTAATCATCTCTCTCTCCTTATGTCAAGCCAGGTTGTGGAGGAGAGAGACAGGGATGAACACGCTATAGACTACTTTGCCCGTCCTGAGCCTGCTATGATGCAGGTGTTTTTACATCACCACCCAAAACAAGATTCAGCCAAGAGCGAGTGGTCCACTTGCACTGGTACACTTGTCCATGGCACTTAATACTACCCAGCTTTGTAGTGGTTTGGGGGAATAGTACAGTAGGTATGCATATTTAAGGGGACCGCAAGGATGGTGTACTGTCGGGTGGTGTCCGACCGATTATGGTGGGCCGGTGTGGGCCAAAAATGCCAGGGCCGATTTTTGGTCCCAGTCCAGCCCTGCTAATGGGTATCCATAGAACCCATTTTCATTCAGAGATCTTGAGGTGAGAGGTCAAGGGACCCATGTGAAAATGGCCATGCCATGTTCCCCTCTAATCCAATCCAATCCACTTTATTTATATAGCACATTTAAAACAACAAAGTTGACCAAAGTGCTGTACAAGTCCACAAACATAGGATAAAACATAAAACATAAAAATTGAATAAAAGCACACAATAAAACAGTACAATGTGTCACATAAAAAAGGCCAGTCTCTCAAAAACGGTTTAAAAAACAAAAGCCAGAGCAAATAAGTGTGTTTTGAGGCGTGATTTAAACACCTGCAGAGTGGGGGCCTGCCTAACATGCAGTGGCAGCTCATTCCAGAGCTTTGGGGCTGCCACTGCAAAAGCACAGTCCCCCCTAAGCTTCAGCCTGGAGTTTGGAACGGCCAAGAGGAGCTGGTCAGAGGACCTGAGGGACCTTGGAGGAACATAGGGTTCCAGCAGGTCTGAGAGGTAACCCGGTGCCAAGCCGTTCAAACATTTAAAAACAAACAGTAAAACCTTAAAATCAATCCTAAAACGCACAGGAAGCCAGTGAAGGGCAGCCAGCACAGGGGAAATGTGCTTTCGCGTTCCCGTCAGCAGACGGGCAGCTGCGTTTTGCACCAACTGCAAACGAGAGAGGGAGGCCTGACTGACGCCCACGTACAGGGCATTAGAGTAATCAAGGCGAGAAGTCATAAAAGCATGGATAACCGTTTCAAAAACGGAACGGGATAAAAAAGGTTTGACCTTGGACAGCCTCCTAAGTTGGAAAAAGCTCCTTCCCACCACAGTATTGATCTGCTTGTCCAACTTTAGGTCACAATCAAATTTTACCCCTAGGTTGGTGACTGTTGGCTTCACAAAAAGCCCAAGAGGGCCCAAGTCACCAAGAGGAGGCACATGACCATTGCTGGGACCAAACACCATGACCTCTGTTTTACTGTCATTGAGACAAAGACAGTTTGATGCCAGCCATGCCTTAACATCGTCAAGGCATGCTAATAGTGGTTTTACCGGGTTGCTAGTGTTTCTTTTTAATGGCATGTAAATCTGGCCGTCATCTGCGTAGCAGTGAAAGGAGATGCCATGCTTTCGAAGTATAGGCCCTAAGGGGAGCAGGTACAACACAAATAGAATTGGCCCGAGAATTGAGCCTTGGGGAACCCCGCAGGGGAGAGGTGCTGTGGAGGATACAGCGTCGCCCAGGCTAACACAAAAACTTCTCTCAGACAAATATGATCTAAAAAACTCCAGGGCTTGGCCTTTAATGCCAACCCAGTGCTCCAAACGGGAGAGCAGAATACTGTGATCCACTGTGTCGAAGGCAGCAGTGAGATCTAAAAGTACGAGGATAAGGGAGTCACCAGAGTCAGTGCGAGAAGGATATCATTAAAAACTCTTAAAAGTGCAGTCTACCAATGGATTCCTTAGATCAGTGGTTCCCAAACTGTGGGGCTCTTGGGGCCCCATGCAAACTACAAGGGGGGGGGGATGAGATGGAGGGAGACAAAGGCGTTGTTCCTCCTATAGTTATTAGTTACTAGTCTAGTGGACTGCTGGCACAACACTAACATGGTGTGAAGAGAGGTCTGGCTATGCAACGGGTCACCCACTATACACAGACTCGGCTGATAGTCTAACACTGAACGTGCTCCTTCTAAGACTCCCAAGATGTAACACCGAACGGCACAGGAAGTCCTTCATTCCGACAGCCATCAGACTTTATAACGCATCACTGTGCCTCACAGCATCACTGAGCACAGGGTGACAGTACTATCAAATCTTCCTGGACTTTTACTTTTAAATCGACACTGTACAATTTTACACTTTTTACTGTATATTTTATTTTTTAGAATGTATATACATAACATAGAACATGTATATCCCAGACAATATTTAATTCTTATTCTCATTCGTGACTTTTGTTTTTGACTACCTAAATGTTTACTGTGAGCGATCTGTAGTGCCGAATTTCCCTCGGGATAAATAAAGTATTTCTATTCTATTCTATATTCTAAAATATTAGAGTGGAACAATATATATTCAGATTTAATTACAATGTGTTTGACACAAGAGCGAAACACTGTTGCTTGGTAGCCATCCTACTAAATTAGTTATTATGTTGTAGTGAGCTAGCTTGCTGACGCTATGTTATCCAACCAGGGAGAGAAAATAATATGGAAAATGGTAAGGTTTTTGACACAGTCAGGAGCTAAAAGAAAAGCTGAGGCAGCCATGACATGCGTTTCTGGTAACGTTAACACATTGGGTGCCACGCCCCTTTGCCCAGATAACCCCTTGAGTGCCAGCGCTTTAGTCAATGGGAGGTCGGGATATTTGCGAACGCTTAAACTATATCTTAAATGATGGCTATGGGTCTAAAACACCCCTCGCTTATCAATGACTTGCTTGTTTTTTCATTGGTACATTTCCGTTTTATACCGTTTTGAATACGAGTATAGTTTCGGAGAGTTCTAGTAATTTCAGAGAAATTCCGCGATAATAGCCCTTTAGTGGAATACACAAAACACGTTGTAATTTTTCGGCAGATTTATGAATAGTTTTCAAATAAACGCTAGATTATCGATAGTATATGTGTACTTATGCACGCTAGAGAAGCGGGCTGAAAAATCTATTATCCATGACCTGGTCACCGCTAACGTCATACACGTACCGGATCTCCTCACTGGTAAACAAGAATACCCTGAAGACTCTGGCAGGAGCACTCATTCAAGGGTACTACGACTATGCTTGCACCTCATGGTACCAAAGCACCTCAAAGGCGCTAAAAACAAAATTACAAACATCTCAAAACAAACTGGTCAGACTACTGCTTGACCTTACTCGTAGAACCCACCTCACCCCTGCCCACTTTGACAACCTAGGATGGCTTAGAGTAGACGACAGAGTACAGCAACTTGCAATGGGCCTGGTCTACAAGATACACTACACGACCAAGGTACCCATGTACATGTCAAAATACTTCCCAAAGGTCAGTGAATACCACGATCACAACACCAGAGGGAGCTCCACAAATCATGTTAAACCCAGATTATGCCACATCAATGTGGAATGCCCTACCCAAAGCTGTAAAGGAATGTGAATCACTACCCACTTTCAAAACCACTCTCAAAGAACAAAGGAGACTGCAATTCGAAACTGGCCCCTGTAAATGTCCTAAATCAAATCAAATCAAATTTATTTATAAGGCCCGACAACACACGTTAATGTCCCCATGGGCCGTACACGTCTTCTTTAAACAAGTCAAGAAGAAAACATAACAATAAGTCAAGAACAGAACAAGAACACCATAAGGTCCAACAAATTTAAAATAAATGCAAATAAATGAAAGAATGCAAGCACTCCCAGACATACCCCACGCGAAGGTAAGGAAAAACTCACTAAAACCTAACAATAGGGAAAAATGCTCCACAGGCAGTGTGGAGGAGAGAAACCTTAGAAGGGCCATTCAAGGGGGGATCTCCCTTCTTAGATGTCGGTGATAGTAGTGTTGCAGACTAACAGTTGGTAAGCATGCACTCAAGTGTGTAGTGAAACACAGATGAGTGCATGCAATAGCAACTGAACATTTTGAAAGATTAAAGATAGAGCTGATAGCGATAGCAACTGAACATTTTGAAAGATTGAAGATAGAGCTGATAGCGAATCTATTTGAGGCACAGGGGCGGCGCAAAGAGGGTTGCGTCCTCCCCGTCTTAATCACGGGACATTCAACACTCCGGTCATTGCTCAGAGACAGCCGGAGACAGGGAGATAGGGGGCGGCGCAGAGAGGGTCGCAACCTCCCCGACATCATCGCGGGACGTCCAGCACTCCGGTCACCACTACGAGACCTCCGGAGACAGGGAGACAGGAGGGCACGCAGAGAGGGTCGCATCCTCCCGGCCTTCATCACGGGACGTCCGACACTCCGGTCAGCACTCCAGGACAGCAACTCACAGGGGGACAGGGAGACGGGACAGGCGTTAGACAGCTTGTGTGATTGTATTGGGCGGACATAGCAATAGATACAAGTGTTAAACATATATGTGAATAGAGTAGATATATGAAGTAAGCATATTATGTGAATAGAATAGAAGTACTTAACCCAGCAATGAAACCGCGTTGACACACCAGTTGACAGGACCACAGACAGACAACGGTAAGTAGCTGATCCAAGGCCTCGGTGGTGCATGTAGAGCAGTCACTGCAATCTTGGCCAAGACCCCGAGGCATCCATCACCTTAGTCAGCGCTAGGAGACAGGCACTCAGAGAGATGGAGGAGGGAAGGGGGGGGGGGGGGGAGGAGTTAGAGAGTTCCCATGTTTGTGGTGCTGCAAAAAAGCAGACATGGGGGAAAATAAACTTCCTAACTAAACTAGACAGATTAATCTAAAGGTCAGTCCCCGACCAGGTGAGATCAGGGTAGGTTGAAGGAGAGAGAGAAAAGATGGGTCTTAAGCAGGGATTTAAAAGCTTCGACAGTCCTAACACAACCCCCACCAATGTACAGTAAATGACCAAGTATGGTTGTCAATATTCCAATGTACAGTTTTGCTTGTACAGTTGTACAGTGTGTGTCCCCCACCCACCCCTCCTACCCAACCCCTCCCCCCCCACCCCACCAACTACCTCCAATGTACAGCCCACCTACCCAACCTCCTCCAATGTACAGTTTCTACATCAAATGTATATACTCTCTTTTCTGGACTCTTTTTGTATCACAAACAGTACTGTATTTGCAAGTCTGGTATGTCATACATGTATAGATGTAGCAGTACTGTCTATCTGTATGTCATGTATGTCATATATGTTATGATGAATTGAAAATGGGGGACCCTGATGTAAACAAGACGAAAGTTTTTCTCTGGTCTGCATCCCCTTAAAGGAAAACTCCAACATTTTGGGAAATTAGCTTATTTAACATCTTCCCTGGAGTTAGACAAGAAGATACATACCTTTTTTGTCTCTGTGCGTGCATTTAGCTTAGGGAACAGTCGCTCCGTTAGCATAGCTTAGCTTCATCACTGGAAGTGAGGCGGATCCGGAGCCTTACAGTGTATAGTTTGATTGATTGATTGAAAAGTTTATTAACAGATTGCAGAATACACTCCAAATACAACTCCAAAACGTTCATGTAAACATGTTGTGACCTGTGTATTCACCACGTGGAGAAATAAAAAATAATTGAATTAGACAATTACGTTTTATAAGCAAATATACTCGGAACAATTTTTTTGCCCAACCACTCCTCTCTGAGCGCAGCCAGTGATTTCAACGTGACGGCGTGTTTGTTTACATTCTCATTCATTAACACACTTTAACTGCCGGAAGACGCTTTTAGGCGTCCTTCCCCGCCATGCTCAAGTTGCCGAAGACGCCGTAACTCGTCTTTGATATCAATATTTCAAAAATCTGTGATCGGAATCATATTTCCTTTCCGGGGCCCTGAGACACAAGTGTGATCTCCTCTCAATCGTCTAGCGGTTCAAGACCGTCATCTGGTGGCCGATCGGCAGATCGAAAAAACGGATGTTACCTTTAACCCGGTAGGACTCACTCCATATGGGGTCCGGGCACTCGCTAGTGTTAGAGAGACTCAGTCTTCACACAGTGAACATCGATCGCTGCAAATAACTCGAAAAAACAACATGATTTGGACGTATATATTATTATACAACCTGGAAATGGACTGGATATTTCTATATCCCATAATAGGAAAATGTCTGTTCCACGCTCATCGCCCAACGGCGCGAGGAAGATACGGTAAGATTCAGCGTTATTTTTCAATGTGTACGATACTAACTGCTATGATGAACATTTGACCCACATTAGATGAATGGTATAACGCTGCCCACGGAATTATAAACGCCCCCTCGGCCATCCGGTCAACATCAGATTACGTGTAGTAACTTCCAGAAGTCCGTCCAGTTGGATTTTTTTATATCGCGCCGATTGCTATCAAACTGTATTTGATCATCAATATAATGCATTTGGGGCTATAAATCACGTTCTGGAGAAAGTTGCAGAAAGAGATGAAAACATACTTATACTTTAGATCATATTTTAGTATGAATATGTGAATGAAAAAGTTTAACGTTCATACACCCTGAACAATACATATAGGACATTGAATGGGCCCTAATAATGGCAATTTAGCAATAGAATTTAAAAAGGTATAGCCCTGCAAAGAAGGGGAACTTCTACATAGACAAATAGAGCTGGCAACCTATGGTATATCATGAATTTAGCCTTAGGCAAAGTGTTAAAAAGATCCGAACCGATTGAAGTTTATGGATACCATGACTTGAAATCCTCTTACCTTGACGATTAAAAGCCTCCCCAATTTAGAAAACAGTAATCCAAGCCCTGGTATATTGTTATACCGGACGCTCTGAGCTAACCGGAGCTAACGCAGAACAGGAGGATGGTAAAGCATATATAATGACTTCCTTTCTGGGGTTGTCAAAATAAAAGTGCAACGTTTATAGCAGCGGAAAACGTTTATTTTGTACATTATCTAACGTTAACACGAACCTAAACTAACGTTACAACTAACCTAAAGTTAGTTTAGGTTCGTGTTAACGTTAGATAATGTACAAAATAAACGTTTTCCGCTGCTATAAACGTCGCACTTTTATTTTGCAATGAGGATACGACGCATGTTGTGTGTGAATTGTCTTGTCACTGGTATAGCTCTCTCTGTAGTAAATCGGCGTTGTTTTTTACGTGTGTAAAAATGAACTGGTTTGGTTGTGATGAGAACATGTGTGTTCATGTAACGTTGTACCGTGGGTGAACTCACAACTAAGAGGGTTAATTAACCTGTAAAGCTATGCTTAATGACATGTGATTGAGGAATGAATCTTTTTCTCAGCCTGTGATGACAATGAACAGTATGTTCACACATTAACAGAGGTGTCTGTTCGCCTTGGTCGTATCAAGGGTAAGATAGGAGGGGTGACCCCCCGGTTTCCCTGGGGCTTCCCCCCCCTCCTCTCAGACATGTTTGGTTACAATATATTGTGTCACTGTGTTTGTGGGGATACGCTGTAACCCTCAGCTTAATTGCTGGAGTTGTGCTTTCCGCTTGAGAAACAATTTTTTCCTAAAGAAAAGGTTGTTTGGTCACTTATCATGTGTGCTTAGCAAGGCCTGTGGCCAATACATAATCGAGGACTTCTGTCTTCTCTCGTTATGAAAAACGGCGTTCCTCTGTAGTAGGAGTGTACTGTGTAATTTTTTGTTGTGATGAAGGGTTGTGTGTGTCTTTGTGATCTACAACTGGGTTAGGTTTGGCCCACAGAAGCACATGTGTAAGTCTGGACCGGGGCTCTTAAAGGTCAACCTCCACGTTGTATTTTTGTTCAATAAACAATGTGGACTAGGCCAACAGTGGCTTTCATGAAGAAGGGGAAAAAAAAGTATTGAAATTGACCCAGTTTTAGCGTTTTTATCAAACATTTTGTCTGCCCAACACAATCACCACGCACGTGCATATTTTAATCAATGGTTCATAACGTGCGTGTGTAATCGAAATGATCGTCACAACAGGTGCAGGACAACAGGGGGCTCACCAGGGGGCGCTGAGAGTCACACAGCTAGTGGCAGGCAGAGAGCCTTGCTACCATAGATATATGCTTGCTACTACTAGCCGAATGGAAATGTATCTGTTTCACCTCACTATTGCTCCGTGATTATAGCCATCCATCCATCTCTAAAGCTAACCACTATTTGTAAAAGCCACAACCACGTTACCATATTTGTAATAATGTAAATCATTGTGTCGTTGTACACATATTGTGTTTATAACGTTAGTAGAGAACATAGCTTAGCTTGGTAGCTATTGTGCTAACAACATATCCCGACATCCGGCTCGCTGGCCGGCATGAACGGCCGACCCAAAATGGTTCTCTCCTCTCTGTACACCCCGTCCCCACGAGTGCCCTGCCGGGGGGCCCATGGACGCGACGGCGGCGGCAGCCGTAGGGTGCTCGAGCCCGTAAAGGCTAGTGTTACATGACAGCTATGAGCTAACTAGCGCTGCGGGCTCCGGCGCCCTGCGGCCGCCGCTGTTGTCGAGTCCACAAGCTCCTCCGCGGGGACGGGGGCACACAAAGAGGAGAGAACCACCCGCAGGGACGGCGGGCTATAGGCTAACGTCAGTGAGTGTAGTGGTCCCGACTGCGTGTAGCAGGGACGGCGGAGATATAGGCTAACTGTGATGCACCGAGTGAGCCACCATTGATCTAGTACTATGACCCGGACGGACATAAGGCATACGTTTCCTGAAGTGACGTCACGGCCGTGCTAGGTGCTAGCGTCTGATAAGCTTTTAGATTCGGCTCATTAATATGCACCTGTTGTCCTGTTGTGACGTCGGCGTTTGATAAGCTTTTTTGATTCGCGCGTGCATGTTATTCGTGCGTGGACCTTTTTAACTCTTTCAGAGTGGCATTTCCGGTGTCAAATGGAAAAAAATAAATAATGAAATGATATACCAATGATGTAAACTACCCATAATTGATCAGTAGGGTTTAACCTGGAGCTTGGGCTTTAAAGGGGCCCTCTCTGTTCTGTGTTTTTCCTTAGTAAAACTCAGGTAGCAGGTTATCACATGAGCTATCTATATGAATTGAAAATGGGGGACCCTGATGGAAACAAGACAAACGTCTTTCTCAGGTCTGCATCCCCTTAACAATTGTATGTATTGAGCCGTACTGTATTGTACCCATTCTACAATCTGTTAAATAAAGTTTTCATTCATTCATTCATTCATTCATTCATTCATTCATTCTATGTGAGGCTGTTCGATGCTTCATGTAGCAGGCTATGACTGTGTCATGCTCTACTTGTCATTACATCGTATCATGGGTGAGGGGTCGTAAAGGGGTGAACTGGTAATCCTTTCCTCCCCTTTTCTGATTGGTCAGGGGTTAAAACCTCCTGTCCTTCAAGGTTCCTGTCACGTTGCTGTTCGGCACGTTACAGGGTAAGAGGGGGGGGGAGTTTCCTGGTCCCACGCCCTGGAAGATAGGGCGTGTGCTCCGCGGAAATTCCCCCGCCATAGAGTACGTCACTGAGCGCGTCTCTAGTGGTAAGACTTCCGTGGGTTGTTCAGGTCCATGTTATGGATCTGTTTCACGGAGTTGTCAGAGCTCCTCCTCATGAAGCTCCTCCTCAGAGAGAAGTGCCTTCTGTGAGTTCGGACTCTCCTTCCCAGTGAGGGAGCCTCCTCAGAGTTCAGAGCCTCCTCCTCAGATTGTCAAGGTGAGTAGAACTTCAAAAAAGGAGTTCTGCTCTATTGTGTGTGTATTTGATTCAATTCGATTATTGAGTGTGTATTGGTTCAGTGCCTCCTTCCTCGGAGAGCCCTAACCCAAGTGTTACATAGCTCAAGGTTGCAATATATTTTTTTCAATCTATACAGCTCGCATGGGAAGTCTCTCTGGGGATTTCCGTCTCCTCCCTGTGGCGAGGGTGGCGGGATGTAAAAATGTAAACAATTTTTACCCTCAGCTGCGTCACGTGGGATTCATGTCAGTCTGTGTTTCTTTCTTTTTTAAATAAAAAGAGGACGGAAAATAAAGCACGACGGCTCCGTGTCGTTCTCCCAGGCGACTTGGAGGAACAATGTCTGGTGTCTTGCTAGACTATCCATTGATGTGTTTGGGTCTCGACGCGTACATAGTGCTGGCTCGGGGTGTTTCTGTTAAGAATCACGCAGTGGGCTAAGTGCGCGTTGGTTGCTCGTTATTAAAACAGCATTTTTATAGGGCAACTGGGATGGAGTTTTGTCTCTTCCGAGCGCCAGTTTACTAGGTTGTCTCGATGAATTCTCGTTCATATCTGGGGGATGTTAACGGAATAGATCAGAACATAGGTAGAGGGGTCTCACGCCCTTGGGGTGGGCCACTGAGCGAGGTACAAATGGGACCGTCTGGGTGGCGCCCTCTTTTCATGTTTTAGATCGACACGCATACCTACCCCCTCTTCTAGAGTGGGCATGTCGGCGTGGTTAGGGCACGGGACGTGGTTCTGGTCGCGCTGGTCCAGGTCAGTTAACCCGTTGTCCGCCGGGGATGCAGATCTGCTGTTCTGGTACCCTGAGGGACTTGTGCTTTTTTCGGGGGGAAAAATGCCGGGTCGGTGTCACAGGGTTAGGCGTTATGGAGACCCTTTGTTGGGTACACGTTGTACCTGGCACTATCCTAAGGGACTGGTTCTCCTTTCTTTCGCTCCTCTCTCATGCATGGCGAAGAGGGGGCTGTTGGGGTGGTCTTCTGGACCTCCTCTGGTAACCCTGTGTGCTTCCCGAGCCACCGGGCCCGGTCCGAAGTAATGTTTCGTTGACCCGTAGGCCTGGAATAACCCTTTTTTGAAAACTGAAACACTTGTACTGCGGTATAGCCAGTGTATACCCGCAGGTGTGTTTTGGAGTTTTTTCTTGAGGGGTTATAGCAGGGGTGTCAAACTCATTTTCACAGAGGGCCACATCAGCATTATGGTTGCCCTCAAAGGGCCAAAGACCATATAAATGTTAATGTAATGTAAAATAAATGTAGCTACTCATTTACATATTGTTAAACATGTTGTTTCTGTATTTATTACTTATTCAAGTTATACATTTTGCATAGATGTAAAAATATATGTTAGCTTATGTTATTTTTAACAAATAATTTTAGTTTATCAGAACCCCATATTACTCCATCAATCAATGATCAAACCATTCAACTAAATAACAAAGAAGAATATCATCAAATACAAGCTATGACATTAAGTTTGTTCAAAACCTTTTTTTCACAGTCAAGAGGGGCAGAACTAACAACTGTGAGCTGCAAAGAACACGTGGGACAGATGTAGCAGATGTTACAAAAACAAATGGCTGCACACAACCTTGCAGAGGCCATACATCCAACTAATGGAAGATAGTTTAATTAACTTTAATTAACAGATTGCAGAATGGGTACAGTACAGTACAGCTCAATACACACAATTGTTAAGGGGATGCAGACCAGAGAAAGACTTTCGACTTGTTTACATCAGGGTCCCCCGTTTTCAATTCGTAATGAAATTGCTATTATGTGTCTGCATGAACAACTGTAACTGTACTCAAAAATAACAAAATAAGGGTTGTCTCAGTTCACAACTATATTGGTCACGTTTTGGGTGGGACTTGTTTGCGTCCTGCAGCTTCTTATTCAATTGAGCGAGATGCATGGTTATGTCACACAGCCAGTTTGCATCTGACAGTTCAGACAATATTTCTTCAACCCTTTGTTACCTATTCCACCTGGATCTTTTTTGTATTTTGGGCTGTAAAATTGTCAAAGAATGTCTGAGGAGTAAGTGCTTTTGGCTTTTTTCCTTTGTTACTTCATCAATACATCAGATGTTCAACATACATGTATGTGTAAGAATGTGTAATAACTAAGGCTGTTAACCCACAATTCTTTTAACGCCGCTATTTTTTAACCCAAGATTAATGTTTAAAAAAAATTAAATAAATCCAGTCCCTTCAGTGTGTCTGGGTCTTCCTTCGTGCTCCGCTGCTACGGCCTTGCCATGGGGTTGAGTTTGTTCTTGACCCCGTGATTTTGGGGGCAGTAACGAGGTTTGTTCCTTCCGTTCGTTCCCTGGTGGCATGCGGGTTGTGCGGGTGCGTAGTCGTGGGGTCAAGCCACGGTCTGCTCACCCTGTGCGTTGAGTTGCTCGAGTTCCTCTTCGCACGGTCGGATCCGTCTCCCTCCCGTCCTCCAATAGGGAGGGTATCTCTCCATTAGGGAGGGTCGGGGGGGCTCGGTCCTCCCCGGTTCTGATGGTTGTGGGGGGCCTCAGTGGGGTACATTTGTCGAGCTTCTAGCTCCCCCTCAGCTCCTGCTATGCATTATGATGCTGAGCGGAAGCTAGCATGAAACAGAACGTAAGGTTATGTATATAACCAAGTTCTGTGAATGCTAGTGACGCTCAGCATCTAGGCGCCACTGCGGCCCTTGATCTTTCATTGTGGTGAAATTTGTTGGGAAGGAGATGAGTGTGTGGCCCCACCCCTGCTTATGTAGGCAGCAGATGGGGGTGTGGTCAGACGGATGTTGGTATGTAAAGGTACATTTTGAAATGTATTCAGTGCATATCCACTGAAGCGAGATATATGCATTATGATGCTGAGCGTCACTAGCATTCACAGAACTTGGTTATATACATAACCTTACGGCTATGTGTGTGTGTGTCTGTGGATTCAGTAGGAAGCTATCTGTATATATCAAATATATAAATTGAGTACTACTAGGTGTAGTGCTAATCAGATGTATGTACATAGTTGTAGTATCAATATGTACAGTGATTCATTGACTCGTTCTGTAGAAGCCTATCTGGCTGTCTTATCCAGTCTTATTAGCCTAGCTTAGCACAATGAATGGAAGCGGATGTGCCAGTTAGCTAGGCGAATAACGCAGCCAGATAGCTTCCTACTGAATCCACAGACACACACACACACATAGCCGTAAGGTTATGTATATAACCAAGTTCTGTGAATAGTAGTGTGGTAGTGAAAGTGTGGTAAGAGAGAAAATCAGCAGGGTTTCTCAACGTGCTTCATTTAGAGATACATTTAAAGGTTTCTTGTAAACAGCTAACTTTAGTTTACATTCACATTACCATTTACCACCCAAATAAACTGAGTTTTCTATTGTTGTTCTATAGTCTACAAGCTGAATACATGTCCTACCTCATATCACCTGCTGTTGTTCTATAGTCTACAAGCTGAATACATTTCCAACCTCATATAACCTGTTGTTCTATAGTCTACAAGCTGAAAACACTTCCAACCTCATTGTAAGGGACCAAGCAGCCAGACAAGGAGGACACAGTGGTTTTGCCAAAAAATAAGGGTTTTATTTTACCCATTTCAAAAACAGCCAAAGAATAAGGGTTTTATTTACCCATGCAAAAACATAATTTAAATATAACATAAATGGTCAAAATAATACAGCAGGACAAAACCAGACCTGAACAGAACGGAAGACAATGACAACTAAGAACTCCAAACTATATATAGGCCCTGGCCAGATACATCTAATCTAAGTGGGCTAATTGATAATTAATATTTTACTAAATAATATCTTACACTTCTAATGAATCTAACAAACCATAAACACACAACACACAACACAACTACCAAACTGCACAACTAATAATCTTAATTAATAAGGAAATACATATAAGGAAACTAAATTACAATACAATAAACCCCCCCGGCATCTCCCGCAACATGGTTTGGTCCACCCCCCCCCCCCCCCCCCCCCATCCGGCCATTTAGGACCGATCAGTCACAGCTGCTCTGTTTGCCCAGAGTGGGGATGGCTGGCTGCAGAGTTGGAGAAAACAAACAATGAACAACATGCATGCACTTAACCATGTAAGTCAAATAATAAAGAATGGATATGATATCAGTACGCAAGTCTATGTGTCGTGTGTCATTATGTGAAATAGAAATTGTGTATGTGTATCATGAATGTAAACGTGTACAAACAATACGGTTAACATGTGCGGGTGCGGTGCACAGACGTATCCGTCACATACTCCCCCTCCTCTGGAAGCCCGCTGGCACAGCGGGACAGGTAGTCAGCAGTCACATTGTCCTTGCCCGGGATGTGGAGGACACGGAATCTGTAGGGCTGCAGGTCGAGATACCAGCGAGTGATCCGGCTGTTGGAATCTCTCATCCTCTCCATCCATGTCAGCGCCTTGTGGTTAGTCTCCAGAATGAACTCGCGTCCCAGAAGATAGTACTTCAGAGAGGAAATGGCCCATTTGACTGCCAGACACTCCTTCTCGATGGTGGAGTACCTCGTCTCTCTAGGAAACAGCTTCCTACTGATGAAAACCACGGGGTGTCGGTCATCAGGCGGGCCCTGCAGAAGGACGGCCCCTACACCCCGATCTGAGGCATCAGTCTGTAGAAAGAAAGTCTTAGTGAAATCTGGGCAACACAACACAGGGTCACTCCTTAGAGCTTGCTGAAGGTCTTTAAAGGCCAAAACAGCCTCTTCTGTCCACCTCAACGGGTTAGGACAGTTCTGGCTGAGCATGTCAGTGAGGAGGGCAGCCCTGGCAGAGTAGTTGGGCACAAATCTATGGTACCAACCTGACATGCCCAAAAACGACCTCAACTGCTTCCTGGTTTGTGGCAGGGGACACTGCTGAATGGCTTGGACCTTGTGGACCTGAGGCCGGCAGACCCCGTTCCCGATGACATATCCCAGGTACTCGTCTCGACTCTGGCGAATGCACATTTGGAGGGGTTGATGGTGAGGCCAGCCTCCTTGAGACACTGAAAGACTCTCTTCAGGTGTCCCATGTGATCTGTCCAGGTGTTGCTATAAACAACAATGTCATCCAGATAGGCTGAGGCAAACTCTGACAATCCACTGATGACCCCATCCATGAGCCGCTGGAAGGTGGCCGGCGCACCATGCAATCCAAAGGGCATCACTGTAAAGTGGAACAGGCCCCACTGTGTCCGGAAAGCAGTAAGCTCACGGGACTTGTGGGAAAGGGGAACCTGCCAATATCCTTTACATAGATCAATGGTAGTCAAATATTTGGCTTGACCCAGACGGTCAATCAGGTCATCGATACGGGGTGTTGGGTAGGAATCAAATTTTGACACTGAATTCAAATAACGAAAGTCAATACAGAACCTGATCGATGCATCCTTCTTTGGAACAAGAACAATGGGATTGCACCACTCACTTCGGGACTGCTCGATGATGCCAAGGGACAGCATGAGGTCAATCTCCTTCTTGAGGGACTCTAGCAAGCGTTCAGGAATGCGATAACTCATGCGTTTAACAGCAGCATTGTCCTTCAGCACAATCTCATGTTCTACTACCTGTGTATGGCCAGGGTTCTCCTGGACCACCGCTGGATCACATACAGCTTGTACCTGAGCCTGTCGTTCTGGCGACAGATGGTGTAGATCCAGGACAGGCGAGGTAGGCTCCGGTAAGTACTGCTCTCCAGCATCATCCTCCTCTACCCTCCGGATCAGCAGCACTGGTAGACTGTCTGGTGGCTTTGGTCGGGGGACCCACTCTCTCAGTAGGTTGACATGTAGGTTCTTGGTAGAACGGCCACGACCTGGGGTGGAGATTTGGTAAGTGGTGGAACCAAGTTTCTTGATTACCTTGAAGGGCCCTTGCCATTTTGCCAGCAGCTTGCTTTCCTCAGTAGGTAGCATGACCAGCACTTCCTGGCCTGTTTCAAAGCTCCTCTCCCCGGCAGACCGATCATACAAGGTCTTTTGCCGTCGCTGGGCCACCACCATACTCTCCTGGGCCAGAGCAGACATCCTTGTCAGCTTCTCCCGCATCTGAATCACATAAGAGACAACATCACAGGGTTCGTTTACCTCCTGGTCCCTCTGCCAGACATCCTTCAGGAGTGAAAGAGGCCCCCTTACCTCATGTCCATACATCAACTCAAAAGGTGAATAGCTGGTAGAGGCCTGTGGTACTTCTCTGTAAGCAAACATCAGATATGGGAGCCACTGGTCCCAATCAGAACCAGAGTCACTGACAAACTTGCGGAGCATCTGTTTTAAGGTCTGATTGAAACGCTCAGTTAGACCATCGGTCTGTGGATGATATGGTGTTGTCCTTAAGCTTCTGATGCCCAACAGCTGGTATACATCCTTCAGGAGCTTGGACATGAAATTCGTGCCCTGGTCCGTAAGTATTTCCCGGGGGAACCCTACCCTGGAGAAGAACTGCACCAGACAGAATGCAACAGTCTTGGCTTTGACTGACTTGAGGGGGAACACTTCAGGATATTTTGTGGCATAATCTGTAATGACTAGCAGAAACCGGTTACCAGACTTGCTCTTTTCTAGTGGACCGACCACATCCATACCTAGTCGTTCGAATGGAGTGCCTATAACTGGTAATGGCTGGAGAGGTGCTTTGGCATAGTCCCGCTTTGCGGTCAACTGGCATTGAGGGCAGCTCCGACAGTAGGCAGCGACATCTCTACGTAGGCCAGGCCAAAAAAATTGTCTCTGTATGCGGGCAGTGGTTCTATGCTTTCCTAGGTGGCCAGCCCAGGGAATGGAATGTCCCAGATCAAGTATTACTTCCCGGGTTGCTTTTGGAACCACCATCTGCTCAGTGGACTTAGTCTGGCGATAAAGGATACCTCGCTGTAAAAAGTAGTTATCAGGGCCACTCTCAAGTCCAGCCTCAACTTTCCCTCTCCCTTTAGCCTTGGATAAACAGCCAACTAGGCTGGGGTCTGCTTGTTGCATGTCAATAATGTTGGTCGGTATTCTAAAGCCTAGGGGAAGCTCTGGGTTTGGTTCACCTTGGGGATGGACAACAGTACCTTGAAACTTCTCTCCTCTCCTTTGCTTGCGGGGTTTCCGTGGTTTACCTGGTTCTGCCCCCACCTCTACATCATAGAATGGCAGCACAGCAAGTGTCTGATCAGGTTCGGTCGTCTGCTTAGCCTGAGCTCGGGTGAGGGCAGCATTGCAGGTCTGACGGGACTGCAGCAAATCAAACAGCACCGGCAAGTCGTTTCCTAATATGACAGGAAAGGGTAGGTTATTGGAAATGCCAACAGTGAGCAGGTAAGCTTGTCCCTGTACCTTAATATACAGATCAGCAGTGGGGTATGCCTTTTCATCCCCGTGCACACAACATATGGGAACGGTTTCTGAGGTGCGCACTTGATGGAGTGGTACATACTGCTGATGAACCAGAGTTTGTGCACTACCCGTGTCAATCAACGCCCTGAGCTCCTGGCCATTGATTTCCACTGTGATCTCCCTTGTGGGCTGCTCATACTTCCACTCGGGCTCAGTCCTGTATCGTGGAGCATAGCATAACTGGGTCAGCTTGACAGGGTTTTCAGGGCACATGGGCTTGGTATGCCCCTCCTGCCCACACAGATAACAAACAGGCACTTTTGGGCTGGAGTATCTGACACTTCTGACAGTCATTGGCGGGTTTCCCCTTTGGGGAAACTTACCCACATCGGTGGATGCTTGGCGAGTGGCCTGCGGGAATGAACCCGGTCGCCACGGCTCCTTGGCTACCTTCCATGCAGCATTGGTCCACGGTTGGTTATTCCGTCTGGCGGCCACAAAGATGTCAGCCAGACGAGCTGCTTCTGCTGCCGTGCCAGGGTCATGTTCCCGGATCCACACCTGTAGCTCAGGGGACAACATTCTCAGAAACTGTTCCAATATCATGGTTTCTCCAATGTCCTTCACAGTCTTGCCTTTAGGCTGGACCCATTTGTCATACAGTTCTTTTAGCCTTACATAAAGCTCTTTAGGGGTCTCGTTGGACTGCACCTCCCATGATCGAAACCTCTGTCTGTATGTTTCTGGGTTAATATCATACTTCTGGAGAATGGCTGTTTTGACTTGGTCATAATCAAGTGAGTCATCAGCATCCATGTTTACATAGGCACTCCTGGCTTTACCAGTGAGTAGAGGAACCAGTCGAAAGGTCCAATCTGCTTTATGCCACCTACAGGCACCTGCAATGCGCTCAAAAGTTACTAGAAAATGTTCAATATCATCTGAATCAGTCAATTTTTCCAGTCTGGGTTCCTGGGGAACTCGATACTGACCAAAGAGGCTGCCCGTGTGTTGGCTGGCTCCAACCAGTAACTCTGCCTGTGAGGAGTCACGCTGTGGTTCCACGCCTGTAGGTGAGTCCTCTGGGGGTGGTAACGTGGCTGGGAAGGTACGTGCTGTGACTTCCAACTGAAGTAGAGAGAACTGGTACTGGATGTCTTTAACCCACTGCCCTTGCCTTGCCGCTTCTTCCTCCATTCGGGTCTCCCTGACCTGTTGCTGGCCCATAAAGGCTCGGAGGATGTTGGATAGGTCTGTTAGGGTGGGTTCTCCACTGACACCTCCAGGTGGCTCACCGGCCCCTCCAGTTGCTCCAGGTTCTTCCCCATCGTCGTTTTCCACATAGTCTTCTGGTACAGCCGACCGCTGCCCGGGGTTCCCCCTTCCCCTTCCTCGTGGCATTTTCTTCAGGGAAGCAAGGGAGGAAAAAAATGTAAATAGTCATTCCAAAAAAAAACCACCGTCCTCGGCGTGCTGATCCCACCGCTGTCACCATTTGTAAGGGACCAAGCAGCCAGACAAGGAGGACACAGTGGTTTTGCCAAAAAATAAGGGTTTTATTTTACCCATTTCAAAAACAGCCAAAGAATAAGGGTTTTATTTACCCATGCAAAAACATAATTTAAATATAACATAAATGGTCAAAATAATACAGCAGGACAAAACCAGACCTGAACAGAACGGAAGACAATGACAACTAAGAACTCCAAACTATATATAGGCCCTGGCCAGATACATCTAATCTAAGTGGGCTAATTGATAATTAATATTTTACTAAATAATATCTTACACTTCTAATGAATCTAACAAACCATAAACACACAACACACAACACAACTACCAAACTGCACAACTAATAATCTTAATTAATAAGGAAATACATATAAGGAAACTAAATTACAATACAATAAACCCCCCCGGCATCTCCCGCAACATGGTTTGGTCCACCCCCCCCCCCCCCCCCCCCCCCATCCGGCCATTTAGGACCGATCAGTCACAGCTGCTCTGTTTGCCCAGAGTGGGGATGGCTGGCTGCAGAGTTGGAGAAAACAAACAATGAACAACATGCATGCACTTAACCATGTAAGTCAAATAATAAAGAATGGATATGATATCAGTACGCAAGTCTATGTGTCGTGTGTCATTATGTGAAATAGAAATTGTGTATGTGTATCATGAATGTAAACGTGTACAAACAATACGGTTAACATGTGCGGGTGCGGTGCACAGACGTATCCGTCACACTCATATAACCTGTTGTTCTATATTATACAATGGCATGCACATTTCTTGATTCTGATTGGCTGAAACAGTCAAGTTAGACGTGGTTATTTCTCATAACACACGCTCGTGATCCCAGAACCCGCCCACAACCGAATTACAATCACTCCGCCAGTTCGAGTTTTTAGAAATGAAACCAAGATGGCGGACAATAATCTTTACGAATGGATGTGTTGATAGCGCCATAACGACTCATTCAAAAACGATTCTGTCACGTGGAATGTGTTAGTTTCTTACACAATGTTGGATTATGTAATTGGTTGGTCATGACTCATTGTGGAACAAAATATAAATCGCGGGAAGTCTGTTGTTAGATGCCATTCGTCAAAAGGACACTCATTTCACTGTTAATAAAAATGTCAAGCAATCAATCAATCGGAGGGGACTCAAGAGGCTCATTATAGTCCAGGTATCTATTTTTATTTTATAATTGACTCTTATTTTAAGTCTGTTGGAATATTTTATTTTTATATTATGTCTTGTCATTATTATTATTGTTGTCGATGTAATGTGATTTGTGTTATGTCATGTAAAAAAAGAAACTGAATAAAAATGTGATCACAAAAAAAAAGCAATCAATCAATCCAATAACACACGCTCACTTCACTGTCACTTTGAGGTGCATGCCATCTAAGAATGAAGTGAGCGTGTGTTATTGGAATGATTGATTGATTGATTGAACATTTTATTAATGTCCGCCTTGTTTCGAACTGGTTATGCTTAGGCCCTCTTTCGAAGTCGGTTATGCTTAGAGTTTATCTTTAGAGCAGGGCGATAGACCACCAGCCCTGATTCCAAATTCTAAGCATAACCGACTTCGAAAGAGGGCCTAAGCATAACCAGTTCGAAACAAGGCGGACATTAATAAAGTTTTCAATCAATCAATCAATCAATCCAATAACACATGCTCACTTAAAACAGCGCACCTCCCAGCTGTTTCTATAGAAAGGTTAAAAAAAAGTCTATTTTTTTTACCTACTTTCACGCGTTGGGCGCCAAGCAGGAAACGCTTCACAAGAGGGTGGCTGAACAAAAAATTTTTTTTTTACCTACTTGGCACGCGTTGGGCGCCAAGCAGGAAACGCTTCACAAGAGGGTGGCTGAACAAAACATCACCCTCAAATCCCTCATGATAAGAGAATATAGCTGCTGCATATACCCTCACCGTCGAAGCCGACAGTCTATCAAGGAGAGACTGGAGGTAACAAGGACAGTATCCAGGGGGCAGGACACCGGTCCCCGCCCCCGCCTTACACAACTCTTGGAACATACGCCATCTGCCTGCATAAGCGCGACAGTGGCGTACCCGTCCCAACAACTGACCTAACAGATGTATGGGGAAAGAATCCCAGGCGGCACGGCATCGGTCCCAGACCTGCCTGGCTATGTCCGGACGTAATCCCCACCCGTCAGGATGAGGACCGCCCCGCGACAGTACACCTGTACCCACATTCACCCTGCCGGGGATGTGGGGAGCCCTCAGGCCTCGCAGATGGAGGACGCCCATAGCCAGCCGCCCGCCGCCTGGTGCAGACGGGGGGAGCGTACTCCTCCCTGTCTGTCGATATACGACACTGACGTTGTATTGTCCGTCCTGATCAACACCGTTTGAGGACCAGAAGGACCGCTTTCAATACCAACACGTAACGTAGCGCAGACCGGGCAGCATGGTTTGCCAGCTGCCCCCTACTGCGTTGGCCCGACGCATCACCAGCGAGGGAGGCGTCAGTGAAAAACGTGACGTGAGACAGTGCCGTAACCGTCCTAGGACGGAACCTCCCGAGCGTGTCGACAACACGCTCTGAGAGGGATGCCCATAGCACTCCAACCGTTGACTGGGAAGAGGAGTACTCTACTTCCAGTCTACAGCAAACCCCAGGCTGGTAGGGACCTGCCTGGTACGAGACCCGACGATCCACCTTGACCGCGAAGGACCAGAACGTCGTCAGGGCAGAATACACTTCGTAACCCCTGATGACGCAGAGGCCCCAGTGCGGCCTCCACGCACTTGGTGAAGATGCGGGGAGCCAGAGAAAACCGAACGGCAGCCTCTGGTACTCATACGCTAACCCTGCAAAGGAAGCGTAGGTAAGCCCTAGGATGGAAGATCGGAGATGCGAATACGCATCCTACAGGTCTATGGAGGAGAACCAGACCCCCACCTGACAGTGTTCAACAGGTAGGAGGCGATCCAAAAAATGCTGAACCTTCCCATGGGACAGGTCCAGCATGGGTCTGACCCCCCCCCCCCCCGATTTCTCAGGCACCAGAGAACACCGGGAGGAGAACGCCACGACGATGGCTTGCTTCGTCCACAGAGATTGGATCTCGTTGACCAGAGCTGTCACTGCAGGTGACCCCGACAATAGGGTCTGTACCAAACCTGAAAACGGGTGGGGTTGTGTAAACACAAGTCCCCGCCTCAACATTCTCTCCATCCACCTCGACATATGGTACTGCCGTAGTCATACGTGATGACACTCCCAACGCACCCGCCGCCATGTGGCGCAGGTCCGCCAGGAACTGTAGATAGTCGGCCCGGTCCCACCCGCTGTGCGTAGCCAACCCTGGACCCTTGCGAGCAGAGCGTTCCGTGGAGTCGAGTCAGAACCTGACACTACCCACGAGGCAATCGCACCCAACGGGGGGACCCCGACAGAAAGGGCCGGTTTGATACGGGGGAAGCTGACATCAATCTAGGTGACAAAAGCCCCCCCACTGAACACCCCTCCAGAACATGCTGAGGAGTTGTTCTGCAGCCGGACATGCAAGGCGTGAGGACCCCATGGGTTCCTACACACCGTAGCCCTGCAGTGATATTACTACCACACAAATCACGAGTGCCTGCGAGACCACTGCCAAACTTTCAGGAGTGGGAGGCACCAACATGATACCTGGCCTGGCGAAGGCGAGGCCGGGGAAGCCCGCACTGTGTGCCTCAAAAGGTTTCGAGCCCCCTTGCTGACAACACTTATAGTTGACAGACGTAACACCAGGCTCAACCAACACAGCTTATGGTGTGGGAGCCGCTTGACAGCACAACATTCTCACAGACAGACCCAGGCTCAGCCATCAACTGGGTGTCAGCCCCTGTCCCCATGAGAAGCGAAAAGTGGGGCCGCCCGCGCTTCAACGAAGGCACGCGGCCCGCAGCCAAAGGAAACAATCAGAGCCCCTTTTTCCACTGGTGTTGGGGGAGGGAGTGATCGGAGAGCGGGCTGCTCGCGGCAGGACGGTGACGGCTTGTTGTTCAAGCCGAGCCCATCCAACATGGCCGATCCCTCGGCCGCCAAGGCTGTCGGCCTTGTGGACACCTGTCGATTCAACGCCCAGGATACCTCTGGCGGGGGAAAACATGGCCGCCTGTCGAGGGCCTCGTCATCGCCGCTGACGAGGCCGTGCTCTCTCTTGTTCTGGCTGCGCGGTGTGAGGCGGTGTGGGGCCTAGGACAATACCGCCCGCGCTCCAGCAGAAGACCAAAATCCCCTGCGGAGAGGGGAACCCTGAGCGGTTATAGCTTGCGGCTAGGTCAAAGCTAATAACGTCAACAACCTCGCGCGATGTGTCGACGTCGGCTGGCCCTCAAGGCCCCGCCACCAGACACCATTTTTGATAGAAAAAACAGCAATTCGAACACACTAATCGCTGCCAATTCCATACCGTGGCGGTACAGGCTTTAGCAGCCCACCAGCCACTCGCCAGGCCGACCCACCCATGGCGTCGGCCGGGCGGAGCACTGTTTCAATATGTCAAAAGGACTCATGTCCATTTGACATATTGCAAATGGATTGCAAAAAGCAACCTCCATTGTGGTGTGCACCATGCAGGGGTTAATGAATAAAAGAACTAACACCACGAAAATACTGTAGAATGAGCAAGCCCATGTACACAACGTTAAGGGGAGGCGGACCAGAGAGAACCAGTCCCGCATTCATTCATAATATTCACAACAGCACACCAGCCCTAGACCTTAGCCCATTTACCCAAAAAGGTAAACAAAGCCCCCCCCGCACTACTCCCCAATAGACACCGATTGACCGTCAGCATGAATGGTTGAGAGGAGAGAAAGCTGTAGAATAGACAGACATTCTCGTAGCAGAGAGACAGAACAAACAGTAGCCCACTACACTACTATAGCATAGCGTTCAATGCTACTATGGACAGAAAACAGTCAGCTGAGCCACAACACGGGCCGCCGCTAAGTCCCATCCTGCAGTAGTATAGCTCTACTGCCACCCGCCGAGCCTCAAGCATCGGCTTCCAGGTGGAAACACCGCTCAAAACCCCGCCGGGGCACAGGATTAACGCTACCTGGCTAGGCTACCTAGCCACGGCCCACCCTGTTGTCAACCCATTTACCCGTAAAAAGGGTAAAATAGGACTCAGCAAAACCCCCACAATAGCTACCGACTGACCTTCATTGATGAACCGGGCAAGAGGAGGGAAAAGCGGCAACATCCCACGGCGGAGACATTAGAACAGCGTAGCAGTAGTGTTAGCATTTAGCATTAGCATTTAGCTTAGTTGTTTAGCAGCACGCTTCCAGGACCGCTCGGAACCCGTCCACTGCAGTGAAACGTTCACCAAACCATCCCGCCCCTGGCGCCGACACACAACATGGTTGTGTAACAAAACAAACCAGCATTACTAACACCAACATCAATGCTTGTTGACACAGGGCCTACCTGTGTACAAGCCGGCTCGATAGCCAACCTTGCACGCTGCTCCTTGATCTGCTGTCACCAGACGAGGAAACATCAGAATAGGCCCGACGTGTCGCTGAAACATGCCCGAAGATTCCAGGGGTAAGCAAACCTCCGGTAAACTTTCAACATTACGCAATTTCTCTAATCTTTTCATAACAACTAGTTACATAAGGCGTCTTGCAACCGTTATGATGGAAACGAAATAGAGGAAGAGTGTTTGGTGACCATGCCTAGTGTCTTATAGGTTACGCCTCCATAGGGGCGGGACCCGGCAGGTGATGGGCGTATTTGTTTTTTCGTTGGTGGTGTACAATAGGTACATGAGATGAGGTATATCTCGGAATGGCTTAAGAGCGGGACGCGATGGCCAAGTACGCTATATAACTGCCACGCAGTTTGCCCCTCTCATACCACTCTCTGCCACCACTCTAAGCCTATGGAGATGTTCACCTTCTTTGCAGGGCTATAACTTTTTAAATTGTATTGCTAAATTGACATTACTATGGCCCATTCAACATCGATTAGCTATCGTTCAGGATGTAGGAACGTTATACTTTTTCATTCATATATTCCTACGAAAATACCGTCTAGAATATAAGTATGTTTTTATCGTTTTCTGCAGTAATTCTAGGCCTAGTTATAGGCCTAAACGCATAATATAGATCAGTGGTTCCCAACCTTTTTCCCCCCAGGGACCCCCAAACATCTCTGATGAAATTCGCGGACCCCCTCCTAATAAGATACCATAAAATACTTATTTTTTTTTCATTTTAATAACAAACTGCTTATACACAGGCATATGCATCACAATTAGACCCACTATGCTTCTTTGACTTGTGCCTTCAATCAACAAATCTCATCTTGCACCATATGCATTTCAAAATGTTTGGCCAATATTCAAATGCTGTATTCATCCTCTCAAATTAGGCCCTAATGGTGAACGGTTTGCATTTATGGAACAAATCAATGCAACAAATTAAACTAAATATGAGACAGGAAATTCCAATCAGTAGCAGAGAGAATCTGTCCTAGCTGGGTTTAATACCTTTTTTTTGTCATTTTAATAACAAACTGCTTATACACAGGCATATGCATCACAATTAGACCCACTATGCTTCTTTAACTTGTGCCTTCAATCAACAAATCTCATCTTGCACCATATGCATTTCAAAATGTTTGGCCAATATTCAAATCCTGTATTCATCCTCTCAAATCAGTCCCTAATGGTGAACGGTTTGCATTTATGGAACAAATCAATGCAACAAATTAAACTAAATATGAGACAGGAAATTCCAATCAGTAGCAGAGAGAATCTGTCCTAGCTGGGTTTAATACCTTTTTTTTGTCATTTTAATAACAAACTGCTTATACACAGGCATATGCATCATAATTAGACCCACTATGCTTCTTTGACTTGTGCCTTCAATCAACAAATCTAATCTTGCACCATATGTATTTAAAAATTTTGGCCAATATTCAAATCCTGTATTCATCCTCTCAAATCAGGCCCTAATGGTGAACGGTTTGCATGTATGTTGAATGAAGTAAGAATCCACTGCAGTAAAAATATCCTCACCTCGAGTGGTGGTAGTAAGGTTGACTGACATGAGAATGTCCTGCTTCAGATCCTCATTTTCGATATATTGCACATAAACGATGAGCACAGCCTCGTCTGCGACAGTTGTAGTTTCATCAAGTTGTATGGCAAATGGACCCTTTCTAAGCTTTTCTGACAGCTGCTGCTCGCAATCACTTGACATCTTATCAATTCGGTCTTTCACTACATTGTTCGAGAGTGGTACTGATTTTAGTTTATCCGCCACCTGTGGGCCGCACAGTTTCTAAACCATTTTGATGCAGGCTGGTTTGATGAGCTGCTCGCCAATATTGTGCGGTTTCTTTGCTTTTGCAATTAAAAGCGAACACTCAAAGGAGGCTTCGGTAGCCTTCTGTAAATCACTGCCACCCCTGCTCCACGCTACTCTAACATCAACAGGCTTGTTCGCCTTGAGAGACTGTTCTTTCCTCCGAAAAAAGTCTGGATCCTTCCCAACGGTTTCTGGGTGCTTAGATGCCTGATGTCTCTTCAGCTTGCTGGGCTTCAGGCTCGAGTTTGCCAACTTTTCTCCACAAATCACACACTCAGGTCGTTTGTCTGGTCCCTCAGTGAAGCCCATGGTGATGTAATTTTCGCGATTGCTGTAGGTCCTAACTTTTTTTGCAGATGAGCTGCCGTCATCTCCTTTTCGTTTGTCACACATTTTCGCCTCTGGCGGCTGACTGCAGACGAGCCGAGAAAGTTAACTAGCGTGCTAGGCTAGCTACAGAAAGTGATACAGTCAACTGATTCGCGTTTTAGCGGCTACCCGGTAGCCTACTGTTAACGTTCAAAAATCATGTCTAGATGTTTATTTATTTATCTTTATTTTTTATTGTAGTGGAGAGACTATTCATGCTTCTGATGATAAAAATATATAAAAAAAAAAAAAAAAAAGACCTCAAATCATCTGTGGTCTGGCGGACCCCCTGCGCCCCCTGGCGGACCCCCAGGGGTCCGCGGACCCCAGGTTGGGAATCACTGATATAGATGATCGATCTATACAAACGCTATATAAAAAAATCCAACTGAATACGATCCTAAACGTTATGACTCATCATGCGCGGATGAAAGGGGGGGGGGGGTCGTTTATAATTCCGTGATCGTCAGTAAATGCTTTATGTAGTATGGGTGATATATTGATCAGAGCGGTGTGCATTCATAATAATAAACAATCACGCTGAAAGTAACGTTACTGTCCTCTTACCGTTCGCCGATGAGACTGCAGGAAAAAGATCCCACTTATTTGACGTCGATCGACTAGATCCATTTCCGGTTTCTATGGCGGAATAATCGGCCAAATCATATCGATTATTGAGTTATGGCAGCGATCCATATACACGGATGTGTGTCTAGAGTCCCGCAACAATATGTGACTGCCGGACGCATTTCCCAGATGCACGGAGATCACCAGAGATCCATTTCCGGTTGTAACTGGCCCGATCATCCACCAGGTGGCGGTATTGAAGCGTTGCACGGTTGTGCCGAGTCCCACTGTCTCAGCCGAGGCTGGGTGAGGGAATTATGAATACCATGGCGAAAAAATGAAATATGATCTCAATAACGTCGTACGCCGTGGAATGGCAGAATTCGCATGACCTTGAAACCCGTCGTAAGCCGTTTTTGGCGGTGGATGTGTTAAGCCCGAGCGGTCCGGTAACGGTATGAGATTGATATCACGCCATAAATAGATGAATACAGAACATATTAATGTTGTTGCGTTTCTTTTTCAAATGTAGCCAAGATTAAAGTCAAGAGCACTCTTACCCAGATAAGAAGAAAAAAAAGCCTACTGTTACGAAGGATCAGATTAAACCGAATATATATATTTATTACTTGATATATATTGCATAGTATTTGTATATCGTCTGATATCCCTTGTGTATTCTTTGTACATATACACGGAATATCCCTTTTACCTAGTACAGACCATAATATTTCGTTCTCCTATTGGACAGCGTTCCACTAGGCGCCACGGCCATACCCCCAATGTCTAGTTCAAAGTCACCGCCAAGGCTTGCCTGGACATGCCCGGTTCTGCGCAAGAATACGAGACAGGAATAAGGCTGGTACTAGATTATACACCGTACGTATAAATACGTCGCAGGTGGATACAGCAGCACTTAGCCTAAAGTCAAGTTAACCTAGAAACGTGTTACCCTCAAACGTAAAGCCTTCATCACGAGTCAACGACCAAGTGAAGTGAGCAACCTTGCATCTAAATAGTGCACTTATAACCGTGTGCGAATAGGACAGTAAAAGTGTCAGAGCTTAGTGTAATAACGTCAAGTTCGACCTAGTTAATGTGAAGTACCGCGCACCGGAGAATCTACACCGGTGAATGCAGAGCCCTTTCCAGCTGGATTATTGCTTTGGTCCTGTGGCTGTTGGAGCGGAGGAGAATCGTCTACACCCACTACTGTGTGGGATTTACCCGTGAGGAACATCACTCGAGCCCGTCTCTAGGAGAGGCTGGCTGGCTTTCACCTATGCTGCACGCATACTTGGATTATAGCTGCTGCTTTCGTCTGCCGATCAAGGGAGTAATGTACCGTCTCCCGTAGCTGGAGTTTATTGATTCCCCGGTGATCCAGACTTTGCATTCGAACATTTCCTCCCCCTGCTGGCCTACAACCGGAGGGACCCTACTAGTATCTCCCGCTGCCCTACTAGTGTACCATAGATATAATTCCTAGGATACAGGTGGTATTCATTATCTCCTGCGTAATATTATAATGGACTTACGCTCTTGACTTACTCACGCACATTCTTCGCCTTACAAGCGCGACTCTAAGTAAAGTAATGTAATCTACTATTATTGCTGCTAATAAATATTATTCTAACCGAGATTTGTGTGGAACCGTGTCATTGTGGAGGTGTTCATATCATATACCTGTGTACTGTATGGCCAGTAGTAATGTACATAAGACAGTAGTGGTTTAATGATACCATACTTATTAATACAGTCAGGGAATTGTACCCCTCAGTTACAATTGGTCCTTCGAGCCGGATGGTAATTAGCGTAATATTAATATAATATTAATATTAACATGGCCGATGATGAACACTCCACAAACGGTTCTCCTAAGCTAGATCGCCCGGAGCGCAGACGTCAGCCACCTCCCTATCTAGAGGCATACGCTGTCAATCTAATACCTAGCTTTATAAAGAAGTTAAATACGGATAAAATAAATAAAGCGGATAGTCAAAGTATGTCAAACCCTACCGACCAGGCGACCCCGCCAGTAGAGACCCTAGTGGGTTCTAACGTAACTGACCAAGCTCACGGGGGGGACCAGGAGGGACATGACATGACTTTACCCCCCGACAACGCCAACGGGACGGTCCCCGGAGAGCTCCAGGATAAAGAAAGCGCTCCAGGGACGGAACCCGACCCACTACCAGAAGAGACGCACACCCAGGAGATGGACCTCCTCGGAGCGTGACAGGAGAACGGATCTCCAACAAGCACTGCCAGAAGCCGATCACCTCCGCCTGTGTCTTCCCCCAGCGAAGCGGACAAGATGCTGGCGCAGGCACTCATCGCCACCCTGGCAGCCTCCACCGAACGCGATCGACTTCAGGGTGAACGCGATCGACTCCAAGCGCAACAGACGAGCGAGCGCGAACAAGCTGCAGACGAACGAGAGCGCCTTCACGCGCAACTCCAAGCGCAAGCCCTCAGTGAACGCGAACATTCTGCAACCGAGCGAGAGCGCTTCCAGGCGCAACAAAGGAGTGAAGACGACCGCATAAGACTGGAGACCAGACGCCTTCAGACAGAAGAGAACATTGAAAGAAGCCGTGCCGAGGCGCAGCACGCCGCCGCCAATGCGCAGCGCGACGCCGCCAATGCCCAGCGCGAAGCAGCGCGCGACGCCGCCCATGCCCAGCGCGAGGCAGAGCGCGACCGGCTGCAGGCGCAGCTGATGGACAAATTGATTGCCATGGCGACACCCCCTCTCTCCGCACGGAGCTCCCGGAGATCGTCAAGACAAGGGTCTAGGACACATTCCCCTACCCGACCAAGCGACCCGGGACCCCGCCAACAGGAGGATCCTGTCCACGTCTCCGAACCCCCTCCCCGGCCGGTCCATACGAGACCCAGCAACCGGGAAGAACCGGACCACGCCGAGAGACTGAACAGAAGACTCCAGGACCTAGCAGAGGAAGAGGAAGAGGAGGAATGTCAAGCCGACCAGCAGCAACGTACTCTGGACCAGGAGGCCCAGTACAGCCCCGACCAGCAGCAACGTACTCTGGACCAGGAGGCCCAGTACAGCTCAGACGTCAGCCCCGAGGCACTGCGCTACAAACCCCCGACTCAACTCACGGGTGAGTTTGACGCACCGCCAGCCCCGAGGAACAGCACCTGGGTACCCGACCTTCGGTACCCACCAAGTACCAGCCCAAGACGACGCGCACGGGGAGACTCGCCCAGGAGGCCTCTCCCCCAACGCTCACCGATGTGCCAGCCATCCATGGCATCGTACCTTGGCACACCGACGTTCCCGGACTTCACACACGAGAACAGAGCACAGTACACAGAGCTACGAATGTGCTTAGAGACAATGATGTCCGATGTACCGGATGAAACGTACAAGTATGCTATCCTACTCAAGCACCTGAAGGTGCCCAGAGCGCACAATATAGCGCTGGCATATTCCAACTCTACTACCCCATACACCGCGGCTCTAGTAGCCCTCGACCAACGTTATGGACGCGTATGGGACTACGTGATACAGGAGATAAGAGACATTGACCATCTCCCCCCAGCCAGAGACAACAGAGCATTAGATGACCTCTCTATCAAGGTACAGTCCCTGGTAGGGATGCTGGGGTCCCAAAAGGAAAAAGGGATATACGAACTGTACGCTAACTCTAATGTAGAGAGAATATTAGAGAAGCTCCCTCCCGCCCGACAAGAGCGTTTTCGGCGGCAGAGAGACCACGTGACCCCAACGGCCCAGAGGCATCCCTCCTAGACCTGTCTGAGTTCCTCGCCAGGGAGGTCAGCAGCTTACGACTGGACACGTTCGTATGGAGTGGACCAAGCCCAAGACCAGGACCTCGGGGATTAAATGATAACCGCCGGTCGGTGACCGTTATGCACCAAGCCGAATCAGTACCGCAGCACAAGAACCACAACACCCCCTCGACGAAAGAGGAGTGGAAGATTGAATGCCAGTACTGTGAAGGGGAACATCGGCTGTATCAATGCGACACTTTCGGGAAGCTGACCACGGACGAGGTGAGTCAGTGGATCAAGGACCACCGCCGCTGCTTCCGCTGCACGCGCAGCCATATGGCAGCTGAGTGCCGCTTGAAGAAGAAGTGCAGCAGGTGCGGTGGCGCCCACTTGGAGGTCCTGCATGACATCAACAGGCGTCAGCCAGGACAACAGAGTGGGCCCGTCGCGGTAATGTACCATGCCGAGGCGGTGGCACCAGTACCGAAGAGCCACCAGACCGCCCCCTACTGTTCCTACTGCGACGGCGGACACTGGATGGCACAGTGCGCCGAATATAAGACACTGAACCCCGCCCAAGTTGACCAGTGGCGTGAGGCGGCCCAGGCGGGCGCCGCTTACCGCGCAGCACTGTGCGGGGCCCACCAGACTATCCAAAGCAACCGACCAACAGGAGTGCTCCACATTGACCAGCATAGCGGGACCCCCCGAGTGCTCATCAAAGTGGTCAGAGTGCTCCTGAGCTACGAGGACAAGGTCCTGGACACTTACGCCGTCCTGGACGATGGGTCTGAAAAGACTCTCCTCCTCGCTTCCGCCGCAGCCCAGTTGGGCCTGCGGGGTGCCAAAGGTACCATGACAATACGCACCATCAGAAGGGACCAGAAGACCATAAAAGGTGAAAAGGTCTCCTTCAAGATAGCAGCGGTGGACCAGCCCGAGAAGCAGTATAGTATTACCAACGTCTTCACCAGCCACGACATAGGCCTGTCCCAGTACACCTACCCCATCCCACAGCTGATGGCGAAGTATGTGCACCTACGTCAACTACCTATACCGCTTATCGACGGCGCCACACCGACCCTGCTCATCGGCTCCGACCACGCGGACCTCATTCTCCCAATTGAGGCGGCCCACATCGGACCCAAAGGATGCCCAGTCGCGGTTCAGACCCGACTGGGGTGGACGCTCCAGGGCCCCCTCTACGGACTTGACAGTCAACCCACGTCTACACTCTGCCTACACACAAAGGCGAGCGACACCGGCCACTCCCTCGTACAGCCCGTTGAGAGGCTATTGACATTAAGCGAGAGGCCTGTGAGAGAACCGTGGGCACAAGAGGGAGTTCGGAACTCCACCCCCCTCAGCTGCGCTCCAGACGTAGCTGACCTCGAACCCAGCACCCCAAGCGACTCTTTGATGGGGCGGCCGGAACCGGCCCCTCCTCAGACGGGGTACAGAGCAAACAAGAGAAACAGACGGAGGAGGTGGAGGCGCAGCCAAGCACAGATCAAAGCAGTCTCAGGCCCGCTTCCTCCTAACCCCCCTACCATCCCTTCCAGCCCGTCAGAAACGGACCAAGGACGGGGACAACTTAAAAGTGGACACAGTCGTCGTGATCATAGACCAGTCACTACCCCGAGCTGCGTGGCCGGCCGGCCGCGTAAGCAAAGTGATCACTGGTGCCGACGGAAAGGTCAGAGCGGCAGAAGTGCTCGTCCAGGGGCGGACATACACCCGACCCGTGGCGAGGCTGATAGAGTTGCCAAGGCTCCCCGACTCTCCTAATGATGACCATGACCCACTGACTTTGTGAATTGCCCTACCCTCACAACGGACATTGAGTAGTGGACAGTGTGGTTAATCTGTCTCTGCTTATCTAATTAGGTGCGGACTAATTAGGAGGCGGCTGTTACGAAGGATCAGATTAAACCGAATATATATATTTATTACTTGATATATATTGCATAGTATTTGTATATCGTCTGATATCCCTTGTGTATTCTTTGTACATATACACGGAATATCCCTTTTACCTAGTACAGACCATAATATTTCGTTCTCCTATTGGACAGCGTTCCACTAGGCGCCACGGCCATACCCCCAATGTCTAGTTCAAAGTCACCGCCAAGGCTTGCCTGGACATGCCCGGTTCTGCGCAAGAATACGAGACAGGAATAAGGCTGGTACTAGATTATTCACCGTACGTATAAATACGTCGCAGGTGGATACAGCAGCACTTAGCCTAAAGTCAAGTTAACCTAGAAGCGCGTTACCCTCAAACGTAAAGCCTTCATCACGAGTCAACGACCAAGTGAAGTGAGCAACCTTGCATCTAAATAGAGCACTTATAACCGCGTGCGAATAGGACAGTAAAAGTGTCAGAGCTTAGTGTAATAACGTCAAGTTCGACCTAGTTAATGTGAAGTACCGCGCACCGGAGAATCTACACCGGTGAATGCAGAGCCCTTTCCAGCTGGATTATTGCTTTGGTCCTGTGGCTGTTGGAGCGGAGGAGAATCGTCTACACCCACTACTGTGTGGGATTTACCCGTGAGGAACATCACTCGAGCCCGTCTCTAGGAGAGGCTGGCTGGCTTTCACCTATGCTGCACGCATACTTGGATTATAGCTGCTGCTTTCGTCTGCCGATCAAGGGAGTAATGTACCGTCTCCCGTAGCTGGAGTTTATTGATTCCCCGGTGATCCAGACTTTGCATTCGAACATTTCCTCCCCCTGCTGGCCTACAACCGGAGGGACCCTACTAGTATCTCCCGCTGCCCTACTAGTGTACCATAGATATAATTCCTAGGATACAGGTGGTATTCATTATCTCCTGCGTAATATTATAATGGACTTACGCTCTTGACTTACTCACACACATTCTTCGCCTTACAAGCGCGACTCTAAGTAAAGTAATGTAATCTACTATTATTGCTGCTAATAAATATTATTCTAACCGAGATTTGTGTGGAACCGTGTCATTGTGGAGGTGTTCATATCATATACCTGTGTACTGTATGGCCAGTAGTAATGTACATAAGACAGTAGTGGTTTAATGATACCATACTTATTAATACAGTCAGGGAATTGTACCCCTCAGTTACACCTACCATTGGTCAATTTCCCCCAAATACGATTTTAAAAACTTGTTTTATTAGGTATTATATATTAGCATTGACATCTCATTTAGTAATGTCAATACTGAACTGGCTCTTGACAATCGCGCAGTCGTTCAGTATTGACATTACTAAATGAGATGTCATGCTAATGTCATGTTCTACAGTACCTGCATTTTTCACGTCTGGTCAATGTTAGCATGGTGTTATTCACCGTCAAAGATGAAAAAAGGAAAGAAAATGTATATTCTCCTTTGGTTCATTACAATTTACCTAGTAACAGACACAATATTTATGACACTGGGAATACATTCCCTGAGATCCATAGATGTCCCTAGATACCAAGAACATGCAAATGGACCTTGTAGAAGTGGAGTAATCTTTCATGTATTTTTAGGCAATTTTTCAGAAAATATGGCTAGGGCTTAAGAGGTTAAGCTCTCTGCATTGTGTATTGCAGGCTGTGCTTGCGCACCAAGCTGGTTCAGAGGTGTACAAGTGTGTTTGTATAAATTATATCCATGTACATTTTTATGCAGCTGCTTGTTTCTGTCACTTTCAACCCCCAGATGTTCGCTCTGTGCATGTGTGTGTTTATATACGTGTGTGTATATATATATATAACTCATACACATTCATGTGTGTATGAGTTATTCACATGATATGTCTGCGTGAGTGTGTGTGTGTGTCTGTGTGTCTGCGTGTGTGTGTGTCTGTATATCTAGGTGCTGCGTATACTCATGCTTCCTGCACGTATGAGTATGAGTATGTGTGTGTGTGTGTGTGTGTGTGTGTGTGTGTATGTGTCTGTGTGTGAGAGAGAGGGTCTGTGTGTGAGAGAGTGCAGATATGCTCATGCATATTGCACGTATACGTGTCTGTGTGTATGTATATGTGTATGTGTGTGTTTATGCATCTTTTCAGTTTATTTTTCTCAATAATTCATTAGATTCATCAGGCCTTGCTATTTTGTTCTGATGAAAGATCATCCCTGTGTCTGTGTAACGGAGGTACCGCGTGTCTATCCACAGTCACGATGGACAGTGTAGTGAAGTGGCTGTGGACGTTAAGCGGTACTGCAAGTAAACTCACTCCCCAGAGTAGTGTTGTCAAAAATATCGATACATATCGATTCTGAATATTTAAAACGGTTTCGATACTCATTTCCCGAAATATCGATATTTAATTATTCATAAAAATTTTTTTAAGGAAGTTGCATTGTTCATTTCAATACCTGTAATAGTACAGTAGTCCACACACACACACATGTGCATTCAGTTAAGTCGGAATATGACTGTAATAACAGTTCAGTTTGTCAGGTACATGCAACACAGTGTTTACATCTGTCTGCTTGAGAAAATACCATGTTCTGCAATATAAATTATTGAAGTGAGATGAACAGTTATTTTTAAATGTGTGATCTAAAGATAAACAAAGGGTTTTAAAAGTGTTATATTTATCTTCTCTTATAGTACCAGAGAGAAGCTGAGGAGAATCAACCAGCAACAAAAGCTAAATTTGTTAAAAAAAAATATATATATATATATATATATATATTTTTTTGGTATTGAAATTATCGATAATATCGATACTTTTCAAGGTATCGTATCGAAGTCGAAATTCCAGTATCGTGACAACACTACCCCAGAGGCGTCCAGACACATTACCAAGAAGTGAGTTCACCTCTTGGTATAGTGGTCTGTGAGGCCGTCCGCGGCGCGGGAGACCGGGGTTCAACTCACACTCAGGGCGATCCCTTAACAGGGGTCGAATCGAAACACAACGCAGAGCAATATGACACAGGTTACATCTGCACACATAGCACACAATTAAAGACCAGAACATGGCTTTTAGCAGGACAGGACGTCACGCCCCAACGACTGGAAATCAGTCTCCGAACCATATCCGACAAAACATACAAGCACCATGCCACCATCCCATTGATCCTGGGAAAAAAATACCCCTTATGTCCTTTTTGAACCCTTTCAGGTGTTAACTAACTTAACAATATGAACAGTCCCAGGTTACGTCTTGTTACTGGGGCCAATGTTGTTCACCTAGTAACAAAATATCAAAATAATTCTTCTGAAAAGGCCTGTTGATGGTTTCACTGGAAGTATGTTGCTAGGGAACAGTTTGGATCCAAATGTATTTCCTATTGCATTAGCAAACATTGCAACAGGAAATACATTTTACATAAAAAATGTGAGGATTGGTCCGATTCCGCACGCTTCAAGGTACCAATTACCCTCGCGCACCTGAAGTGAGTTCTAATCAGCTCGGTGGAGCCCTTTATATACTCTGGTGTTCCTAACGTTCTGTGTCGGGTCGTTTTGGATTACCACTGGCTGCTGCTTGTTCCGCTCCCTTGTTGTTCCTCGTCTGTTTCTCTCCAGGACGTCTATGGAAGTCGCCGCTGTTGCTTTGCTCTGCCATCCGTTGGATCTGTGCCTCGTTGCCCGCTTTGCGCAATTGCGCCTTGGTGAGTTTTGGAACGTACTTTTTTTGGATACTCTGTTTTTCTCGCATTTTCCTGGACTCGGGACCTTTCTGTTTTTTGTGTGTTTGGGTAACACTGAAGAGGAGCCGCTTGTTGTTGTTACTGACTCAGCTAAACAATTCTGGACTGCTTTGTATTCCGTTCGCTCGTCTTGTTGACATTATCTCTCTCTCTGTTTTCCCGAGTGGATCGTCAAGTAGCTGCAGAGCCGCAGAGTCAGAGGCGCAACGCCACAGTGCCGTCTCTGCTCTGAAGACGAGCTGCAGAGCCGCAGACAACTCTGCCAAGAACATTTTCTCCCCTTGTGCTTTTTGTTGTTTTCGCTCATTTCTGTTTTGTAAATAAATACGCCCTGGTTTTTGGCTAACTCTGAACTACCTGTCTGTGCCGTGCTGTTGGGGTTGTTTACAAACCATAACATTACGACCCGACCATATCGACCCCAGCCGACACAGACAGAGTAAGGGCAGCGTTGGCGGTCCAGATCGAGTTAACCAACGACCACACCCAACAGTTAGGTGCGGCTGCTGTGCAGGACCTCCGGGCCCAGGTCCAGCCTATTCAGGAGTCTCTTAACACTCTGGCCACCCAGCAGACAACCCAGGGTAATCAGCAGGCTGATATTCTGCACCAGCTACAGGCTCTCAGTGCAGCATTTAACACCCTGCTTTTAACCCCACCTGTCCCAGGAGTCCCAGCCAGATCACCACCCGCAGCCGCGACAGACCCCGCACCTCCCAACCTCGCACCTCGGGAGCCCCGTCTCTCCGAACCACGTTTGTTCGACGGTAACTTCGAGGATTGTGCCACATTCATCATGCAATGTGAGTTGGTTTTCCTTCATCAACCCAGCCGATTTACGTCAGAGGGAGCCCGAGTAGCTTACATGACTAACCTGCTCACAGGCCGAGCAGCACAGTGGGTTACTGCTTCCTGGTCTATGAGGGCTGATTTTTGTTTCTCCTACCCAGACTTCGTGGCAGAGCTCCGAAGGGTTTTCCACCACCCAGCTCGTGGCCAGGACCCAGGAGCTCGGTTGGGCACCTTCCGGCAGGGCAGTGGCAGTGTCACCGACTACGCGCTGGAGTTCAGACTGGCCGCAACCGAGAGCGGTTGGAACGATCGGGCGATTCATCTCACCTTCCTGAGGGGGCTCAACGATGCTGTAAGGGACCAGCTCGCGACCCGAGAGGAGCCCGATTCTCTCGAGGGCCTAATCAGCCTTGCTATTCGCCTCCGGGAGAGAAGCCGTGAGAGAGCCCGACTGGGACCCCCAGACGTTCCCCAGACCCCCCGTACTCGTGACAGTACTGCTCCCGCCTACCTCCGGTCAATGGTCTCTAACTACACACCCTCAAGACCCCTACGCTCTGCATCTTCTGGCCGCCTCAGACCTACTCCTATCCAAGCTCCGGGAGGGTCATCAAAGAGAAGTCGCCTATTCTCAGTCCTTGCCCCACAATGGTGGAATGAACTACCCACCCCAGTTAGGACAGCCGAAACACGTCCAATCTTTCGCCGTCGACTAAAGACTCACTTCTTCAACCATTATCTGAATTAAAAAAAAAAAAAAAAAAAAAAAAACTAACCATACTGTCATGCACTTGTCCTAATAAACTAACCTACACTGTAGCACTCAACACTTTGATGAACATTGTTACTCAGCTGATAGAGTTGTGCTCTTCCTGATGGCTTGTCGTACAGAACTTGTAAGTCGCTTTGGATAAAAGCGTCAGCTAAATGACTAAATGTAAATGTAAATGTACTGCTGTCCGTTCTGCCCCCTCCGCGACTGGTGGTCCTTTCCCCTCCCGGTCTGTGACCGAGGAGGAACCCATGCAGCTGGGACGCACACACCTTAGCCAGGCTGAACGGGAGTCCAGGCTCAGGTCCGGCCTTTGCCTCTACTGCGGCCGGGATGGACACTGTAACTGAGGGGTACAATTCCCTGACTGTATTACTAGATATGATACTTACTACCACTACCTTTGTACTTAATATTCGGCCACCCAGTACACGGCATAAATATATTATCATGAACACTCTCACGTAGATGAAACGGATCCAACACAAATGTACGAATTAGAAACAGGTCTTTATTTCCTACACAGCGATGGTGTGTAGAATAAGCACTTAATCACTTAATTACATTTATGAATTGAAATAGTATGCACTTTTATGGCAAGGAGTATTCGTCGGTATATCAATAGATAATGTCCAATCTCTGAAGGCGCAGGTGGTAAATATACGACCTGGAATAGTTAAGGAATAACAGCAATGATACTTTAATGATTATAGGCTGGATACACTAGAGGGGGTTAATCCGGTCGCTTGTAAGCCGACAGGAGTAGGAGGGGGGGGGGGGGTAGAATCCAGCTGCCTCGTCCGGCCAAGGGTATCCCAGGAGAACCCACTGTAGTGCCGTTCAATGCGCCGGCGATCCTTGGACCACAGATGAAAGCAGGTGGACTCTTTGTGGGCCGGCTCTCTCCGGTCCACGGGGGAGAGATGTGGAGAGACCTCGTCTTGCAGAGCGTCTCCTCACCTTGCGTCCTCTCCAGGGGGGGGGGGTTCCAACACACGGTAGTGTCGGGGGTCTTTATCCATAGAATAATCAAAGTATCCAAAGCATAATCCGTGCCTGGGAAGGCGGGCTGTCGTCGGTAGAATAATCCGGTATACAGGTCCACTCGCTCGTCGGCTCTGGGGCTCCTCGGGTGCAGCTTCACATAGGGTCAACCACCCTGGGTAAGCAGCCAGTTCTCTGCCCGAAACGATGGGGTACTGACTACGGTAGTATTCTCACCGCACGAAGCACTATATATTAACAGACTATTATTAGCTTAATAGACTACGTCCAACTCGACGATATAGTGCCAAATATGACTATTCAAATATTAATATACACGATGTCTCAATACCGATGGTAGGCCGAACTTGGCCTTACTCCCACACGTGGCATCGCGGGGAGGCTTTACGTCTGTGACTCTATTGGAGGGTAAGAAACTGGACTGAAAAGAAAGTCCTACTTTAGTAGCGCAGTATATATACGCACTATGAACAAATAGTCCCATTAGTGGTGCGGTAGCCAAATTCCTACGCGGAACTAGGACTTGTTCGTACATGTCGAGCGGTACGTTTGAACTGGGTCTGAGGGGTATGGCAGCCTGGCACCAAGGTCTCGACCAATAGTAGAATGGAGACTATTATGGGATGTTCAGTAGGCTAGAATGGATATTCAATGCATATTGTACAAGGAATATACAAGGGATATCAGGGAATATTAGAGAATATACAAATACAATTAAATATATATATATAAATAAATATATATATTCGGTTTAATCTGGCCCTTCACAACAGCCACCCCCTGAATAGGTCCCAGACCTAATCAGTTAAACGGAGACAGATTAATCGCGTTGTCTATTTACACATAAGGGTTTGCTGTAGGGGTCAGTCAACTTCACAAAGTCATAGGGTTGTAGGGTCATGGTCATCATCGATTGTGTCTGGGAGTCGAGGCAGTTCTATGAGCCTTGCCACGGGACGGGTGTAAGTGCGACCCTGGACGAGCACTTCAGCTGCTCGGACCTTGCCGTCGGCACCGGTGATCACTTTGCTTACGCGGCCGGCCGGCCACATAGCTCTGGGCAGTGATTGATCAATAATCATGACGACTGTTCCTTCTGTCAAATTGTCTCTCTCCTTTACCCACTTCTGGCGGGTCTGTAGAGACGGTAGGTAGTGCAGTAGGAAACTGTTCCAAAACTTGTCGGCTAATACTTGGCTGTACCTCCACATTCGTCGGCCGTTCGCTTCTTCAGGCCGGTACATTGTCTGGGGTAATGCAGGATCTAGCCGCCCCATCAGGAGTGTGTTGGGGTCTGCTTCTGCGTGATGTACATCCTCATCGTATTTCTTTATAATCAGCTCTGTGACCTTGTGTCGGCTGTTCAATACGATCGGGTATTTAATGTCATCCGGTAGATTGGGGGCTCTGCGTAGGTGACCACCCACTCTGATGAGGGTGTGAGCGTCGCTCTCGGGGGCCAGGTGAATTAATCTGCTGTCGGATGGGACGGGCTTTCCTCCCTGTAGACAGGCCAATTCATCGGGGAACGAGTCTCTCTGGGCTCGCTGCAGTAGAAGCAATTCTGCTTCCTCGTAGTTAGCCGCTGACATATCAGCGGGGGACTTGCACTCCGGGTGGTACCGCAGGAATGTTCTTTGTTGTGCACTCTCTATGGACGTGCAATCGTTTATGTTAGGGTCGGTGGAGGCTACGGTGCTCAATCCACAGAACACAGACTTCTTAATTTCCACCTCCTCTGGACTTGCTTCCCTCGGGATAGGCATGGGCCACTGTCCTTCCGGGAGTCTTAGGAATGCGGGGCCGTCACTGTAGACATTGCGACGGGTGAGGTCATCCAGGGGCATCCCCCGGGTGATGACGTCAGCTGGGTTCTGTTTTGTATCAACGTAGCGCCACTCTGTTTCTCCGGTTAACTCTTCGGTTAGGTCTTGAATCTCTGTGACTCTGACTCCCACGAAGACTTTGTACTTGCATGAGTCCGATTTGATCCAGGCGAGTACCGTCGTGGAATCTGACCACAGGATTGTTCTAGACACCGGTATGGTGAGCTCACGTTGGATGAGCGTGGCTAGGTGCGCTCCGGCTAGGGCTGCGCAGAGCTCTAGACGTGGGATAGATTGTTGCTTGCGTGGGGCTATTCTCGAGCGGGCGAGGACAAATGCTGTGTAGATCTCTCCCCCCTGGTCTTGGGCCCGCAAGTAGGCTACTGATCCGTATGCGACCTCTGAGGCGTCACTGAAGACGTGTAAGTCCATTTTACATGTCTCTGGCCTCACCGTGGGTGGGAAGTAGCTTCGGCGCATATTAACGCCTGGGAGTGAGTGGAGCTCCATCTCCCACTCTCTCCAGGTGGATGCAAGGTGTGCGGGAATGGGGTCGTCCCAGCCCTGGTCCTTGTCCCACAATGCTCGTACAATAATTTTTGCCCTGGTGGTGTACGGTAGAATACATCCTAGCGGGTCATATTGTCGGGCGAGTGTTGTGTACACACTCCGTCTGGTGGTCGGCGCCGCCGCCGGCCTTCCCTGTTCCGTAGTCAGGGACTTGTGTCTGTAGTGAAGCGAATCTGTTTTGAATCGCCACACCAATCCCAGGGTCATCTCCTGGGCTTCTCCCGGGATTGTAGCCATCCAGGTCTCGCTGCTGGCTGCCTTGTCCTCGGAGGAGAGGCTGCGCAGTACTTGCGGATCGCTGCTGGCCCACTGCCTGAGATCAAAGCCGCCTTTGATCAATGAGGCGCGGAGTTTAATCAGGAGAGCCTCGGCTTCTTCCTGGGTTGAAAGGCTTTGTAGACAGTTGTCTACGTAGAAGCTGTTCTTTACGCTGTGTCGGACCTCTTCGTCCGCTGCTGGGTCCTCTGCTACATGTTTCTGTAGTGCAAATGTCGCACAGCAGGGGCTGCACGTCGTTCCGAAGGGGGGGACTTCCCATTGGTAGATGGCTGGGTGCTCATCTCCTGGCTTCTCTCTCCATAGGAACCGTAACAGGGGCTTGTCCGCCTCTACTAATCTCACCTGCAGGAACATTCCTTTAATGTCCCCGCTGATGGCCACCTTTTCCTGGCGGAAGCGAAGTAGAACGCCGAGTAGGGAGGGGCCGAGTGTGGGACCGGGCAGTAACTCTTTATTCAGATTTTGGGATCCGATCTGGTAGCTGCAGTTAAATACTATGCGGTCTTTACCGTTGTGATGGACCTTGTGGTGAGGCACGTACCACGATTCAGTGGTCTGGTCAGCCTCTTTAATGTCCATCTTTGTGACGTGTCCCGCTGTGATGAGCTTCTCAATCTCAGCGCGGTATACACTCTCTTGGGCGGGGTTCTTGGCTAAGCGCCGCTCCGTGTTCAGCAGGTACCGTTCTGTGGCGTCTGTCTTGGCGTGGAAAGTAGGCATTCCTTCTCGCCGCAGGAGTGGCGTGGCGTATCTCAACACGCCGTTGACCGGGACTCTCTTGGTCCCTGTCTCGAGGAGGTGAATGGCGTAAATGTCATCTTTAGAGCGAATGTCTTTCTTTCCATTCTTAAAGGGCATTTGTTCCAAGCTCCATAGTCGCTCTACGTGTTGCAGGAGTGCGGTTTCTCCCTCTGTGACTCGGGAGTGGAGACATCTAGTGGCTGTACTTCGGTTGAGAGATTTGGCGAGCGGGCCTTGGAGAGTCCATCCCAAACGGGTCTCGACTGCTGCAGGGCAGCCTCGGGGTCCGGTATGAACCCGGTCTATCGGGACAATGAGGTCTGCATGGTCGGAGCCTATCAACAGGGTCGGCATAGCATTGTCTATGAGCGGGATCGGTAACTTGCGCAGATGTGCATATTTCTCCATCAGCTTGGCGACGGGGTATGTGTACCGCGACAGTCCTATTTCTTGGCTGGTGAAAGCGTCTGCAATCTGGTACCGTCGCTCAGGCTGGCCGCTTGCTGCGATAGAGAATGAGACATTCTCGCCCTTTATCGTCTTCAAATCTCGTCTTATTGTCCGAATTGTCATTTGGGTTTCGCTTCCCCGCAGCCCTAGCTGGGCCGCAGCGGAGGCGAGCAGCAGGGTCTTCTCTGACCCGTCATCGAGGACGGCGTAAGTGTCCAGGACTTTATTCTGGTAGCTTAGTGTCACACGCACTACTTTTAGGAGTACTCGGGCTCCACTGCTGCTGGCGGGATCGATGTACATGACGCTCGCTTTGCGGCTGGATGGTGCAGGTGAAGGGCGCCGTCTGTTACTGTCGTGAAGTATGTCCAGATGGGCTCCATCGCACTTGGTGCACCTTTTCTTTAAGCGGCATTCGGCTGCCATGTGTGAGCGCGCACAGCGAAAACAGCGCTTGTTGGACTTTATCCATTGACCTGCTTCCTCCGCGTTCAGCTTGGGGAAGGAGTCACATTGCGCTAGCCAGTGTTCTTTCTCACAGTAGGGGCACACTATCTTCCACTTCTCCGTTCTGGAGGGGGTACTGTGGCTCCTGCTGCTCGGTACTGACTCCGATTGGTGCATCACAGTCACCGATCTTCTTCCATCATTTAGTCGTCTGGTTCCTTCTCTGGAGCCAGGGGTGCTCCGTCCGAATGTATCTAGCCGTAGGCTGCTGACTTCTCTCGCCAGGAAGTCTGCTAGATCGAGGAGGTTCGGTTCGGGGCCATTCGGGTCTCTGTGGTCCCTCTGCCGCCTAAAGCGCTCCTGACGAGCGGGCGGCAGCTTCTCCAGGATCCTTTCCACATTTGAGTTGGCGTAAAGTTCATACTTCCCCTTCTCTCTTTGCGCTCCCAACATCCCTACCAGGGACTGCACTCTGATGGACAGGTCGTCCAGTGCTCGATTGTCTATTGCTGGGGGTAAGCGGTCGATGTGTCGGATCTCCTGGATCACGTAATCCCATATGCGCCCATACCTCTGGTCCAATGCTACCAGCGCTGCTGTGTATGGGGTGGTGGAAGTCGCGTAGGCGAGCGCTATATTATGTGCGCGGGGCACCTTTAAGTGCTGCAGTAGGATGGCGTATTTGTGGCGTTCATCCAATACATCCACCAACATGGTCTCCAGACACATGCGGAGTTCTGTATACTGGGCCCGGTTCTCTTGGGTGAAGTCGGGTACCATAGGCGTGCTAATGTATGACGCTGACTGTGGATACATCGGCGAGCGTTGGGGGAGAGGCCTCCTAGGCGAGTCTCCTCCCGCTCCTTGGTATGGGCTGGTACCGGCAGTGTACCATGGCCCGCTTGTCCAGGTGCTGTTCCTCGGTGCGGGTCGTGCGTCGTGCTCACCCGTGTATAGAGTCGGGGGTCTGTAGCGCAGCTCCGCGGGAGTATAGCCTGGGCTGTACCGGACCTCCTGGTCCGGTAGAGTACTGTGCTGTCTTCGGGCGTGGTTCTCCTCCTCTTCCTCTTCGTCTTCAGTTAGGTCATCCAGTGCTTGTAGTCTCTGGTTTAGCCTCTCCACAGGATATGCTGCTCCTTCCCGGTTGCTAGGTCTCGCTTGGACCGGTGGGGGGAGGTGGTCTGTGGGGGGTATAGACCTCGTCTGTTGGACAAGTTCAGGGTTGTTTACTCGGCTAGGGGATGCCGCCCTGGAGGTGTGTCTAGACGAGTTCCTGGAGCCTCTGGCGGAGGGAGAGGGTGTTGTCCGTCTGATCAGCTGTTCTATTAGTTGCGCTTGCTGTCTGTCGCGCTCTGCGTCCCATAGAGCACCAGCAGCTGCTCGCTGGCTGTCTGCTCGGTCTCGGGCCACATTCTCTTCCATCTGAATGCGTCTTATTTCCAGGCGTATGTGCTCTTCTTCGCTCCGTTGCTGTATCTGCAATCGATCGCGTTCACCCTGGAGTCTATCGCGTTCAGTAGAGGCTTTCAGGCTGACGAGGAATGCCTGCTGTAGGGTCCTCTCTGCCTCGCTGGGAGAAGGCGGTTGTATAGGGGAGCCTTCCCTCGGGGTACTCCTTGCGGAGCCTTGGAGCTCTATCTCCACGGTGCTCTCCCCGTCTTCTTCCGTGCCGAGTTCTCTCTCGGTAGCGTTGTATTCCTCCCGGGACTCATCGGGGACTACTTCTTCAGTACTGGCGGGGTGTGAAGTCATGTCTGGTTCCCACTGGTCCCCACCGTGAACTTGGTCAGTTACATTAGAGCCCGTAGGGGCCTCTATGGTCGGGGTAGTCTGGGCGTTGGGGTTAGACATACTTTTACTTTCTAGTTTTACCGCGTTTACTGTTAGTAGAAGACTAGGTTGTTGACTGACAGCGTAAGCCTCTAAGTACTGAGGGAGCCGTCGTTCGCGCTGCGGGCGTTGGTTAGGAGGATCGTTTCGTGGAGTGTTCATCATAGGCCATTTCAATATTAATAACACTATATTAATATTACACTAATTACCCTCCGGCTCGAAGGACCAATTGTAACTGAGGGGTACAATTCCCTGACTGTATTACTAGATATGATACTTACTACCACTACCTTTGTACTTAATATTCGGCCACCCAGTACACGGCATAAATATATTATCATGAACACTCTCACGTAGATGAAACGGATCCAACACAAATGTACGAATTAGAAACAGGTCTTTATTTCCTACACAGCGATGGTGTGTAGAATAAGCACTTAATCACTTAATTACATTTATGAATTGAAATAGTATGCACTTTTATGGCAAGGAGTATTCGTCGGTATATCAATAGATAATGTCCAATCTCTGAAGGCGCAGGTGGTAAATATACGACCTGGAATAGTTAAGGAATAACAGCAATGATACTTTAATGATTATAGGCTGGATACACTAGAGGGGGTTAATCCGGTCGCTTGTAAGCCGACAGGAGTAGGAGGGGGGGGGGGGTAGAATCCAGCTGCCTCGTCCGGCCAAGGGTATCCCAGGAGAACCCACTGTAGTGCCGTTCAATGCGCCGGCGATCCTTGGACCACAGATGAAAGCAGGTGGACTCTTTGTGGGCCGGCTCTCTCCGGTCCACGGGGGAGAGATGTGGAGAGACCTCGTCTTGCAGAGCGTCTCCTCACCTTGCGTCCTCTCCAGGGGGGGGGGTTCCAACACACGGTAGTGTCGGGGGTCTTTATCCATAGAATAATCAAAGTATCCAAAGCATAATCCGTGCCTGGGAAGGCGGGCTGTCGTCGGTAGAATAATCCGGTATACAGGTCCACTCGCTCGTCGGCTCTGGGGCTCCTCGGGTGCAGCTTCACATAGGGTCAACCACCCTGGGTAAGCAGCCAGTTCTCTGCCCGAAACGATGGGGTACTGACTACGGTAGTATTCTCACCGCACGAAGCACTATATATTAACAGACTATTATTAGCTTAATAGACTACGTCCAACTCGACGATATAGTGCCAAATATGACTATTCAAATATTAATATACACGATGTCTCAATACCGATGGTAGGCCGAACTTGGCCTTACTCCCACACGTGGCATCGCGGGGAGGCTTTACGTCTGTGACTCTATTGGAGGGTAAGAAACTGGACTGAAAAGAAAGTCCTACTTTAGTAGCGCAGTATATATACGCACTATGAACAAATAGTCCCATTAGTGGTGCGGTAGCCAAATTCCTACGCGGAACTAGGACTTGTTCGTACATGTCGAGCGGTACGTTTGAACTGGGTCTGAGGGGTATGGCAGCCTGGCACCAAGGTCTCGACCAATAGTAGAATGGAGACTATTATGGGATGTTCAGTAGGCTAGAATGGATATTCAATGCATATTGTACAAGGAATATACAAGGGATATCAGGGAATATTAGAGAATATACAAATACAATTAAATATATATATATAAATAAATATATATATTCGGTTTAATCTGGCCCTTCACAACAGACACCGTATCTCCAATTGCCCTACCCGGCCAAAAGACCAGGCTCGCCGGGACCCCGGGAGATCCTGGTGAGCCGTTTTTCCTGTTCCCACACCCGTGCACCACCTAACCGTCTGACGAGCGTCACCCTAGCCTGGGCGGACCAACGGGCGACGGTGGAGGCACTCATTGACTCAGGTGCTGATGAGAGTTTCCTGGACGTTGAGTTTGCCACCCAGGCCAACATTCCACTTGAGGACCTCGAGAGGCCCTTGGAGGTTTTCGTGCTGGATCAGCACCGCCTGGCTGACATCACTCAACGCACCTGTCCTGTCCTCCTCACCATTGCTGGTAACCACGTTGAGAGACTCCAGTTTTTTATTACCAGATCCCCTCTTGTCCCAGTAGTCCTGGGTCGGCCCTGGCTCGCGCTGCATGAGCCCCACATCGCCTGGTCCTCCGGCACCATCAGGGGGTGTAGCTCCTCCTGCCATGCCCAGTGTCTTCAGGCGGCGTCCAGTCCTTCACCCCGGAGTTCCCCTTGTGTGCCGCCCCCGGACCTCTCAACTATTCCCCCCGAGTACCACGACCTCGGGGAGGTTTTCAGCAAGTCCCGGGCTCTGGCCCTTCCGCCTCACCGGCCTTACGACTGTGCCATTGACCTCCGCTCAGGGGCCCCCCTTCCCGGCAGCCGCCTCTACAGTCTGACCGTCCCTGAGAAGGCAGCGATGGAGAAGTACATCTCTGAGTCCTTGGCAGCAGGCCTCATTCGGCCCTCTTCCTCCCCGGTGGCGGCCGGTTTCTTTTTTGTTGGGAAGAAGGATGGAGACCTTCGACCCTGCATTGACTATCGCCAACTCAACGAGATCACCATTAAGAACAAGTATCCTCTTCCTCTCATGAACTCCACCTTCGAGCCTCTCACCCAGGCTACCGTCTTCACCAAACTGGACCTCCGGAGTGCCTACCATCTGGTCCGTATCCGAGAGGGCGATGAATGGAAGACCGCCTTCAAGACTCCCAGGGGTCATTACGAGTACCTGGTGATGCCGTTCGGCCTCACCAACGTTCCGGCGGTATTCCAGGCGCTCATGAACGACGTCCTCCGTGACATGCTCGAGGAGTTTGTGGTTGTATACCTGGACGACATCCTCATCAGACCCTCGAGGAACACGTCCAGCATGTCCGCCGTGTGCTGGAGCGCCTCCTCCACAATCGGCTCTTCGTTAAGGCAGAGAAGTGCCGTTTCCACTCCGACTCCGTCGATTACCTAGGCTTCATCGTGGAGAGCGGCCTGACCCGAGCTGACCCTCGCAAGATCCGGGCCGTGGAGGAGTGGCCGGAACCCACCTCTCGGAAGGAGCTACAGAGCTTCCTCGGGTTCGCAAACTTCTACCGGAGATTCATCCGGAACTACAGCCATGTGGCGGAACCACTTACCAGGCTGACCTCTCCCTCCCTGCCGTTTGTCTGGTCTCCAGCGCCCTGCGCTGTGTTCTGTTCCCTCAAGAAGAGGTTCACCACCGCCCCGGTCTTGCTCCACCCAGACCCCAAGAGGCAGTTCATTGTGGAGGTGGACGCCTCGGATACTGGACTAGGGGCTATCTTGTCTCAGCGGTCGGCGACGGACCAGAAGGTCCATCCGTGCGCTTTCTACTCACGTCGCTTCCTTCCTGCCGAGAGGAATTATGACATTGGCAACCGGGAGCTGCTGGCGGTAGTGGCTGCCTTGGAGGAGTGGCGTCATTGGCTGGAGGGGGCCGAGGAACCGTTCACCATTTGGACGGACCATAAGAACTTGACGTACATCCGTGCATCCAAGCGCCTCAACGGCCGGCAGGCAAGGTGGGCCAGCTTCCTCAGTCGGTTCGACTTCTCGCTGACCTTTCGCCCAGGGTCCCGCAACACGAAGGCCGACTCTCTGTCCCGGCTACACTCCAAGGGGCTCCAACCACTGAGGATCCGACTCCCATCCTCCCAGAGGCCAGGGTGGTGGGAGTGGTCACCTTGGGCATCGAAACCGTGGTCAGGCGTGCCCTACATTTCCATCCCGCTCCCAGCAACGTACCCGTTCGTCGCCTCTTCGTCCCCGACTCGGTCCGGTCCCGGGTTCTCCAATGATACCAGCTGGTTTGCCTGCCACCCCGGCGTTCATCGCACTTTCTCCTTCCTGGCTCGTCGATTCTGGTGGCCCACCATGAGGAACGACGTCAAGGAGTTTGTTCTGGCCTGCACGGTCTGCGCCCGCAGCCAGGCCTCCCACCAGGCACCCTCCGGGCTATTACAGCCACTTCCCATTCCGAGCCGCCCTTGGTCCCATGTGGCGTTGGACTTCGTCACAGGTCTTCCATCGTCCTAGGGAAACACGTGCCTTCTGACTGTGGTGGATCGGTTCAGCAAGGGGGTTCACCTCGTGGCCCTTCCCAAGCTTCCCTCAGCTTCCGAGACAGCGGACCTCCTGACAAGCCACGTGTTCCGCCTCCATGGTTTCCCCCAGGACGTCGTCTCGGACCGGGGTCCCCAGTTCACTTCCCAGGTATGGCGGGCCTTTTGCAAGGGATTGGGGGCAACTGTCAGTCTTTCGTCTGGTTATCATCCCCAGACCAACGGACAGAGAGGATGAACCAGAGCGTGGAGTCTGCTCTCCGTTGTGTTGCCGCCGAGAGACCCGCTTCCTGGACATGGTTCCTTCCCTGGGTCGAGTACGCCATCAACTCCCTGGTCAGTTCCGCCACCGGCCTCTCGCCATTTGAGGTATCCCTGGGCTACCAACCCCCTCTTTTCCCTGCACAGGAGTCGGAAGTGGCAGTTCCATCCGTGCAGGATCATCTCGACCGGTGTCGTCAGGTCTGGGAGATCACCAGGACTGCGCTGCTCCGGTCATCGGAGCGCGGCAGTCGTGGAGCTGACCGACGCCGGATCCCTGCGCCGACGTACCACCCTGGGCAGAGGGTATGGTTGTCCGCCAAGGATCTTCCGCTTCGATCCTCGGCCAAGAAGCTTAACCCCCGGTTCGTCAGTCCTTTTGAGATCCAGAAGGTGCTCAGTCCCACGGCGGTGAGTCTTAAGCTTCCTGCGTCCATGCGCATTCACCCCGTTTTCCATGTGTCCCGGGTTAAACCTGTCTCTCTCAGTCCCCTGATGCCTCCTGCTCCAGATCCGCCTCCTCCCGAGATGGTGGACGGACACCCCCAGTGGAAGGTCCGTCAGCTTGTGGACGTCCGACGGCGGGGACAGGGGTTCCAGTACCTGGTGGACTGGGAGGGATACGGTCCGGAGGAACGGAGCTGGGTCTCCCACCAGCTCATCATGGACCCCGCCCTGGTCACCGACTTCCATCGGTCCCATCCGGGGAGGCCGGGCAGGTCGCCGGGTGGCTCCCGTGGAGGGGGGGGTACTGTGAGGATTGGTCCGATTCCGCACGCTTCAAGGTACCAATTACCCTCGCGCACCTGAAGTGAGTTCTAATCAGCTCAGTGGAGCCCTTTATATACTCTGGTGTTCCTAACGTTCTGTGTCGGGTCGTTTTGGATTACCACTGGCTGCTGCTTGTTCCGCTCCCTTGTTGTTCCTCGTCTGTTTCTCTCCAGGACGTCTATGGAAGTTGCCGCTGTTGCTTTGCTCTGCCATCCGTTGGATCTGTGCCTCGTTGCCCGCTTTGCGCAATTGCGCCTTGGTGAGTTTTGGAACGTACTTTTTTTGGATACTCTGTTTTTCTCGCATTTTCCTGGACTCGGGACCTTTCTGTTTTTTGTGTGTTTGGGTAACACTGAAGAGGAGCCGCTTGTTGTTGTTACTGACTCAGCTAAACAATTCTGGACTGCTTTGTATTCCGTTCGCTCGTCTTGTTGACATTATCTCTCTCTCTGTTTTCCCGAGTGGATCGTCAAGTAGCTGCAGAGCCGCAGAGTCAGAGGCGCAACGCCACAGTGCCGTCTCTGCTCTGAAGACGAGCTGCAGAGCCGCAGACAACTCTGCCAAGAACATTTTCTCCCCTTGTGCTTTTTGTTGTTTTCGCTCATTTCTGTTTTGTAAATAAATACGCCCTGGTTTTTGGCTAACTCTGAACTACCTGTCTGTGCCGTGCTGTTGGGGTTGTTTACAAACCATAACAAAACATTTCTTATTCAATCATACAACTGGACGTGTGTTTTTTTTCAAAAGGGGTTTGGAAACTTAAAGTAAATTCACCCAATTTACTTTAAATCAATCTAATCTAACATCCCAATAGGCCTCTCTGTTTACGGTTTCATTCAGTAATACAAATAATAAAATGGAATGGTCATCATGGTAAGATCTTTTTCACGTAAAGTACAACCCGATCAGGCATTGTTTTGATAGCCATCCAGGCGATCGGCCTATGTGGCTAGTTAGACGAACACGGTTATTGGTAATCAATAATAAGAAACAACGTCCCCCGCCCCCCCCCCCCCCCCTTTCATGCATACTTGCTTGAGGATCGTGCCGATCATATGCAGTTTGAGTTATTTCTGTAGCATCTGTATAACGGAAATGCCATTGGATATAACGTTAGCAGCTATTAGCCCTTTATCTAGCCTTCCAGAAAATATACTAGACCAAATCCCGTATAACGCTTATATTCACGGCGCTATAAAATGAGAACGTATTGATGGATTTATTTTTCTTTAAGCCATTTTGAAGGGACGGTTTATGGACTCAATTGACAATGAGAATGGACAGATAGCAATAATATAAAGTATAGATTTAGCTCTACAAACAGCCCCACGTCTGTTTACATTTGCCGGTCCTCTAGAGATTTATTAGACGCATCCCAATGGCCCCGAATGTGTTAATGGGTGTCTGTGGTATGGATGAGAGGCTATAATTTAGCCCATTTTCTGGTGAAGCCTGCTGTGAACACTGAATCAGACTCTGTCACCTCTTCACGGAGAAGACACACCGGGAACAGAGGAGACAGTTACACAGGGAACAGAGGAGAGCGGAGACAGGAAAAAGAGGAGACAGGGAACAGAGGAGACAGGGAACAGAAGAGACAGGGAACAGAGGAGACAGGGAACAGAAGAGACAGGGAACAGAGGAGAGAGGGAACAGAGGAGACGGAACAGAAGAGACAGGGAACAGAAGAAACAGGGAACAGAAGAGACAGGGAACAGAGGAGACAGGGAACAGAGGAGACAGGGAACAGAAGAGACAGGGAACAGAGGAGAGAGGGAACAGAGGAGACAGGGAACAGAGGAGACAGGGAACAGAAGAGACAGGGAACAGAGGAGAGAGGGAACAGAGGAGAGAGGGAACAGAGGAGACGGAACAGAAGAGAGAGGGAACAGAGGAGACAGGGAACAGAGGAGACAGGGAACAGAAGAGACAGGGAACAGAAGAGACAGGGAACAGAGGAGACAGGGAACAGAGGAGACGGAACAGAAGAGACAGGGAACAGAGGAGACAGGGAACAGAAGAGACAGGGAACAGAGGAGACAGGGAACAGAAGAGACAGGGAACAGAAGAGACAGGGAACAGAGGAGACAGGGAACAGAGGAGACAGGGAACAGAGGAGAGAGGGAACATAGGAGACAGGGAACAGAGGAGAGAGGGAACAGAGGAGACAGGGAACAGAAGAGACAGGGAACAGAGGAGACAGGGAACAGAAGAGACAGGGAACAGAGGAGACAGGGAACAGAAGAGACAGGGAACAGAAGAGACAGGGAACAGAAGAGACAGGGAACAGAGGAGACAGGGAACAGAGGAGAGAGGGAACAGAGGAGACAGGGAACAGAGGAGACGGAACAGAAGAGACAGGGAACAGAAGAGACAGGGAACAGAGGAGACGGAACAAAAGAGACAGGGAACAGAGGAGACAGGGAACAGAAGAGACAGGGAACAGAGGAGACAGGGAACAGAGGAGACAGGGAACAGAAGAGACAGGGAACAGAGGAGACAGGGAACAGAGGAGACAGGGAACAGAGGAGAGAGGGAACAGAGGAGACAAGGAACAGGAGAGACAGGGAACATAGTCTGTGAACAGAGGAGACTGTCAGACAGGGAACAGAGAAGACTGTCACACAGGGAACAGAGGAGACTGTCACACAGGGAACAGAGGAGACTGTCACACAGGGAACAGAGAAGACTGTCACACAGGGAACAGAGGAGACTGTCACACAGGGAACAGAGAAGACTGTCACACAGGGAACAGAGAAGACTGTCACACAGGGAACAGAGGAGACTGTCACACAGGGAACAGAGAAGACTGTCACACAGGGAACAGAGAAGACTGTCACACAGGGAACAGAGAAGACTGTCACACAGGGAACAGAGAAGATTGTCACACAGGGAACAGAGAAGACTGTCACACTGGAAACAGAGAAGACTGTCACACAGGGAACAGAGAAGACTGTCACATGGAACAGAGAAGACTGTCACACAGGGAACAGAGAAGACTGTCACACAGGGAACAGAGAAGACTGTCACATGGAACAGAGAAGACTGTCACACAGGGAACAGAGAAGACTGTCACACAGGGAACAGAGAAGACTGTCACACAGGGAACAGAGAAGACTGTCACACAGGGAACAGAGAAGACTGTCACACAGGGAACAGAGGAGACTGTCACACAGGGAACAGAGAAGACTGTCACACAGGGAACAGAGAAGACTGTCACACAGGGAACAGAGAAGATTGTCACACAGGGAACAGAGAAGACTGTCACACTGGAAACAGAGAAGACTGTCACACAGGGAACAGAGAAGACTGTCACACAGGGAACAGAGAAGACTGTCACACAGGGAACAGAGAAGACTGTCACACAGGGAACAGAGAAGACTGTCACACAGGGAACAGAGAAGACTGTCACACAGGGAACAGAGAAGACTGTCACATGGAACAGAGAAGACTGTCACACCGGAAAAAGAGAAGACTGTCACACAGGGAACAGAGAAGACTGTCACACAGGGAACAGAGAAGACTGTCACACCGGAAAAAGAGAAGACTGTCACACAGGGAACAGAGAAGATTGTCACACAGGGAACAGAGAAGACTGTCACACAGGGAACAGAGAAGATTGTCACACAGGGAACAGAGAAGACTGTCACACAGGGAACAGAGAAGACTGTCACACCGGAAAAAGAGAAGACTGTCACACAGGGAACAGAGAAGACTGTCACACCGAAAACAGAGAAGACTGTCACACAGGGAACAGAGAAGATTGTCACACAGGGAACAGAGAAGATTGTCACACTGGGAACAGAGAAGACTGTCACACAGGGAACAGAGAAGACTGTCACACAGGGAACAGAGAAGACTGTCACACAGGGAACAGAGAAGATTGTCACACTGGGAACAGACAACCGTCACACAGGGAACAGAGAAGACTGTCACACAGGGAACAGAGAAGACTGTCACACAGGGAACAGAGAAGATTGTCACACAGGGAACAGAGAAGATTGTCACACTGGGAACAGACAACCGTCACACAGGGAACAGAGAAGACAGGGAACAGAGGAAGAAAGGACACACCGACAAAATGCAAACACAACACATCCAGGAGACTACTCTCAAACTGTTGTTGGACCAAAAATACTAACTTCTTCACAGTGAAAAGTTCAATTGCATTGTGGTAGTTTCTCAAACAAACCTGTGTAAAAATGTATTGTACACCATGGATCTCAGAATGGCAAAATGGGAAAGGTAAATTTGCAACATTACACATTACTAATTCAAAGCCACTCCTCTCTATTGCTCTAAGAACTGTCTTTATTTTTATCCCCTGGGGAGGAGGTGAGATAAGCAGTTGAGTGATTTAGCATTTAACCGTGGTTACAAAGCCCACGGAAAATTCCTATCCTAGGTGGCGGTTACAAGCCTTAAGATCAAAGAGCCTTCCTGGAAGGTTTAGAGATAATGTTGATTAAGAGCCAGACATTTGGTCTACAAGCCACAAGCCCACAGGAAGCCTTTTGTGGAGGGGTAGGGAAGAACACCAGGTGTGGTGCATTCTATCCCCCCTGTGAACAAAAGGCATCGGAAATAGAGTAGATCAAAGGGTTCCCCATTTGAAACTTAGAGACTTAACACCCCGTCGGGGTTGAAACTGCTGGGGAACGCCTACTAAGAAATTCCGTTCTGTCGTCACTTCCGGGTGGCTAGCCTATTGACAGACAGAGCTATTGGTCCTCCAATCAGGGAGCTCGGTAATGCTTAGAAGGACCCGCCCTCCTGACGTAATGCTGGGGGCGGAGATCTAGATTTGAATATGACGCGCTCTGCAGAGAGAGCGTCACAACCCCACGGACAATTGAGCGAGCAACACCCAATCTACATACTCCCTCGACTGAAGGCGGACCCTCCGACCGGCGATACACAGAGACGGCCATTCCAAACACCATAGAAGGAAAAGAAACTGAGACGAGAGCTGCTTATAGATACAAGCTTTTTAGATACAGAATATTTAGACTAAAGCCTAATGAACCTCGGCATAGTGAGGGCTACCATTAAGGCTTTATTGCAATTGTTCTTTCAAATCTTTGATTTGTATTGATTGAAATCCTTTTTATTAAACCAACGGATTTTTCAGAGTATCAAAACTGCTCCGACCTCTGTTTCTTCAACCGCCGTTTCTCTGTTGCTGGCGTGCAGAAACCATTACCTGGTTTACTGCATTTTGTAGATAGTACTTCAAGGGCTTTGTAAGGTGAACACAACGCAGATAGGGAATAAGCTAAGAAGGTTACTACAGCATCTTATACAGTATACTCGTAATTAATTAAATTACTTTGAATAAGTACTTCAACTACAGTACATCAAAATTACTTTGAGGAAGATCATCAAATCAGAGCCTGAAATGCCATATAAAATAAAACATGTACTGTAGCTTTAACCCTTTGAGGTGCGAGTTTGTTTCAACATTGTCCTTGGAATTCTGTCTTGGTTTTCTGTGACATCGGCATGGCTGTTGCAACATCAAAATTAGAATGTTCTGTTCTCAAAATTGTAATCACACTGTGCAATCATACACCTCAAATGGCTCAACAGTCTAATGAGCTGTGCTTTCAACAGTGGGTCTAGCTTGGTGTTGTGCAATGTTTCACTATCAGTTAGATCCTCAGGGATGTCTGCCCGATCTTGCTTAAAATATGTAAATAAAGTACTAATCGACCACAGGAAAAAGGTTACATAATGTATGTTATGTTATACAATGGCATGCAAATTTCTTGATTTCTGAAACAGTCAAGTTAGGCATTGTTATTTCGTATAACACACTCCACGTGACCCCAAATCCCTCACACAACCGAATTATTTAAAAATCTTTTCTGAATGAGACTGAATGAATCCGCCATAGATAGACAAATGGAAGTATGAATATATTTGTAACGAATCCTCCAAAAAAGATAATCAACTGGAATATGTTAGTTCGTTACACATATGTTGGATTATGTAATTGGTTTGTCATCACCCATTGTGAAACAAAAGAAAAATCGCAGACTTAAAAAAAAATAATAATCCGTCACACGAAGCGATTTCACTGGATGTCCCGGACACAATGGAAGTATTGATATATTCGTAACGAATAATTAAAAAAAGATACAGTCAACTGGAATATGTTAGTTACCTTGCCCCTCCCTACCTGTCCGACCTCCTCCACCGTCACACGCCCACCCGTCACCTTAGGTCTGCAGATGCCAACCTCCTAACACCTCCCACGACCAAGCTCCGGACCTGGGGCGACAGGGCCTTTGCTGCTGCTGCCCCCTCCCTCTGGAATGCCCTCCCCAGCCATATCCGTGATGCAAACACCCTGACATCTTTTAAATCAGCCCTCAAAACCCACATTTTCAATCTTGCTTTTGACCTCTAATTCTGTCGGTTTTATTTTATTGTGTATGTATTATTTTTGTTCTGTTTTGTTCTGTTTTTTTGTTTTGCCATAGTTTGTCTCTCCTGCCCATGTGAAGCGTCTTTGAGCACCTGGAAAAGCGCTATATAAAATAGATGTATTATTATTATTATTATTATTATTATTATTATTATTATTATTATTATTATTATTATTATTATTATTATTATTATTATTATTATTATGTTGGATTATGTAATTGGTTTGTCATGACCCATTGTCAAAACAATAATAAATTGTGGGATTTATACGAAGTTTGTTGTTAGATGGCATGCTTTGTAGCACCTCCCTCTGCTTCAAAAGACTGTCACACGAAGCGATTTCACTGGATGTCCCGGACACTATGGAAGTATGGATATATTCGTAACGAATAATTAAAAAAAGATACAGTCAACTGGACTATGTTAGTTGTTTACACATATGTTGTATTATGTAATTGGTTTGGCATGACCCATTGTCAAAACAATAATAAATTGCGGGATTTATATGAAGTTTGTTGTTAGATGGCATGCTTTGTAGCACCTCCCTCTGCGTCTAGACACGGAGGCAACTTTTAAAAAATGTCTTTGGACCTACTTTTTCTGTGGATGGTTTTGTGAATAAATCTCCATTATGCTTCAATTACTGTGTGTTTATTGTATGGCAATAAGGTTGGGTGAATTCGGCCATTGTATAAAAGCATTACATCACTTGAAGTCGTGTGTTTAAGTACAAACTAATTTTACTTTTCAAGTTTTCAAAAAATGTATACATTCACCTGAATGAGAGTGGATTCAGTTAGATCCTGTAAATATAGTAACAGTGGGCTGAATGAGGGTTGAGTAGGCTGATCAGTACTCTGTCTCGCCTTGTAAAGTTTGGGTTCAGAACCATGGAGAGCGACAGTGGGGAACCTCTGAAGGGACTGTTTGTAAGATCACTCTCTTATTTATATTTTCTTTTATCCACTTTTTCTCCTTATTTTTTCCATTTTTCTCCCATCCCAATTTCGCCTTGCCAATTCTCCCTTCAATTCTCCCCTCCCCTGTCTCGAACGTTGCTAGACTATGCCTCCCACTGGTCGGCTGCAGTGAGAACCAAGCCTTGCATCACGTGTCCCCTCCGGTACACGAGGAGGCAGCTGTCGCATCTTTTCACCTGTACAGCGCAATCTCTCAGTGGCGAGGAGTAACGCGTGGGAGGCTCACGGTGACCCCGTTACTTCCTGATTCTGCTGTACAGGCGCACCAACCGACCTGTAGGAGTCGCTGTCCACAACGTCCAATCCCCACCCACCAGCTTTCCCACCCCTAACACTGCCAATTGTGTTAGTATGAAGCCAAGCTGGTAGCAACGACGAGAGCTGGGCTCGAACCCAGCATCTCCTGCGTTAGTGGCGAGCGCCTTGCCCACTGCGCCACTTAGCCGCCCTGTAAGATCACTCTCTGTCTCTCTTTTTCTGTCTCTCCCTCCCTCCCACTGTCGATCTCTCTCTGTGTGTCTCTCTGTGTGTGTGCCTCTCTCTCTTCCTCCCTCTGTCTGTCTCTCACTCCCTCTGTCTTAGCCCTTTCACACCGGCAGGGCTCTGGTTCAAGCTCCGGCTCCATTATGGAGCCTCTGAACCTTGGTGCTTTCTGGCGAACCAGCCTGCGTTTACACCTATTTAAGCAGAACCAACGTTCCACCGTCCTCCATCATCAACGGGGGGCGTTACTCAGATGGAAATAAACACAACAGTGGCCATGTGCAAAGCAGCTTCAAAGGTTCTGCATTGCATCTACACCATGCTGATCCATTCAACAGGTAGTGAAGAAGCGATTTGCGACTGATCTTAAATTTAGATTAGATTCAAATGTATTGTCATTGAGCATGTTTTATCCACTCTGGTTGGATGGTGTATTGTACTTGTGCTGTATAATAATAACAATACATTTGAATCTAATCTCGTTTTGAGATCAGTCGCAAATCGCTTCCGCGCTACCTGTTGAATGGATCGCTTGAGTGCAATGCCAAACCTCTGCTGTTCGCCGTTTTTTCTTGTCTTCACAGCCTAGACTATAGAATATGACATGCCCCCACTGATGATGTCACGGTTCACAAGGAAAAACCAACTACTTTTTGGTTCCAGCTGAGAACAGACTTTTCAGGTTCCGAACCAATTATTTACGGGCACCGGCACGGAGCCCTGTCGGTGTGAAAGGGCTCTCTGTGTCTCTCTCTCTCTGAGAGTCACCGTCTGAATGTGGATATTGTTGTCTAGCAGGGAGCGCTCTGTCCTCTGGACTCAGGAGTAACAATGCCAACAATCGCATAGGAGGCGGGTAATGGGCTAGGGCCTACCCAAATGTTATGCTGGGAATTTAGAAAATTATATATAATAAATGTGCGCAGCATTATATAGGCTACTATATTGTGTGTGTGTGTGTGTTGTCGCTGCAGCCCCCTGGTGACAATCTGGTGATTATGGGTAGGTTCAGGTTAAATAATGTAGCCAATCACATCCTGATCCCGCAGCAAAGCATAATTAATTTTTTGTAAACATCTGCATCCCAAATTTCTGCCCGCCAATCGCTTTGTAGCCAACACCTGCGCGCCATTTGAAAAAGCCATTTCAAAAAGCAAAATGGATATACAGTCTTTTTTCCAAGGCAACATATACACAAAGTAATTTAGAAGCTGCCAGCAGCAGCACCAGCTACCTGCCCGGGCTGCCCCTGGGCATAACTATGGATCACCTGAGGCTATTGTATGTTGCTTTATCTTGGCATACAAGGGCTTACTCTACGAGGGCATGATGAGAGTCAGAGTTCATCAAATCGTGGAAACCTTTTAGAGCTACTGTATGTACATTGTTTTCAAAGCATGATGAGATCCAAATGACGAAAAGAATTTCCTTCATTGCTGTCGGCACCGCAACTTGTGAACGGTCTTTCTCAGCAATGAGGCGCATCCGAAACTGGCTAAGAACAACAATGCGCCACCAAGACGAAACGTCGCATTTTGCTGCATTAAGGTAAGACAATGGTTAATCATATTGGATGCCTTCATTTGAACACTTAATTTGCACTATATATTAAATGAGTGGGGCTCGCTGTAGTAGCCTAGTGGGTGTGTGTATTGTATAAATTCAGAACCATGGACAGCACCGTTTGCAGGTGCACGCAGCGTGCGCAAGCAAAAAAGGAAACATTTTGCACGCTCCCCGCGACTCGCAACCATAGCCTCCCCTAATGTTCGGCTCACCCGCCGCCTATGATCTCATGATGATTACGGGGTCACCGTACAGTTGTGAGCGACGTCCTTCAGATGAGACATTAAACCAAGGTCCTGACTCACTCCGGTCGTTAAGGAACCCAGGGTGTCTATCGTAAAGAGTAAGCGGGTCCCCCGGTGCTACCGGACAAGTTCCCAATCAGGTCTCTGACATCAAGGCCACCTAATCATCCCTCTCCTTAACTGTCCAATACCAGTTCTCCTCTCTTGAGCCTATCAGTCATTGTGTGTCTGGTGCTGGTGCATGGCAGCCATTGAGCCTGTAGCTGTAGCCCTGTTGGATACTACACATTGGTTGGTGGAGGAGGATGCGATTTCCACATTGTATAGTGATTTGAATGTCATGCAATCATGCATTCATTCATTCATGCATCCATTCATCCAGTCATGCTACTACAGACCGTGTTATTCCATTATATCAACACGGACCCCCTACTACTGCTACTACTACTGCTCTAAAAAAAAAAAAAAAAAAAAAAAAAAAAAAGCAGCTTAGAGTGTCTTGGAAAGTGCTATATAAATGTACTAATTAATTCAATTAAATAAAATGGGATTAAATTAATTAAATCTCATTAAATAAAGAAATAATGGTGACTAGTACCTACTCTCTCTGTGTGTGTGTGTGTGTGTGTGTGTGTGTGTGTGTGTGTGTGTGTGTGTGTGTGTGTGTGTGTGTGTTGTGTGTGTGTGTGTGTGTGTGTGTGTGTGTGTGTGTGTGTGTGTGTGTGTGTGTGTGTGTGTGTGTGTGTAGTAGTACCCTATTTGTGTGAGAGTGTGTATGAGTGTTAAAGAATGCAGGGGTGTCAGTTTATGACCCCTCCTGAGGACAGTGACATTTTGGAGGTATTCGTTTTGGATCTGACAGGAGAGATGGAGAGGAGGAGAGATGGAGAGGATAGGTGAAGTAGCTTTTGTGCTGAAACTCATTTTGATGGCTCCTGATGTGAGAGGTTCAATCCCAGACACTCAGCTTATCCTGGCATGTACCTACACTATGGCATACAGAGAGAGAGAGAGAGAGAGAGAGAGAGAGAGAGAGAGAGAGAGAGAGAGAGAGAGAGAGAGAGAGAGAGAGAGAGAGGGGGGGGGGAGAGGGATAGAGAGAAGAGAGAGGGGGAGGGAGAGACAGACACACACAGACAAAGAGAGGTAGAGAGAGAGGGAGGGAGAGACAAATAGTCAGGGGGCCAATCCGGAAAAGTGCTTCCGTTAACACTTTTGCTGCCATGTTTGGGTAGAAGCTGTCAACATAACATATTTTTTTGGTAAGAGGGGACCTATGTAAGATGTTCTAGGGTGGTTGACAAGTTTGAAAAATTATTTTGTGACTTTTAGAGGACATTTCAGGCCAATTTTTCAGATTGCCTGCCCGAAATGACATGCCCACAATAAATATAGAATATCTCCCCAATCACAAGGGCCATATAGATAATCCTGGTATCAAAAGAAATGTGACAGCAGTGGGATGGCTGCAGAAGTGTCAGAATGTAAATGGGTGTTACTGTGTCAGAGAAAATAGAGCTAGACCATTGAAAAAAAGTCCAAAATTCAATTTCCGCCTAAAATAAAACGTGTTTTTAGAGTGAATATCAGCTTGGAAACATGAGATAGTAGCCCAAATAATTAAGGAATCATGACTCCAATGTATGCTAGGTACTTTTGCCAAGTTAGAGCACAGTAATTTGATACAGTGCAATACAGGTTATGTCCAAGCGGAAATCTATATGATTCTCGAAGTGACCTTTCGTGCTAATGCTTTTTGACTTTTTTTTTCTTGATACACTTTTTCTCCTTCTTTTTTCTGTTTTTCTCCCATCCCAATTTAGTCATGCCAATTCCCCCCTCCCCTGTCCTGATCGTTGCTCGCATGTGCCCCCCACTGGTCGGTCGTAGGGAGGGTTGAAAAATCTATCGCATGTCCCCTCCGATACATGCAGAGTCAGCCAGCCACTTCTTTTCACCTGCCAGCGCGGACTCTTATTAGCGAGGTGTAATGCGTGGGAGGCTCACACTACCCTCGACATCTCCTGTCCTTGCTATGCAGGCGCCCTGACCGACCTGTAGGAGTCGCTGTTTACAACGACCAGATTACCACCCATCGACTCCCCTCCCACTGACTCTGCCAATTGCGTTGGTGACGAGCGCTTAGACCGCTGCGCCACCCAGCCGCCCCCGCTTTTTTACTTTTTAATGTTGTATTTTGACAATACACTTGGATACCATGATAAGACAAAATATTTTTGTGGATTACTGAGGATCATCTTCCCAGTAATGGAACCATTGTATGTATACAAAATATTACATAAAACATAAACAAAAACTAAAACAATCAAATGTATCCAGTGTTAGGGTCGGAAGGAACCAGAGCAACTCAGAGGTTAGGCATGTTCAAGCCAAAATGCGTGTTTATTTGGAAGAGGGAGGGACATTTATGGGACGTGTATGGTGCAACTGGAATTCTGGATATGAAATGTGTCCCTGACCATGTGTATGATTGCAAAGCGTGTGTAGTGCATATTGTGTGCAGAATGGGAATGTTGGAAGTGTTGTTAGTGTGCGTGTAGACTATGGCGTGAGACAAGATGTAGTCAAGGCAGCATGGGGCACTAGAATCCTGGTGTCTATGAGGATGAGGACAGGCCCAGGAATCCAATGGGGCACAGGAGACACTGAGGAGGAAAGAGACACAAGGTCAGAATGGCACAACAACTGGATGCATAGCAAAGTAATAAACTTGGTAAGTCTAGAATCTCAGGTACATACCGTTAGGACCTAGAACGCTCCTCAGACTCAAGGTTTGCTGGTTACAGACGGCAATCTGTACGCCCCTGCGCCCTCATTGCACGTGCTGATGTGGAGGGCTGAGCATCGCACACTGAAGATCTCGTTGTTGATGTGCTTTTTTCTGGCGGCCGAACCACAACATCCAGATCAAGATCGGTTTCTTCACCGTTAGTCTCTTGAATGACATTGGAGTTCATGCACCACGCTGCACAAGCACATCCACACGCCCCACTGCAATACAGTCCTCTTCTGTGACAGAGACACTGTCTGGTACTGCACTGACTTCCACTTTCCTTGCATCCACACACTGTCAGCTGTACGCATGTGGATTGTACAGGTTCATTGGTAAGAAGCATGGGGACCAGCATACCATTCATCATCTGCCAACCACAATTGGTGAGGGCAGTTGTGGATGTGTGACTGTTTCCAAACCCTCGTTTGGTAGTGGGCCCTCTTGAGGTGCATTGACAATGCATCTTCTGTTGGTGGTAATGTATCAACATTGGCTTTAAGTTTTCGAAAGAGAGTGCAGCAAACTTCTTGTATCGAGTTGCTGGTTGACTTAAGGTCATAGAGCTTACATATGAACTGTTCTGCCAAAGATAGGGAAGTGGTACTTGGTACTTCATCCTCACCAAAGTTGTGGAGAAGATGCGGGTACTGCTGGAACACTTTCCATGCTGTCCTTTTTCCAATTCTGGTGAACTAGCTCGTAGTATCACATCCAGTGATGGCATCAAATGCCAACAGACCATCGAGCATCTCATTTGGTAGTGTGATTTGATGGACATTGATGTAGCGTGGTTTGTTAGCTGTTCCTGCTTTCATCCAAACTTCTTGGCTTAGTTGGTTTGCAAATACAAGTAGTAGCAGCAACACATCTGTGTCTCGGCACTGAATGATGAGCCTCTGAAACCCTTTCGTTGTTGCATCAGCTGCATGTAGTAGTATGTGTGTATCCGCTTCTTCATGTGTTGCTTGTAGGGGAGATATATCAATCCCAGCTGCTGACGTGACTTTTTCAGGATCCTCAAACCCTCCACTGATAACAATTTCCTCATCATAAAGCTGCACATGATTCTCAAGTTCAGTTGATAGGAAATGGGTAAGGTTGGCTCTGTTTTCATCCATTTCAATGAAGCTATTCCAGTTAGCAGGTAGCTTTACATCTCTACTCACAATTGTGCAAACCTTTCGCTGAGTAGTGCTGTGTTTTGTTCTTGTTCCACTCTTGATAGAGTTTTTTTTGGTACAGATCAAACACTATATCCACTCTGGTGACGTTCCCATGTAGATTAGATGCCACTCTCTGTGTGAACACATCTGCATATTCCCGAAGGTTGATGCATTTTCAGGTTTTCCCATGGCTCTTACTAAGGCCATTCCATCAATGATGGTGCATGTTCTCGTAACAGATGGACTGAGCTCTGTTTCCTTTGCACCAGCTTGTAGTATGGTGGCTAAGTCAGCTTTGTTTGTAGGCCTGAGCACTGAATCTGTTGTGGCAAGTGACAGGGGGACTGCACACAGTTCTTTTTGGAGAAGCTCATCCATGTTGACCTCTCTGCCACTCTCCATGGATACAATGATGCAGCGAAATATATCCCTGTCAGGCTTCACACACTTGGATCTGAGTTGTTCAAGCTTGGTATCTGTGCTGTATAGGCTTGAGAATGTTTTCGGTTTTCTCTTGGTGAGACTGGCGTGGAAGTCTGTGTTCGTTGTGCCCAGTCGGTTTTTCACCAACTCAGTGATTGTTTTTTTGCCAGACTCTGCAGCATGTGTAAGGTCATTCAGTATCTCTTCTGAGGCAACATCACCAGTTGTCAGGGACACTAAATCATACATATGCTCTTGTTGGAAGACGTTGTATCTCTGGAACTGATCAACAAGTTGAATGACATCGTGATTATCCCTCTTGATTCTTGATTGAAGGCTTTGTGTGTCTCCTCCTCATCGTGTCAGTCCAAACAGGGATCTGGTATCCTCTGCCAAGGATGCACGTTCATTATAGGTGATGGACCAACGATTTCTTGTTGGATCATTTCTAGTGATGCCTATCAATCCTCCAGCAACCTTTCCCGTTTTATTGATGTGTTCAAGGCGAAGGCCGAAAGGCACCTCGTTGAAGCTGTGTTTGGTCTCCTTGGCTACAAAATTACCATCTAGGAAGCCCTGGTAGACCTCTGGTGCTGTCTGTATCCTGCTGTTCCATGTCTGCTATGAACACAGCACCCCATCTTGTGTAATGGGTGTGATCATACGCAGCAAACCAAGGCATCATGCTCTTGAAGGCTGACATGTACAAGTTTCCAATCACCACATCTCAGTGCCCGGGAATAGGTCCATGTACTGTCTCCAGAAGGTAAAGGTTGGCTTGTCTTCATTGGCCTTGTCAAACTGTACAAGGAGATCTTGAATCTCCCCAACTTTCAGCACAAGTTCCTCATAGCATGCTGAAGCCGCTTCCATTTCTCCACTTCCGACCACCCATTAGTTTGAAGTGTATAACTCTTCTGCTTCACTGACATTGCTGCTGTTTTTTGCTGTATCAACCCACAGCACCCCATGTGGTAGGCTATGATATTGTTTTACCATTGGTTGATTTTTTTTATCAATAGTTAAGATCATACTTTCACATGAGATAATTAAGGGATAATATTACAAAGTTGTTAGAAATTACACAGCAAATTGTCACTAATTTGGCAGCATTGTGAAACAAATTCAGATTTTACCACTTACAATGATAGAATGATTAAATGACCAAAAAAAATCATTTTCAAAGATGTCAACATAGCTAGGCCATATGTCAAGGGGTTAAACATGAATACTGGATAGGTTGACAGCTTCTACCCAAAAGCGATTACTTAAGTTGCAATATCAGTGTTGGCCCCCTGACTAAAAGAGACACACACAAACATAGCCACAGAGAGGGGAGAAGATGATTACCTTTTATCCCTCTATTTTATCTATAACATCTTTCATTTCAAATTGTTTTTATTTTCATCTAGACCATCAGCTGGCTCTGTTTCACCTTCCAGTCTGTCTGTCTGTCTGTCTGTCTGTCTGTCTACATGTTTTCTGTCTGTATGTCCGTCTATCTGTCTGTCTGGCTCTCTCTCTCTCTCTCTCTGTCTGTCTCTCTGTCTGTCTGTCTGTTTGTCTGTCTGTCTGCCTATCGCTGCCTGTCTGTTTCTCTGCCTGTCAGTATGTCTGTCTGTCAGTCTGTATGTCCATCTGTCTTCCTCTCTGCATATCATTGTCTGTCTGTCTTTCTCTCTCTCTGTATGTCTCTCTGACTGTCTGTCTGTCTCCCTCTCTCAGTCTGCCTATCTTTCTCTCTCTACCTGTCTGTCATGCCCGTCTCTCCGTCTGTCTACACATTTACTTGTGTAGGAATTGAACCTGTGACCTTCTTGTTACAGGCCACGCCACTATTTTCTCATGAAGCAAAAACACAAAAAAGTGCTAAACATTCGCCATTAAACCATACCGCAGCGAGTGATCACATGGTTTCCATGGTTTTACATTTTTCAAATTGTATTCATGATTTCACAGTGCAGTGGCATTCATCTTTCAGTTGGATAACTGTGTATGAACACATCAATTCATTCTGACAGACATAATATCTCTGTCATCTGTCAAACACATGCACACACACACACACACACACACACAGACACAATCTATTCTCTATGCGTGGCTGTCTTTGTCTCCGCTCCCAGATGAAGACCGTCTATACGGCCTTCTTGCTGCTTCTGCTTTCTGATGAAACCTCCACACGTCTCACAGCCTCTGTGGAAAAGCCCACAGCTTTTCAGAAGACCAGAGAACCCAAGGGAATAGTGTGAGACTGAGGCCATGTGACAGTGTTTTGCAGCGTGAGAGATGATGCCAGTCATAGATGTAGAATAATGAATAGAAAACAACTACGATAATGCTTGTTGCCACGGATACCGTCCTTAGCTTCAGGAGACAGCAGTGTCCTAACCAGTGGGCTGAGCTGAGCTGAGATGATGAGCAGGTGGTACTGTAGCAGTATAATGACAATTGAGAATAAACTGCTTTTGCCATTTGAAGGACTCATCTTAAAGGAAAACTCCAACATTTTGGGAAATTTGCTTATTTAACATCTTCCCTGGAGTTAGACAAGAAGATACATACCTTTTTTGTCTCTGTGCGTGCATTTAGCTTTGGGAACAGTAGCTCCGTTAGCGTAGCTTAGCTTCATCACGTGAAGTGGGGGGGTGCAATAGCCTGACGTTCCCTACAGAGTCCTACAGTCACGAAATACAATCCAAATACAACTCCAAAACGTTCCTGTAAACATGTTGTGACCTGTGTATTTACCACATGGAGAAATACAAAATAATTGAATTCGACAATTACGTTTTTTAAGCAAATATACTCTGAACTATTTTTTGCCTAACCACTCGTCTCTGGGCGCAGTCAGTGATTTCAACGTGAAGCCGTGTTTGTTGATATTCTCATTCATTCAAAGGATCCGAACCGATTGAAGTTTATGGATACCATGACTTAAAATCCTCTTACCTTGACGATTAAAAGCCTCCCCAATTTAGAAAACAGTAATCCAATGGCTGGTATTGATAATATAATACTAACTACTGCACGGAGCTAACCGGAGCTAACACAGAACCGGACGGTCACTAAAGCAAATATAATGACTTACTTTCTGGGGGGTTTCAAAATAAAAGAGCGACGCCTATAAAAAAAAACGTTTATTTTGTACATTATCTAACGTTAACACGAACCTAAACTAACTTTAGGTTAGTTGTAATGTTAGTTTAGGTTCGTGTTAACGTTAGATAATGTACAAAATAAACGTTTTCCGCAGACGTCGCTCTTTTATTTTGAAACCCCCCAGAAAGGAAGTGACAGAGCTCTATAGATAGAGCTCTTCAATGACAGAGCTCTATGAGTGGCGACGACTTGACTTTCACTTTCGTATTTCGCTTTCGTCTTGTTTAATCAGCCGCTTCTAAAGTCGCTGTCGATGCCTGTTTCCGCCTCCGCGTGCTAAAGTTCTGGTAAGTTTAAAGTGCTAAGTGCTGCTAAGTGCTTTATAATATTGTATTTTATAATATTGTCACGCATCACGTGCAACGCCACTCTGAGTCAAGAGCTCTGTCAACAGCGTTCACCCTGATGTAAAGTAGCGATTTTATTGGTTTGTCATGACAAACCAATTATATAATCCAACATATGTGTAAAGAAACAACATATTCCAGTTAACGGTATATTTTTTGCCGGCGGCGTCTATGCCAAATACAACGCAGTAGCGATTTTATTGGTTTGTCATGACAAACCAATTACATAATCCAACATATGTGTAAAGAAACAACATATTCCAGTTAACTCTTTCCGTGCCACTCACGAGATTTCTCTTGTTTTTTTATAGGTGGTTGAAAGCCACTCACGTTTTTTTTTTTTTTTTTTTTTTTAGCGATCTGAAATCATATTGCATCACCCGAGCCTACCCGAGTATAGCCGAGCGGCGCCGGCGATCATTGTGGAAAAAAGCGCCCCCTGTCGTCTCCCAGATGACATAAGTGATTTTGGAATGGACTCAATGAAAATGAATGGGGGAAAAAATCCGGTACTCCACATTTTCCAGTCCACTGATCCAGCCGGGGTTACCACAGTTCATTCTGGAACCTCAGATCCCCGCTGATCATGGAGTTCTACTGTATCGCGTTGGATCCATACACGTATCGATTTTTTCGAATGGTGATCAGGAATTGGAATATACCAGTTGGATACCATCTGATGTCAGGTAAGGACTCTATGTTATCAGTGTTAGGATAATCAGAGTAAGTTTGATGAAGTTATAAGCTGTTTTGTGAAATGTCATCTTTCGGTTTCACTGTAAAAGTCCATGAGGAAATCAACGGGGCGATTATCCGCGCGCGGCTCGAATGTGCTTGCGTGCACGTATAATATTGATCATCTAGCGTTTATTTGAAAACGATTCATAAAAAGGCAGACGAATATCAACGTTGTGGAATATTCCAGTAAAAGGCGATTTTCATAGAATGCTCCAGAATGGGCTGTTTTTTATCTGAAAACGGGTGCTTTTCTAAATGCTCTGAAACGGAAATGCCGCGATAAAAAACAATCTGCCTTGACAGCACTGACTGGAAAATAGTCTTTGATAATGCGATGGGCAGATTAGACACATAGCCATAATTTAAAACATAGATTAGGCGATATTAACGTTAACATTGGCGCCGATGGTGGCATTCAGCCGGTAAAAAAGAAAACCCGGCGTGGCGCTCAAAGTGTTAACGGTATATTTTTTTAATGATTCATTACGGCGTAGTCAATACTTCCATGCGTATAAATTGAGGAAGTTGAGAACACACAGGGACCTCTGCCGCTCTGCCGCGCGCTGCAACACACAGAGGAGCTTGGCGCGGCGTAGCGGCAGGCGTGGATAAGGGGGCGTGCTAGCGCGGGGTCACGTGAGCGTCGTGTTTGTTTGAGGTCCAATGTTTGTATTTGCATTTTAGGTAATAATTTGGTAAAATAATAATTTGGTAAACAGTTAGCTATTGTTATCAGTGTTGGGAAAGTTCACTTTCTACATGAACTAGTTCAGTTCACAGTTCACAATTTTTTAAATGAACTAGTTCAGTTCATAGTTCATAATTCAAAATGTTGAGCTAAAGTTCATGGTTTCAAAAATGAACTAATTTATAGTTTATAGTTCTTTTTTCAATACGTTGCTGCGAGCTATTATTTGTAAAAAAAATATTGAACCACAGACAGCAATCGGAATACTGGCATTTCCATAACGCATCATTTTTTCCATCTGAGTCAGTACTGACTTTAACGTTAAACTATTTTAAATGCTCATACGCCGACATCGTAGCTGCAGCTGCTCTCGGCTTCGTCCATGATACTAATGCTCGCCGGTTCCGCGGTTCCACTGTTTGTTGTGAGGAGTCTGATGACGTAGCCAGGGGGTGACAGGCGCGTTGCCAGATTGGGAAGTTTTCCGCATTATTTTGAAGCCTGTTTACGGTGTGTTTTAACTGGGTTTTCGGCTGAAAGGCATATGAAATCTGGCACACCTTTGAACGCCGTTATACAGTGCTGAGAATGAACGCACCTTTTGAACGCCGTTATACAGCGCTGAGAATGAACACGTTCTCAATTACGTTCAAAATACGAACGCGTTCATGAACGATCGTTCATTGAACGCGTTCAGGTACATCACTGATTGTTATATAGGTGTCAACTACCACCTGGCCTGGGCCTACAACTGCAGACTACCGGCTAATCTCATTACCACAGCAGCCCAGGCATGCAGATAGATTGGTGATGTCTGCTGTGGACACACAAATCCCATCTGATCGCTTGTAAATAAACAGTGCGGACAGTTAAAGATCTGATTTGAGGGGAAAATGAATCTGAGAAACAAATATTTGTTATCAGACTGGTGCTGAGGCAGAACAGGGTTATAATGTGTTAATTCACTTAACATCAGGACAGAACAGGGTTAGACTGTGTTAATGAACTAAACATTGAAACATAAACATAAAAAGGGTTAGAAAGAGAACTAACATCAGGCACATATCTCTCTCTCTCTCTCGATCGATTCATCTGTCTCTCTAGGTCTCTCTTTCTCTCTCCCTAGGTCTGTCTCTCTAGTTGTATTTCTCTCTATCTAGGTCTATATGTCTCTCCCTCTGGGTCTCTCTTTCTTTCTCCGACTTGATTCATTTGTCATTGATTGAGGCGCATCCCATCTGTGTGTGTCCATTACTCTGTCTTTCCGATATTCTGTCTCCTCTCCTCTCTCGCTCTCTCTCTCTCTCTCTGTCTCCCCTAGACTAAATTAATTTGTCATTGATTTAGATGTCTCTCATTATCTGACTATATTGAGTCTGACTCTCTGTCTTAAAAGTCCTCAGTACGTACAGTCAGACAGAGGTTATACTAACCCTGCTACTGTACTAATTGCAACACAGTCTCATCAGAATCAGAAGAAAGTACTAATCGTCCACAGGAAAAAAGGTACATAATGTACATTATGTTATACTGTAGCTATACGTAATATATTTACATTTCATATAGGTGAAACTCCAAAACAAACAGTGAACTACAGTCAAACTAACAATGATTGTGGTCTCCATGACATTGCCTCTCTCTGTCAATCTATCTCTTATTCTTTTCTAAGAATGATTATTCTCAAGGTCTGAGATCTCTCCTTCTCTCTCTCCCTCTCTCTCTATATATATACACAGTTGATATTCTTCTTTCTAAGAATTTATTGTCTCTCTGATATTGAATGTCTGTCAGTCTCTACAGTATATCTCTTTTTCTTTCTAAGATGTTACTCTCATGTAGAGTTTTTTTTTGATTGGTTGATTTATTTGATGTTTGTAATTGAAGAGTATATGATACAAAAAAGATATTCAATAACGTCCTAGGACTTGTTTACATTGTGGTCCTTGGTCTCAGACAGACTTAAGACAACAAACATGTTATGGTTTGTAACCGACCCCAATCGCACAACACAAGACAGGTATGAGGGTAAGCCAAGAAACGGGCATTTATTGAACAAAAGGAAAACCGGCACTGTCCCTTTAAGGGAGAAACACAAAATACTGGAATAACAAGAGGGGAAAAGTACAGTGCCTTTAAGAGGCGAGCTGGCTAAGGGGAAGGCAAGGGAAGGCTAAGGGAAAACAGGGCCGGAGCAAGGGAAGGCTGGAAAACAGGGAGGAACTAGGAGGACCGGACGGGAGGACTAGGAGGAACTAGAGAGGGGAGAACTAGGGACAGAGGCCCGCGGAGGCGGGCTGGGGACAGGGAGGACTGGAAAAGCAGGTGGGAACATCAGGGCCGCTCTGCAGACTTCTCTCGGCAGATCTCCAAGGTGGGTAGACGGGGCCGAGAGGGAGAGAGGAGAGGGTTAGAGTACAAAGGGGGAAAACAGAGCAGGTGCAGGAGAGGTGACTAGTCCAAATACAAAAGTTAACCAAGTAAAAACAATCTTCGTGTAAAATACACAATGAGCAAAGTTCCAAAAACAAACCAATGTGAATACTATCTTCGGTGTGAACAAACACACAGTGGGAGATGTAAAGTCCAAAAAACAAACAAAGGCACACGCTGGGTGAGTGACTGTCTGATTAAAAAGGTGGTAATCTTCAGTGCTATAGAAACACACGAAAACGGAATTGATCAAGACAGTCAATAAAAACTCACCCAGACGTAATGCGTAATGGTGCTGGAACAGCAGCGGGGCGAGAGCGTCGCCACCGGGGAGCCGGCTATCCGAGCGGAGGTCAGAGTGGTGCGCCACTGCTTGGAGTGCGCGCCGGTAAGAGAACGCATCTGGAGTGCGTCTGCGCGGAGGAGCGTGCCAAGCTCGGAGGTCTGGAAGGTGCGCGTCTACTGGGAGTGCGCGCTGGTACGGAGAAGCGTGCCAAGCTCGGAGGTCTGGATGATGCGCGTCTGCTGGGAGTGCGCGCTGGTACGGAGGAGCGTGCCAAGCTCGGAGGTCTGGATGATGCGCGTCTGCTGGGAGTGCGCGCTGGTACGGAGGAGCGTGCCAAGCTCGGAGGTCCGGATGGTGTCTGGGCGTCTGCAGCGCGGAGGTCTGGATGGTGTCTGGGCGTCTGCAGCGCGGAGGTCTGGATGTGCGTCAGGACGACTGCTGCGCGGAGGTCTGAAGTGGATCACTGGGATGCCTCCCGTGGAAGTCTAGGGAGCGCAGTCCAGTCTCCCCCTCAGGCAACGGCGACAGGAGACGAAGGCTGGAGCACATCTTTACGCCGGAGATAAAAACAGCATAGACCGAACAGAGGACCTCCCGAGGGAGTCTTGATGAAAAAGCATATGATACCGAATGTTACGGCATGTTACAACACGACCCCACCAGGAACAGAGTGGAAGAGCCAGGTATTTAAAGCCCACAGGGGAACTAATTAGAATGCACCACAGGTGCGAGAGGTAATTGATAATCGAACTGAAAGTGTGAGTTTGGCACCAGACCAATCAAACACATAATGACAGGTAGTACAGGTGTGGCCACTGAGAGAAAACGAGAGTAAAGAACGAGAGGGTGGGGGCTAGTGAGAGTGAGTGAGAAGGGAATTCCTAAACAGTAGGCTAAAAGGAAGGAAAGAGTAGGTGAGCAGCGGACAAAACCTCACAAAACATGTATACAAGGATACAGAATACAAATCTAAAGGAACTACTGAAACAGTTTAAAAAAAATATTTTTAAATAAACGTTTTACCATAAAACGATATACAATTTGATAAAAAATTTAATAACATTTTTTAAATAAAAACAATCCTAACAGATAATTCAATAAAAGAAACAATCCTCAAAGAACAAAAACATTTTAAGTACTTTAAAACCATAAGAACGGTATAAAATAAACAAAAAATACATGGGTATTACCCTGAGGTATTTTCATCCATAAGCCAGTTTTTTAAGGTGGACTTGAATTTCCATATGGTGGCTGTCCGGGAGTCCGTTCCACAATTAATGAATTAATTCTCTTTATTGTCATTGTCACAGGTACAACAACATTTTAAATGCAGCCCTAGGTGCTAACAGTCAACACAGTCCTAAATAATAACAACACAGTTCTAAAAATAATAGAGCAACCGAGTATAAAAACAAGTAGTTTGCTCTTGAATTTGATGAGAACATGCATATCACTGACCTTGACAAAGTAAGTTTGAAGATATTTTTAGGGACAGCGCTGTGCATAATCTTATGGACAAAACACAGCTTAATTTGTTTCACTCTTTTCTCCACTCTGAGCCATTTGAGGCTGGCGAAGTGGACAGGGAGAATGTGAGTCCTGAGATGGAGTGAAAGTAATAGTCTAACCAGTTTATTTTGGGATGTCTGGAGTTTGTTTTTCAGGGCCTTGGTAATACCTGTGTACCAGGAGGTACAGGCATAATCAAAATGGCATTGGATAAGAGCGCCTGCCAGTATCAGTAGTTTTACTTTATAAATCGTTTTTAAAGCCATACTCTCCCCGAATAATTTGTTATCCAGTATACATCCCAGGTATGTTACTTCCTTTTTGTTTACAACAGAGGTGTTGCCGACTATGATATTAAAGCATGGGGATTTCTTTAGTTTGGCATTTGAGCCAAACAGTATAGACTCAGTTTTTCCAAGTTGGAGTCACAATTTGTTGTCTGCTAGCCATGTACTGACATTCTGGAGTTCACTGCTGACCATCTGTTCTACTTGTGTTTTCTCTTTGTGGGAAACGTCTCTGATATTGAGTGTGCGTTCCTCTGTCGATCTCTATACTGTAACTCTTTCTTTCTAAGTTATTCTCACATCTCTTTCTCTATGTGTATAGCTTCTCTTCTGATCCGTGTCTCTTAATCTCTCTCTCACTCACTTGCCCCCCCCCCCCCCCCCCGCGTCTATTCTTATCCTAACGGATGTATGCTTCCGTGTTCGCGTTTTGCTAATCTGATTGGCCACTGACGTTTCTGGTGCGATCTGATTGGCCACTGACGTTTCTGGTCATGTGACATGTGCGCCCAATCGCGTGACGCGCCCATTTCCGCCTCGAACAGCAGCAAACTACCTAACGCCTAGTTTATCACTGGTTAAGCTTAGGCGACTCTTTCGAAGTTGGTTAAGGTTAGAGTTTGGAATCAGGGCTGGCGTTCTATCGCCCTGCTCTAAGACAAACTCTAACCTTATATTAACCAACTTCGAAAGAGTGCCTAAGCTTAACTGGCGAAAGAACTTGCCGTCACACAATTGGCGCGACCAGAAACGTCAGTGGCCAATCAGAGCGCAAAACGTGAACGCGGAAGCATAAATCTGTTAGGATAAGTATAGACGCCCCCCCCCCCCTGTATCTCCCTAAGACCAGTATTCATTAGCGATCTCGTAGTGGCCGCACAGTATATAAGACCCAGCAACAATCTGCACTAATATTACCATCATACTGCAAGATGCCATGGAGGCAGAAAGCCTGATGATAAAGCTTGGTTTAATTAACAGTGCAGACGAGCAGCCATGAAAAAGTGCGATTCTATCATAAGATGCAGACATCAAACAACCCAGCTCCACTACAAAAGTTTCTTGAAGAGCAACTTTCAAACAGGCAGAAAAACAAGCAATGAGACAGTACAATAAGGGAGAAGTGGATCAATGGACATCTGGTCAGCAACACCGGGGCCCCGCAGGGGACAATCCTCTCTCCCTTCCTCTTCACCGTCTACACCAGGGGTCAGGAACCTTTTTGACTGGGAGAGCCATAAAAGCCAAATATTTCTAAATATATTTCATTGAGAGCCATATAGTATTTTTAACATATAATAAATTAAATATGTCTTACTTTTAATGCGACTTCTGGTGCTGCATGGTTTTGCTGATGGCCTTGTAATCAGGTTCATACGTGTTGAGATTGAGCTTCATGCAGGCGTTGAGGCTTCCATCAGTTAAACGTGAGCGTAGGTTGGTCTTAATGTTCCTCATATGTGAGAATGACTGCCCACATGCATATGTAGAGCCAAACATGGTCAATACGGCAATACTCACGCTGCATTGTGTGGTATGTCACAGGAAGCTCGTTCCAAGTTTTAAGAATCAGCTGGTCTTCAGGTTGAAGATTTTTTATTTCTGTCCACTTGTGTTCCCTCGCCAGCTCTGCTCGCTATATCTTCAGCTACAGATACTAATTAGCTGTATCTTCAAAACTAATTTCTGTTTACTTTTAAATGACACAGTATTATCAAGAAATATCACAAGTATTTAAAAAAAATAAAAGAAAAAAAATTGTTGTCAAAAAATTCTGGGAGCCATATGCTGTCACCAGAAGAGCCATATATGGCTCGCGAGCCATAGGTTCCCGACCCCTGGTCTACACCAACAACTTCCACTATCGGTCAGAGTCCTGCCACCTTCAGAAGTTTTCTGATGACTCTGCGTTAGTGGGATGTATAAAGGACGGTGATGAGAGGGAATACCGGGAACTGGTAGTGGACTTCGTCACATGATGTGATAAAAACTGGGGAGGAGGAGTGCACCTGTGACCCCTGTTTCCATCAGGGGAGTCGATGTGGACATGGTTGAGGATTACAAATACCTCTGTGTGCACATCGACAACAAACTGAACGGGTCAAAACACGCAGAGGCACTCTACAAGAAGGGCCAGAGCCGACTCTACTTCCTCAGAAGGCTCAGATCCTTCAATGTCTGTACATAGTCTAGTAGATAGAGGGGGGTATCATGCACCCCCCGGAAATATACTTCTAACCAGACTTTCTAGAATGGAAAAAAGGTGCAAAAAATGATAGGCTATGCCGCTATGTTAACAAGTTGTCAGAGTGTCCCATGTATCATTTATATGCAAATTAAGGACGCGATTATAAAAAAAATCGCAAAAAGATCAGTTTAATATATCTCAGCCAATATTGCAGATAACTGAACAAATGCGGTGTCTAGACCCATGTTTTGAGGGTCAAAAATCACAATAACACTATCCCTAGAGTGATCACATGTTTCTATGTAAGTAGCCTATGCAAATATGTGCCGTCAATACAAAATAATCAAATTTTTACCAATTCGTTGAGTAGGAAAGCGGATACTATCATGCACCCCCTGGAAATAATGTTAACCAGTGTTTCTAGATTGGAAAAAATTTGTAGAAAATGATAGGCTATGTTAAAAATCTGAGTGTCCCATGTATCATTTATATGCAAATTAATGACGCCATCGTCAAAAAACGAATGTCGCTATTTCAGCCAATATTGCAAATAACTGAACAAGTAGGTTGTCTTGATCAATTTTTTGAGGGTCAAAAATCATAATAAAACTATTCCCAGAATGATCACCTGTTTGTGGCGAGCTAGTATGCAAATGAGTGGCACCTTTACAAAGAATAAAGCATTTTACCAATAAAGACACATCATATTGTAGATGACTGAACACAAAAAGATGTGGACTTTGAGGGTTAAAGATAGTAATACAATTTCTGAAGTGGTCACATATATCTCTGGCATGCTTATATACAAGAGTGCTGCTTTCAATGGCATTTCTTACGTAGGTCTACATGTATGTAATACGGTAAATACGTCCTCTGTTCTGGATATCTTCTGTGTTGACACAACATTCAAGTATTTTTTTCTATTTGTATTTTGTGCCCTAAACTACTAATCATCATCATCACTAAAACAATTATCAAAGTCTATCTCTTCGATCTCCATCTCTTCCTCCGCCTCATCACACTCGTACTCTCCATCCTCCTCATCCATGTTATTTTTTGTTACATATATACTGATGATCCTCCTCTACCAGCATGACCAACCTCTCCATATACTGATGATCCTCCTCTACCATGTCAGCATGACCAACCTCTCCATATACTGATGATCCTCCTCTACCATGTCAGAATGACCAACCTCTATATACTGGTGATGATCCTCATCTACCAGAATGACCAACCTCTATATACTGATGATCCTCCTCTACCAGCATGACCAACCTCTCTATATACTGATGATCCACCTCTACCATGTCAACATGACCAACCTCTCCATATACTGGTGATCCTCCTCTACCAGCATGACCAACCTCTCCATATACTGATGATCCTCCTCTACCAGCATGACCAACCTCTCTATATACTGATGATCCTCCTCTACCATGTCAGAATGACCAACCTCTCCATATACTGATGATCCTCCTCTACCATGTCAGCATGACCAACCTCTCCATATACTGGTGATCCTCCTCTACCATGTCAGCATGAACAACCTCTATATACTGATAATCCTCCTCTACCATGTCAGCATGACCAACCTCTCCATATACTGGTGATCCTCCTCTACCATGTCAGCATGAACAACCTCTCCATATACTGATGATCCTCCTCTACCATGTCAGCATGAACAACCTCTCCATATACTGGTGATCCTCCTCTACCATGTCAGCATGAACAACCTCTCCATATACTGGTGATCCTCCTCTACCATGTCAGCATGAACAACCTCTATATACTGATAATCCTCCTCTACCATGTCAGCATGACCAACCTCTCTATACTGATGATCCTCCTCTACCATGTCAGCATGACCAACCTCTCCATATACTGGTGATCCTCCTCTACCATGTCAGCATGTCCAACCTCTATATATACTGGTGATCCTCCTCTACCATGTCAGCATGACCAACCTCTCTATATGATCCTCCTCTACCATGTCAGCATGACCAACCTCTCCATATACTGATGATCCTCCTCTACCAGCATGACCAACCTCTCTATATACTGATGATCCTCCTCTACCATGTCAGCATGAACAACCTCTCCATATACTGGTGATCCTCCTCTACCATGTCAGCATGAACAACCTCTCTATATACTGATGATCCTCATCTACCAGCATGACCAACCTCTCTATATACTGATGATCCTCCTCTACCATGTCAGCATGACCAACCTCTCCATATACTGATGATCCTCCTCTACCATGTCAGCATGACCAACCTCTCTATATACTGATAATCCTCATCTACCATGTCAGCATGACCAACCTCTCTATATACTGATGATCCTCATCTACCATGTCAGCATGAACAACCTCTCTATATACTGATCATCCTCATCTACCATGTCAGCATGAACAACCTCTCCATATACTGGTGATCCTCCTCTACCAGCATGACCAACCTCTATATACTGATGATCCTCATCTACCATGTCAGCATGACCAACATCTCCAGATACCTTGATGAACCTCCTCTACCAGCATGACAAACCTATACTGATGATCCTCATCTACCATCTACTTGGGGGGGATGCGGACCGGAGGGGGACTTTCGTCTTGTCCCCCATTTTCAATTCATGATACAGCACAGCTTGAATACATGCACACCCTGATAAATAGTTTTATTTGGTTCTAACTGGATTTCATCTCTTGTTTTTTATCTCTTGTTTTTCATCTCCTGTTTTACATTTCTTTTCTATGATACATGTTTTTCTCTATTCTATGATTCATTTTCTTTGTGATATATGCTTTCTTATGTTCTATCTGTGTATGTTATCTTGTGTATATGTATGTTGTTGGACCCCAGGAAGGCATCAGCTAATGGGGATCACCTCTCCATATACTGGTGATCCTCCTCTACCATGTCAGTATGACCAACCTCTCCAGATACCTGGACCACGGCACTGGCTCCCCGACCACGACACTGGCACTGCAAGCTAATACATGTGTCTGAACAGGCTGAGTCTCTGGGCTCAGAGTACTGCAGCACTCTGCTGGGATACTATGACTTTTCTGGGGATGACTGTGCCAGCGCTTTAAAAGGAAAGAGACAGGTGAATCTGTTGAATAAGCTGCAGAAGAACCCTAGATTCCAGAAGGTTTTTAGTCAGCTTGGCGCATTGTCGCTGGTAACAGATGAGCTCCAACAGGAGATGGAGTCCCTCACATGCATTATGGATGGCCATGGTTGGATGAAGTCTGTTGATGCTGTGTGAGCCAAGATGCTGCAGAAAATGATGGGTGCTGATAAAGTCCTGGATGCAAACTCCAAAGTAGACCTTGAATGCCTGCCTCCTCCCAAGGTCTGTCTCATCCCACATGTACAGCAAGCCAACTTCAGAGTCGCCTGCTACAAAAGAGCAGAACAGCCAATATTCAAGAGGCCCAAAGCCTATGATCAAAGTATGGACTGGGAAAAACAATGGATGAGGAGGTGTTAGAACCTGTCTGGATGGTTGGACCCATCCTCCGTCCCTCTCTTTTTTGATGATGGCGTCATTAATTTGCATATAAATGATACATAGCCTATCATTTTCTACAAATGTTTTCCTATCTAGAAACACTGGTTAACAATATATTTCCAGGGGGTGCATGATAGTATCCGCTTTCCTACTCAACTAATTAGTAAAAATGTGATTATTTTGTATTGACGGCACAGATTTGCATGGGCAATATTACATAGAAACATGTGATCACTCTAGGGATAGTGTTATTGTGATCTTTGACCCTCAAAACATGGGTCTAGACACCTCATTTGTTCAGTTATCTGCAATATTGGCTGAGATATATGAAACAGATTTTTTTAGCGATTTCTTGATAATCGCGTCCTTAATTTGCATATTAATGATACATGGGACACTCTGACAACTTGTTAACACAATGGCGCCCAAGGACGGATAGATCCGTGTTTCGAATCCATGCTTAAAGGACCGAGGACGGATATATCCGTGGCAAGTTGTTTTGGCTTTTATTCCATTTTAATAACCTATTCAAGGTCGCCGAGCTGCACTGCAGATGTACCCTACTCTTTGAATTCATTCAAGTGCATTACCGGCCAGATCCTCTTAGGGGCGCTATCGCGATAATGCAGTGTTCCCTGTGGCGATAGCTATTGTCTGTTGCACGGACAATCTCTTCTCCTGGAACCATCACCTTATCGCGGTGGAGAGGTTTGTGTGTCCTTAGGATCCTGAGAGCTATGTTGTCTGGAGCCTAGTGCTCCTGGTAGGGTCACCCATGGCAAACTGGTCTCAGGTGAGGGAACAGACGAAGAATGGTTCAACCACTGCCCGGTGGGCCTGAGAGGGCAAAGGGCTAAAGGAGCACTACCCTGACAAAAAAGCACCTCTGGGTAGGCCAATCCCCCGCTCAGAGGTTAACTTTGACTTTTAAACACTGACAGATAACTTGAGCGCAAGGTCTCCCGGTGGTGGATCCGAAATGGAAAATATGACGTCTGCTAGCCAAAGCCTCTGGGAAGCTAGGAGATCGAATGTCCTCCCAACCAGGAAACCTACAAAGATAGGAACATGGAACGTGCGCACCATGTACGAAGCAGGGAAAGCTGACAACATCGCAAAGGAGATGCAAAGTTACGGCTTACACATACTAGGTTTAAATGAAACAAGATGGATAGGTTCAGGAGAGAGCAGATTAGCATCCGGAAAACAGATACTGTACTCTGGACATGAAGAAGAAGGCGCCCCACACACACAGGGGGTAGGCATCATGCTCTCAACACAGGCGGAGAAGGCTCCTCTAGACTCATCACAGCAAAGTTCAGAACGTCTCATCCAAGAATCACACTCAGGATCATTGTGGCATACGCACCAACCAATGATGCCACAGAAGAGTCAAAGGAGGAGTTCTATGGAAAACTACAGAACACACTACTCAAAGCAACGGAAAGGGAGGTGGTTATACTGATGGGCGACATGAACGCCAAAGTGGGAAAAGAAAACAACGGATATGTACCAGTCATGGGACAGCAAGGAGTGGGCTGCAGAAACGAAAATGGGCAGATGTTTTTGGACTTCTGTGCAGACAACAGCCTGGTAATTGGCGGAACCTTTTTCCCACATAAAGAAACTCACAAGACCACATGGGTGTCCCCTGATCAGAAAACATGCAACCAAATCGATCACATATGCATCAGGAAGCAGTTCAGACGATCTCTGCTCGATGTGCGAACAAAGAGAGGTGCAGATGTGGGATCAGACCACCACTTAGTCATAGCAAAGGTACAACTGAAGCTGAAAATGGGGACCCCAGGAAACAGAATAACAAAGTATGACACCAAGAAACTGGAAGAAAAACTACACCAGAAGCACTTCCAGATCACACTGAGGAACAGGTTCCAGGCCCTGGCTGAAATGGGCAGTGGGGAAGAAGAAATCGACGAAAGCTGGGAGAAGATCAAAAACGTGTGGCAAACAACCTGCGAGGAAAGTCTGGGAAGAAGAAAGAAAGAAAACAAAATGTGGATCACCCAAAGAACATTGGACAGCATGGAGGAGAGGAAAAAGGCAAAGGACCACCTCAACAATGCCAGGACGAGAGCAGCCAAGGAGAAGCACACAAAGGAATACAACAGGATACATAAAGAAATAAAGAAAAAGGTCAGGGCGGACAAGAGATGCTACTATGAAGAGCTTGCTACACAAGCAGAAGAAGCAGCGGGACATAGAAACATGAGAGAGGTATACAACATCACCAGGAAGCTCTCGGGGAGAAGGATGAGATCAGAGAAGCCCATAAAAGACAAGGCAGGAAACACACTATCCACAAAGGAAGAACAAACAAGGAGATGGGTAGAACATTTCACAGAGCTGCTCAACAGAGCACCAGCGAGCATCCCAGCAGATATACAAGCAGCAACAGACACACTCCCACTGAAAATGACCCCCCCAACAAAAGAAGAAACTAGGAAAGCAATATCACAATTGAGAGATGGGAAAGCAGCAGGACCAGACACCATTCCGAGTGAAGCATTCAAGACCGACATCACTACAAGCATCAAAGCACTCCATCCCCTCATGGGGAAAATTTGGCAAGAAGAAAGGATACCCAAATATTGGAAAGAAGGCTACATAGTGAAGATACCAAAGAAAGGGGACCTTGCACTATGCAAGAACTACCGGGGGATCACGCTACTTTCAACCGCCAACAAAGTCTTCAACCGGATAATTCTAGATAGGATGAAGACTGCCGTTGACATGCTCCTCAGAGACCATCAAGCAGGATTCCGGAAAGAAAGGTCATGCATAGACCAGATCGCCACACTGAGGATCATCATCGAACAGTCCCTGGAATGGAACAGCTCTTTATACATCAACTTCATCGATTTCGAACAGGCCTTTGACAGTCTAGATAGGAACAGTCTGTGGCACCTGATGGAGCACTATGAAATCCCACCGAAGTACATCAACATCATCAGACGGGATGACAAGTAGGGTACTGCACAGAGGGGAGCCCTCAAACCCGTTCGAGATAAAGACCGGAGTGAGACAAGGCTGCCTGCTGTCCCCCTTCTTGTTCCTGCTGGCCATTGATTGGACCATGAAGAAGACAACAGAAGGAGCCAGAAACGGCATCCAGTGGACACTGATGCACCAGCTTGAAGACCTCGATTTTGCAGATGACCTAGCTCTCTTATCACACAGTCACCGGCAAATGCAACAAAAGACCAACAAACTAAAGGAAACAGCCTCAACTCTAGGAATGAAGATCAATAGGGTAAAAACCAAGATTATGAAGATCAACACAAAGTGCCAGCAAAACATTGAACTAGAGGGAGAGGCCATCGAAGAAACTAACTCCTTTACCTACCTTGGGAGTGTAGTAGATACAGCGGGTGGCACAGAAGAAGACATCAGAGTGCGAATGGGAAAAGCAAGAACGGCATACAACCTACTTGGTCGAGTATGGAGGTCTCGCGAAATAAAAACCAACACAAAGCTGAGGATCTTTAACTCCAATGTTAAATCAGTCCTCCTGTATGGCTCGGAGACCTGGAAGACAACCGTAGGGCTGAAGCAGAAAGTACAGTCCTTCATAAATTCCTGCCTCCGCCGCATTCTAAGAGTGAGATGGCCAAATGTCATTACAAATCTGGACCTGTGGGAGCGCACAAAACAACTACCCCCGCCAGAAGAAATAAAGAAGAGAAAGTGGATGTGGATAGGCCATACCCTGAGAAAGGAAGACACAAACATCACCCGGCAAGCCCTACGATGGAACCCACCTGGAAAGAGGAAACGCGGCAGGCCTCGAAACACCTGGCGCCGTTCTTGGGAAGGGGAAATGAAAGAGGCTGGACTGGGATGGCACAACATCGTTCGGGAGGCCAAAAACCGCGCAACAACAAGAAATCGTCAGTGGCCTATGCTCCGCAGGGAGTGCAAAGGCTTAAGTCAAGTAAGTCAGTTGCACGGAATACGTTTTGGATCACGGATTTCAGTGTGCAGTAAGGGGATTTATCATCAGCCAATGGACATATCGATCTACCAGATGGCGATCGATAACTGGGAAATGGTCTGGCGGATCCAACCGGCTCATGGTAAGATCTTTTTCACGTAAATTACAGCCCGATCGGGCCTTGTTATGATACTCAACCAGCCGATCAGCCTATGTGGCTACTTAGACGAACACGGTTATTGGTAATCAATAATAAGAAACAACGTCCCCCGCCCCCCCCCTCCTTTCATGCATACATGCTTGAGGATCGTACCGATCATATGCAGTTTGAGTTTAAACTGTAGATTCTGTATAACGGAAATGCCACTGGATATAACGTTAGTAGCTATTAGCCCTTTATCTAGCCTTCCAGGAAATATCCTAGACCAAATGCCGTATAACGCTTATATTCACGGCGCTATAAAATGAGAACGTATTGATGAAAAAATTCTTTAAGCCATTTTGAAGGGACGGTTTATGGTCTCAATTGACAATGAGAATGGACAGATAGCAATACTATAAAGTATAGATTTAGCTCTACAAACAGCCCCAAGTCTGTTTACATATGCTGGTCGTAGACTCATCCCAGTGGCCGCCAATGTGTTAACATAGCCTATAATTTCTTTCACCTTTTTTCTGGTTAGAAGTATATTTTCGGGGGGTGCATGATACCTACAGTAGACTAACAAGGATGTTGAGGATATTCTATGAGTCAGTGGTGGCGGGTGCCTTTTTGTACGCTGTGACCTGCTGGGGCAGCGGACTGAGAGCAGGGGACGCAAACAGGCTGGATAAGCTGGTCAGGAAGGCCAGTAGCGTGGTTGGGGTGGAGCTGGACTCTCTAGTGGTGGTGGCGGAGAGGAGGAGTCTTGCTAAGCTCCAGGCCATCATGGAAAACCCCTCCCACCCACTATACACAGACTTGGCTGACAGGAGGAGCATGTTCAATGCTAGGCTAACACTGCCTAAATGTAGCACTGAACGGCACAGGAAGTCCTTCATTCCGACAGCCATCAGACTTTACAATGCATCACTGTGCCTCACTGCATCACTGAGCACAGAGTGACAGTTACCATCTTCCTTGACTTTTACTTTTGAAACAACACTGTGTGTAATATTACACTTTCAGATTCATAACTATTTAGTCATAAGAACATAAATAGTTAATGCCATTGAATAAGAACATAAATAGTTAAGGCTATTATGTAAGAACATAAGTAGTTAATAATATTGGGTACCAAGTCCTTTGAATTACAGCACTGCCCTTTAATTTACTTCATGACGCGAGATAGATATCACGACAGCCACGCCTTGCTTTACAGCAGGTGAGTCTGCACTACGCGCAGATGAGACACACAGCATCCACGGAGATGACGCAGCTGAACGTTGCTGCTGCCGAGATGAAATAGCATGATAAAAACAGTTATCAAACAGTTATAAAAGATTCCCCCAGTTGCAAAACCGAAGAAGCGTTGCAGCTAAGATCGAGGTTTACCTGAACACATTAGATATAATAGTATAGTAATATAATATATATAATATATAGATAGAGAGAGAGAGAGAGAGAGAGAGAGAGAGAGAGAGAGAGAGAGAGAGAGAGAGAGAGAGAGAGAGAGAGAGAGAGAGAGAGAGAGAAAGAAAGAGAGAGAGATACAGAGATATAGACAGAGAGAGAGACATTTATAATAATAATTATTATTATTAAATAGAATAATTTTCTATAGGCTTGCCGTGGTAGTCAGTGATACTGGTGTCATTCTGTGTTCAGGCATCCATACTTATTGAAAAAATGCTCATATCCAAAAGTAGTAGATAGATATAGGTCATACATGTAGGTATGCATTTGGTTACACACACAGAAGTATTCTCAGACCGGTCATTGTGTGTATCACTAAAAAAATTTAAAAAACACAACTGGAATAGAATATCACACAATTTATAAAAAAAACATAGAGAATAATAATCAACAAGAAACATCAACTGTATCAATTGTATTGTACAATGAACAACCCTATATCACCTTTGAATTACAATAATAATACAAGGTGCCTCATATGATATTTGGCAGAGAGCGACCACAATGAATTTAGGCTAAATCTACATGTACAAAAAAAGCTAAAAATAAAATGATGCACATGTATAAAAAAAATAATAGGTGTCTCCTCATGGTTGTATCTGCCTGTTCTGTATCACACTAAGTGATATGTGAAAAAGCAGTTCCTGTCTGGAATGAGACAGAGGGCCACACCACATTCACAGCACTTCCAGGGGGTCTTCATCTTACAATGGACACAAAACAGGTGGCCAGCCGTGGCCTTCTGGGATTTATCTGCCTGTTGCGTGATCGCAACAGGTGAATGGTTCCTTGGTAGGCGGTCCACTGGTGCCGTGGGTAGATTGTCCACTGGTGCCGTGGGTAGACGGTCCACTGGTGCCGTGGGTAAATAGTCCACTGGTGCCGTGGGTAGACGGTCCACTGGTGCCGTGGGTAGATTGTCCACTGGTGCCGTGGGTAGATGGTCCACTGGTGCCGTGGGTAGATTGTCCACTGGCACCTGTACAACTGTGACACCATGCAATGTTCTCAATGGACCAGGTCTCACAGCGCTTATTTTGTATTCTCCAGAGAATGACTCGTGGATTGTGGAGCAAACAGAGACTTCCTAATATACTAACCTACACTGTAGCACTCAACACTTTGATGAACATTGTTACTCAGCTGATAGAGTTGTGCCCTTCCTGATGACTTGTCGTACAGAACTTGTAAGTCGCTTTGGATAAAAGCGTCAGCTAAATGACTAGATGTAAATGTAAATGTAAGACGACGGGGTCGTAATATAATTGGCCAAAGGGCAATTGTGCACGTCCCGGGGCAGCGCGGGGGAAATATCACATTGTGTGCCGCCATAAGCCTTCAGGGTATTCTTGTTTACCAGAGAGGAGATCCGGTACAAGAATCTAGTTTGTTGGTTGACTTTTTTTATTACATTGGATTCCATTTTGTCACAGGAAAGATTTGCCTCTAGGATGAAACCTAGGTATGTAATTTCATCTTTCCTTGTGACAATATTGTCACCCACTGTACAAGAAGACTGTACAGAAGAATGAATGAATGAATGAATAGTTTTATTTTCGGTCTTTGTTTACAGATAAATCAAAAACACACATGTGTGGACTTTCAAAAGGAAAAGAAAAAAATCAAAAAATCTAAAACTGTACTCCTGAATTATTTTATCCTTCAGGGCCTTTTTAAATCTCCCCTGAGAGGTACACAACTTCAACCCGTCACTAAGACTATTCCACAATTTAACTCCCAAAATTTAAACACATCTAGCTTTTACATTAGTTCTTACCTTTTTATATGTTTTAAGAATACACAACCCTCTTAAATTATACTTTCCTTCTCTTGGTTGAACGAGACATTGAATACAAGCTGGTAGGTTCTTACTCTTAGCACGAAAAATTATCTCCACGGTTTTTATGTAAACCATATCTACAAATTTTTATGTGCAGGACTTTATGAATAATGGATTTGTCGATTCAAGATAACTAGCTTTATTTATTATTCTAATAGCTCTTTTCTGTAGTTTAATAATAGGATCTATATTTGTTTTATAAACATTCCCCCAGACCTCAACACAATATGACATGTATGGCACCACAAGTGAAAAATACAATATATGCAAACATGTCTGGTTTAACAGTTCCCTTGTTTTGTACAGAATGCCAACAGATTTGGCTAATTTACCTTTGATATATTGTATATGTGGCTTCCAACAGAGTTTGTGATCTATAATCACGCCCATAGTCTAAATCTGCAGCTCCTGGCTCTAACTGAGACCTGGATAACCCCCAATAACTCATCAACACCTGCAGCATTATCTACAAACTATAACTTCACTCACACACCTCGACCTTCCAGACGGGGTGGAGGCACTGGCCTCATGACATCTCCTTCATGGGCTACAAACGTAACACCACTCCCAGAACTGTCACTCTCCTCTCTCGAATATCATGCAGTATCTGTCTCTAATCCTTTCAATCTCATCATTGTTACACTCTACCGCCCTCCAGGTACACTCGATCACTTCACAGATGAGCTGGACATGCTTCTTAGCTCCTTACCGGAAGATGGTACCCCTCTCCTTCTATTGGGCGACTTCAACCTGCCTGACTCATCTCAGTCAGTCATAGTAGTCTCCCTCCTACAATCGTTTGACCTGACTCCCACTGCCATGCCTCCCACCCACAAAGCAGGCAACTCCTTGGATCTCATATTTTCCCGTAACTCCAGCATCATTAACACCACGGTAACTCCCCTACATGTATCTGACCATTCCTTCATATCCTTCTCACTAACTCTCATGCTTAACCGAAAGGTCTTCACCCCAACTCAGACGCAACCTGCCCTCCCTATCCCCCTCCACCCTCTCCTCTGACATACTATCCGCTCTACCTTTGAGTGACACCTTCTCTGCTCTCTCCACAGAGATGGCAACCTCCACCCTCCTTTCAGCCCTTGCAACCTCCTTCAACAAGCTCTGTCCCCTCGTTGAGAAACCTGCCCGCCGTTCCCCACCCAGTCCATGGCTGACAGATCCAGTGAGAGAACAAAGACAGGTCCTGAGAGCAGCTGAAAGGAAGTATAGAAAGTCACGCCTCACTGCTGACATCGACACATATCACAACCTCTTGTTAACATTCTCCAAAACCATCACTAATGCCAAAGCTTCTTTCTTCCACCATAGGATCGAGGCCTCTGCCAAGAATCTTCGCAAACTGCATGCTACCATGTCCTCCCTCCTCACTCCCCCCCCACCCCCCCCTCCCTCATCTTTCTCTGCCGAAGACTTTGCGATCTTCTTTGAGGAAAAAGTGGAGAACATCCGCAGCTCCTTCTCCCAACCCCCACCCATTCCAAATGCTGAATCGAGAACCTCATCCTTCACTCTGTCATCTTTCTCTCCCATTACAGAAGCAGAGACCCTGACACTGGTAACGTCGAACCGTCCGACTACTTGCCAGCTGGACCAGCTACCCTCCCCACTCCTCCAGACCATAGCACCAGACATCCTCCCATTCCTAACTGCAACCATCAACTCCTCACTCAACTCTGGGGTGGTCCCCACCTCCCTAAAACAAGCCAGAGTCACGCCGCTCATAAAAAAACCAACCCTGAACCCTACCGTCATAGGCAACTACCGTCCTGTCTCTCTTCTCTCCTTCCTTTCTAAAACACTTGAACGTGCTGTATCCAACCAACTTACTGCTTATCTCTTACAGAATGACCTCCTAGACCCTAATCAGTCAGGCTTCAGGACTGGTCACTCCACAGAGACAGCCCTCATTGCGGTCACAGAGGCACTTCACTTAGCAAAAGCGAAAGGCCTCTCCTCTGTCCTGATTCTCCTAGATCTATCTGCAGCCTTCGACACAGTCAACCACCAGATCCTCCTTGCGGCCCTCGCAGGAATGGGAGTGGCTGGCTCTGCGCTGACATGGCTGTCATCATACCTCAATGACCGCTCCTACCAAGTGTCATGGAGAGGGACCCTGTCGGCCACCCGCCCCCTGCGGACGGGTGTCCCCCAGGGCTCGGTTTTAGGACCCCTTCTCTTCTCCCTCTACACTAAATCACTGGGTAACATTATCACGTCTCATGGCTTCTCCTACCATTGTTATGCCGACGATACTCAACTCTTCCTCTCCTTCCCTCCCTCAGATATCCACGTCTCTGAGCGGATCTCGGCCTGTCTGTCCGACATCTCAGCCTGGATGACGTCCAACCACCTCAAACTGAACCTAAGCAAAACAGAATTGCTCCACCTGCCGGCCAAATCCTCCCCCCTAACCGACCTTTCAATCACAGTCGAGAATGCAGCTGTGACTGCGTCCCCGACCGCCAAGAACCTTGGTGTTGTCCTCGACGACCAGTTGAACTTCTCTGCTCACATCGCAGCGACGACCAGAACCTGCCGATTCCTCCTGAGCAACGTCAGAAGGATCCGCCCCTTCCTGACAAAAGAAGCCACCCAACTCCTCGTCCAATCAACAGTCATCTCCCGCCTCGACTACTGCAATGCACTGCTCGCTGGCCTCCCGGCCACTGCCACTAAGCCTCTTCAACTCATTCAGAACGCAGCGGCCCGCCTGATCTCAAACCTACCGAAGTCGGCCCATGTCACCCCACTTCTTAGGGACTTGCACTGGCTCCCCATTGCTGCACGAATCCGCTTCAAGGCCCTCGACCTAGCATACCGTGCGGCAAAGGGAACCGCTCCCGCCTACCTCCGGTCAATGGTCTCTAACTACACACCCTCAAGACCCCTACGCTCTGCATCTTCTGGCCGCCTCAGACCTACTCCTATCCAAGCTCCGGGAGGGTCATCAAAGAGAAGTCGCCTATTCTCAGTCCTTGCCCCACAATGGTGGAATGAACTACCCACCCCAGTTAGGACAGCCGAATCACGTCCAATCTTTCGCCGTCGACTAAAGACGCACTTCTTCAACCATTATCTGAATAAAAAAAAAAAAACAAAAAAAAAAATATCTAACCCTAACTAACCGTACTGTCATGCACTTGTCCTAATAAACTAACCTACACTGTAGCACTCAACACTTTGATGAACATTGTTGCTCAGCTGATAGAGTTGTGCCCTTCCTGATGGCTTGTCGTACAGAACTTGTAAGTCGCTTTGGATAAAAGCGTCAGCTAAATGACTAAATGTAAATGTAAATGTAAATAATCACACCTAAGAATTTTGTTTCATATACTCTTTCAATTTCGGCTCCATTTAAATTCAGTTTAATTTCACAGTTGGTAGGAACACCACCAAATACCATACATTTTGTTTTGTTTTCATTAAGAGACAACTTATTCCTATCAAACCATTTCTTTAACTTTATCAATTCCCTTTCTACTGTTTTCAATAATTATTTTATGTCCTCCCCTGAACAAAGTAAATTAGTATCATCAGCAAACGTAACAATTTTCTAAATATTCGATACTGTAAAAATATCATTTAAATAAAGTATAAATAACTTGGGTCCCAATACAGAACCCTGTGGAACACCACAAGTTACTCTTCTAAGATGTGATTCTGTATTATTATTATTTACATTTTGAAACCTATTATCTGGATAACTTCTTAACCAATGATGAGTAACACCTCTTATTCCATACCGTTCCATTTTTTGTAAAAGCAGGGAATGATCAATTGTGTCAAACGCTTTACGTAAGTCAATAAATACAGCTATTGAGGGTTGTTTTTCATTAATTGCCGTTGATATATTTTCCACAAAATCTATTACTGCTAAGGATGTTGATCTATTGCTCCTAAAACCATATTGATGGTCACTCAATAATCCATATTTTTCAATAAAGCCATCAAAAAAAAATTCGACTGAAAGACTGTACAAGAAATTCCTTCTGTAATGTACTGATTTCTTTTGATTTCTCTCTTTGATTGTTTTGTTTTGTTTGGCTTTGGCCATGTAAACGTATGTTTCCCATGTCAATAAAGCCCATTTGAATTGAGAGAGAGAGAGAGAGAGAGAGAGAGAGAGAGAGAGAGAGAGAGAGAGAGAGTGAGAGAGTGTGTGTGTGTGTGTGTTGAGTTTTGAATGAGTTGAAGAGGCTTGGTGGCAGTGCGCGGGAGGCGTGTATCACTTCCGCAACGGATTTACTCGGATTTCGGTTTCCGGGTTCCTCTGATTGGCCGCGACCCCCACGTGACGCGCCCCCCTATCCACCGCTGCTGCTGCTGCTGCCCTGTGTGTTGCCGCGCGGCATGGACTTGAGATATGAAGACAGAGCCGCAAATTGAACATGCAGTGAGTCTGCGACGACAACAACCCAATAATCAACACTCGAAACAGCTATTACCAGACAATTACAACATGCTTCGATGCAGACCAGAGAAAGACTTTTGTCTTGTTTACATCAGGTTCATTTCATTCATTCATTCTCCTCCCGATGTGTTCGTTCAACTCAGACCAGCCGCTCTATCGGAGATAGGATGACATTGTGTCATGTTTTGTATATGTTTATTATTCCGAATAGATCTACACAGGCTTATAGCCTATAATACGTGACATTTGAAGCAGGCACCACTGCTGTTGTAATTGTCTGGTAATAGCTGTTTGAGTGTTTATTATTACTGCCTTCCTATACCCAGTTAAATTGTCTTCATATCTCTATATACAACAGCAGTGGTGCCTGCTTCAAACACAGGGCAGCGGCGGCAGCAGCAGCAGCAGCGGTGGATAGGGGGGCGCGTCACGTGGGGGTCGCGGCCAATCAAAGGAACCCGGAAACCGAAATCCGAGTAAATCCGTTGCGGAAGTGATACACGCGGCCGGCAGGCCAGCGAGCAGTGCGTTGCAGTAGTCGAGGCGGGAGATGACTGTTGATTGGACGAGGAGTATTCAAAAGCAAGTATTCATGTCAATGAAAGTGTCAGTGTCATCAAAATGAAAAGTCCTGACACCATTGTTTATGAACAAGATAGTAAAATGGCTTTGTCATGTTTTCATTATGACAGATCACTCTGTAAGTGTAAGTGTTTTCCAATGCAAAAAAAGTCAGATATTGGTGACACTACCTGAAAATGCTCAAGACAGCACTATACACTATTTGCACAGCCATTTGACATCTACAGTTACACATTTCGAATTCGAATTGTTTTGTTTGGCTTTGGCAATGTAAAACGTATGTTTCCCATGTCAATAAAGCCCATTTGAATTGAATTGAGAGAGAGAGAGAGAGAGAGAGAGAGAGAGAGAGAGAGAGAGAGAGAGAGAGAGAGAGAGAGAGAGAGAAGAGAGAGAGACAGCTGTCAACTAAAGCGGTCCGTGTTTAGACAGCGTGGGTGACCAAACTCGTCATACAGCAGCCAGTGGCTGATACTGTAGTTCACGTAGCCCGCTTGAATGAACTGCGAGAGATCATTCATAACTCGTATACACACACGCACTCTGCCATACAGTAGTTAATGTTAAATAAAGCCCATTTGAATTGAGAGAGAGAGAGCGAGAGTGTGTGTGTGTGTGTGTGTGTGTGTGTGCATGTGTGCACATGTCCACGGATATGCGCTTGCCATTGAAAGGGATAACCTGTCCCTCGTGAGTTCTTGAATTGATATGGTTATGGACCAGTCGACCAAAGATTCACAGAACAACAGAGTATTTCAAACGGAGCTTTTATTTGTTCAGAGAAGAAGAACAGTCACCCTCCTGCAGCCCATGCACACAGGCTCATCCTCTCGCACACCAGTAGAAGAAAGAATACATCACATTACATGACATTTTATACCCTCTTTCACAGAGGAGGAGGGGAGGGGTGTATGTGTGTATATGTATCTGTGTGTGTATGTATGGGTGTGTGTGTGTGTGCTTGTCTGTGTGTGTGCTTGTTCCAGAAGGGGGGCTAATGGGTTCCAGATGTAGGCAAGGAGAGACCCCTAGTCTCGAACAACACCCCAACAAATCATGGGCCCCGACAGCTGAGTGGGGGAGATGTGTGCGCGTGTGTATGTGTGTGTGTGTGTGTGCTTGTCTGTGTGCTTGTCTGTGTGTGTGTGTGTGTGTGTGTGTGTGTGTGTGTGTGTGTGTGTGTGTGTGTGTGTGTGTGTGTGTGTGGAGGGAGACTACAGCCACGAGGTCAGCAGGTCACTCAAGCTAGAGAGAGAGACACAGACAGAGAGCAGGGTGCAGCCTGCAGCCTGCACAAGCACAGATATAGGATATCAGACATTTTACATCAAATCTTACTAGATCAATGAACTGAAAAACTATCAATCCCCCTTTTTGACATTAAATCAATATGTCAAACACAACAGTTCATTGATGGATCTGTACCCGTCGATTGTCAACCATTACATGCATCACATCTAATACCAGACGGGATCAAAAGTGTCTCCTCTGGTCTGCTGCCTCCTCAGTGTCTCTGGACTGTCCCCTCCACCTCTCGCCAGCTAGCCCACCGTCACTCCAGCTCAGCTCAGTGTCTCTCCTGCTGCCGCTTCCCCCGTTCCCGTCGTGGATGATCTGCCTGTCGTCAATGATCTGCGGTGCCTGGCTGCTGTCGATGATTTGCGGTGCCTGGCTGCGGTGTTCATCTCCGGCCTCTGCTGCTCAGCTGCCATCTCCTCCGGTCTGCCTCTCTTCATCCTGGCCTGTCTGTCCCTCGTCTCCTCCTGCCTGTCACCTGGTCGTCTGGTGGTCACGTCACGGACGTCTGAGGGGCTGCTGCTGGTACCTCACCCCTGGTTCAGACGCGCTGCAGACAGCTGGTGTGAGTGTCTGGATCTTCTGTACCGTCTTCTCCTCCGTGTCTTCATTCATCGTTCCGTCCTTGGTTGCGGCTGGCCCACATCAATTCTCACTGGAACCTCCACTTGAAAGGGATAACCTGTCCCTCGTGAGTTCTTGAATTGATATGGTTATGGACCAGTCGACCAAAGATTCACAGAACGACCAAGTTGTTTCCAAACGGAGTCTTTATTTCACAGAGAAGAGAACAGTCACCCTCCTGCATCCCATGCACACGGGCTCATCCTCTCGCACACCAGTAGAAGAAAGAATACATCACATTACATGACATTTTATACCCTCTTGCACAGAGGAGGAGGGTGTGTATATGTATCTGTGTGTGTATGTATGGGTGTGTGTGGTGTGTGTGTGTGTGTGTGTGCTTGTCTGTGTGTGTGCTTGTTCCAGAAGGGGGGCTAATGGGTTCCAGATGTAGGCAAGGAGAGACCCCTAGTCTCGAACAACACCCCAACAAATCATGGGCCCCGACAGCTGAGTGGGGGAGATGTGTGCGCGTGTGTATGTGTGTGTGTGTGTGTGTGCTTGTCTGTGTGCTTGTCTGTGTGTGTGTGTGTGTGTGTGTGGAGGGAGACTACAGCCACAAGGTCAGCAGATCACTCAAGCTAGAGAGAGAGACACAGACAGAGAGCAGGGTGCAGCCTGCACAAGCACAGATATAGGATATCAGACATTTTACATCAAATCTTACTAGATCAATGAACTGAAAAACTATCAGTGATTGATGACACTTCACAGGCATGTCTTTAGTCTTTAGGTTAGAAAGCAACCTGGGTTCTCAAACAGACAGACAGACAGACAGACAGAGAGAGAGAGAGAGAGAGAGAGAGAGAGAGAGAGAGAGAGAGAGAGAGAGAGAGAGAGAGAGAGAGAGAGAGAGAGAGAGAGACGTCATCTTTCCTTGCTGCGTAAGCTGTCAACTAGCGAGATGCGTTGTTACAGAGCTGGTTACAGAGCTTTTTTTTTTCTTTATCTGAGAGAATGTCCGCGAATGTCCTCAGACTCCTCACGCAGGAGAAAGTTGGCGTGTGTGTTCGTGACACACACAAACACAACGACTGCACAAAGTCGAGTCCCGTGGAGATTATTGCAAGAGATAATTCATACATATTATGAAAAGCCAATCTGTTGTTTAGAATTTGGATGGGGGGGTAGGCTCTGATACCTCTCAGTCTCACGCCTCTGCGGGGTGTAACACCTATTCACAGCGCACACACCGCTCTTGTGTGTGTGCACGCGTGCATGTATGTGCGTTTCGTGACGTGCTGTAGTTCTCCTCACAAACGGAGATAATTACAATCATACCATCTAGCAAGAATTAAACGTATTTACAAGTCGTATTACGTTTAGCAAGTAAGGAGACATATACATTACTGTACATGTCAAAGCACTCGAAATTGTCATTTTTCTATTTTTACAGATTTCTGAATAGCGCGACTTCCTGAGCATTTGTGAGACATTCTAAATCCTTTTGTCCTCCGCCGACGGGTTCAAAAAGCCCCGTCTGTAGTATCCAAAACTCGTTGATGCCATAAGCTTCAGACGCTCTCAAACTTTGAATCCTCCCGTTCCATATCCACGCACAAGAAAGCACCGACCACGACGTAGTATCAACTATTTAATGTCCAACTCGGGTTACACGTTCTTGTTTCCTAATTATATATAGAGCAGCGAGATTAACAAAGTTTATCCAGGGAAATAGAGAGAGGTCTAAAAACTGTCTGGCTCCACTCTCTCATCACTTGGCCTGACCACCGGTACAATCTGCGTTGTTTTCTTTCTAAACCAAAGCTGTCACCTTGCCGCAGCTGACAGTAATCAATGACATCACCGTTATCCTGTCAAACTAAAAGTCCCTCGGCCTATCAGCCAAATATCACATAAGAAACAAACTAACAACAAAGAAATCATTCTTACCGATAGACATGGATTGTCTTAACATTTTAACTTCTGTAATAATAATATCCATCTATTTATCCTATGAAATACAGGGCCAAAATGCTTTTCTATTAACTGCTATTAACTGAAATTACTCTTAATTACCAGACTAGGCATTTAGGCACCTACACCGTCGACTTCAGAGAGTTAGTAACCTGCGGTTTTGGTGAGTTTCATCAACATTGTGCTGTTCATTGTCGAATACGCAAAATGGTTAGCTCCATGCTACAAGCTAATAATGCTACAAGCTAAATAACGTAGCTCATTCTTAAATGAAAACTAGGAAGGAACCATTTCAGAAGTACTTATAATTGCATTGATATGCTGTATGATAAGAACATGGTCTATATACATTTTGACTGTTTTGAGAGTTTAATATGGAACGTGAGGAATGTCCCATATGCTAGCGCACTTTAGCCTAACTTAGCATGGGACAGATGGACATTCCCACGTGCTGTGATAAGATAGCCTACTTTAGCTTAGCATAGCTAAAAGTAGCCTGATTGATTATTCATTCTGAAAGCAATGAAAGGATGATGAAGCGATAAAATATGGTAAATAGCTTTTATTTTCTGAATGCCAGCAGGCCAGGTTTTTAGGATTCCCCAGCACCCTGTTCCACCCTGGGAGCAGTTCCAGACCACCCATCACCACGTGTGCCCACGCGGGGACGAGGCGGTGTGCCGGACCGATACAAGATGGCGAGCCAACCCACTGAACCTCTGATATAGCTCAAGGCTAATGCCAGCCTGATTTGAATACCCCTGTTGCTCAACTCCTGTTACCTCAACAGTCCGGTAGGGTTGAACTGATTGAACTTGAATCATAAGAACTTCCACGGATTGAACTGACCTATATCCTTTTCTGATACACAAACTGATTGAACGAGAATACAAGGACATTCCAAGGGCTTCGACCCTGTTCACCTTTACACCCAGTAAGATACTTGAACCACTGATAAGATACTTGAACCATTGATATTCTCCTATAAGAAGGGAGACTTAAAGGGTAAATACGCCCAGTAAGATACCTGAACTACTGATGTTCTCTTGTAAAGAGGACGAGTTAAAGGGTCAATGTACCCAATAAGATACTTGAATCCCATTGATGACATTGATTATAGTTGAATCACTGATGGTTCTCCTGTAAAGAAAGAAGGTTTAAAGGGTAATTTCACCTAATAAGGTATTTGCATTCCCATAACCTAGAATATTCCATTTGGTACTTTTGTTGTGTTACACCTTCAAAGGAAGAGTTTAAAGGAGCATGTCACCTAATAAGGTATTTGCATTCCCTGCACATTTAAAGGTTTAAATGAATACGTTTAAACATTTACCTATTGAAATGATAAACTGATATAGTGTTTACTAATGATAAACTGAGGATACATCCAATATCCAACCTTGAACCTAGCTTTTAGCTAGAGATAACCTCAGAGACGTCTGAACCAAACCTAATGTGTTGATCCAATCAATCTAGGACTTGATATCGAACTAACCTTCCTGAGAGGGGAGGTTACTGAAAGAACCTAAAAGGGATACTTCAAACAACTACTACTTTGTACTATATGTCTGTATGTCTAGCTAGCGCGCTTATTAATAAACCGGTCATTATTATAGTTCTGTCTCTGGTCCACTATTCTTTTAATTGTGCATATTACTCCTCTCCTCATTCGAACCTAGAACTGTGCCCGTGGCGAACAGCTGTTACAGTAAGTGACACAAGTGCTACACTTTGTTCTGTCTAAATGTTTAATGTGAGCGATTTGTAGTGTCAAATTTCCCTCTGGATAATTAAAGTATTTCTATTCTATTCTATCTATCCCTGTCATTGAACATCAGGGCATTCCCCACATCACAGCCAGTGATAAGGCCAACATCTTCTGCAAGTGAAAGATATCATATGCTTTTCATATGTGTATGTAATGTAAATTTAAAAAAAAATTGTTTAACGGATCATCTGTGTGTTGTGTTAAACTCTAAACGCTGAGACAGACATCTTCTCTGTGAGCAGGGCCTGTGGGGTAGATAAGGCAGGCCGGCACAGGGCTCAGGGTCGACATTCTTGAGATGGCACCGACTTTCAAGTTATGGGGGCAGGGCAGAGTGCTAGTAAGGCGAGAGCAAGATTAGGAGAGAGAGCCGTTGCCTAGGTAATGAAAGCGAGATAAGGACTCTGTCAGTAGACAGTGGTAGAAAGCATCGCCAGGGAAAGAGAGCCGAGGTCACTCATAAGCTATGAGGAACGTACATTTACATTTAGTCATTTAGCTGACGCTTTTATCCAAAGCGACTTACAAGTTCTGTACGACAAGTCATCAGGAAGGGTACAACTCTATCAGCTGAGTAACAATGTTCATCAAAGTGTTGCGTGTTACAGTGTAGGTTAGTTTATTAGGACAAGTGCATGACGGTAAGGTTAGTTAGGGTTAGGCCTGCCACGATAACACATTTTGCTGGGCGATTAATTGCCCCCGAAAATATCGCGATAAGCGATATTATTGCGACCGGTTAGAGAATTTTTTTTGAGAAATTTATTTCCCAAAACTTTTATTTTGAAGCCCACCGCTCCGTCTTTTCCGGTGTTTGACTTTTATTTTGAAGCCCACCGACCGGACCGGAAGTATTGTTGTTATTATCCTAAGCAGAAACTATGAGCCGACAACATGTCTCGTCGGGTTCTGTTTTTGAGCTAATGATAAAACAAATGGTTGGTGAACAACTACCTTTCGGTTAGTTTTAACGTTAGCTACTAACGTTAGATGCAGCTACTACAGGCAATCAACGATGAGGAGGAAGCGTCAAAGCAGTAATAGAATAGCTGTGGTGCGTAAGCACTGCAGCACGACTCGAAACTACCGGAGTGTTATAATAAATTAATTCATGTTTAACTTGTCCCCGTGTCCAGTCCTTTGACTAGCCCCACCCGTTCATTGTAAACAATGATGCATGTAATTGTATTAACGTTATTCTGTGTTGTACTTGTAGCTATGCTATACGTTGTATTTCGTTTGTTAGATATTTAGCTAATGTTGTTAGCATGGAATGAGAATCAAAGCTCTATCTTTCATCTTTATTTAGCAGTCCAGTTTCTCCGGGCAGTAGCGAGTAACTACTTGGGTCTAAAAATAGCTAACGTTACACTACACACAATGCTACTTGGTTAAAAGGAGCAACACTATTGAGAAATGTCTATGTGGCGTTGCCCCACGGAGCTCCCGTGCTGTACTCTAGTAACGTCAGCGGCCCGCCTCCCAACACGGTCAGTGACTGAAGGGGCACTGGTTCCGCCTCATTAAAACAAACGCGCAAATAGCAATTAATCGCGCCCGTCAAAATCATTGCATTCATTTTAATTATCGCAGCAATTAATCGATTTATTGCTTATCGCGGCAGGCCTAGTTAGGGTTAGAGTCCTTTTTTTATATTATTATTTCAGATACTATAATATACTACTCCTTTCACATATATGCCTACCACTTGTATCTATTGCTATGTCCGCCTACTACAATCTCATGAGCCGTCTAACGCCTGTCCCGTCTCCCTGTCTCCCTATGACTTGCTGTCCTGGAGTGTTGACCGGAGTGTTGGACGTCCCGTGACGAAGGCCGGGAGGTTGCGACCCCCTCTGCGTGCCCCCCTGTCTCCGGAGGTCTCGTAGTGGTGACCGGAGTGCCGGATGTCCCGCGATGATGTCGGGGAGTTCGTGACCCTCTCTGCGCCGCCCCTATCTCCCTGTCTCCGGCTGTCCCTGAGCAACGACCGGAGTGTTAAATGTCCCTTGACTAAGACGGGGAGGACGTGACCCTCTTTGCGCCGCCCCTGTGCCTCAAATAGATTGCTATCAGCTCTATCTTTAATCTTTCAAAATGTTCAGTTGCTATCGCTATTAGCTCTATCTTTAATTTTTCAAAATGTACAGTTGCTATTGCATGCACTCATCTGTGTTCCACTACACACATGAGTGCATGCTTACCAACTGTCCGTCTGCAACACTACTATCACCAACATCTAAGAAGGGAGATCCCCCCTTGAATGGCCCTTCTAAGGTTTCTCTCCTCCACACTGCCTGTGGAGCTTTTTTTCCCTATTGTTAGGTTTTAGTGAGTTTTTCCTTACCTTCGCGTGGGGTATGTCTGGGAGTGCTTGCATTCTTTCATTTATTTGCATCCATCTAAAAATGTTTGCACCTTATGGTGTTCTTGTTCTGTTCTTGACTTATTGTTATGTTTTCTTCTTGACTTGTTTAAAGAAGATCTGTACGGCCCATGGGGACATTAACGTGTGTTGTTGGGCCCTATAAATAAATTTGATTTGATTTGATTTGATAATGGTTGAAGAAGTGCAAAACCCTTGTGCCTCCCTAGAACTGCTGACACACACTGGGCTTAGGAGATGAAATGATGGCTCATGTTTATAGCCATATAATTTTAACTGTTCACTATTTTTAAAACTTTTTTTTCCCCATGATTAACAGTAATAGCATAATCTCAATATATCTCTCAACAGATTACTCATATTTCGGAATTATAACCACTCAAATCTGTGTTTGTTTGATACAACGTTTTTTTTCATTGAAAAAAAACGGATAAATGTTTTCTTTACCATATTTCTACACATTTCCGCCGCAACATTACTCGACGAAATATCTCGACGAAATACCTCTGAATACGAATTAAAAAAAAAGATTAAAGATTCGATGACTAGTTCGGCCAGAAACGGCTTTGAGGCGAAACGTTACTAAGCGCTCATAAATACCTAAATGTCCTGCGGTGGTTCGACGCAGGTTCGACGGCTGGAATCTTGAACTCTGGTCGCTGGTGGGAGGAGGACCAGAGGTGCTCCATGCAGTACACTTCCTCGTTGGAGCGCGCCGGCTATGGGGGGCTCCTGTTTCGGCGTATGGCACGCTGTGGACTACGGGGTCCGGTTCGCCTCTGGTTCTGTTTTGAAAATCCACTCGCTCCCCCCCCACCACCACCCCAAACCATGTATCCGCAGTTTCAATCACCGCAAGCCCGCCACAGCCTCTCTCACCCTCCCCTGAATTGTGGCAAAGTTATCTGTAGAGCGATTACGCCACCATGTGTTTTACATCGGTAACAGCACACCCTAACGTTAGTCTGTGTCATTAGGTTGTGGAATATGCAAAGGTTTGGTAAATATATCGAGAATTTAACGAATGAGAGCAGATTTAAAAATGGTTAAAAATGCCGTTTTAACATTGGAGCGGATGGGAGTAGAAAACATGACCAGGGGTAAACAAGGCACTAAATACTATAACTATTTTTCTAGAGTGTTTCATATTATAAGCTTTTGACACAATGAACATATATGTAAAATTAAGATATTTTCCCAATTTCATGAAATAATAATAAACACAGACACAGCTGTGCTCACACACACACTAAAAATATTTCAAAAAAGTAGTTAAGTCGACGGCGGAAGATTGGACGGGTTTCGGCTGCCCTAACTGGGGTGGGTAGTTCATTCCACCATTGTGGGGCAAGGACTGAGAATAGGCGGCATCTCTTTGATGACCCTCCCGGGGCTTGGATAGGAGTAGGTCTGAGGCGGCCAGAAGATGCAGAGCGTAGGGGTCTTGAGGGTGTGTAGTTAGAGACCATTGACCGGAGGTAGGCGGGAGCCGTTCCCTTTGCCGCACGGTATGCTAGGTCGAGGGCCTTGAAGCGGATACGTGCAGCAATGGGGAGCCAGTGCAGGTCCCTAAGAAGTGGGGTGACATGGGCCGACTTCGGTAGGTTTGAGATCAGGCGGGCCGCTGCGTTCTGAATGAAGCCAGACTGATTAGGGTCTAGGAGGTCATTCTGTAAGAGATAAGCAGTAAGTTGGTTGGATACAGCACGTTCAAGTGTTTTAGAAAGGAAGGAGAGAAGAGAGACAGGACGATAGTTGCCTATGACGGTGGGGTTCATGCCTCGTCACTCCCCAGGACTAACACCCAGAGGTTACCACCAAGCCATGCCTTGTCACTCCCCAGGACTAGCACCCGGAGGTTACCACCTAGCCATGCCTCGTCACTCCCCAGGACTAACACTCTGAGGTTACCACCAAGCCATGCCTCATCACTCCCCAGGACTAACACTCGGAGGTTACCACCAAGCCATGCCTTGTCACTCCCCAGGACTAACACCCAGAGGTTACCACCAAGCCATGCCTCATCACTCCCCAGGACTAACACTCGGAGGTTACCACCAAGCCATGCCTTGTCACTCCCCAGGACTAACACTCAGAGGTTACCACCAAGCCATGCCTCATCACTCCCCAGGACTAACACTCGGAGGTTACCACCTAGCCATGCCCTGTCACTGTTCCTCATTTTGCCGGGGACCCCTTGGCATCCCCCTGAAGGACCCCAAACCTTACTTTGAGAACCACTGCTCTATGAGACAGGATGGAGTTCACCCAACTCCAAGAAATGTTCTCATCTCTTCACCAGCGAGAAATACAAACTCAATCCATTAATTAACTGATGTACGCCTAGGTAAGATAAATGTGTGAGAAAGTGAGAATAGATTATCTGAACAGAAGGCTGCAATTAATATTCATGACAATGATTAGCCTATTGTACGACATTTTGTTCAAATTATCTTTGAAATTGTGGAATTGAGAATCCCTTCCTTCACCGGGCTAACACCAGGTGCTGTCTTAGACAAAATTCAAACAAAGGTTGTGTTTAATCAAATCAAATCAAGTGTTCCTTTATTAATGCCCTTGGGGAAATTCAGGTGTCATAGCAGCATGGGGGAGGGGGGGTTAGTACAGGCAGGAAAAAAGACAATTATAGAAATAGAAATAATAATAGAGTAGAACAAAGTAATAATAATAATAGACCAGCAGTATATTCTATAATAATAATAATAATAATAATAATAATAATAATAATAATAATAATAATAATAATAATAATAGTATACATGGTATATATAGTGGTATATAGTAATAATAGTATACATGGTGTATATGGTAGTCCATGCAGCAGAGTCTGTGCAGTGTTTTGTGGTAGTAGCATAATGCGCCGTGTTTAGTGGTAGTGGCATATAGCGGTTATATTATTATATTGGGCGATATTGAAATTCCCCTACTGACAATATTGCTTTAAGAAAATTCAAGCATTTTGATTCCACCTCCAAATCAGAATTTATAAAGTGAGCGGTGATGGACTTATAGCATATACGAGAGAGAGAGAGAGAGAGAGAGAGAGAGAGAGAGAGAGAGAGAGAGAGAGAGAGAGAGAGAGAGAGAGAGAGAGAGAGAGAGAGGGAGAGGGAGAGAGGAAAAGAGGGACAGGGAGAGAGAGAGAGATGAGTGAGGGGGAAAGGGAGGGAGAGACAAAGAGAAAAGCAATGGACAGTACAACAGAAGTCTGTGAGAGAGTGATAGACACACACACAACACACTCTTGTACAAATGCACATAATCACATGTGCTCACAAACACCCCCCCCCCCCCACACACACACACACACCTACACACACACACACACACCTACACACACACACACACACACACACACACACACACTCTAGGGTCCAGTTTATTATTTGTCCTTGTCAGAGCCGCCTGTCTGTGCTGGAACAAACAAACAGATAGATGGTTCTGCTGTGGACTGAGGACTGGGCCCACATAATAAGCTTTTACAAGAGTGGAAGGAACGGAGGAGTGGCTGCTTCCAAATTCATGTGTATGCACTACACACTTTACATAAAGTATGTACATGATACTACCTACTGTTGTAGCTTACTATTCAGTACATGGAGTACAGTATGTACGACATACTACTACATACAAAATACTTGGAGGACTTGCACACCCAGCGACAGCGACTCCTACTGGTCGGTTGGGGTGCCTGTTCAGCGGGGAGGAATCGTGGGGTGATAGCATGAACCTCTGCACGCATTACGCTCTCCCAGTGAAACTCCTTTCTGTCAGGTGAAAAAGAAGCAGCTGGCAACTCCACATGGATCGGAGGAGGCATGTGGTAGTCTAAACCAGGGGTTCCCAAACTTTTCATTTATATGTGCTATTTATGAGAGGGCTAACTTGTTGCAAAATAATAATGATAATAATAATAGCCTCATTAAAATACTATTGTTGCTTCGGTTGTTTTCAGCGTTTTATGTGCATAATCTGTTATTTAGTTTGAAATGTTCGTTGAAATAAGTAGATTTTTCGTTTTTGTTTATTTATTAAGTTAATATAAAACCATATAGTCACATTTTAGAATACAATAGAATATAATTTTAGAATACAACTAGAAACACTGTCCTGGCCTGCTTCTAAGTTCAGTGGCCTGACAAAAAAAATGTAAATAAAAAAATAAAAAATAAAAAAATGTTTTTTTTTGTTTTTTTTATATATTTTTTTAAATCATCTCGCAGCCCATCCGTGGCTGCTCGCGGCCCACCTTTGGGTCGCAACCCCGACTTTGGGAACCACTGGTCTAAACCCTGCCCAGACCAACGTTACATAAAAATAAAAAAAAACAGCAGGTTACCTAAGATAGATCTTACCTCAGTCAGAAAGTACTCCAAAATGAATAAATCCCAGTCAATCCCATGGCGATCGCAATTACTTGTGTATATTGGGCATGGCTACCAAACGGGAAAGAATAGCTCTGAGGCACCAAATCTTCCACCGATTGCTATGTTGTGATCCACTCATAGGCGGAAACAGCCGGAGGTAAGTCAGTACTGGAAGACAAGTGATATCCCCAGTTCAAAAGGTAGGCGATACTGCCACCTTGCGAGATTCGATCATCATTGCATCATTATTTATTTAGCATATATCTTGTGTCTTTTCTGCTGCTTTGTAACGCGTTCTTGGGTTTCTTGAAAGGCGTTATATATATCCAAGCTATTATTGTTGTTATTATCATTATAAGATGTTCCTTTATTAATCCCATTGGGGAAAAGTCTGGTGCCATAGCAGCCAGGGAGAGGGGGAGGGGTAGGGGAGGTACAGGCAGGGTAATAGAAATGACAATAAAATATAGAGAATAGAAATATCAGAAATCCAATAAAGAATCCTAATGAGACAGTGGGGTTGGAGAGACTTAAGCCAAATAAATTTGATCAAACTGAACTAATGATGCCATCTCGGAGGAATGCCAGCATCTGCAAACTGTTAGAAAACGGTGTTTACAGCTTCCTCATTGATCGATATCAGCCTTCTTCGCTCTTCCGTGAAGTCTTCTGCGTTGTGTCATTTGTTGATGTAAGGCAACAAATTCGATCCTCCCCCGTACTGGCTGTAATAACTGTTTCACCCCGCTAATGCACCCAGACGAAAGAATGTACTGGAAACGTTGTCTCTTTATCATTAACACTTTCAGAGCCGGCCGTGTTTTGCTTTTTACCCCCTTGAATGCCCATCATCCACTTCAATGTTAGCGTTAATATCGCCTAATCTATGTTTTAAATTGTGTGTCTAATCTGCCCGTCGCTTATCAATGACTCATTTTCCAGTCAACATTGTCGAAGCGGATTGTTTTTTTATCGGTTCATTTCCGTTTTATAGCATTTTGAAAAGCCCTCGTTTTCAAGGGAAAAAAAATATTCCGTGATAAACGCCCTGTACTGGAATATTCTAGAACGTTGTCATTTTTCTGCCTATTTATGAATCGTTTTCAAATAAACGCTAGATTATCTATAGTATATGTGTACCTATGCACGCTATATAGACAAGCTGAAAATCGATTCTCTTAGTTCCTGATCGCTCGCACAGCCACACACACACATAGGGGAAAAGCTTATATCTCCGTGAAAACAGGTCTGATTATCCTAAGACTGGTAAAATAGATTCCTTACCTGAGATCAGATGGTATCCAAAAAGATTATTCCAATTCCTGATCGCCATTCCAAAAATCGATCCTTTTATTGATCCAATGCTACATACTGTAAACACATATTACACGCTGTTCTGAAACTCCACAATGAATCCGATCGGCTCCGGGTACATGCGTGAGAAGTAAAATGTGGATTCCGGATTTTTTTTTTCTCATCCATTTTCATTGAGTCCATTCCAAAAGGGTGCATTACCATCTGGAAGACGATATGGGGGCGCTTTTTTCACATCTGAGCTCCTGATGGGGCTGGTTTCCCCACGGTAGACTCGGTTGATGAAATATGAATTCAGATCGCTAATAAAAAAATAAAACGATATTTGTCGTCGTGGGCATTCAGGGGGCGGGCTGATAACACGTGTTATGTCGTCCGTGGCATCCAAAGTGTTAAGGGATGTTTATTTCCATAAACATAGCATCTCGTACAAAATGAAAGTCTTTGATGGTATGAGAAACTAGATTAGTAGATTCTATCTCTGTCTAGTCAGTCAAGAGTTTTATTTGTCACGGCATACAAGTATACAGTGAAATGCGGGGGGTCTTGCCCGTGACGATTGTGCATAGTACAGTAATACAATAATAAGAATCCAAGGGATGAGAATGCGACATTTGTGCAATAATACAAGTCATAAGAGTAAAGACATAGGTATATGTACATGAGTTTTTCAAAAGCATGGTAAGACATGCTAGGTCCTGTGATAGTGCAATACACTGTTAGCTACGGATGGGGCACTGGGTCTTATGTACACTACTATACAATGCTATACTATACAATCTACAGTTATACTATGTGTCCTTATGCTAGCTTGCTATCCATCTATTTACTATACAAGAACCACTCCTGTTCTTGTTTTTAAAGTGACCTTTCATTGTGTAAAGTGACCATAGTGTGAGCGTATGCAGCATATGTGTGTGTGTGTGTTCATGTTAAAGTGACTGCTAGTGTGTGAGCTTGTACAGTGTGTGTGTTGTGTGTGTGCTCATGTGTGCTTGTGTGTGGAGAGTTTAGTGTTCAAGACTCTGATGGCCTGGGGGAAGAAGCTGAGCCGAAGTCTCTCTGTCCTAGTTGCTGGTGTTCGCAGGCGTTTGCCTGACCGCAGCAGCTTGAACAGGCTGTTGTTGGGGTGGTGAGGGTCTTTCATTATCCTGCAGGCTCTGGATTTGCACCTCTTGTTATATAAGACCTGCAGGGGTGGTAGTACAATACCCGTAGTACGCTCAGCTGAGCGTACCACTCTCTGTAGGGCCTTCTTGTCCTGTGCCGTGCTGTTTCCATACCAGGCAGTGATGTTTCCAGTCAAGATGCTCTCTACAGCTCCGGAGTAGAAGGACTGGAGTATCTTCCCCGATACTCTGAACTTCCTTAACTGTCTCAGGTGGTAGAGGCGCTGCTTCGCCTTCTTTACGACTGAGTCTATGTGTGTTGTCCATGTCAGGTCCTCTGCGGCCTGTCCTGTTAACCGAAGCCTGTCTGTTAGCCTGTAACTAGCTCTGTATACCGCATGGTCTTTCCCGTCCCTCCTCCCAACCCTCGTCTGCCTCCCCACCCGGAATACTCACAGCTTAAAGTCTTAAAGTCTCTCTCTCTCGCACGCGATGATTCTCTACCAACGGCTGACTCTGAGTGACCTTGGCTCTCTGGCTTCTTATCTCTCCCACAGGCTCTGCTACAGAGAAGATGTCTGTCTCTAAAGTTTAACACACACACAAACTAATATCTATATAGATATTTACTTTACATACATGTTGTTATAACCATATGAAAACCAGTGATATCCTTAAAAACATACACACAAATGTACATGCACACACACACATGCACTAGCGCACACACTCACACAAACACACCCACACACACACACATACGCATACACACATACACACACAATCACTCACACAAACATAGGTACACAGTCACACACACACACACAGTCACACAAACATACACATACATGCACACAACATGTTTGTTTATTTCCTCTGTTATTTTCCTTTCTGGCCATAGAAAGACCTATTCCAGCATAATGATTAAAGAATATATGAAACATTTTCGTTTTGACATGAAGAAGTCAGTTAATTTCATCCATTCACATATATTATTTTGCAAACTCCAGGCTGGCACAGTACTTTTGTTAAATAATATTTTGTTTGTGTCTCTCTCTCTCTCTCTCTCTCTCTCTCTCTCTCTCGCTCTCTCTCTCTCTCTCTCTATCTATCTCTCTCTCTCTCTCTCTCTCTCTCTCTCCCTCCCTGTGATTGTGAGAGAGAGAGAGTGTGACTTGCCCACAAGTCTACACTACAATAGACCTCTCACGTGGTCACATCATTACAACAAGCATTTCTTTCCCCCGCCTATAGCAGACATTTTGTATTTTCCTTTCCTGTTTACCGGTAATCTTGTCCTTGAACATGCATGTGGGGTTAATGGGAAAATTGTGTTTCACCAAGATGTTGTGTTGTGTTGTTAACACGACAGTAGGTTAACACTTTCACTACCACACTACAGAAGGTTCTGTGTCGTTTAGGGATGCTCGATATTGGCTTTTTTACCGATACCGATATTCCGATATTGTCCAACTCTTAATTTCCGATACCGATATCAACCGATACCGATATATGCAGGGTTTCCCCCCCAAAAAAACGGAATAATTTCAGGTAACTAATAATTTCACTGGATGCAATATTGTTATTGTTTTTTTTGTTTTTTTTACCGATACCGATATTTTCCGATATCACATTTTACTGCCGATATCGGCCGATAATATCGGTCGGTCGATAATATCGGACATCCCTACTTGCTCAGCACCTGTCTGCACTGTACTTCACCTCGTGCACAAGCACTGAATACAAAATTCCACCATGTACCTTTACATCCCAACATCCGTCTGACCACACCCCCTTCCGCGTACCTTCATAAGCAGGTGTGTGGTCACCTACTCGCCTCCTTCTTCACTTTCACCACAAGGAAGTGCCTTCGGTAGATCCCCACTTGACGAGGTTGTTAGCTGAAGAAAGTTGAGACGTGTTTACATTGTGCTTATTTTTTTCTTCTCTCATAAATATTCGATAGAAAAATCGAAGTCATAATGTCTACTTCGGAGAGTCGCAGAGCCACTCTCCACCAGCGGTTCTCCATTTCCGCCTCCATCGTGCGTCCTGGTGCAGGGCTGTTGCCTCTCTCGTGGTTGGCAGCCACGCCCGGTAGGCGTCCGATGGGTAGTTTGCCTCTCCAAGGAGCTGGTGCACCGGTGCCGTCGCCTCTGCGATGGCCTGGTCCTGGCTCTGGTTCCTCTGCTTCCGGGGAATCGTCCACTGTTGAGCGGCCGGTTCCTTTGGTTCCCGAGGATTTGAGACGCAAACATTTTGCGTCTGCTCGCTCCCGTCGCAAGATGGTGGCTTGCAGACGCGAACGGCCTGGGTTTGGTGAGTTGCTGGAGCCCAGTGAGGATGCGTCGGTCTCTACCTGCCCGATGGAAACAGAGGATTACATGGTAGAGGCGGACGGTTCTTATTTGAAGGCCCGGTGGAGACATGTATCCCGCCCGTCCAGGTAACACTGGAGGGGGGTGAAATGTCTCCTTGGGGCGCCTTGTTTGAAGATGTTGGAGAAGAACCTCTGACTCGTCGGCAGGATGCCCTACTATCAGCCACATCGGAGTGTGGCTCCTTGACCAGTAGAAGCCTGCTGTATGTGAGGGATGCGGGCTCGGTGGAGGAAAGTCTGCAGGGGGAACTGCAGGCTTTGTTTCCCGAGCTTATGGCGGTGGCGGCAGTCGCAAACGGCGTGCCGCTGCCGCAGCCACTGCCTGTTCCTGTCCCTGATGATCTAATAGGTCATCTCTGGCAGCGTCACCCGGTGAGAGGGGTGGACGTTGTCTACCCATTTTTCCCCTCAATGGGGGCTTATGTTCGTCGGGGCCAGGTGGTGTCCCACATCATTGGCCTCACCCCCGCCTACGTACAAGTTACGCGGGTGGCAGGTTTGGTCGAAGGTATGAGAGAGGGCGTGCCACGGCTTGATAGGCCGATGGCCGCGCTCCTCTGTCCGGAGGTGGTGTGGGAGCCGTTACGCAAGCCGGTTCCTCAAGGGAAATCGGCGAGGCGGTTGGCTTACTGGAGCGACCAGTCAGTTATCGCCGGAACACAATCTCTGGCTGCCGCGTCTAACATCGCGCAGCTGGCAAGATTCATGTCCGGGATATTGGCGGGCGGCATGGAGCTGAGTGATGTACAACATGACCAGCTCACCCAGTCGGCAGGAGCTATCCTGCATCTGACTCAGCCGCAGGCCATAGCCGCTGGGAAAGTGTGCGCCCTGGCAACTCTAACCCAGCGCCACCTTTGGCTGGAGCAGGCCCGTGTGCCGGAGAAGAAGAGGATTCCACTTCTGACGGCACCCCTCTCCGATGCTGGACTGTTCGGGAAGGCCCTGCAGTTGATGACCTCGATGTGCAGAGAAATGCAGGAGGAGTGCTCCGTGCTCCAACCTCATTTTCCCCCTCCCGACATCGCCGGTGGAGTCAGACGGCTGCCACGTCGTCGAGCTTCCTCCGCCGTGACTGCTGCTGCTACCACCGCCACTGCTGGCCCTTCGAAGAAGGCCAGGAGGAGAGAGGGCGCCGCCGCTGCAGCCGGCCCATCTGCGCCTGGAGGAGACGGTAGGGATCGTCGTGACCAGCCGCCAATTGTCTACCGTCCCGCCGAGGCTCCCCGGGGTGGCAAATCCCGATCGGCTCGAGGCGGCAGGAGGCCGCTAGACCCAGTGACTTCTTTCCCCTGCGGTTCCCTCTGTTTACCCCTCCCCGGCCCTCTCATATACTTTTGTTCAGAAATAAAAAGTCCCCTCTAAAGGGGGACTGTATTTTTGTTTGTAACAAACTGTGTGTTTCTTCACCAAACATATGATGAGGTTGCACAGTGTGTATCTTCACTAGTATGCATTGATAGGAGGGTTATGTTCGTGTTATGAGCTTAAGCAAGGTCGGCAGCCTACACTCGGTTATAGAAAGGTTTTCTCCCTCGGCCTGAGACTCCACATGCAGGTAGAGGCTAGTTGTATGGTCTGTTGCTTACACAAGTAATGTTGAGCTACAACACTGTTGTGTTAGTTGCAGTAATGCTCGTATGAACACGTACCACGGCCCAGCCGTTTCGCTCTCTCTATCAGTGTTTTTCTATGTACAACATGGATGCGGGTGTAGGATTCACACACACACGCGACTTGGTTTTGTTGTAAACCCTGTTCACAGTTATCTGTGGGTAGCGTGCATTGTATTAGCTTGCGCTATTTCATTAGCATTCTACCAAAGGTATCATATGCTAAAGTTGTTGTTGTGTGCAGAGGGGAAGGGCTTGTGAGGGGGTTCTTCTGATTGGTCAGGGGGGTTTTACTCATCTCCTGTCAGGCCAGTCAGGGCCAAGCCGTTAGGCGACTTGGCAGGGAGGGGGGGGGGGGGGGAGGGTTGCCCTGACTCTGCTCCTATTAACAGGCGTTGAGTGTTGGGTTTCCCCCCCGTCATAGCACACGTCAATACGCACGTTGCTGTTGATGATGGCTTCCATGAGTTAGATCTGTACGTACAATCTATTGTTGTCAAAGTGTCGGGATAGAGCGTAGGACTTACGGGTCCACTACGCTCGATTTATGTGTAACTTGAGTCGGTTGGTCACATGACTCGAAGTTACCATGGCTTTTTCATTCTATGACTCACATGGGAAGGCTCTCTGGGGAATTTCAGTCTAAAATCCTCTGTGGTAGGGGTGACTGGATGTAAAAATGTGAACAGTTTTTACCCTCAGCTGTGTCAAATGGGATTCATGTCAGTTGGTGCTTCCTTCTTTTTAAATAAAAGAGTGTGGAGTATAGGAAGCACCACACCCTTCTTGTCGTTTCTCCCAGGTGCCTTGGGGATTCAATGAAGGGTCTAAATAGCCTATTCATTGATGTGGTTGTGTCCCGACGCATGCATGATGCTAGCTCGGGGTGTTTCTGTTAAGAATCATGCGGGTAGCTACTAGTACGCCTTGGTTGCTTGTTGTTAAAACGGCGTTTTTATAAAGCAACTGGGATGGAGGTTTTGTGCTCTTCCGAGAACCTGTTACTGGTTCTCGACGGATTCTCGTTCATATCTGGGGGATGATAACGGAATGGATCTGAACATAGGTAGAGGGGTCTCACGCCCTTGGGGTGGGCCACCGAGCGCGGTTCACACCAGCCCGTCTGGGTGGCGCCCTCTTTTCATGTTTTAGATCAACACGCATATCTGCCCCTTCTCCTGGAGTAGGCATGTCGGTGTGGTTAGGGCACAGGACTGGTTCTGGTCACGCTGGTCCAGGTCAGTTAACCCGTTTGTCTGCCGGGGATGCAGATCTGCTGTTCTGGTACCCTGAGGGACTTGGGCTTTTTTCAGGGGGAAAAAGGCCGGGTCGGCCCGGGGCGTCACAAGGTTAGGCGTTACAGAGACCCTTGTTGGGTACTCTTTTGTACCTGGCACTATCATAAGGGGCTGGTTCTCTTCTCCGCACCTCTCTCACTCATGGCAGAGAGAGGGCTGTTGGGGTGGTCTTCTGGACCTCCTCTGGTAACCCTGTGTGCTTCCCGAGCCGCCGGGCCCAGTCCGAAGTAAAGTTTTGTTGATACCGTAGACCTGGGATAACCCCTTTTTCTTGAGTGGTTATAGGAACAACCACCGCATATGGTAACAACAGGGTGGTTGATTCCCTGGTGTGTTGGAGCAGTGTCAACTCCCGGGTTGTCCGGTTGAGTGTGCCCCTGCACGTTCATGACGTCTGCCAATCATGTCAGCCTTCTCTGCCTTGACCCCTCTGGGTGTTTTTTTTTTGATGGAGGCTTTGTCATGGTGATCAACAACGCCAGCATCCGCCCCTTCCGCCGGGAGGGCTGTTTTCAGCTGACTCCTTTGGCGCCTGTCTCGTCCGCAGTGCTCCAGGCTCAGGTTACAGCCTATTGCCTGGTTTCCCCAGTACGCTGCCTGCTTCCGTTGGTTAACCTTTTGAGTGCTTACGGCCATGCTGACTGCCTGTTCTGCAGGGTCAGTATGCCAGGCGGTGTGCTATTGGGGGGAAAGGGCCCGCTCTTGGAGGGGCCTTATCCGAATACGCTGGCGATGTGGGGGGCGGTGTCACTAAGTGACCACCTGGTGGGGTCTTGATGCCTGGCGTCATTGACCTCTCCGGGCCCCCTTTTTTCAGAGGATCCAGTCCCTTCAGTGGGTCTGGGTCTTCCTTCGCGCTCTGCTGCTATGGCCTTGCCACGGGTTGGGTTTGCTCTTGACCCCGTGATTTTGGGGGCAGTAACAAGATTGTTCCTTCGTTCGTTCCCGGGTGGCATGCGGGTTGTGCGTGTGTGTAGTCGTAGGGTCAAGCCACGGTCTGCTCACCCTGTGCGTTGGGTTGCTTGAGTGCCTCTTTGCACGGTCGGATCCGTCGCCCTCCCGTGAACCTCCAATAGGGAGGGTATCATCCATTAGGGAGGGTCGGGGGGCTCGGTCCTCCCCAGTCTGATGGTTGTGGGGGGCCTCAGCGGGGTACATTTGTCGGGCTATGGCTCCCGCTCAGCCCCTGTTGCAGACAGGTGCTGAGCAAGCCATAACGACACAGAACGAAGGGTTATGTATATAACCCAGTTCTGTGAGTTATGGTGCGCTCAGCACCTGGACGCGGCTGCGGCCCTTGATCTCGCCTTGTGGTGAAAGTTTGGGAAGGAGGCGAGTAGGTGACCACACACCTGCTTATGAAGGTAAGCGGAAGGGGGTGTGGTCAGACGGATGTTGGGATGTAAAGGTACATGGTGGAATTTTTTATTCAGTGCTCGTGCACGAAGTGAAGTACAGTGCAGACAGGTGCTGAGCGCACCATAACTCACAGAACTGGGTTATATACATAACCCTTCGTTAACCCTTTCACTACCACACTACAGGCGGTCTGTACACACACACACACACACACGCACGCACGCACACACACACACACACATTAAAAACAGATCAGTTCAAAAGTGCTTTACAGTAAAAGTGCAGGGAAGCCATGTAATCATATTTAAATTAAAACAATTACAAACAAGAGTTTGTTTCTATATCTTTCACCATGCCTTTAAATTAATTACTGTAAGAGAGACATGTTTAAGGGTATAGAAGGTATTGAAATACCCTTACTCACATACAGTACTAGTTCAACTTTTAGGCAAGCAATTAAAATTATTTGAATGTTAAATTAAAACTGGATAATCATTTCAGATATTTGTTGGGGAGGGTGGGTTGTGCAAAAAACACACCATCCTTACCACTGACAAAGATGTGTGTAAGTGATTTTGGTTAAATTAATATACTGGATGAATAATACGCTTAATTCTTGTTTGTTTTGGCGACATCTATTGGTGATAAGTGGTAATTGCTGATTGATTGATTGATTGAGGGGATGCAGACCAGAGAAAGACTTTCGTCTTGTTTACATCAGGGTCCCCCATTTTCAATTCATCATATGACACACACGACATACAGATAGACAGTACTGCTACATCTATACATTTATGACATACCAGATTTGCAAATACAGTACTGTTTGTGATACAAAAAAATCCAGAAAAAGAGTGTATATACATTTGACATAGAAACTGTACATTGGAGGAGGTTGGGTAGGTGGGGTGGGGTTGGGTGGGGCTGTACATTGGAGGTGGGGGGGAAGGGTTGTGTAGGGGGGGGACACTGTACACTGTACATTGGAATACTGACATACATTTGACATAGAAACTGTACATTGGAGGAGGTTGGGTAGGTGGGGTGGTGTTGGGTGGGGCTGTACATTGGAGGTGGGGGGGGGGGTTGGGTAGGGGGACACTGTACATTGGAATACTGACAAAGCCATACTTGGTCTTTACTGTACAACTGGGTTAGGACATTTGTAGGGGCCAGTTCCAAATTGCAGTCTCAAATTGCAGTCTCCCGTAGGTGTTCTTTGAGAGTGTTTTTGAAAGTGGGTAGTGATTCACATTCCTTTACAGCTTTTGGTAGGGCGTTCCACATTGATGTGGCATAATTGCGAAACGTGTTTAGTCCCTTGTTTGAGCCGAATCTGGGTTTCACATGATTTGTGGAGCTCCCTCTGGTGTTGTGATCGTGGTATTCACTGACCTTTGGGAAGTATTTTGACATGTACATGGGTACCTTGGTCGTGTAGTGTATCTTGTAGACCAGGCCCATTGCAAGTTGCTGTACTCTCCTGTCGTCTACTCTAAGCCATCCTAGGTTGGCAAAGTGGGCAGGGGTGAGGTGGGTTCTAGGAGTCAGGTCAAGCAGTAGTCTGACTAGTTTGTTTTGAGATGTTTGTAATTTGGTTTTTAGTGCCTTTAAGGTGCTTTGGTACCATGAGGTGCAAGCATAGTTGTTACGAAGGGTCAGATTAAACCGAATATATATATTTATTGCTTGAGATCCCATGTATACTATTTGTATATCGTCTGATATCCCTTGTGTATTCTTTGTACATATACACGGAATATCCCTTTAACCTAGTACAGACCATAATATTTCGTTCTCCTATTGGACAGCGGTCCCTTAGGCGCCACTGCCATACCCCCAAGGTCTAGTTCAAAGTCACCGCTAAGACATGTCTGTACATGCCCGGCTTTGCCCAGGAATACGAGACAGAAATAAGGTTGGCACTAGATTATTCACCGTACGTATAAATACGTCGCAGGTGGATACAGCAGTAGTCTTGTCTTATCCTAATACGTTCGTTCAACGTATCGTTCGTTCCTTACTAGTAAAGCCTTCATCACGAGTCAACGACCAAGTGAAGTGAGCAACCGTGCATCTAAATAGAGCACTTATAACCGCGTGCGAATAGGATAGTAAAGTGTCAGAGCTTAGTGGAATAACGTCAAGTTCGACCTAGTTAATGTGAAGTACCACGCACCGGAGAATCTACACCGGTGAATGCAGAGCCCTTTCCAGCTGGATTATTGCTTTGGTCCTGTGGATGTTGGAGCGGAGGAGAATCGTCTACACCCACTACTGTGTGGGATTTACCCGTGAGGAACATCACTCGAGCCCGTCTCTTGGAGAGGCTGGCCGGCTTTCACCTATGCTGCACGCATAATTGGATTACAGCTGCTGCTTTCGTCTGCTGATCAAGGGAGTAATGTACCGTCTCCCGTAGCTGGAGTTTATTGATTCCCCGTTGATCCAGAGTTTGCATTCGAACATTTCCTCCCCCTGCTGGCCTACAACCGGAGGGACCCTACCAGTATCTCCCGCTGCCTTACTAGTGTACCATAGATATAATTCCTAAGATACAGGTGGTATTCATTATCTCCTGCGTAATATGAGAATGGACTTACGTTATTGATTTGCTCACGCACATTCTTTCGCCTTATAAGCGCGACCCTACGTAAAGTATTGTTATATACTATCATTGCTGCTAATAAATACTATTATAACCCAGTTTTGTTGTGGAACCGTGTCATTGTGGAGGTGTTCATATCCTATACCTGTGTACTGTATGGCCAGTAGTAATGTACATAAGACAGTAGTGGTTTAATGATACCATACTTATTAATACAGTCAGGGAATTGTACCCCTCAGTTACAATAGTCGTAGTACCCTTGAATGAGTGCTCCTGCCAGAGTCTTCAGGCTATTCTTGTTTACCAAAGAGGAGATCCGGTACAAGAATCGAGTTCGTTGGTTGACTTTTTTTATTACATTGGATGCCATTTTGTCACAGGAAAGATTAGCCTCTAGGATGGAACCCAGGTAGGTAATTTCATCTTGCCTTGTGACAATATTGTCACCCACTGTAACTGAGAAGCCGCCGGTCTTGCTGAGTTTGTTATTTGAACCGAAGAGAATGGACTCTGTTTTGCCCATGTGTAATGATAGTTCTGTTTCATTAGGGGCTCTGCTTGGCATCACTACTGCACTATCTCGCGTACGTGCACGCGTACTGAATAAACCACAAATGTACCTCTAATACCAGTATTAGTCTGACCACACCCCTCATCAGCTTACCTTCATAAGCAGGTGTGTGGTCACCTGCTCTCCTCCTTCTCGCTTTCACCACAAGGAAGAAGTGCCTCGGTAGATCCCCACACTTGACACCATGATGGAAGAAAGGTTTAGGAGCAGCTTTGGGAAACAAGGATACGTTGACATCATATCTTTATTTTCTCTCTCACTATTTTCGAGAAAATACGGCGATATTGTCTTCGTACTGGAGTGTCTGGAAGATGATGATCATTCTAAAAACCCTCCACCGGTTTTCGTATTGGGAGCACGCCGCTGCATGCTTCTCAACTGCAGTTCCTTGCTGTGTTTGTTGGGGTGAAACCTGTCAGGCCACAGCTGAACTGTCGGACATGCCGCTGTTGTGAGAAGCGGTGCGTTCCAGGTTGGGTGAGTAGTGTTTGCTGGCGGGCTCCACTTGTCTGTTAGTGCTATGGGGGCTACTTGACAAAGTTTATGGAAACCGGCCCCAGACTAGGGTCCTTTGTTCAGCCACCTAGGCGACAGAAGGCCTTGGTCTGGAGACCATTATAGTTTTAACTAGTGGGCCGCGACCATTGACACTGGTGATCCCTGTGTGTTCTGGACGAGTGGATTCTCTCTGTCACCGTGTTAAGGCCCCATCTTTCATATCCAAATGAGAGTATTCCTTCACGAGGGGATATGTGCATGAATGTGCGATAGCGGCAGATTCATGTTCAAAGTCAGCTACACAGGCCAGTTGGTACTGTGCTGATTCCGTCGGATGTGGTAATGTCACCGTTGTGAAGCGGTGTTGACATCTTGTTTTCTCTTTTCTCTTAAAAAGTGAGGAGAGGTTCAGAACGGCGGCCTGTCTGGGTGAGTGTTATGTCATTGTTTACATGTTCATAGCTTACGGTTAGCCGGTCAGCTGTTAACTGCTGCGTTAGCCTGCTGGATCGCTGCATGGCCTGCTTAAGGCCTACTATTAGCCAGTCAGCTGTTAGCTGCGGGGCTAGCATGTCGTGGTCGCTAGGTAACGTTAGCTTGCTGCTATGGCCATGGCCTGGCGCGGGGTAGCTTAGCTTCTCGCGCGCCGCCGTGAGCTCGCTTCTGATCGCGTGCGTCGTTAGATCGGCGTCTCGCGAGCAGAAGCAATAGCACCCGAACGGTTGGAGCAGCCGTTAGCTTGATGCTATTCTGTTGAACGTGCTTTGATTTTAACATGTTTTACACTCTTGACCACGACGTCATCCTTGACAGGGGATGTTCGTCGACCCTGCCCTGAGCCTGGACGGGGATTGCGTCAACAAAGAGGACTGTAGCGACTGGTTGGAGCGGCGACGCTGCCCGGATCGAACAACACAGGACGGCTGTGTTCTACGGTGTCTTGTGACTGCACTTCGCTGATCTGCGTTCCGGGTAGGAACGGGGTTGACCAGACCTCATAACACGTCTTCTGGTTTTACTTTGCTAAATGTATTGTGAATAACGGTGTTTTTCCCAAAACGTGTGTTGCTACAATGCATTTAGGATACGTTGCGGGTTATGTGTGAGCTGTTTTTGTCACTGGCAGTTAGCTTCTCCGTGCAAACGGGATGTAATGATCTGGTTGTTGTGTGAGTAACACGGCCGTGTACTCACAACTAAGGTAACTAACCTATGAAGCTATGCTTGGTGACAAGTGAGTAAAAGAATGTTCTTTCTCAGACTGTAATGACAATGAACAGTGTGTTCACACATTAACAGGTTTTCCTGTTTTAACTGGCCGTATTGAGGGTAAAATAGGAGGATTGTGTTTTTCCCCCCCGGTTCCCTGGGGACTTTATCACCTCCTATCAGACATGTTGTGCATTAATTGTGTCTTTTGTGTGGTAGGGATACGATGTAACTCTTAGCTTGATTGCTGAGGTTGTGCTAAATCTGCTGGAGAAACTTATTTCCTAAAGGGAAATTGGTTTGGTTGCTGTCATGTGTGCTTAGCAAGGCCTGTGGTCGATACTAATCAAGAATGATGTATTCTCTCATTGTGAAAAAAACGGCTTTCCTCTGTTGAGTGTTTTTGCCATTTTTTGTAGGTGATGATGGGTTGTGTGTGTCATGTGACCTACAACTGGGTTGTACTGGCCACAGAAGCACATGTGTATGTTGGACCGGGGTTCTTAGAGCCCTCTCTATTCTGTGTTTTTCCTTAGTAAAAATCAGATAGCAGGTTAGCTCATGCGCTGTGTGGAGCTGTGAAACGCTTCATAGAGCTGACTATGACTGTGTCATATTCTCTTTTTGTCGTTACGTCGTATCATGGGTGTGGGGTCGTAAAGGGGTGAACTGGTAACCTTTCCTCTCCCCATTGTTCTGTCGGTCAGGGGTACACCCCCTGTCCTTCAAGGTTCCCGTCACGTGGCGGTTCGGCACGTTACGGGGGGGGGGGGGGGGGAGGGAGTTCCTGGTCCCACGGCCTGGTATATTGGGCGTGTGCACCGCAGGAATCCCCCCGCCATAGAGTACGTCACCGTGCGCGTCTCTGTTGGTAGGACTTCCGTGTGCTGTTCAGGTCCATGTGATGGATCTGTTTTCAGGGGGGGTGGTCAGGGCTCCTCCTCACCAAGCGCCTATTCAGGCCTTCTGTGAGTTCGGACTCCTTCTTCCATGTGAGGAAGCCTCCATCAGAGTACAGAGCCTTCCTCCTCAGATTGTCAAAGTGAGTGGACCCTCTAGAAGGGTCCTTTTCTATTGTATGTATATTCGATTCAATTCGTTTATTGAGTGTGTATGGGTTCAGTGCCTCTTCCCCGGAGGCCCTGAAACCAGTTTTTTACATGGCTCAAGGTGCAATATATTCTTTTCAATCTGTACAGCTCGCATGGGAAGTCTCTCTGGGGATCCCCGTCTCTTTCCTATGGGAGGGTGGTGGGATGTAAAAATGTGAACATTTTTTACCCCGGCTGTGTAGACTGGGATACATACTGTTGATGCTTCCTTCTTTCTATTCCAGAAGTGTTGGAGTTAGGGAGTGTCACACCCCTCTTGTCGTTCCCCTGGGCGCCTTGGGGATTCAATGACAGGTCTAAATAGCCTGTTCATTGATGGGGGTGTGTCCCGACGCACGTATAGTGCTAGCTCGCTGTAAACAGGCGATTGACTGGCACGCCTTGGTTGCTTGTGGTTGAAACAGCGTTTTTATAAAGCAACTGAGATGGGGGTTTTTCCTCTTCCGACGACCACATCCCATGACCTGGGTGGGTTGTCGACGGATTCTCGTTCATGTCTGGGGGATGATGACGGGATGGATCTGAACATATGTAGTGGGGTCTCACGCCCTTGGGGTGGGCCACCAGGCGCGGTTCGTCCGAACGTCTGGGTGGCGCCTTCTTTTCATGTTAAGATCAACACGCATATCTGCCCTTCTCCTGGAGTAGGCATGTCGGCGTGGTTAGGGCACGGGACTGGTTCTGGTCACGCTGGTCCAGATCAGTTGAACCTGTTGTCCGCCGGGGATGCAGATCTGCTGTTCTGGTACCCTGAGGGACTTGGGCTTTTTTCAGGGGGAAAAATGCCAGGTCGGTCTGGGTGTCACAGGGTTAAGCGCTATGGAGACCCTGGTTGGGTATGTTTTTACTCAGCACTGTCGTCATGGCTTACAGCCATGCCATCCTGTACGCGCTCGATCTCGTCGGATCTCGGCCGCTACACAGGTTGGTCCTGGTTAGTACTTGGTTGGGAGACCACCGGGGAATACCAGGTACGGTGTGCTTAGGGGCTGGTTCTCCATTATTTTTCGCTCCTCTCTCACGCATGGCGAAGAGGGGCCTGTGGGGGTGGTTTTTTGACCTCCTCTGGTGACCCTGTGCTTCCCGTACCGCCAGGCCCGGTCCGAAGTGATGTTTGCGACCCGTAGGCCTGGGTTAACCCTTTTTGGAAACTGAAACACTTGTACTGCGGTATAGCCGGTGTATACCCGCAGGTGTGTTTTGGAGTTTTTTCTTGAGGGGTTATAGGAACAACCACCGCATTGGGTAACACCGAGGTGGTTGATTCCCTGGTGTGTTGGAGCAGTGTCAACTCCCGGGTTCACCGTTTGAGGGTGCCCCTGCACGTTCATGACGTCTGCCAATCATGTCAGCCTTCTCTGCCTCGACCCCTCTGGGTGGGGGTTTTTAAATGGAGGCTTGGTCATGCAACACCGCCAGCTTACGCTCCTTCCGCCGGGGCGGCTGTGTTCAGCTGTCCCCTCTGGCGCCTGTCTCGTCCGCAGTCTCCAGGCTAGGGTTAACAGCCTGTTGCCTGGTTTTTCCCCGGTGCGCTGCCTGCTTCCGTTGGTTAACCTTTTTTGTGTGCTTACGGCCATGCTGACTGTCTGTTCTGCAGGGTTAGTGTGCCAGGCGGTGTACTGTTGGGGGGACGGGGCCCGCTCGGTTTACGGCCATACCGACCTGAACACGCCCGATCTCGTCCGATCTCGGAAGCTAAGCAGGTTCTGGCCTGGTTAGTACTTGGGATACCGCCTGGGATTACCAGGTGCAGTAACTGGGGGGCCTTTGTCCGAATACGCTGGCGATGTGGGGGGCGGGGCACTACGTGCCCACCTGGTGGGGTCTTGATGCTGGCATCATGGACTTCTCCGGGCCCCCATTCCAGGGAGTCCAGTCCTTTTGGTGGGTCTGGGTCTTCCTTCGCGCTCCGCTGCTACGGCCTTGCCACGGGGTTGGGTTTGCCCTTGACCCCGTGATTCTGGGGGCAGTAACGAGGTTGTTCCTCCGTTCGTTCCCGGGTGGCATGCGGGTTGTGCGTGTGTGTAGTCGTGGGGTCAAGCCACGGTCTGCTCACCCTGTGCGTTGAGTTGCTTGAGTGCCTCTTCGCACGGTCGGGTCCGTCGCCTTCCCGTGAAGCCTCTAATAGGGGGGATACCCTCCATTAGGGGGGGTCGGGGGGGCTCGGCCCTCCCTGTTCTGATGGTTTTGGGGGGCTGTCAGCGGGGTGTATTTGTCAGCCAGCGGCTTTGCTTGGCCTCCCTTTGTGCAGTAGTGATGCCAAGCAGAGCCCCTAATGAAACAGAACGTTAGGTTATGACTATAACCAAGTTCTGTTAATTAGGGGTGACGCTTGGCATCAGACGGCCGCTGCAGCCCTTGACCTCACCTTGTGGTGAAAGCTTGGGAAGGAGGAGAGCAGGTGACCACACACCTGCTTATGAAGGTAAGCTGATGAGGGGTGTGGTCAGACTAATACTGGTATTAGAGGTACATTTGTGGTTTATTCAGTACGCGTGCACGTACGCGAGATAGTGCAGTAGTGATGCCAAGCGTCACCCCTAATTAACAGAACTTGGTTATAGTCATAACCTAACGTTTGTTGTCGGCGAGCCATATGCAGATTTTGCCTAGTTCCGAGCTGAGGGTTTTTTCAACCTGTAACTTGTTCTTGTCAGAGACCAGCAGGGCTTTTTGTAGGTCTTTTGTAGGTCCAGCATGACCATGCCGCAGTATTTGCCCGCGTCCACCTCTTGCTTGATGTGGTCGTTCAAATAGAGAAGGCATGTGTCAGTGGAGTGGGATGTTCTGAAGCCAGATTGGAATTCGTAGATTCGATTTTTTTCCGCAAGGTACTTTTCGACCTGTTCGTATACTATTTTTTCCATGACTTTCGAGATGGATGTAAGGATAGAAACAGGGCGGTAGTTGCCTGGGTCTAATTTGCTGCCCTTTTTGTGCAGGGGTGTTTATGCACCATATTGATTTGCTTTCCATCTTGAAAACATGCTAACTACTAAGTTAGTCTTCTATTCAGTCCAAACATCACTTCCTGTGTGCCGGACGATTTTCCCGGGAATGTCCTAACAGACACCAGTATTTAGAACAGCAGAGAACAGCCAATGTAAAAATGCACTGAGTATAGGTAGAAGGTCTTGTAAGAATTGGTGATGGAGTATATAATATACTGTACATGTATTTATATGAGAATGTTCAAGATTATTACTTTAATCATATGACATCATTTGAAAAAATTATTAATTGTTTCGTTTTTTTTATTAAGCAAAATCATGTGAGAGGGAGTGTTGTTATAGAAGTGTTGTGTTCATTAGCACAGCTGTGCCTTGTACCTACGACTGAATTACAGCCACACTGATATTCAGTATAGCAGCACGACCTCAAGTGTGATATTGCTTTTATACAACAGTTCTACAATCGCCATGTATTACTTAACAGTAATAAGCGATATAATAAACAGATTATGATTTGCTTGTTTATTTAATCATATATTTACCTCCACCAACAAATAGCTCCACAACTGCACTTTTGAACTTGGACCGTTACCAGGCAACCTGAATAAAAACATTTTCCAGCACAGCTTGCTACTTTGTATAGGTCTACACACTTTACCGCTGGCTAGCTACTTTGTATCATTTATGTAACTGAGGGGTACAATTCCCTGACTGTATTACTAGATATGATACTTACTACCACTACCTTTGTACTTAATATTCGGCCACCCAGTACACGGCATAAATATATTATGATGAACACTGTCACGTAGATGAAACGGATCCAACACAAATGTACGAATTAGAAATAGGTCTTTATTTCTACACAGCGATGGTGTGTAGAGCAAGCACTTAATCAAATCAATCACATTTATGAATGGGAATTAGTATGCACTTTTATGGCAAGAGTATTCGTCGGTATATCAATAGAGAATGTCCAATCTCTGAAGGCGCAGGTGGTACATATACGACCTGGAATAGTTTAAGGAATAACAGCAATGATACTTTAATGATTATATACTGGACACACTAGGGGGGGTTAATCCGGTCGCTTGTAAGCCGACAGGAGTAGGAGGGGGGGGGGGGGGTAGAATCCGGCAGCCTCATCCGGCCAAGGGTATCCCAGGTGAACCCACTGTAGTGCCGTTCAATGCGCCGGCGATCCTTGGACCACAGATGAAAGCAGGTGGACTCTTTGTGGGCCGGCGTCGTCCGGTCCACGGAGGAGAGACGTGAAGCGACCTCGTCTTGCAGAGCGTCTCCTCACCTTGCGTCCTCTCCAGGGGGGGGGGGTTCCAACACACGGCAGTGTCGGGGGTCTTTATCCATGGAATAATCAAAGTATACAAAGCATAATCCGTGCCTGGGAAGGCGGGCTGTCGTCGGTAGAATAATCCGGTATACAGGTCCACTCGCTCGTCGGCTCTGGGGCTCCTCGGGTGCAGCTTCACGTGGGGTCAACCACCCTGGATAAGCAGCCAGTTCTCTGCCCGAAACGATGGGGTACTGACTACGGTAGTATTCTCACCGCACGAAGCACTATATATTAACAGACTATTATTAGCTTAATAGACTACGTCCAACTCGACGATATAGTGCCAAATATGACTATTCAAATATTAATATACACAATGTCTCAATACCGCTGGTAGGCGAACTTGGCCTTACTCCCACACGTGGCGTCGCGGGGAGGCTTTACGTCTGTGACTCTATTGGAGGGTAAGAAACTGGACTGAAAAGGAAGTCCTACTTTAGTAGCGCAGTATATATACGCACTATGAACAAATAGTCCCATTAGTGGTGCGGTAGTCAGATTCCTACGCGGAACTAGGACTTGTTCGTACATGTGGAGCGGTACGTTTGAACTGGGTCTGAGGGGTATGGCAGCCTGGCACCAAGGTCTCGACCAATAATAGAATGGAGACTATTATGGGATGTTCAGTAGGCTAGAATGGATATTCAATGCATATTGTACAAGGAATATACAAGGGATATCAGGGAATATTAGAGAATATACAAATACAATTAAATATATATATATAAATAAATATATATATTCGGTTTAATCTGGCCCTTCACAACAGCCACCCCCTGATTGGTCCCAGACCTAATCAGTTAAACAGAGACAGATTAATCGCGTTGTCTATTTACACATAAGGGTTTGCTGTAGGGGTCAGTCAACTTCACAAAGTCATAGGGTTATAGGGTCATGGTCATCATCGATTGTGTCTGGGAGTCGGGGCAGTTCTATGAGCCTCGCCACGGGACGGGTGTAAGTGCGACCCTGGACAAGCACTTCAGCTGCTCGGACCTTGCCGTCGGCACCGGTGATCACTTTGCTTACGCGGCCGGCCGGCCACATAGCTCTGGGCAGTGATTGATCAATAATCATGACGACTGTTCCTTCTGTCAAATTGTCTCTCTCCTTTACCCACTTCTGGCGGGTCTGTAGAGACGGTAGGTAGTGCAGTAGGAAACTGCTCCAAAACTTGTCGGCTAATACTTGGCTGTACCTCCACATTCGTCGGCCGTTCGCTTCTTCAGGCCGGTACATTGTCTGGGGTAATGCAGGATCTAGCCGCACCATCAGGAGTGTGTTGGGGGTAACTGGGTCGATATCCGCCACATCACTGGAGACATATCCGAGGGGCTTCGAGTTAAGTACTCCCTCAATCTCCGTGAGGACTGTCATTAGGACTTCTTCCGCCACAGTCTGGGCCCCAAGTACTGCGTACAGGGCTGTCTTTATGGAGCGCACTTCTCGTTCCCAAGTGCCACCGAAGTGGGGTGCGTTTGGGGGGTTGAATTGGAAATCAACCTGTGCTGGAGCGAGGTGGGTCTTAAGTTCTGGGCCCATAGCTTGGAAGCTCTCTCTCAGCTCTCTTTCGCCGCCTTTGAAGTTTGTCCCATGATCGGACAATAGGGTAGACGGTCTTCCTTTCCGTGATGTGAATCTACGGAAGGCCATAAGGAATGAGTCTGTGCTCATGGTCGGGAGAAGCTCGATGTGTATCGCTCTGGTGGTCATGCATTTGAATACAATACCCCACCGCTTCTCGGTTCCTCTTCCTTTCTTTATGTGCAGCGGGCCAAAGCAGTCCATACCCGTTGAGTGGAATGGCTTGTCACCGATTCGGAGGCGACATGGAGGAAGGTCAGCCATCCTTGGTATGCTGGGCTGCGCGCGCCACTTGCGGCAGTCTAGACATGTTCGCTGGAAGCGTCGTACCGCCTCTCTTCCTTGTAGGATCCAGTAACGACGTCTGATTTCCGCGAAGACTCTTTCTGCTCCTGCGTGATGTACATCCTCATCGTATTTCTTTATAATCAGCTCTGTGACCTTGTGTCGGCTGTTCAATACGATCGGGTATTTAATGTCATCCGGTAGATTGGGGGCTCTGCGTAGGCGACCACCCACTCTGATGAGGGTATGAGCGTCGCTCTCGGGGGCCAGATGAATTAATCTGCTGTCGGATGGGACGGGCTTTCCTCCCTGTAGACAGGCCAATTCATCGGGGAACGAGTCTCTCTGGGCTCGCTGCAGTAGAAGCAATTCTGCTTCCTCGTAGTTAGCTGCTGACATATCAGCGGGGGACTTGCACTCCGGGTGGTACCGCAGGAATGTTCTTTGTTGTGCACTCTCTATGGACGTGCAATCGTCTATGTTAGGGTCGGTGGAGGCTACGGTGCTCAATCCACAGAACACAGACTTCTTATTTTCCACCTCCTCTGGACTTGCTTCCCTCGGGATAGGCATGGGCCACTGTCCTTCCGGGAGTCTTAGGAATGCGGGGCCGTCACTGTAGACATTGCGACGGGTGAGGTCATCCAGGGGCATCCCCCGGGTGATGACGTCAGCTGGGTTCTGTTTTGTATCAACGTAGCGCCACTCTGTTTCTCCGGTTAACTCTTCGGTTAAGTCTTGAATCTCGGTGACTCTGACTCCCACGAAGACTTTGTACTTGCATGAGTCCGATTTGATCCAGGCGAGTACCGTCGTGGATGTGAATCTACGGAAGGCCATAAGGAATGAGTCTGTGCTCATGGTCGGGAGAAGCTCGATGTGTATCGCTCTGGTGGTCATGCATTTGAATACAATACCCCACCGCTTCTCGGTTCCTCTTCCTTTCTTTATGTGCAGCGGGCCAAAGCAGTCCATACCCGTTGAGTGGAATGGCTTGTCACCGATTCGGAGGCGACATGGAGGAAGGTCAGCCATCCTTGGTATGCTGGGCTGCGCGCGCCACTTGCGGCAGTCTAGACATGTTCGCTGGAAGCGTCGTACCGCCTCTCTTCCTTGTAGGATCCAGTAACGACGTCTGATTTCCGCGAAGACTCTTTCTGCTCCTGCGTGATGTACATCCTCATCGTATTTCTTTATAATCAGCTCTGTGACCTTGTGTCGGCTGTTCAATACGATCGGGTATTTAATGTCATCCGGTAGATTGGGGGCTCTGCGTAGGCGACCACCCACTCTGATGAGGGTATGAGCGTCGCTCTCGGGGGCCAGATGAATTAATCTGCTGTCGGATGGGACGGGCTTTCCTCCCTGTAGACAGGCCAATTCATCGGGGAACGAGTCTCTCTGGGCTCGCTGCAGTAGAAGCAATTCTGCTTCCTCGTAGTTAGCTGCTGACATATCAGCGGGGGACTTGCACTCCGGGTGGTACCGCAGGAATGTTCTTTGTTGTGCACTCTCTATGGACGTGCAATCGTCTATGTTAGGGTCGGTGGAGGCTACGGTGCTCAATCCACAGAACACAGACTTCTTATTTTCCACCTCCTCTGGACTTGCTTCCCTCGGGATAGGCATGGGCCACTGTCCTTCCGGGAGTCTTAGGAATGCGGGGCCGTCACTGTAGACATTGCGACGGGTGAGGTCATCCAGGGGCATCCCCCGGGTGATGACGTCAGCTGGGTTCTGTTTTGTATCAACGTAGCGCCACTCTGTTTCTCCGGTTAACTCTTCGGTTAAGTCTTGAATCTCGGTGACTCTGACTCCCACGAAGACTTTGTACTTGCATGAGTCCGATTTGATCCAGGCGAGTACCGTCGTGGATGTGAATCTACGGAAGGCCATAAGGAATGAGTCTGTGCTCATGGTCGGGAGAAGCTCGATGTGTATCGCTCTGGTGGTCATGCATTTGAATACAATACCCCACCGCTTCTCGGTTCCTCTTCCTTTCTTTATGTGCAGCGGGCCAAAGCAGTCCATACCCGTTGAGTGGAATGGCTTGTCACCGATTCGGAGGCGACATGGAGGAAGGTCAGCCATCCTTGGTATGCTGGGCTGCGCGCGCCACTTGCGGCAGTCTAGACATGTTCGCTGGAAGCGTCGTACCGCCTCTCTTCCTTGTAGGATCCAGTAACGACGTCTGATTTCCGCGAAGACTCTTTCTGCTCCTGCGTGATGTACATCCTCATCGTATTTCTTTATAATCAGCTCTGTGACCTTGTGTCGGCTGTTCAATACGATCGGGTATTTAATGTCATCCGGTAGATTGGGGGCTCTGCGTAGGCGACCACCCACTCTGATGAGGGTATGAGCGTCGCTCTCGGGGGCCAGATGAATTAATCTGCTGTCGGATGGGACGGGCTTTCCTCCCTGTAGACAGGCCAATTCATCGGGGAACGAGTCTCTCTGGGCTCGCTGCAGTAGAAGCAATTCTGCTTCCTCGTAGTTAGCTGCTGACATATCAGCGGGGGACTTGCACTCCGGGTGGTACCGCAGGAATGTTCTTTGTTGTGCACTCTCTATGGACGTGCAATCGTCTATGTTAGGGTCGGTGGAGGCTACGGTGCTCAATCCACAGAACACAGACTTCTTATTTTCCACCTCCTCTGGACTTGCTTCCCTCGGGATAGGCATGGGCCACTGTCCTTCCGGGAGTCTTAGGAATGCGGGGCCGTCACTGTAGACATTGCGACGGGTGAGGTCATCCAGGGGCATCCCCCGGGTGATGACGTCAGCTGGGTTCTGTTTTGTATCAACGTAGCGCCACTCTGTTTCTCCGGTTAACTCTTCGGTTAAGTCTTGAATCTCGGTGACTCTGACTCCCACGAAGACTTTGTACTTGCATGAGTCCGATTTGATCCAGGCGAGTACCGTCGTGGAATCTGACCACAGGATTGTTCTAGACACCGGTATGGTGAGCTCACGTTGGATGAGCGTGGCTAGGTGCGCTCCGGCTAGGGCTGCGCAGAGCTCTAGGCGTGGGATAGATTGTTGCTTGCGTGGGGCTATTCTCGAGCGGGCGAGGACAAATGCTGTGTAGATCTCTCCCCCCTTCTCTTGGGCCCGCAAGTAGGCTACTGATCCGTATGCGACCTCTGAGGCGTCACTGAAGACGTGTAAGTCCATTTTACATGTCTCTGGCCTCACCGTGGGTGGGAAGTAGCTTCGGCGCATATTAACGCCTGGGAGTGAGTGGAGCTCCATCTCCCACTCTCTCCAGGTGGATGCAAGGTGTGCGGGAATGGGGTCGTCCCAGCCCTGGTCCTTGTCCCACAATGCTCGTACAATCATTTTTGCCCTGGTGGTGTACGGTAGAATACATCCTAGCGGGTCATATTGTCGGGCGAGTGTTGTGTACACACTCCGTCTGGTGGTCGGCGCCGCCGCCGGCCTTCCCTGGTCCGTAGTCAGGGGCTTGTGTCTGTAGTGAAGCGAATCTGTTTTGAATCGCCACACCAATCCCAGGGTCATCTCCTGGGCTTCTCCCGGGATTGTAGCCATCCAGGTCTCGCTGCTGGCTGCCTTGTCCTCGGAGGAGAGGCTGCGCAGTACTTGCGGATCGCTGCTGGCCCACTGCCTGAGATCAAAGCCGCCTTTGATCAATGAGGCGCGGAGTTTAATCAGGAGAGCCTCGGCTTCTTCCTGGGTTGAAAGGCTTTGTAGACAGTTGTCTACGTAGAAGCTGTTCTTTACGCTGTGTCGGACCTCTTCGTCAGCTGCTGGGTCCTCTGCTACATGTTTCTGTAGTGCAAATGTAGCACAGCAGGGGCTGCACGTCGTTCCGAAGGGGAGGACTTCCCATAGGTAGATGGCTGGGTGCTCATCTCCTGGCTTCTCTCTCCATAGGAACCGTAACAGGGGCTTGTCCGCCTCTACTAGTCTCACCTGCAGGAACATTCCTTTAATGTCCCCGCTGATGGCCACCTTTTCCTGGCGGAAGCGGAGTAGAACGCCGAGTAGGGAGGGGCCGAGTGTGGGACCGGGCAGTAACTCTTTATTCAGATTTTGGGATCCGATCTGGTAGCTGCAGTTAAATACTATGCGGTCTTTACCGTTGTGATGGACCTTGTGGTGAGGCACGTACCACGATTCAGTGGTCTGGTCAGCCTCTTTAATGTCCATCTTTGTGACGTGTCCCGCTGTGATGAGCTTCTCAATCTCAGCGCGGTATACACTCTCTTGGGCGGGGTTCTTGGCTAAGCGCCGCTCCGTGTTCAGCAGGTACCGTTCTGTGGCGTCTGTCTTGGCGTGGAAAGTAGGCATTCCTTCTCGCCGCAGGAGTGGCGTGGCGTATCTCAACACGCCGTTGACCGGGACTCTCTTGGTCCCTGTCTCGAGGAGGTGAATGGCGTAAATGTCATCTTTAGAGCGAATGTCTTTCTTTCCGTTCTTAAAGGGCATTTGTTCCAAGGTCCATAGCCGCTCTACGTGTTGCAGGAGTGCGGTTTCTCCCTCTGTGACTCGGGAGTGGAGACATCTAGTGGCTGTACTTCGGTTGAGAGATTTGGCGAGCGGGCCTTGGAGAGTCCATCCCAAACGGGTCTCGACTGCTGCAGGACAGCCTCGGGGTCCGGTATGAACCCGGTCTATCGGGACAATGAGGTCTGCATGGTCGGAGCCTATCAACAGGGTCGGCATAGCATTGTCTATGAGCGGGATCGGTAACTTGCGCAGATGTGCATATTTCTCCATCAGCTTGGCGACGGGGTATGTGTACCGCGACAGTCCTATTTCTTGGCTGGTGAAAGCGTCTGTAATCTGGTACCGTCGCTCAGGCTGGCCGCTTGCTGCGATAGAGAATGAGACATTCTCGCCCTTTATCGTCTTCAAATCTCGTCTTATTGTCCGAATTGTCATTTGGGTTTCGCTTCCCCGCAGCCCTAGCTGGGCCGCAGCGGAGGCGAGCAGCAGGGTCTTCTCTGACCCGTCATCGAGGACGGCGTAAGTGTCCAGGACTTTATTCTGGTAGCTTAGTGTCACACTCACTACTTTTAGGAGTACTCGGGCTCCACTGCTGCTGGCGGGATCGATGTACATGACGCTCGCTTTGCGGCTGGATGGTGCGGGTGAAGGGCGCCGTCTGTTACTGTCGTGAAGTATGTCCAGATGGGCTCCATCGCACTTGGTGCACCTTTTCTTTAAGCGGCATTCGGCTGCCATGTGTGAGCGCGCACAGCGAAAACAGCGCTTGTTGGACTTTATCCATTGACTTGCTTCCTCCGCGTTCAGCTTGGGGAAGGAGTCACATTGCGCTAGCCAGTGTTCTTTCTCACAGTAGGGGCACACTATCTTCCACTTCTCCGTTCTGGAGGGGGTACTGTGGCTCCTGCTGCTCGGTACTGACTCCGATTGGTGCATCACAGTCACCGATCTTCTTCCATCATTTAGTCGTCTGGTTCCTTCTCTGGAGCCAGGGGTGCTCCGTCCGAATGTATCTAGCCGTAGGCTGCTGACTTCTCTCGCCAGGAAGTCTGCTAGATCGAGGAGGTTCGGTTCGGGGCCATTCGGGTCTCGGTGGTCTCTCTGCCGCCTAAAACGCTCCTGTCGAGCGGGCGGCAGCTTCTCCAAGATCCTTTCCACATTTGAGTTGGCGTAAAGTTCATGCCTCCCCTTCTCTCTCTGCGCTCCCAACATCCCTACCAGGGACTGCACTCTGATGGACAGGTCGTCCAGTGCTCGATTGTCTATTGCTGGGGGTAAGCGGTCGATGTGTCGGATCTCCTGGATCACGTAATCCCATATGCGCCCATACCTCTGGTCCAATGCTACCAGCGCTGCTGTGTATGGGGTGGTGGAAGTCGCGTAGGCGAGCGCTATATTATGTGCGCGGGGCACCTTTAAGTGCTTCAGTAGGATGCCGTATTTATGGCGTTCATCCAATACATCCACCAACATGGTCTCCAGACACATGCGGAGTTCTGTATACTGGGCCCGGTTCTCTTGGGTGAAGTCGGGTACCATAGGCGGGCCAATGTATGACGCTGACTGTGGATACATCGGCGAGCGTTGGGGGAGAGGCCTCCTAGGCGAGTCTCCTCCTGCTCCTTGGTATGGGCTGGTACCGGCAGTGTACCATGGCCCGCTTGTCCAGGTGCTGTTCCTCGGTGCGGGTCGTGCGTCGTGCTCACCCGTGTATAGAGTCGGGGGTCTGTAGCGCAGCTCCGCGGGAGTATAGCCTGGGCTGTACCGGACCTCCTGGTCCGGTAGAGTACTGTGCTGTCGTCGGGCGTGGTTCTCCTCCTCTTCCTCTTCGTCTTCAGTTAGGTCATCCAGTGCTTGTAGTCTCTGGTTTAGCCTCTCCACAGGATATGCTGCTCCTTCCCGGTTGCTAGGTCTCGCTTGGACCGGTGGGGGGAGGTGGTCTGTGGGGGGTATAGACCTCGTCTGTTGGTCAAGTTCAGGGTTGTTTACTCGGCTAGGGGATGCCGCCCTGGAGGTGTGTCTAGACGAGTTCCTGGAGCCTCTGGCGGAGGGAGAGGGTGTTGTCCGTCTGATCAGCTGTTCTATTAGTTGCGCTTGCTGTCTGTCGCGCTCTGCGTCCCGTAGAGCACCAGCAGCTGCTCGCTGGCTGTCTGCTCGGTCTCGGGCCACATTCTCTTCTCTCTGAATGCGTCTTATTTCTAGACGTATATGCTCTTCTTCGCTCCGCTGCTGGATCTGCAGTCGGTCGCGTTCAGCAGCGGCGTTCAGGCTGATGAGGAAGGCCTGCTGTAGGGTCCTCTCTGCCTCGCTGGGAGAAGGCGGTTGTATAGGGGAGCCTTCCCTCGGGGTACTCCTTGCGGAGCCTTGGAGCTCTATCTCCACGGTGCTCTCCCCGTCTTCTTCCGTGCCGAGTTCTCTCTCGGTAGCGTTGTATTCCTCCCGGGACTCATCGGGGACTACTTCTTCAGTACTGGCGGGGTGTGAAGTCATGTCTGGTTCCCACTGGTCCCCACCGTGAACTTGGTCAGTTACATTAGAGCCCGTAGGGGCCTCTATGGTCGGGGTAGTCTGGGCGTTGGGGTTAGACATACTTTTACTTTCTAGTTTTACCGCGTTTACTGTTAGTAGAAGACTAGGTTGTTGACTGACAGCGTAAGCCTCTAAGTACTGAGGGAGCCGTCGTTCGCGCTGCGGGCGTTGGTTAGGAGGATCGTTTCGTGGAGTGTTCATAGGCCATTTCAATATTAATAACACTATATTAATATTACACTGATTACCATCCGGTTCGAAGGACCAATTGTAACTGAGGGGTACAATTCCCTGACTGTATTACTAGATATGATACTTACTACCACTACCTTTGTACTTAATATTCGGCCACCCAGTACACGGCATAAATATATTATGATGAACACTGTCACGTAGATGAAACGGATCCAACACAAATGTACGAATTAGAAATAGGTCTTTATTTCTACACAGCGATGGTGTGTAGAGCAAGCACTTAATCAAATCAATCACATTTATGAATGGGAATTAGTATGCACTTTTATGGCAAGAGTATTCGTCGGTATATCAATAGAGAATGTCCAATCTCTGAAGGCGCAGGTGGTACATATACGACCTGGAATAGTTTAAGGAATAACAGCAATGATACTTTAATGATTATATACTGGACACACTAGGGGGGGTTAATCCGGTCGCTTGTAAGCCGACAGGAGTAGGAGGGGGGGGGGGGGGGGGTAGAATCCGGCAGCCTCATCCGGCCAAGGGTATCCCAGGTGAACCCACTGTAGTGCCGTTCAATGCGCCGGCGATCCTTGGACCACAGATGAAAGCAGGTGGACTCTTTGTGGGCCGGCGTCGTCCGGTCCACGGAGGAGAGACGTGAAGCGACCTCGTCTTGCAGAGCGTCTCCTCACCTTGCGTCCTCTCCAGGGGGGGGGGGTTCCAACACACGGCAGTGTCGGGGGTCTTTATCCATGGAATAATCAAAGTATACAAAGCATAATCCGTGCCTGGGAAGGCGGGCTGTCGTCGGTAGAATAATCCGGTATACAGGTCCACTCGCTCGTCGGCTCTGGGGCTCCTCGGGTGCAGCTTCACGTGGGGTCAACCACCCTGGATAAGCAGCCAGTTCTCTGCCCGAAACGATGGGGTACTGACTACGGTAGTATTCTCACCGCACGAAGCACTATATATTAACAGACTATTATTAGCTTAATAGACTACGTCCAACTCGACGATATAGTGCCAAATATGACTATTCAAATATTAATATACACGATGTCTCAATACCGCTGGTAGGCGAACTTGGCCTTACTCCCACACGTGGCGTCGCGGGGAGGCTTTACGTCTGTGACTCTATTGGAGGGTAAGAAACTGGACTGAAAAGGAAGTCCTACTTTAGTAGCGCAGTATATATACGCACTATGAACAAATAGTCCCATTAGTGGTGCGGTAGTCAGATTCCTACGCGGAACTAGGACTTGTTCGTACATGTGGAGCGGTACGTTTGAACTGGGTCTGAGGGGTATGGCAGCCTGGCACCAAGGTCTCGACCAATAGTAGAATGGAGACTATTATGGGATGTTCAGTAGGCTAGAATGGATATTCAATGCATATTGTACAAGGAATATACAAGGGATATCAGGGAATATTAGAGAATATACAAATACAATTAAATATATATATATAAATAAATATATATATTCGGTTTAATCTGGCCCTTCACAACAATTTACATTAATCTGGATGTTTCCATTTATTGTGCAACCAGTGAAATAAGAGTCTGTTGACAATGATAATAAAGACTGTAGCCTAATTAATGGTTATTACCTGTGTAGCAGAGTAATGCATATAGTTAAAAGTCCCAGTGCAACTGTTATACTGAATATCAGCACTCATGGAATGCCTCTTGTCCAATCAAATGACTTGGTTGGAACTAACTGTTGTATAATTGTAATTATAAAACGGGTAGCACATTGGTTCATAGCCGTGGTATATTGAGCATAAACCAGACTAAGAAGAAATGGTTGGCTCTGCTCTGTAGAGGAACAGAGCACTGTTAGCCCCCTCTTCATCCTCTGAATCAGAGTCTGAAGCAAACAGCAGGAGGCTCTTCTTCTTTGCTGACTCCTCTGTGGGTTCTAGAGTTGGGTTCTTCTCTCAACAGGGCCTCAACACTGGGCCACACCGCTTCTCGCTCTCCTCTTGGTAGACACTTTACATGCTTAAAGCGTGGGTTGAGTGCTGTAGCCATCCCGAGCTCAGTCACATATCTGCAGTAGATATGTTAGGAAAGTGATTAGGATTATTGTACCAGTCGATAAAGAAAATTGCTAATTAAAACAGCAGCAACGTTATGAATGAATGAATGAATGAATGAAAAGTTTATTTCTTGGACATGTTATTCTTCTTATTTCTTCAAACAACTCACAGTGTCTTGATCCGTCAGACCAAACAATCATAACAACAAATTAAAAAAATCCTTAAAGGAAAAAAACATTTAAAAAAAGAACAAAGAAAAAACAGGAATTATAAACAAAAGAGCATTGTGTTTGGTTAGCAGACATGTCCAAAAAAAGGAGTAGAGGGAAGCTTAGCTTATTGATCCCTACCCCCTTACATTTGTATTTGTTCTTCCATTAATATTACTAGAATTTACATAATTTAGTATATTACAATATAGTATATTATTTTTACTTATATTAAAAGTTTACAATAAAAAACATGATTCACTTGACTGCAGTGAATATAGTACATCACTACATACACAATATAACATAATTTTGTTTATCCTCACTACTCATTTCTGTATTTTTCTAATGTGTATTTTTTTAGCTGCTTTTTAAATTGTGCCACATGTTTACTCAGTTTGATGTATTTGGGTAAATTATTCCACAACTTCACTCCACACACCGATCTGCACATGCTTTTCAGCGTGGTGTGTACCATTGGTTGTTTGAGATTCCCTCTCCCTCTTAAATTATATTCACCTTCCCTGTCTCTGAACCATTTTTGAATGTTGCCTGGGATTAGCTTGTATGTGGCTTTGTATACAATGAGGGCAGTTTTGTAATCCAATAGGTCCATACATTTCAATGCTTGTAGCTTTATAAATAAGTTATTGGTGTGTTCATAATATCCTACATTGTTGATTATTCTTATTGCTTTTTTTTGCATGGTGCATATTGGCTGTAGAGTGCTTTTGTAGGTATTACCCCACACCTCCGCACAGTAGCTCATATATGGTAGGAAGAGTGTACAGTACAGTGTATACAGTGTTTTTTGGTTTAGAATGTGTCTTATCTTGCATAAAACACCAACACTCCGTGCCAATTTAGTCCTGACATATTTGATATGAGGTTTCCAGTTGAGTTTGTGGTCTATTATCACACCCAGAAATGTATTCTCAAATACCCTCTCCAGTTTAATACTATCAATCCTTAGTTCAACCGGTGTATTTACTTGTATATCACGTTTACCAAATATCATGAATTTGTTTTTTTTAATATTTAATGATAATTTATTTACATCAAACCACACTTTCAGCTTGGTTAGCTCAGCTGCGACATCCTTTAAAAGCATTTGGAGGTTCTCTCCCTCACAGAAGACATTTGTATCATCAGCAAAAATTTAATTTTTCAATATTTTAGACTATCTTGATCAATATTCAGTACATTTAATTTTGGAAAAGCAATTTAATTTATATTTCACTAATTCACCGTTAATTCACAAAGCTTTAATGGAGAGTAACTTGTAATAAATCCCATTAATAAAACAGTTCTTGTTCTGGGTGTTTTTATTTTACCTGCATGGTTTAAGGAGGGTCTCCAGCTTCTGTATTTTGAGTGGCCACGGCAACAGTGTCGGCGCTATGGGGGGCAGCTTATTATGCCCCCCCCCCCCCCAAAGTCATGCCATGTTGTATTAATTCATTATTTGTATTATAGTAAAAGTCAGATGTTTTCCTTTATAGATGGGCTATATAGGCTATTAAAACTAAATGAAACAAACAAAAAAACAAACAAAAATGAATCTTAAAAGAAGTGTGTGTGTGATTGCTGATTGGTGTATTTGTATTTGTTATTACGTAATTGGTCACGGTTGAGTTGATGGGTAGTCAGAGCGTGAGTGAGAGTGATAAGCATAATGCAAAGAGGGTCAGGGACAGTAAAACACAAGGAGACACTAAAATGGACATAAGAAAATGGTTGCATGGTGGGGAACCTTCTTCACGGCCTTCTCCAACATCTAACGTTGGAGAAATCCCAGCACCGTCCTCTAAAGAGCTTTTTGATAGTTTTAGTTCATTGATCTGATGTCAATATCTTATATATCTTTAGGCTGCACACAGCTCTCTGTGTCTCTCTCCCCCTTCCACACACAGGGCCGGCTCCCTCCTCACACACATGCAAAATCATGTAGCAGAACATGCAAAATCCTAGTTCACTCTCTCTCTCTGGCAGTTATACATGCAAAATCATGTCCCTTCCTTTCAGCACACACACACACACACACACACACACACACAAGCACACACCACACAAACACCCATACATACACACACAGAGACATACACACACCCCCCTCCCCTTTCTCAAGAGTGTATAAAATGACATGTAATATGGACATTCTGGTCTCCTGCTCTCTTTTGTCTACGGGTGATGTGCCCGCGCGGGGTGACTGACTGTCTTCTTCTCTAATGAATAAAAGCTCTGTTTGAGAAATACTCTGTCTTCCGCTTCGTCTTTCGGCCGACTGGTCCACAACTAAATCAATTAAGAACTCACGACCAGGGATAGGCTAATCCCTAACAAATGGAGGTTCCGGAGTGAGAATTGATGTGGGCCAGCCGCAACCAAGGACGGAACGGGGAATGGAGACGCGGAGGAGGAGGAGACGGTGCAGAGGATCCAGCAGTCACTACCAGCTGTCTGCAGCGCGTCTGAACCAGGGGTGAGATACCAGCAGCCCCTCAGACGTCCGTGACCAGACCACCAGACGACCGGATGACAGGCAGGAGGAGACGAAGGACAGACGGGCCAGGATGAGAGGCGACTAGAGGAGATGGCAGCTGTGCGAGAGGCCGGAGAGGAACACCGCAGCCAGGCACCGCTGGCACCGCAGATCAATCACCGCTGATCGTCGTCTACGACACGCAGTTCGTCCACGACTAGAACGGGGGAAGCGGCCACAGGGGAGACACTGAGCTGAGTTGGAGTGACGGTGGGGCCGGCCGGCGAGAGGTGGAGAGGACAGTCTGAGACACTGGGAAGGCAGCGGACCGGAGGAGGCACGTTTGTCTAGGGGACCGCACCCTGGAACGGGGACCAACCTCAGGAGGTCAGCCCTTGCCCTCCAGAAGACGGGGCCGACCCAGGTGGGCGGTGCACTGTGACAGAGGGAAGGAAGCGCCCTGATGGACGTTGTGTGTGCCTACGGGAACCAGCTCAGGAGGAGACCCACGTCCCCTAGAAGACGGGACCAGGGGTGCACTGTAATAGAGGGGGGGTTCCTCTGGGTTAGGTGATGAGTAAGGGGGGTCCGGCGGGGTTACGTGCTATCTTCTGTTAAGTTGCCAGAATTGTGTTTCTCTCTTTCTTCTCTCTCTCTCCCGCGTTCTCCCCTCCCTCTATCTCTCTCTCTGCTCTCCTGATGTTGATTATCCCGTCTGGTATTGGATGTGATGCATGTAATGAGGTGACAATCGACGGGTACAGGTCCATCAATGAACTGTTGTGTTTGACGTATGTATTTAACGTCAAAAAGGGGGATTGATAGTTTTAGTTCATTGATCTGATGTCAATATCTTATATATCTTTAGGCTGCACACAGCTCTCTGTGTCTCTCTCCCCCTTCCACACACAGGGCCGGCTCCCTCCTCACACACATGCAAAATCATGTAGCAGAACATGCAAAATCCTAGTTCACTCTCTCTCTCTGGCAGTTATACATGCTAAATCATGTCCCTTCCTTTCAGCACACACACACACACACACACACACACACACAAGCACACACCACACAAACACCCATACATACACACACAGAGACATACACACACCCCCCTCCCCTTTCTCAAGAGTGTATAAAATGACATGTAATATGGACATTCTGGTCTCCTGCTCTCTTTTGTCTACGGGTGATGTGCCCGCGCGGGGTGACTGACTGTCTTCTTCTCTAATGAATAAAAGCTCCGTTTGAGAAATACTCTGTCTTCCGCTTCGTCTTTCGGCCGACTGGTCCACAACTAAATCAATTAAGAACTCACGACCAGGGATAGGCTAATCCCTAACAAAGGCGAGGAGCCAAGAAGCTGGTGCAACTGTTCATGCAGAAGCTAACGTGGTTAGCCATCCACAACCCATACCTTTAAACGATCTCGGGACTGAACAACCCAAACAGAGGAATGATGACAGCAAAACATAACTCAAGAGACTGTGCTAAAGCATTATCGAGTCAGTTGCAGGGTGCGAATCATGGGGGAGCTCGGTGAGCCATGGCTCCCCTAGATCAGACATCAGCTCCCCTGAAAACATGATTTGTGAATTTTTGGGGGGTCTCTAAATTACTGAAAATAAATGTTATTTTTGCCATGCATTTCAAATTTTTCTGTAATTTTCTGTATCATCATTGTGTATAATAATAATATTTGGCTATTTTGATGTATGATTAATGATTTGCGCACTAATTCACTGTAATAGACAATAGCATAAATCTGCACTGCAGATATACCCTATATCGGCACTGCAGATATACCCTACTCGTAATAGATGGCAACATGCTATTCTTGCGTTTACCATTCGGAGCGTGGTGCGCTGCAGCCTGCAGGCACAAATCAAACTTCAGTAAGCCTTCTAACCAATTTTGGTTTTACAAAGAATGCGAAGCAGCCTGCTGCGGGGACTACTTCTGTCACATGCAGATTTTGAGAATTGGGCAGATCTTGACCATCAGGACAGGTTGTGGCGATAATGTTGCATTTGCCTACTACCAGGGGCGTAGCTGTAGATTCTGGGCCCCATGAAAGAATGTATTTGTAGGCCCTCAGTAAATGCGAGCGTGCGCAAAAGATTTTTTTTTGCCATTTATTTATTGATGAAAACGCATAATATGGTTTTTACCTATACATTCGGATCAGCAGTTCAGCACCTGCACTGTTGGTGGGTGAGCCTAGTAAAGGATGTCGCATTGCGTTCATCTTCAATGAATGGACCAATGCAATAGTCTACCAAAGCCCCCCCTCTCTCTCTATATATCTCTCACACACACACACACACACACACACACACTTCAGAAACAAACATAGTATCAATGAGAGCATCAATAATACACCTGAGTGATGTATAGTAAAAAAATATATATATATACACTTTTTTGGGCCCCCCCCCCCCCCCCCCCCAGTGCTGGGCCCTTGGAATCATCCTAAGCTAAGGGTCCACCTGTCCCTGGACCTTTCTCCCCTGTCTGTACTCCTCAAGAGCCCCCTCCTTTTCACATTCTCTCCCATGCAGTGGTGCGTTATTGAAATCATCTGGGGTTACACGCACCTACTGGCGCCACGTGCACGCGCGCTCCCGGCGCGTGCGCGCGCTCCCGCGAATGCGCATTTAATGTCCCCTCGCTTGAGCACAGACTAAAGACAGTGCCTAATTGCCTCTACGAATGGAATGTAACACATGTCATTCACGACAAGTTAGGTGTGAATGTATCTGAGAACGTATTTAACACACCTGACGACCGGCGCTATTGATATGCAAATAGAGAGTACTTATCTGGGGTTGCAACCCCGTCCCATGACGAACGCATGCCTGCTCCCATGGTCTCCCTCCACTCATGAACAATATTTTTCTGCCTATTCTAGGACCCTTCCCCCCTGCCTGTACTCTTCAACAACCCCCACATTTACCCCCACCTTTGCACAGACATTTCCCATCTGTACCTCCCCCTGCTGGACATTCATCTGAACTTCCCCTTGTCTCACTCATGCATACCCTCCTGGTGCACTGGTGTATATTCAATGTCTACATGTCTCTCTGTGCCCTTCCCCTGCTACATTGTCTCTTGTTCCCTTGTTGATTGTTGTTTTATTAGTTCCTTGTATGTTGTTTTGTTTACTCTGTCTAGTGTCCAGTCTTCTTGTGTAGTTAGTTCTGTGTGCTTCCCTGTTTATATTCCCCATTGTGTTTGGTCTGGTGTTTTCCTGTAGCCCTGTGTTAGTTCTGCCTTTCCCTCATGTGTGTCTCGTTTTGCTAATTGCCCTGATGTCTCTTTAGTGTTGATTGTTCCCCCTATATCTGGTGTGTGTTTCCCTACTCTTGTTGTCGGTTCATTATTGGAGTTCCTTGTTTTGAGATCCCTGTCTTGATGTTCCTGAGTATCCTGTCCTTGCTGTTACCCTCGTCCTTGCGCTGTCATTCGTTCCTTGTCTCCCTATGTTTCAGTAAGTCTAGTTTTTCAGTTTGTATTGTCATCTTTGTTTTCGTTTTTACAGTCTCGTTTTCTTAGTGTTTATTTTGTAGATTAGTTGTGCCTTCCCCTATCAGCTCTGCTGTGGTTCCTCTGTTGTTTTTGTACCTGCTCTCATTTATGAGATTCCTTGTTTTGGTTGCTACCCTTTTTGAAGTAAAGACAATTTTTGTAATATCTTTGTTGCTGCCCTTGTTTGCAATTGGATTATTTTTGGTCACACTTCACCCCTGGCTCGAAGTGTTCAAATTAAAGGAGCAGTGCTCACTTTGACAATCCATATCTACCTCTCCCTCGTATCTGTTTGCGCCTGGGCCCTCTGCTAACACATCTATAACAGTTAGACTCGATGTGTTTGGTCGTGGACTTGTTGTTCGGTATTGGTTCATCCGTGTGTTTATGTGTAAATAGGACTGTTGTGTGTGAATTTTAGTGTTGGATCAGAGGGGTTAATCTGAGCATGTGTATTTTAATATGTGCGTCTTCATCATGCCTGCAGACCTGTGTGGTGTGGACAGGGCCGCCTCAGGGGGTGTGCGAGCAGTGCGGTCGCACAGGGCCTCGCGGGAGGGGGGCCTCGCAAAAAAAAAAAAAAAAAAAAAAAGTATTTTTTTTTATTTTTTTTTTATTTTTTTGCGAGGCCCCCCTTCCCGCGAGGCCCTTTTTCATCACAGACCTAAAATCTAGTTTTGCTTATATGCTTATATATTTCACATTAGACACGTTTGTAGAATGTGTCTGACTTGTTCCTGGGTCCTGCAGACATACTCACTATTGGAGCTCAGCTGGGGTTCTGCAGCAGCAGGCAGGTTTCAACGAAGGGAGTGGTTTTACTTACGTCATGTGTAGACAGTAGTACGCCCGCCGGCGCCGCGTGAGTCGAGATGCTTCCAGCGTGAGTCAGCTGCGTTTGACTATTTCATTTTCAGCGTGCAGCTTTTGACTATGCTTAGTTATGCCAGCCAATACGAAGAAAGAGGTCGGTCATTATCATCATTATCAGTCGGTCGGTCGGTCACCAAGGAACCTTGACGAAAGGCCTCTCGCTAGCGGGACAAATGGCCGGAGCCATGATGTCGGCTATTAGCTAGCTTTGCTAAATGCTAACTAGCGTTAGCTAACCTATCCAGAGGGGCGAGGCGAGTGGATGTCTTGTGAGCAGATAAATCTGTTAGGCAGCAATACGCCGAAAGGTGTCCAGTCTGCCGGAAAGTACTCGAAGAAGAAGAAGAAGAAATTACACCGTGGGGCCAAGAAAGTCTCCTTCCACGTTGATACTGCGTTATGGTGAGTGACCGTGAGTCAACCTATGATTATATACCCGCCGTGGATCTGACATCTCTCTTTCTCTCTCTCTCTGGAGCCAAACTGGTCGACTAGCTAATACTACTAGTAGCTAACGCTAACGGTGTGTGCCTGGTGGTGAGAGCACCTGGCTGTATGCATGTATACCATGACAAGGCAGCGAGAGGCCTTTCGTCAACGTGGAGACCTGTGTTGCGGCCTTTCGCCCTGCGCCCTCGTGCAGGTAACTAAGATTAATGAAAATGTCATGACATTACCCCACTCTTCCTTCCTTCCCCTCCCGAATGTTTTGTTAATAACGATGTTTTTTTCCAGGCAAAACATATGCTACTTCACAACATTTGGAGATACGACATGTGCTGTGTGTGAATTGTGTAGCTTGGGTAGCGTTGGGCCATTGGCCAAAGCTGTGTGTGGCCTGGTGTCTCACAGTACCTGGCTAGCCTATTTAGCTGATGTCGGCCATTGGCTCCTTGCTTTGGTTTCTCTGGTATACCCTGCTCTTCTTGTTGGATTTAAGTGTTGATCTTTGTCCTTTTGAATCTGTCATACATGCTCTAGTCTCTCTCTAACACACACACACATGACAAACACACATGTTCTCTCTCTCTCTCTCTTTCTAACACACACAGTCTGCCTATGGCGGCCTTTCTCGATGGCTAGGCTGTGCTCAAGGATCTTCAGTCACAGTGCTCAGGTATTCTGCCACTGTGTACTCTCTGTTTAGGGCCAAATAGCATTTCAATTTCTTTCCAATGTGTCTCTCTCTCTCTCTCTCTCTCTCTCTTTTGATCTTTGTCCTTTTGAATCTGTCATACATGCTCTAGTCTCTCTCTAACACACACACACATGACAAACACATGTTCTCTCTCTCTCTCTGTACACTGTATATTGACTGTAGAACGGGAGCTCTCTCTCGCTCTCTCTTTTGCTATATGTTGACTGTATCATGCCCCGCCTCGGGCAGCGCTATTATTTAAGAATATGTTGACTGTATATATAAAAAAAAAAAAAAAAAAAAAAATATATATATATATATATATAATTTTTTTTTTCTTTACCTTTGGGGGGGGGGGGGGGGGGCTCGCATTTCTCCCAGGCGGCCCTGCGTGTGGACTGTGTGGTTCTGTAACGTTACTCATACCCAGAGTCATATTCTATGACTCTGCTCATACCTATAGCCTAATAGGGCCTGTGTCGACCGGGGACGTTTTATGAGTTGTCAGCTCCTGTCTGTCATTAATTTCTATGCTACAGTCGCGACCGTTCCTTTTCCCAGCGCCGTGCCTCGCGTTTTTGGGCGGAGTGCTCCCTACTAAACTAGTTCAACTTTTGGAGAGGAGCGCGCTCATCAAGGTCACTTTTTTCGACCGACCAATCAACATTGAGGAAGTGGCGGAGCCGCGGCAGTCGCGAGACCTTTGGGGGGGGGGGGGGCCTCGCGTTAAATCTCGCACAGGGCCTCGCATTTCTCCCAGGCGGCCCTGCGTGTGGACTGTGTGGTTCTGTAACGTTACTCATACCCAGAGTCATATTCTATGACTCTGCTCATACCTATAGCCTAATATGGCCTGTGTCGACCGGGGACGTTTTATGAGTTGTCAGCTCCTGTCTGTCATTAATTTCTATGCTACAGACGCGACCGTTCCTTTTCCCAGCGCCGTGCCTCGCGTTTTTGGGCGGAGTGCTCCCTACTAAACTAGTTCAACTTTTGGAGAGGAGCGCGCTCATCAAGGTCACTTTTTTCGACCGACCAATCAACATTGAGGAAGTGCCGGAGCCGCGGCAGTCGCGAGACCCAGGAAAACGCTCTGAGCTTTTAAAAAAATTTTTAAACTTTCCGCGGTGTCTGGAGTGCAAAAAGATTATAAAGTGCGATAAAATGCGTAGTTTTTTTTTTCATTCAACATTTTCTGTAGTTAATTAATCAAAATGAATGCGATAAAGTCCCAGCCCTAATTAAAACACACAAATACACACGCATGCACACACACGCGTGCGCATACACACATGCATGCACACGCACACACACAACACACACACAGAAGTACAGTATGGATGAACAGCCATAGTACATACATGCATTAACACATTGAGTGCCAACGACGAGATTAGTCGTGCTAACTCGCCATGCGTTGAGTGCCAATGACGAGTTTTCTCGTCTTTTAATCGTTATTTCTTTTATTAGCGATATCCATACATTTTGCATCCATCCAGCCTGACGTTATCATTGTGAATGGGTCTGAACTCGAAAAGGGCAAATACGGCCGCCTATAGTCTCCCGGATGGTAATGCACATCATTGGATTGGATTGGCTGGGTTTGTGCATCAGAAAAATAGTCCGGGCAAGCAGTATCGTGTTACCAGATTGACTGAGGACCCTCAGAGCAGCGTCGATTATGTGTTTCGGACTATAACGTTGGATCAATAAACGCGATCAATATTTGGAATGGCGATCAGGAATTGGATTAATCTTTTTGCAGAACATCTGATGTGAGGTAAGGACTCTATTTTACCAGTATTGGGTTAATCAGATGTTTTTTTCTCAGCCATCGCAGCGTGTCTGTGTGTGTGTGTGTATGACGTTAGCGCTGACCAAGTCATGGATAATAGATTTTTCAGCCCGCTTCTCTAGCATGCATAAGTGCACATATACTATCGATAATCTAGCGTTTATTTGAAAACCATTAATAAATCAGCCGAAAAATTACAACGTGTTTTGTGTATTCCACTAAAGAGCTATTATCGCGGAATTTCTCTGGAATTACTATACTCATATTCAAAACGGTATAAAACGGAAATGTACCAATGAAAAAACAATCCGTTTCATACATGTTGACTGCAAGCAAGTCATTGATAAGCGAGGGGTGTTTTAGATCCATAGCCATAATTTAAGATATAGTTTAAGCCTTCGCAAATTTCCCCGACCTCCCATTGACTTCAGCGCTGGCACGGAACGGCCATATATGGTCAAAGGGGCGTGGCACTCAATGTGTTAAAGCACACGCACACAAGTGAATGCACTCATACAAAGAAACAAGGTACACTCACACACACACACACACCCATCCATCCATCCATCCATCAATACACAATCCCGGGCACAGAATGCTCCTCAATGAACCAAGTGTAAGTTAATGAAGCTGCAGCAGAATCCAGTGTCTCTGAATACATACATCAGCCTCCAATGAGCTGATATGAGCTACTCTCTGAAACAGGAATAAAGAGCCTCCTTTTTCTACTCTTTTGTCATTAAGACGGAATCAATCTGTCTACGACCAACGGGAAGATAGGGGTTTCTGGGGATTGGTGGTGGCAGTGGGGGGGGGGGGTAAAGAGAATAAAAAAAATAAAAAACGGTGTGTGTGCGCGCATGAATGATGACTGCGGTAGAGAACAGAATCTATAGAAAAGAGCGCTGAATGGCGGTGATTCGGTGATGAATCATCATTACATTGTATGGCTGGTGGATGTGCGCGGAGTGACAGACTGCTTTATCAGGTGAGCTCTGAGACAGCAAGGGCGATGTCGGAAATAGAGGCTGAGAGACGGGAGGAACAGACAAGAGATAAGACAGAGAGCTAGACTACTGGGAGACAGGAAGAACAGACAGGGGAGAAGACAGAGAGACATAGACTGCTGAGAGACAGACAGAACAGACAGGGGAGAAGACAGAGAGAGCTAGACTACTGAGAGACAGACAGAACAGACAGGGGAGAAGACAGAGAGAGCTAGACTGCTGAGAGACACACAGAACAGACAGGGGAGAACACAGAGAGACATAGACTACTGAGAGACAGACAGAACAGACAGGAGAGAAGACAGAGAGAGCTAGACTGCTGCCTGACTCGTCTCAGTCAGACACAGTGGTCTCTCTCCTACAATCCTTTGACCTGACTCCCACTGTCATGCCTCCCGCTCACAAAGCAGGCAGCTTCTTGGATCTCGTATTCTCCCGTAACTCCAGCATTATTAACACCACGGTAACTCCCCTTCATGAATCTGACCACTTTTTCATTAACCCCAAACCATCCACCTCAACCCAAACCATCTCAGTCAGACGCAACCTGCGCTCCCTTTCCGCCTCCACCCTCTCCTCCAACATCCTATCTGCTCTACCTTTAAGTGACACCTTCGCGCCTCTCCCCCCAGATACCGCAACCTCCACCCTCCTCCCAGCCCTCTCAACCTCCTTCGACAAGCTCTGCCCCCTCGCCGAGAAGCCTGCCCGCCATTCCCCACCCAGTCTATGGCTGACGGATGCAGTGAGAGAAGAAAGACAGGTCATGAGAGTGGCATAGAGGAAGGATAGAAAGTCACGCTTCACTGGTGACATATCACAACCTCCTGTTATCTTTCTCCAAAACCATTACTACTGCCAAAGCTTCTTTCTTTCACCAGAGGATCGAGGCATCGGCCAAGAACCTTCACAAACTGCACGCCACCATGTCCTCCCTCCTCACTGGTCACTCCACAGAGACAGCCCTCATAGTGGTTACAGATGCTCTTCACTTAGCAAAAGCGAAGAGCCTCTCCTCTGTGCTGATTCTCCTGGACCTGTCTGCAGCCTTCAACACAGTCAACCATCAGATCCTCCTCGTATTCCTTGCAGGAATGGGAGTGGCTGGCTCTGCGCTGGCATGGCTGACATCCTACCTCGATGACCACTCCTGCCAAGTATCATACCCCCTTCAGACGGGTGTCGGCCCTTGGACCCCTCCCCTTCTCCCTCTACACTAAATCTCTGGGTAACATTATCACGTCTCATGCCTTCTCGTATCTTTGCTATGCCGATGATACTCAACTCTTCCTCTCCTTCCCTCCCTCAGATATCCATGTCTCTGAGCGGATCTCAGCCAGCCAAATCCTCCCCCCTGACCGACCTTTCCATCACAGTGGAGAATGTAGCTGTGGCCGCATCCCCGGCCGCCAAGAACCTTGGTGTTGTCCTTGATGACCGGCTGAACTTCTCCGCTCACATTGCCGCAACAACCAGAACCTGCAGATTCCTCCTGAGCAACGTCAGAAGGATCCGATAAAATAAATCGCAAATTACTTTGGGTATGCAATCGACAGACGTTTTGTTAAGCGGTTAATATAAATAAATTGCAGCTATTATAGATAGATAGATATGTAATGGAGGTACCGTGTGTCTATCCTACAGTCACGATGGACAGTGTTGTGAAGTGACTGTGGACGGCAGCGGTACTGCAAGTAAACTCACTCCCCAGAGGCATCCAGACCCATTACTAAGAGGTGAATTCATCTCTTGGTCTAGTGGTCTGTGATGTCGCCCGCGGCGTGGGAGACCGGGGTTCAACTCCCACTTGGGGCATGTCGAATGAGATCGGTTACACTGGTGCCAAGTGACCCGGATGCCCTGGGTGGAGTGAGTTTAGGGGGGTGAGTGTAACGGAGGTACTGTGTGTCTATCCTACAGTCACGATGGACAGTGTTGTGAAGTGACTGTGGACGGCAGCGGTAATGCAAGTAAACTCACTCCCCAGAGGCATCCAGACCCATTACTAAGAGGTGAATTCATCTCTTGGTCTAGTGGTCTGTGATGTCGCCCGCGGCGCGGGATACCGGGGTTAAACTCCCACTCGGGGCATGTCAAATGAGACCGGTTATAGATAGATAGATAGATAGATAGATAGATAGATAGAAGACTGAAGACTATAAGATCGTTCCTCTAATGCAGAGCTGTGGTTGTATTACTGTACTACTAGCCCTGAAGGCTATAAGACTATTGACTTAATCCTCTTTACCCCATTGGGGGGCATAGGGCGTCCACCAGAGCTCTCCATCTCACTCTCTTCTGGGCCAGGGCCTTTGCTTCTTGCCAGCTCACTCCGATGTTCTTTAGGTCTTGGAGTGTGGAACGTCTCCAGGTGTTTCTCTGCCTACCGGCTTAAGACCGTTCCTCTAATGCAGCGCTGTGGTTGTATTACTGTACTACTAGCCCTGAAGGCTATAAGCAAACATCCCCGAGTGGTGATGGATTGTTCCTGTCAGGCTTGGCCCAACAAACAGTGATCTGTACAGCATATTATGACAACCCCCCCTTCAGGCTCTACATTGAACAATGACAGTACACTCCATCCTATGGAACAACGGATCTGCTCTCTGCCATTGTGCATATACTGCATGTAGGCCTGTATAGCTGTTTGCCTTATGGAGTAAGCATGTCTCAATGACACAGAAGGAGGAATCTTTGGCTGCGGTATAATTGATTCTCGTGGTTCGGTTGTGCATTTCCACACAATTCCAGATGACAAAGATGCAACCCCCGCCCCCCCCCCCCCCCCCCCCCCCCAAGAAATGTTAAACTTGTAATACACAGGGCAACATTTGCAAGTGCCCAAAGAGTTGGCATCCCACTGAACTCTGTATAACAGATATATAACAGTGATATACAGAGTGACAGTGATATATAACAGTTATATATAGAGTGACAGTGATATATAACAGTTATATACAGAGTGACAGTGATATATAACAGTAATATACAGAGTGGCAGTGATATACAGAGTGACAGGGATATATAACAATGGTATATAACAGTGATATACAGAGTGACAATGATATACAGAGTAACAGTGATATATTTAAGCATTACATCACGCGCAGGAGTGGTTTGTGAACAATAAACCATGCCTAGGGGTGGTCGTTAGACCCCCCTAGGCATGGTTTATTGTTCACAAATCACGACTGCAAGTGGTGTAATGCTTTTATACAACTGCCATATTCATCCAACCTTATTGCTATACAATAAACACACATTAATCGAAGATTTATTGAAAAAACCATCCGCCAGAAAAAGTAGTTCCCACAACTACAAAAAAGACAAGTTGCCTCCATGTGGAAGCAGCTTGAAGTGCATCCAACCAACTAACACATCCAACTGTGTATTATTGGAATGATTGAGAGAAGTTGCCTCATGTGGAAGCAGCTTGAAGTGCATCCAACCAACTAACACATCCAACTGTGTATTATTGGAATGATTGATTGAACATTTTATTACCAGATGCAGAATGGGTACAATACAGTACGGCTCAATACACACAATTGTTAAGGGGATGCAGACCTACTTTCTATAGAACTTCATTCTTAGATGCTTCTATAGAAAGTAGGTAAAACAAATTAAAAAGTTTTCTTTGCCCTATAGGAAAAAAAAGTTTTCTTCGCCCTATTTTTTTATTTATTTTTTTAAACCTACTGTAGAGGGCCTAAACTTAACCAGTTGGAAACCAAGCGTACAGTAATAAAATTAGCAATCAATCAATCAATCAATCAACTCAATAGGCCATGCTCACTTAGAACAGCGCAGCACCCAGCTCCCTCTCAGTCAGACTATCCCCCGCGTTGCAGGCAGTGTGTGTGTGTGTGTGTGGGGGGGGGGGGGGGGGTGTGGCGGTGGGTGGAGACTAGAGCGAGCGCTGACAGTCGAAAGGAAAAAGAAATTGATTTTTTTTTTTTTATTAATCAATCAATCAATCCGCGATTTTTCTTTTGTTACAGAATGATTCAAGACCCATCAATTACATCATCCAACATTGTTTAAAGCACTAAGACATTCGCTGTGACAGAATCGCTTGATATTTAGTTGTTTAGTCGTTATCAACATATCCATTTGTTAAATTATTGTCCGGCATCTTGTGATCCGGCGGAGTGATGTGATGTGATTCGGTTGTGGGCGGGTCCTGGGCCAGCAGCGTGGAATTGTGAAGAATAAACACGTGTAAAATGACTGTTTCAGCCAATCAGAATCGAGAAATTTGCATGCCGTTGTATAAAACAGTGATATATAACAGTGATATATAACAGTGATATACAGAGTGACAGTGATATACAGAGTGACAGTGATATATAACAATGGTATATACCAGTGATATATAACAGTGATATACAGAGTGACAATGATATATAACAGTGATATATAACAGTGATATATAACAGTGATATACAGAGTGACAGGGATATATAACAGTGATATATAACAGTGATATACAGAGTGACAGTGATATATAACAGTGATATACAGAGTGACAGTGATATATAACAGTGATATATAACAGTGATATACAGAGTGACAGGGATATATAACAGTGATATATAACAGTGATATACAGAGTGACAGGGATATATAACAGTGATATACAGAGTAACAGTGATATATAACAGTGATATATAACAGTGATATACAGAGTGACAGGGATATATAACAATGGTATATAACAGTGATATATAACAGTGATATACAGAGTGACAGGGATATATAACAATGGTATATAACAGTGATATATAACAGTGATATACAGAGTGACAGGGATATATAACAATGGTATATAACAGTGATATATAACAGTGATATACAGAGTAACAGGGATATATAACAGTGATATATAACAGTGATATACAGAGTAACATGGATATATAGCAGTGATATACAGAGTGACAGTGATATATAACAGTGATATACAGAGTGACAGGGATATATAACAATGATATACAGAGTGACAGGGATATATAACAGTGATATACAACAGTGATATACAGAGTGACAGGGATATATAACAGTGATATACAGAGTGACAGGGATATATAACAGTGATATACAACAGTGATATACAGAGTGACAGGGATATATAACAGTGATATATAACAGTGATATATAACAGTGATATATAACAGTGATATACAGAGTGACAGTGATATACAACAGTGATATACAGAGTGACAGGGATATATAACAGTGATATATAACAGTGATATACAGAGTGACAGGGATATATAACAGTGATATACAGAGTAATAGGGATATATAACAGTGATATACAGAGTGACAATGATACATAATAACAGTGGGTCTCATCCCCGAAATGTTTTCAAATATATATTCTGGAAGACTTATCTTGGAACCACTGAGACATAATCTATGACAAGTACACTCTGAGTCCTGAACGTGCTGGTAATATGTCTTAAGTGGCTGAAAATGTCGCATAAATTATATTATCTGATATCTGCTTGGAGAATGGCATTCTGTCTTAAACTCGAAAGCGTGTTCCCGTTCAGCTCATTTGCATACAAAACATAGCCTCCATAGCTCCTTATAAGGCAACTGGTGACGCAGCTGTGTGAAATGGAATGGCAGAAGTGCTTTGCGAGTCTTGCGAGACGCGTGATTACGAAACCTAGCGTCAGTCAGTGCCAATCAGAGAGCGTCTCCGAGAAATGCGGCTAGGTTTTGTAATCACGCTTGCGCCCATCAAAACTAGATTAGATTAATGTATTGGCATCATATACAGCTCGCGGTACACACCTGCCGCAGCGCGCGCGCGCACACACACACGCGCGCGCAGTACTGTATATGAATGAATGAATGACATATAATATATATAGCCTACGGCGGGCGTAATGAATGAACGCAGTATGGCTTATTATTCCATAATTAAGCCTATAGGCTACTGTTCATTCGTAGGCGCACACAAGACTTGTTATGGAATATTAATGAAGTCTATTTCCACCGATTAGCTTTAGTTCTTATTTATTTATCCACTGTCATTTCAGTGTTGGTGTATAGGCTATATAGTGTATTTCAATATAAGTTTAATTGATTAATGATATATTCGAAGGAATGCAGGTTTATAGCTATATCAACCCCCTCCAATGTACAGTAAATGACCAAGTATGGTTTTGTCAATATTCCAATGTACAGTTTTGCTTGTACAGTGTAAGTCTATCCCCCACCCACCCCTCCTACCCAACCTCCTCCAACAGTTTCTTTTTTTTGTATCCACTTTTTCTCCCATTTTTTCTATATTTTCTCCCATCCCAATTTCGTATCATCCAATTCAACCCTCCCCTGTCACGAACGCTGTTTCTTGCCTCCCACAAGCCGGCTGCAATGTGGACTAAGTCATACATAGCACAAGTCCCCTCCGGTACTTGAGGTAACAGCAGTCTCATCTTTTCACCTGCGCAGCTCGATCTCTCAGTGGCGAGGAGTAACGCGTGGGAGGCTCACGCTGCCCCCGACACGTCCTGATTCTACTGTGCAGGCGCACCAACCGACCTGTGGGAGTCGCTGTCCACAACGCCCGATCCCCACCCTTCAGTTTTCCCTCCCCGTAATACGGCCAATGTGTATTACTGCGGACGACCAGCTAAACTGAAAACAATGTGGAGAGCTGGATTCGAACACGCGAACCCAGCGTCTCCACATTGGTGGCGAGTGCCTTGCCCACTACACCACCTAGCCGCCCATCCTCCTCCAACAGTTTCTACGTCAAATGTACTCTCTTTTCTGGACTCTTTTTGTATCACAAACAGTAGCTTACTGTATTTGCAAATCTGGTATGTCATAAATGTATAGATGTAGCAGTACTGTCTATCTGTGTCGTGTGTGTCATATATGTTATGATGAATTGAAAATGGGGGACCCTGATGTAAACAAGATGAAATTCTTTCTCTGGTCTGCATCCCCTTATGTAATTGAGCTGTACTGTACTGTACCCATTCTGCAATCTGTTAATAAAGTTTTCAATCAATCAAACAAAGGTCTGTCCCATTGTATACCAATCAATGGGATACATTGCATGTTGACCTGCATTCTTTCAAATGTATATAATTGATCATTAAAACAGATGTGTAACAAATAAGAAATACAAATTCCACAGAAGGCATTCAATTATTATTATTTTCAATCATTTCACAATAATTCATTAATTGCATAATTGTGTTTGAATATCTGAGTAATTAAAGTAATTATACATTTGTCCAAAATAGCTGGTTCAGATATGGTTAAGCAGCTGCCCTGTGATCAGATGAATCCATATAATTTATTTTTCCGACATCAAATGCGTAATTTCTTATCGTACAAATATTGTCATATTTATTTTAATTATGATTAAGTTATTCATTCCAAGGAGGCCTGTAGCGTTGACGTGAAGGAATCACTATGAGAACACAGTCTGTCAAGTTATAATAAAATTTTAAATTAGTCAATCAATCATGAGATTTGATCGTGGGCTGAGAGCATATTTAAGTGTGCTCCTCAGCACTCTTAAATCTGCTCTCAGCCACGATCAAATAAGATCTCAGGAAAGTTTGGGGACTCCCACTCCCAGCCCTAATATGTCTTAAATGGGCCGAAATCTGGCTAAGACGAAATATTTTGTCGTAACTTCGTTCGGGAATGAGACCCAGTGATTGAAACACACCGCAACAACCCCAGGTCTCTTTTTTCCACCATCAACACTCTCATTGGACCAGTTAAACCAGCCACACTCCCAGCATCCACTGACCAATGTAACCTCTTCATGAACTTTTTTATCAACAAAGTTGACAACATTCGAAAAGATATCTTAGCCAACACCACCCACCACACCCAGCCCCCCCCCCCCCCCCCAGATCCTATATTCACAGGCACCAAACTCTCACACTTCACTGAAGTATCTACAGATACTGTCACCAAGACTATAATGCAATCCAAACCCACAACATGCCTCCTTGACCCTATCCCCCTCCTCTCTCACCAAATCTTGCATCTCTGCCCTCAGCCCCCCCCATCACACACATCATCAACCAGGCACGTTGGAACAGGGGGTGCTGGGGGAGCGGCAGCACCCCCTAGTGGCAGCGTCAGTTACTGCACAAAAGTAAAAACGGTATTTTTATATACTGTAACATATATATAATATAAGTTATACGTTTATTCTGCTCAAAGCACTTGACTTCACCATTACACTGACACACTTGTAAATACGTTAATTCTTGTTAGATTGCCCGACTGTATTATTTTCTTCGCTGTGTGAAATACTACAGTTGCGTCTGAGGGGAGTGGCCACTGGCTGAGTGCTCCCTGTCTCGGGTGTCGGAGAGGAGACGCACAGATGAGAGAGGAGATGAGAATGAATGAATGAAAACTGTATTTAACAAATTGCAGAATGGGTACAATACAGTATGGCTCAATACACACAATTAAGGAGATGCGGACCAATGCGGACCAATGGGTCCCCCAATACACACAATTAAGGGGATGCGGACCAATGCGGACCAATGGGTCCCCCATTTTCAATTCAGTGTTCATAGACGCACCAAAATCCATTGCGGGGTGAACATTTGCCGCAAAACATTAATATCTTTGGAACCGTTTGTGTTCAATTGTATCTGAATCGGGAGATGATCTTTTCTCGTCACAATTGAAATTGTATTTCTCCGTCGAGCAAAAGCTGGCTGGCAGTCTCATTGAATAATATACGCAACTTGTGCATAACGGAGCAGAGGTCCCCAACCATCGGGTTGCGGACCGATGTAATATAAAACACTTAATTAGCCGTGCATTGATAATACAATTGGCATCAGCTGTGTAACGTCTTAATTTTGGCGCGACAGAGTCGCTTGTCATAATAAGTAGGGTTGGGCATCATTTGGATTTGAACGATTCCGGTTCCGATTCCGATTCTCCATTTCGATTCCTGTTCTAAACGATTCTCGATTCCGATTCATTGAGGTGCAGGTCAAAACAGGTCACAGCTTATTTTGCAGGATTTTTTTTTTTGTGGAAGATCTTGCATTTTTTTCATACTATTCACATTGTCAGTTGACTTGATACAGTTTAATTTGGTTGCTGTACTGTAACTAGGGTATTAACCCTTTAATCGCTGTTGACGCTGAAACACGTCATTCCCCGCCATGCTTATTCTGCCGATGACGCTGTACAGCGTCTTTGATATCAATATTTCAAAAATCTGTGATCGAAATCATATTTCTCCCCCGGAGACATTATATGTACTGGTGAGCCCCTGTCAACTCTCTAACGGTTCAAGAGCGCCATCTGGTGGCCGATCGGCAGATCGCCCAGGGAAGAAACAGGGAAGTGGAAGTTGGTGCTCATTTCAATTTGGTCCGATCACTCGCTATAGGTCCCGGGACTCGAGCTCGACACAATGGATATCAATCCGTTGCCAATAACTCGATAAACAACATGATTTGGACGTATATACTATTATACAACCTGGAAATGGATCGGGTATTTCTATATCCCATAATAGGAAAAATTCTGTTCCACGCTCATCTCCCAACGGCGAGAGGAAGCTACAGTGAGTTTCAGCGTTATTTTGTAATGTAATGTCTTCTATACTAACTGCTCCAATGATCATATCACCCACACTAGATGAATGATATAACGTTGCCCACGGAATTATAAACGACCCCCCGCCCATCCGGTCAACATCAGATCATACGTAGTAACTTCTAGAACCACGTCCAGTTGAAATTTTTTATCTTGCGCCGATTGCTATCAAACTGTATACAATCATCAATATAATGCATTTTAGGGCTATAAATCACGTTCTGGAGAAAGCTGCAGAAAACGATAAAAACATACTTATACTTTAGACCGTATTTTAGTATGAATATGTGAATGAAAAAGTATAACGTTGCTACACCCTGAACAATAGATATAGGACTTTGAATGGGCCATGGTAATGTCAATTTAGCAATACAATTTAAAAAGTTATAGCCCTGCAAAGAAGGGGAACTTCTCCATGTTAAATAGGGCTGGCGAGGGATGGTAAATTATGAATTTAACCCCGGCGATCAAAGGGTTAATTAACAAAGTTTAAAATTATTATAATTTTTTTTTAAGAATCAAAATTAAGAATCTAAATGCAAATATGTTACGTCCAGAACCGGAAGTTAGGAACCGGTTTTCGGTGCCCAACTCTAATAATAAGTGAAGGGAATGAGTGGTGTTGTTACATGAGAGGTGTTTCTCTCTGGCTCTTAGATGAGCTGTCGTCGTGAGGCTCCCCGTGAGGAACGCCATGACTCTCGCTCCACGCAGCGACCTCTAGGAACCCCTTTCAGGAGACACATCCATCGCTGTAAAAATAATTATGTTTTTTCACAGGAAATTCACTGTATTATTTTACAGATTACTTTTGTTTTTCTACTTTAAGTGTAAATGCCATAAAAATACAGTAAATAACCTTTTATCAAAATATTAACAATTGAATAAAGGTTGTAATCTGTAAATGTATTTGATTTTACTGTAATTTGACAGTAAGTATTTGGCAACCATTGATGCTAGACATTTACCGTTTTCTTGCAGCTTTTTTTCTTACTGTACAGTGCAGAGAAAAGAGTGTGTCGTGAAATTATGCAAGTGTTTTGCACCACACCTTTAGCGCCTGGCTCCTTCAGATTTGTCTCTAAACTTAAAATGTATTCCGGTGCACTGCAGTGACTTGGAAAAGAGTTACCTTTTCTTGGTCATTTGCAGGGGGGGGATGGTGACATGGGGGGGGGGGGGGGTATCAGACAACCTCACAGACTCACAGAGTGCACACTCCCCATGCTAAGTGCTGAGCCTTCTCTCATCTTCACTGCCCACTTTCTCATTAAAACTGACTCTCAAAGTGCTTCTTCTTCTCCCCTACTCCTACTCACTCCTCCTTAAGAGAGAGCGATAGAGGGACAGAGAAGGATAGAGAGTGGGAGGAAGAGAGAGATAGAGAGAAAGTGGGGGGTGGGAGGGAGAAAGGCGAGAGAGAGAGAGAGAGAGAGAGAGAGAGAAAGTGGGGGGTGGGAGGGAGAAAGGCGAGAGAGAGGGAGAGAGAGAGAGAGAAAGTGGGGGGTGGGAGGGAGAAAGGCGAGAAAGAGAGAGAGAGAGAGAGAGAGTGAGGGGGTGGGAGGGAGGAAGGGGAGAGAGAGAGAGAGAGAGGGAGGGAGGGTGAGCGAAAGAGAGGGGTGGAGAGGAGAGATATAGTGTGGGGGGGAGAGGGAGGGAGGGGTAGAGAGGAGAGAGAGTGGGGGTGGGAGGTAAAAAGGGGAAAGAGGGAGGGAGGGAAGGGTGGAGAGGAGAAAGAGAGTCAGGGGGTGGGAGGGAGGGAGAAGGGAGAAAGGGGAGAGAGAGAGAGAGAGAGGGGGGGGAGTGCGGCATAGAAAGACAGAGAGAGGGTAGAACAGTTACCACCAGCCACCTACTCAGCTGAATGCAGAGGCATGGAATCCAGACAGACCCTGCAGACACAGACACGGGCATAGCACTACAACACACAACAAACATTACCCCAGCATCTATGTATTGGTGTGGTGAAAAGGTGCAGGGGTGGGGGTGCGCTTTGCTCTGAGATCCTGGAGAAATGTCAAGCTAAGCATAGATCAATAAGTACACGACGGGCTGTCAGGGCACATTATGCAGGCTGCCTGATGTTTTAATAATGAGGGTGTGTTGTACACACAGGCAAACATGCCCAGGGAAGCAAACGTTTGCCAGACTCAGGGCAGGAGCCCGAGGGAAAGAAGCCAGAGGAGCAGGCGGAGGGATTTGAACCTTTATTTACCAGGGTGGGTTTGCTCTTTTTCAGCAACGCCCTGCTTCACATAGTTCCTCACATTCCCACATGGGATTACAATCACAGTCTGACACTGTTGACCCACTAGGTGACTAGGAGCTGCCCAGTACAACCACAGTCTGACACTGTCGGCCACTAGGAGCTGCTCAGTACAACCACAGTCTGACACTGTTGACCCACTAGGAGCTGCCCAGTACAACCACAGTCTGACACTGTCTGCCACTAGGAGCTGCCCAGTACAACCACAGTCTGACACTGTTGACCACTAGGAGCTGTCCAGTACAACCACAGTCTGACACTGTTGACCACCAGGAGCTGCCCAGTACAACCACAGTCTGACACTGTCTGCCACTAGGAGCTGCTCTTTACATTGGCTGGCTCCAACTTAAACCAGCACATACCTCGTATCAGTTCATTGGATCTATCTTGTATGTACAGTATGCATAAAAGTAGAGTTCCTTGAAGATAATATTATAGATAGATGTAGTGGAATAAAACATTGAAATGCACTGGAGTGAAACTATATGTAGACACCTGAATATGTCTGACAATTATTCAATGTGTCTAACGCTAATTCTTTGCATTCCCTGTGTCCGCGAGGACGTTGTGTAACCGGCTGACCGCTCTTGATCCTCCCTACCCTAACCTTGACACTTAACTTGCTACCTCTCTTGACGGGTCCCTATCCTAACATTGAAACTTCATAGTGAGACAGGATACAGGTGCCGCCAGAGGGAGCTGGTGGTTACGTTGGGCAGGGAGACACAGGTGAAGAAGGACGGGCTCAGAGCGCGGTGCCGAGGGAGGGGCTTCCTCTTCATCGTTTTCCACAGAGGGAGGAGGACGCACGGAGCTGGAGCTCCGGAAATTCACCACGCGAGAGATAGACCCAGTTACGAAGCGGGTTATTAGTTCAAGTTCAAGTTCTTTAATAGTTGTCATACAGAAGTACAGAATACTTTCATACAAAATGCTTCTTACTGTTACGCTCCAGAGACTGTGCTAGACAAGATAGTATCAAATAACATAATAACATAATATAGCATGAATTTAGAAGAAGAAAATGAGGTCACAGTTGTTCGGTATAGACATATGTACAATGTTCTGAGTTACCATATAATATACAATACACAACTATGCAGTGTACTAATGTACAGTACTATCTAGTGCAAAGCAGAAATGGGATGAGGTACAATTTTAGGTACAATTTACAGTAAGGTGTACGAGTTGTAGTGCAATCCTTCATCCATAAATATAAAGTGTGGGGAGTGGGTGCTACAGTGTGTTTGTTTAAAGTGGGTGTGTGCTATAAAGTGTGTGTAGTGGGTGCTACAGTGTGTTTGTTTAAAGTGAGTGTGTGCGTGTGGATGTGTGTGCTATGTGTGTTTGGTGGTTGTTGTTGTGTAGTGTTCATTCATTGTTCGTTTAGCAGCCTGATGGCCTGGGGATAGAAGCTACTTCTGAGTCTTTCTGTGCTCGCCTTGAGACTCCTGTATCGCTTGCCTGACGGCAGCAGTTCAAAGAGGCAGTTGTTCGGGTGGCTCGAGTCCTTAATAATTCTCTTAGCCTTCCCCTTGCAACGCTTGTAGTAAATGTTCTGGAGGGTGGGGAGCCCCCCTCCGATTGTGCGTTCGGCTGAACGTGTCACTCTTTGTAGTCTGCTTTGGTCTTTTGCAGTGCTATTCCCAAACCAGGAGGTGATGTTGCCGGTCAAGATGCTCTCTATTGTACATGAGTAGAAGTTCTTAAGGATCTTCTGGCTGACTTGGAACTTCCTTAGGCGCCTGAGGAAGTAGAGGCGTTGTCGTGCCTTCTTCACCACACTGTTAATGTGTATGGTCCATTTCAAGTCCTCGGATATTTGGGCTCCGAGGTACTTGAAGCTGTTGACTCTCTCAACCGGTGCCCCGTCGATGCTGAGGGGGCTGTAGTCCTTGACCCCCGACCTCCTGAAGTCCACAATCATCTCCTTTGTTTTGCTGACGTTCAGGGAGAGGCTGTTTTCCTGGCACCATCCCGCCAGGACCTTGACCTCTTCCAGGTAGGCCCTCTCGTCGTTGGCAGAGATCAGGCCCACCACCACTGTGTCGTCAGCAAATTTGACGATTGTATTGCTACTCCGCTGAGCCACACAGTCGTGTGTGTACAGGGAGTAGAGGAGGGGACTCAGAACACAGCCCTGGGGGGCCCCTATGTTGAGGGTGATGGATGAGGAGGTGCAGTTGCCTGCTCTCACCACCTGGGGTCTGCCAGTCAGGAAGTCCAAGACCCACTGGCAGAGGTCATAGCCCAAGCCCAGGTCCCTGAGCTTGGCTATGAGTATGGAGGGGACTATGGTATTGAATGCCGAGCTGTAGTCGATGAATAGCATTCTCACATAGTTCCCCTGCCTCTTGTCCAGGTGTGATGCTGCTGTGTGCAGCACATGGGATATGGCGTCCTCCGTGGACCTGTTGGGGCGGTATGCAAATTGCAGGGGGTCCATGTTGATGGGGAGGGAGGAGCAGATGTAGCCCTTTACTAGCTTCTCAAAGCACTTCATGGCTATGGAGGTGAGAGCTACAGGGCGGTAGTCGTTGAGGCAAGCAGGCTTGGATTTTTTGGGTACAGGGATAATAGTGGACTTCTTCAGGCAGGTGGGGATGACAGCCTGTTCTAAGGACAGGTTAAATATGTCAGTGAATACTGGGGCCAGTTGGTCGGCACAGACTTTTAGGACGCGGCCGGGGATGCCGTCCGGACCTGCTGCCTTCCTGATATTCACTTTTTTAAAGGTCCGCCTCACCTCATGCTCTGTTACCCTGAACACTGCGCCTCCATCAGCAGCCGACCCCCCCCCCCCCATTGCCGAGGCTTGTGAGCTGGTGTTGTTATTACCAGCATCAAACCTCGCATAGAAGGTATTGAGGTCGTTTGCTAAGGAGATGTCACTGTTCAGTTTGAGGGAGGCGCCTTTGTAGTCTGTCATCGTTTTGAGCCCCTGCCACATAGCTCTAGAGTCAGCTTGTTCAAACTGGAGTTCAATTTTATCCCTGTAGCGTCGTTTGGCCTCTGTCACTGTCCTCCTTACGTTGTGTTGCGCCACCTTGTGGTCGTTCATGTTGCCTGCCACTAGGCCGTCATTGTATGCTTTGGTGCGCTCTCTCAGAGCTTCACGGACGGATTTGTCTACCCAGGGTTTTTGATTTGGGTAAACTTTCATTTTGGTAGTGGGGATTGTTTCTTTCACCCTAGTACAGACATAGTCCAGCACTGTCTCCGTGTAGGCATTAATGTTATCTGTGTCGCGGAATACAATCCAGTCTGTGTTGTGAAACACTGACACTAGTGTATCCTCTGACGTCACATCCCATTTCTGCACCTCTCGCGAGACTACGGGAGTACTTTTAATTCTTTGTCTGTACTTTGGTGTAAGGAAAATGGATGCGTGATCTGACTTGCCAAAGCCACTATCAGAATGAGCCTTGTAGCCACCTTTAAATTGCGTGTAACAGTGATCTAGGATGTTACCGCCTCTGGTGTTGCAAGTCACATGCTGGTAGAAATCAGGCAATACCTTTCTCAGATTGGCGCTATTGAAATCTCCCAGTACCAAAATGGCGGCGTTAACGTTCGTCGCTTGTATATTGTTTACCTCGTCGTGGAGTCTGGAGAGCGCGGCGTTGTTGTTGGCTTGCGGTGGAATATACACTCCGACCAGGATGATCGCCGTTAACTCCCTCGGGAGGAAGAAAGGACGACACTTGATGGTTATATATTCCAGTTCTGGGGAGCAGTGATTGGATAGTTCCTTCACATTCGTTGGATCACTCCAATTTTTGTTAAACATGAAGGCAATACCTCCACCACGTTGTTTACCGGACTCTGATTGTGTCCGATCCTTCCTATGGATAAAGAAATGATCCGCTGGTTGAATCGCGTGATCTGGAACCTCCGGCGTGAGCCACGTTTCGGTGAAGCAGAGAACGTTGCAGTCCCTAACGTCTCTTTGGTATTGAATCCTTGCTCGGATATCATCCAGTTTATTGTCAATTGATTGTACATTGGCTAGCAATATACTGGGCAATGGCGTTCGGTGGCGTCTGGATCTCAGCCTGTTACGGATCCCAGCTCTCTTCCCACGCCGTCTGGTTCGTTTGTTCCTGGGATCAAGGAACAAAGGCTCTGGTCCCATTCTCCGGAGAATCTCAACAGGCCATTGTTGCGGTTCGGAAAGCTGGTCCAGGGAGTAATCCAATCGGTAAGTTTCCCGTAATCCGATGTCTATAAGTGACTGACGGTCATACACATTAAATGCACCTACTGTTGGTACAGACAAAACTCTTAAAACTATAAATATTAACAAAAGTAAGCACAGTCTCGACGGAGCGAACAGAAAGGCAGCCGGACGTTGCAGCGCCATTCTACTATTAAAGAGACATTGTGGATGAATGAACATTGTGGATGAATGAGCATTGTGGATGAATGAGTATGCGATAGCTTAGCATTTAGTTAATGCGGAAGATACATTGTGAATGAACCAGCAGACGAGCGACTGCCGAAGACCAGGTGGTAGATATTGTCCACCTTGTGTTTAGCTGTGTATATGCGTTATGACAGGGGGTTCACCACGACCCACAGCTTAGCTTCAGTTAGGCTAGCACCACAGTTTAGCCCGCGTGTCGGCCCACCCCTTCAGCCCAGCAGCGGACGTCACTACACTGCACGCTCCTCCAGCCCCTCCGAGCCGTTACCCCAGCAGTCACCTGCCCAGCGTCTACTCAGCCCCGCTGCCTGTTATCGCGGGATCTCCCGACGGCCATCTTACCACACGGACGGTTGGTGGTGAGAGTAGGCCCGCCATTTGGATAAGTACAGTGGCGCTCTGAGTGCTGAAACTTTATCGGTAGACATTTTCTCTGTGTGGCGCGGGCTCTCTAAGGGCGAAGATAAACGGTGCTTTGAACTGACGCTGGCAGCAGTGTTTAGGGGCGCCCCGACCATTTATTATTTTGGGGAAAAGCCGGCTGTAGATAGGACTTTTATTTGACGTGGGCCCACTGTCAATTTGGTTTGAGTGTAATAATAACGTGTGTTTCTTTATAAAAATCCCATTGAACTCCTTTACTCCTTACCCTGTTCCCCACCTACAGAGAAGCGGAGCAGTAGATAACCCTTAAAGGGAAGAGGTTATTACTGTGTCTGTAATATGGAGCGAGAGCACTAGGTGCCCAGTGTGGAAGTAGCCTTAATAGGTATGCGATAATGTGTAACGTGTGTCAGCCTTCAGTAAAGGAGACGTAAATGGGAGCATGTGTGTGTGTCTTTAATGTGCATTCTGTCTAACCCTTTTCTCTCCGGGTAATGCTCATTACTGTTTAACCCTTTCCCTACCCCCTGCCTATAGTTCATTGTGAAAGGTCTCCACTCATCATTAAGGAAGGGTACTGCTTTGGGGAGCGAATATATCATCCATCTTACTGCCATGGGGTGTCGGAGGGTCCAGGAAGTATTGGGGGAAGTGTGGGTGTGTGGGGAACTACCGCTGATCGTCCTGGAGGCCAAGAAGGACCGGCGTACCATCCCTAGGTCAGTGAATCCTAGGCCCCATCCACTCCTGCTGCTCAACCTCCACTTCAACATTCCTGGCCTACAGTCGGGGACCCAGCTGGACCCAGCTCTGCTGCGTTCTCGCTACCAGGTGGCCGTGTACAACCACTCCCATAAAGCAGGGATAATCCACCCTGCTACATATATATATTTTTTTATCCAAATTTTTTTTCTCCTCCTATTTTCTGTATTTTCCCTCCCATCCCAATTTTTTGTCGTTATGCCAATTCCCCCCTCCCCTTCCTGGTTGTTGCGCGCATGTGCCCCCCACTGGTCGGTCTAGGGAGCCCTGAAGTCTATCACATGCTTCCTCCGATATATAGGAGACAGCCAGCAGCCTCTTTTCACCTGGCAGCGAGGACTCTCATTGGTGAAGTGTAAAGGCCTCTACATGCTACAGCAACTTCAAAGCAACTGCACCACAACATTGACAAAGCAACGGTGTTGCAGACAGTCTGCCTTTATGCTTCTGCAACATTGACGCACAGCCTATGTAACATTGTACCCCGTATGTAGCTAGGTTCCCAGATAGATGACACTTCCCTTCTCAACCAACCCATTGATAACAAGCAGAAAAATAAGCATCATTTTTACTTCCGGGCGGGGGGTTTCAAAATAAAAGAGCGACGTCTAAAAGCACCGTAAATACATTTATTTTTTACAATATCTAACGTTACACGAACCTAAACTAATCTAAAGTTAGTTTAGGTTCGTGTTAACGTTAGATAATGTACAAAATAAACGTATTTACGGTGCTTTTAGACGTCGCTCTTTTATTTTGAAATCCCCCGACCGGAAGTATTGTAGTGTCTGTTGCTAGCAGCTTAACTTTTGTCAGCCGGTTCTGTGCTTTTTAACGTAACGTCATTAGTTTCCAATGGAGAGGAGAGAAAGACCTCGGCTCACATGCAGGCGCAGCTCAAACTACCTGTTGGAATAAATTAATTGATTGATGTTTAACTTGTCCCTGTGTGTGTCCAGTCATTTCGACTAGCAAACATTGTATTTAACGTTACCTCAGGATACCATTGTATTTAGTTGGTTAGCTATGTAGCTAATGTGGATAGCATTTTGTATAGCATCAATGCTAGCTGGCTGGCTACAGCTTTATTTACTAAATTATGGAGGCTTTTTAATCGTCAAGGTAAGAGAGGATTTGTCATGATCAACTGAAGGCGTATGCTATGGAACAATATGTGCTTGGGTTTTCAGAAAAAGGCCAGCTATGACGCTAATTATTTAGCTAATATTGATAGCATAGCTTGCTGGCTACAACAATGGCGGATGGTATTCCTCGCTGCGGGACCAATATTATTCTATGACAGCCCCGCCCCCATTCACTACCAACCAATCACTGCTACACAATATCAACGCAATGGCTGTTTAGGTTAGATTTGGGGGACATGTACGCAACATCCTCGCAACACAGTCTACAAGACCCTCTGCAACAACCGCGTTGAAATCGTGCCAATGTTGTGTTGAAGTTGCTTTAAAGTTGCTGTAGCATGTAGAGGCCTTAACGCGTGGGAAGTCACACTACCTTCACCATTTCCCTCCCTCGCTGTGCAGGCGCCCTGACCGACCTGTAAGAGTCGCTGTTTACAACGACCAGATTACCACCCACTGGCTTCCCTCCCGCTGACACTGCCAATTGTGCCAGTATGACGGCCGGCCAAGCCGGAGGCACCGCTGACAGCCGGATTCGATACCAGTGTCTCTGTGGTGGTAGACAGACGCTTAGTCTGCTGTGCTATCCGGCCGCCACGTAAAACAATTCATTTGTAAATGTTCTCTGGTAACTTTCCACTCCTGTCTGCATGTAAGAACGTCAGACGAGAGGTCAGACAGCCACACAGAAGCAGGGGCAAACAGAAGGAATCAAACACGGAGAGACGCAGATTAAATAGAGAAAATAAATACTGGCAGAGGTAACCAAATACAGAGAGAGAGAGAGAGAGACAGATAGGGGAGAGAGAGAGGGGGAGAGAGAGAGATAGTAGAACACATAGTAGCATACTACAAAAACTTAGGCAAAGACGACTTCAAACTGGAAATGGTAACAACAGAAACAGTAACAAAACTGAGCGCCATCCTACCTAACAAGGCCACTGGCCATGACAACATCGCCTCCAAATTCCTCAGAGACTCAGCAGCCGCCATCACCCCAGTCATCACAAACATAATAAACCTCTCCATAAAACAGGGACACGTCCCCAAGGACTTCAAAATTGCGAGAGTGACCCCTCTGCACAAAAAGGGCAGCAAATTAGACCCAGGTAACTACCGCCCTGTTTCTATTGTTACCTCCATCTCGAAAGTCATGGAACAAATTTTATACGAACAAGTCGAAAAGTACCTAGCGGAAAAAAATCTAATCTACGAATTCCAATCTGGCTTCAGAACATCCCACTCCACTGACACATGCCTCCTCTATTTGAACGACCACATCAAACAAGTGGTGGACGCAGGCAAATACTGTGGCATGGTCATGCTGGACCTACAAAAGGCCTTCGACACTGTCAATCACTCCATTCTGATTGACAAGCTAAAAGCTATTGGTTTTGATAGTTTATCAGTGAGCTGGATGCAATCCTACCTTGAGGGGTACCAAAGCACCTCAAAGGCCCTAAAAACAAGATTACAAACATCACAAAACAAACTGGTCAGACTACTACTTGACCTTACTCCTAGAACCCACCTCAGCCCTGCCCACTTTGACTACCTAGGATGGCTTAGAGTAGACGACAGAGTACAGCAACTTGCAATGGGCCTGGTTGCATGAATATTAAAGGTAACCAACTTGTGTTCAGCTTTTCTCTGATTGGCCACGACCCCCCGCCCCCTTTTGCCGCGAGCGCGGCAGAGGTCCCTGCAAGCGACAGAGGTCCCAAATGAAATGAATGAAGTGCGGAGCATAATGTATAATGTTATTTCGCAGAGCATAATGTATAATGTTATTTCGCGTTTGTAACGTCATAACATCAGTGGAGGCTGCTGACTGATTAATAATAAGCTCTCTTTATTTCGCGGAGCATAATGTATAATGTTATTTCGCGTTTGTAACGTCATAACATCAGTGGAGGCTGCTGACTGATTAATAATAAGCTCTCTTTATTTCGCGGAGCATAATGTATAATGTTATTTCGCGTTTGTAACGTCATAACATCAGTGGAGGCTGCTGACTGATTAACTCGTAACGTCATAAACCAACTACCAGATTCACTCGTCACTGTACATCAGTGGAGGCTGCGTAACTGACTGATTAACTAGAAACTGCACATTGAGGGGGTTTGAATCACGCTGTTATGACGTTACAAACGCGAAATAACATTATACATTATGCTCCGCGAAATAAAGAGAGCTTATTATTAATCAGTCAGCAGCCTCCACTGATGTTATGACATTACAAACGCGAAATAACATTATACATTATGCTCCGCGAAATAAAGAGAGCTTATTATTAATCAGTCAGCAGCCTCCACTGATGTTATAACGTTACAAACGCGAAATAACATTATACATTATGCTCCGCGAAATAACATTATACATTATGCTCCGCGCTTCATTCATTTCATTTGGGACCTCTGCCGCGCTCGTGGCAAAAGGGGGCGGGCGGTCACGTGGCCGTGGCCAATCAGAGAAATGCTGAACGAAAAGCTGAACACAAGTTGGTTGCCTTTAATATTCACGCGGCCTGGTCTACAAGATACACTATACGACTAAGGTACCCATGTACATGTCAAAATACTTCCCAAAGGTCAGTGAATACCATGACCACAACACCAGAGGAAGCTCAACAAATCATGTTAAACCCAGATTCGGCTCAAACAAGGGACTAAACACATTTCGCAATTATGCCACATCAATGTGGAACGCCCTACCCAAAGCTGTAAAGGATGTGAATCCCTACCCACATTCAAAACCGCTCTAAAAGAGCACCTACGGGAGGCTGCAATTCGAAACTGGCCACCGTAAATGTCCAAACCCCCCCACCCCCTCCTAATAGACAGTCTCCTCCCCACCATATGTATATATTCTCTCCCCACCGTATGTATATTTCTCTCCCACCCACCCACCCCCTCCTAATGTACAGTCTCCTCCCCATCATATGTATATACTCTCTGTCAGGATCTATGGGTAACAGTACTGTATATTTGCATATCATATATGTCACAAATGTAACAGTACTATATACCTGTATGTCATGTATGTCCCTATGCCATAAATGTCATGATGTCATGTATGTTGTGTATGTCATAAATGTCACTATGAATTGAAAATGGGGGACCCTGATGTAAACAAGACAAACGTCTTTCTCTGGTCTGCATCCCCTTAACAATTGTGTGTATTGAGCCGTACTGTATTGTACCCATTCTGCAATCTGTTAAATAAAGTTTTCATTCATTCATTCAGAACGGAGAGACGTTAGGATCCTCACATTGATACACATTAGGACCCCTAATTAACTCTTATTGTAACACTTAGAATTCAAAGTGAGTATAGGTAAGTATATACTGTATACATTGCAATGCTTAGAAGTCATCCTGAATATCTTGGCTTCGCTTTTGTTACAATATTACATTATACAGTAGATTCTACCTTTAGATACATTATGTTACAATATTACAAAAGCAGTCAAGTGTGGCAGAACCCCAGGACAGACGGACACAGGAGACAGACGGATATAAATTTAATAAACAAGAGAAAAAAACAATAAGCAAACATACTTATTCTAATAAGGGGGCCTACGTGGGGGGGAGTGTGTGGATGCCAACAGTAAATGTAAATGAGATGTGTGTGAGACAATTACAGTATGTGTATGGGTGCGTTGTGTGTCTAGCGTGCAAAACTCATGTGGTGTAGTTATGTAAATGTGACAAGGCTGTTGTTTCGTGTGCGTGTACTAACCAGTCCAGTCTTAACAGAGGGAGGGGGGTTATATATCGTAATAGCTTACGGTTACGCTCTGCTTGTAGTGGAACTGTCCCTTTATCCAGTCTAATAATGAATCATTTTCTCCACATGCACACACCCATCCGCCTGGCCACACCCACATCCGCTCCTCTACATAAGCAGGGTCATGGCCACACCATCAGCTCCTTCCCTATTTTCACCAGCGAAAAGTGTCTGTAACACATCACTTTATGTTTAGTGCCGAAATAGTTGTTGGAAAGGAGCTACGTTGACATTGTATCTTTGTTTTTTCTCTCTTGCAAATTTACGAAATAACTAAGAGATAATGTCTTCGCCGTCGGAGGGTCTAGACCAGGGGTCTCAAACTCAATTTACCTGGGGGCCGCTGGAGGTAGAGTCTGGGCCGCATCAAATATTATATATATGATTTTTCTTTTTGCAAAATCAACTCTGCCTCTCTTTGTTAACTACAACAAGCAATGCTGTTTATTTAAGATGAGGTCGGACTCGACACTGACAGATTTGTGTTCATTGTGCTGCTTTTATAAAGCCTCAAATGACGGCTTACAATATTTCATGAAAGCAAAGTGTTTTGTTTGTCTAAGATTTAAAAAGGTTTAAACTTTACAGCACTGACAAAGTTGAACAAAGTGCTGTACAAGTCCCACAACATAAAAAAAAAAAAAGATTACATTAAAAATATTTAACTTTGATGTCAGCAGGGGGAGGAAATGTTCGAATGCAAACTCTGGATCAACGGGGAATCAATAAGCTCCAGCTACGGGAGTCGGTACATTACTCCCTTGATCGGCAGACGAAAGCAGCAGCTGTAATCCAAGTATGCGTGCAGCATAGGTGAAAGCCGGCCAGCCTCTCTTAGAGACGGGCTCGAGTGATGTTCCTCACGGGTAAATCCTACACAGTAGTGGGTGTAGACGATTCTCCTCCGCTCCAACAGCCACAGGACCAAAGCAATAATAATAATAATCCAGCCGGAAAAGGGCTCTGCATTCACCGGTGTAGATTCTCCGGTGCGCGGTACTTCACATTAACTAGGTCGAACTTGACGTTATTACACTAAGCTCTGACACTTTCACTATCCTATTCGCACGCGGTATATAAGTGCTCTATTTAGACGCACGGTTGCTCACTTCACTTGGTCGTTGACTCGTGATGAAGTCTTTACGTTTGAGGGTAACGCGTTTCTAGGTTAACTTGACTTTAGGCTAAGTGCTGCTGTATCCACCTGCGACGTATTTATACGTGCGGTGAATAATCTAGTACCAGCCTTATTCCTGTCTCGTATTCTTGCGCAGAACCGGGCATGTCCAGGCAAGCCTTGGCGGTGACTTTGAACTAGACCTTGGGGGTATGGCAGTGGCGCCTAGTGGATCGCTTCCAATAGGAGAACGAAATATTATGGTCTGTACTAGGTAAAAGGGATATTCCGTGTATATGTACAAAGAATACACAAGGGATATCAGACGATATACAAATATTATGCAATATATATCAAGTAGTAAATATATATATTCGGTTTAATCTGATCCTTCGTAACAGCCGCCTCCTAATTAGTCCCACCTAATTAGATAAGCAGAGACAGATTAACCGCACTGTCCACTACTCAATGTCCGTTGTGAGGGTAGGGCAGTTCACAAAGTCGGGGGGTCATGGTCGTCATCGAGAGAGTCGGGGAGCCTTGGCAACTCTATCAGCCTCGCCACGGGCCGGGTGTATGTCCGCCCCTGGACGAGCACTTCTGCCGCTCTGACCTTTCCGTCGGCACCAGTGATCACTTTGCTTACGCGGCCGGCCACGCAGCTCGGGGTAGTGACTGGTCTATGATCATGACGACTGGACGGGATGAAGGGGGGCTTAGGAGGAAGCGGACCTGAGACTGCTTTGATCTGGGCTTGGCTGTGCCTCCTCCTCCTCCGTCTGTTTCTCTTGTTTGCTCTGTACCCCGTCTGAGGAGGGGCCGGTTCCGGCCGCCCCGTCAAGGAGTCGCTTGGGGTGCTAGGTTCGAGGTCAGCTACGTCTGGAGCGCAGCTGAGGGGGGTGGAGTTCCGAACTCCCTCTTGTGCCCACGGTTCTCTCACAGGCCTCTCGCTTAATGTCAATAGCCTCTCAACGGGCTGTACGAGGGAGTGGCCGGTGTCGCTCGCCTTTGTGTGTAGGCAGCGTGTAGACGTGGGTTGACTATCAAGTCCGTAGAGGGGGCCCTGGAGCGTCCACCCCAGTCGGGTCTGAACCGCGACTGGGCATCCTTTGGGTCCGATGTGGGCCGCCTCAATTGGGAGAATGAGGTCCGCGTGGTCGGAGCCCATGAGCAGGGTCGGTGTGGCGCCGTCGATAAGCGGTATAGGTAGTTGACGTAGGTGCACATACTTCGCCATCAGCTGTGGGATGGGGTAGGTGTACTGTGATAGGCCTATGTCGTGGCTGGTGAAGACGTTGGTTATACTATACTGCTTCTCGGGCTGGTCCACCGCTGCTATCTTGAAGGAGACCTTCTCACCTTTTATGGTCTTCTGGTCCCTTCTGATGGTGCGTATTGTCATGGTACCTTTGGCACCCCGCAGGCCCAACTGGGCTGCTGCGGAAGCGAGGAGGAGAGTCTTTTCAGACCCATCGTCCAGGACGGCGTAAGTGTCCAGGACCTTGTCCTCGTAGCTCAGGAGCACTCTGACCACTTTGATGAGCACTCGGGGGGGGTCCCGCTATGCTGGTCAATGTGGAGCACTCCTGTTGGTCGGTTGCTTTGGGTCTTCTGGAGGGCCCCGCACCGTGCTGCACGGTAAGCGGCGCCCGCCTGGGCCGCCTCACGCCACTGTTCAACTTGGGCGGGGTTCAGTGTCTTATATTCGGCGCACTGTGGCATCCAGTGTCCGCCGTCGCAGTAGGTACAGTAGGGGGCGGTCTGGTGGCTCTTCGGTACTGGTGCCACCGCCTCGGCATGGTACATTACCGCGACGGGCCCACTCTGTTGTCCTGGCTGACGCCTGTTGATGTCATGCAGGACCTCCAAGTGGGCGCCGCCGCACCTGCCGCACTTCTTCTTCAAGCGGCACTCAGCTGCCATGTGGCTGCGCGCGCAGCGGAAGCAGCGGCGGTGGTCCTTGATCCACTGACTCACCTCATCCGTGGTCAGCTTCTTGAAATCGTCGCATTGATACAGCCGATGTTCCCCTTCACAGTACTGGCATTCAATCTTCCACTCCTCTTTCGTCGAGGGGGTGTCGTGGTTCTTGTGCTGCGGTACTGATTCGGCTTGGTGCATAACGGTGACCGACCGGCGGTTATCATTTAATCCCCGAGGTCCTGGTCTTGGGCTTGGTCCACTCCATACGAACGTGTCCAGTCGTAGGCTGCTGACCTCCCTGGCGAGGAAATCAGACAAGTCTAGGAGGGATGCCTCTGGACCGTTGGGGTCGCGGTGGTCTCTCTGCCGCCGAAAACGCTCTTGTCGGGCGGGAGGGAGCTTCTCTAATATCCTCTCTACATTAGAGTTAGCGTACAGTTTGTATATCCCTTTTTCCTTTTGGGACCCCAGCATCCCTACCAGGGACTGTTGTCTCTGGCTGGGGGGAGACGGTCGATGTCTCTTATCTCTTGTATCACGTAGTCCCATATGCGTCCATAACGTTGGTCGAGGGCTACTAGAGCCGCGGTGTATGGGGTAGTAGAGTTGGAATATGCCAGCGCTATATTGTGCGCTCTGGGCACCTTCAGGTGCTTGAGTAGGATAGCATACTTGTACGTTTCATCCGGTACATCGGACATCATTGTCTCTAAGCACATTCGTAGCTCTGTGTACTGTGCTCTGTTCTCGTGTGTGAAGTCCGGGAACGTCGGTGTGCCAAGGTACGATGCCATGGATGGCTGGCACATCGGTGAGCGTTGGGGGAGAGGGCTCCTGGGCGAGTCTCCCCGTGCGTGTCGTCTTGGGCTGGTACTTGGTGGGTACCGAAGGTCGGGTACCCAGGTGCTGTTCCTCGGTGCTGACGGTGCGTCAAACTCACCCGTGAGTTGAGTCGGGGGTTTGTAGCGCAGTGCCTCGGGGCTGACGTCTGGGCTGTACTTGGCCTCCTGGTCCAGAGTACGTTGCTGCTGGTCGGGGCTGTACTGGGCCTCCTGGTCCAGAGTACGTTGCTGCTGGTCAGCTTGACATTCCTCCTCTTCCTCTTCCTCTTCCTCTGCTAGGTCCTGGAGTCTTCTGTTCAGTCTCTCGGCGTGGTCCGGTTCTTCCCGGTTGCTGGGAAGGGGGTTCGGAGACGTGGACAGGATCCTCCTGTTGGCGGGGTCCCGGGTCGCTTGGTCGGGTAGGGGAATGTGCCCTAGACCCTTGTCGTGATGATCTCCGGGAGCTCCGTGCGGAGTGAGGGGGTGTCGCCATGGCAATCAATTTGTCCATCAGCTGCGCCTGCAGCCGGTCGCGCTCTGCCTCGCACTGGGCATGGGCGGCGTCGCGCGCTGCTTCGCGCTGGGCATTGGCGGCGTCGCGCTGTGCATTGGCGGCGTCGCACTGTGCATTGGCATCTGGTCTCCAGGCGTATGCGGTCTTCGTCATTCCTTTGCTGCGCCTGGAAGCGCTCTCGCTCGGTTGCAGCGTGTTCGCGCTCGCTCGTCTGTTGAGCCTGGAGGCGTTCTCTTTCCATGGTAGAGTGTTCGCGCTCACTTAGTTGTTGCGCTTGAAGTCGATCGCGTTCGGTGGAGGCTGCCAGGGTGGCGATAAAGGCCTGCGCCAGCATCTTGTCCGCCTCGCTGGGGGAAGACACTGGTAGAGGTGATCGGCTTCTGGTAGTACTCGTTGGAGATCCGTTCTCCTGTCGCGTACCGAGGAGGTCTATCTCCTGGGTGTGCGTCTCTTCTGTTGGTGGGTCGGGTTCCGTCCCTGGAGGGCTTTCTTTATCCTGGAGCTCTCCGGGGACTGTCCCGTTGGCGTTGGCGGGGGGTAAAGTCATGTCAGGTCCCTCCTGGTCCCCCCCGTGAGCTTGGTCAGTTACGTTAGAACCCACTAGGGTCTCTACTGGCGGGGTCGCCTGTTCGGTAGGGTTTGACATACTTTTACTATCCGCTTTTTCTATTTTATCCGTCCTTAACTTTTTTATAAAGCTAGGTAGTAGACTGTCAGCGTAGTCCTCTAGGGAAAGAGGTGGCTGCTGTCTGCGCTGCGGGCGATCTAAATTAGGAGAACCGTTTGTGGAGTGTTCATCATCGGCCATGTTAATATTAATATTATATTAATATTACGCTAATTACCCTCCGGCTCGAAGGACCAATTGTAACTGAGGGGTACAATTCCCTGACTGTATTAAATAAGTATGGTATCATTAAACCACTACTGTCTTATGTACATTACTACTGGCCATACAGTACACAGGTATATCAGATGAACACTTCCACAATGACACGGTTCCACACAAATCTGGGTTATAATAATATTTATTAGCAGCAATGATAGTATATTACAATACTTTACGTAGAGTTGCGCTTATAAGGCGAAGAATGTGCGTGAGTAAATCAATAACGTAAGTCCATTATCATATTACGCAGGAGATAATGAATACCACCTGTATCTTAGGAATTATATCTATGGTACACTAGTAGGGCAGCGGGAGATACTGGTAGGGTCCCTCCGGTTGTAGGCCAGCAGGGGGAGGAAATGTTCGAATGCAAACTCTGGATCAACGGGGAATCAATAAGCTCCAGCTACGGGAGTCGGTACATTACTCCCTTGATCGGCAGACGAAAGCAGCAGCTGTAATCCAAGTATGCGTGCAGCATAGGTGAAAGCCGGCCAGCCTCTCTTAGAGACGGGCTCGAGTGATGTTCCTCACGGGTAAATCCCACACAGTAGTGGGTGTAGACGATTGTCCTCCGCTCCAACAGCCACAGGACCAAAGCAATAATAATAATAATCCAGCCGGAAAAGGGCTCTGCATTCACCGGTGTAGATTCTCCGGTGCGCGGTACTTCACATTAACTAGGTTGAACTTGACGTTATTACACTAAGCTCTGACACTTTCACTATCCTATTCGCACGCGGTATATAAGTGCTCTATTTAGACGCACGGTTGCTCACTTCACTTGGTCGTTGACTCGTGATGAAGGCTTTACGTTTGAGGGTAACGCGTTTCTAGGTTAACTTGACTTTAGGCTAAGTGCTGCTGTATTTATACGTACGGTGAATAATCTAGTACCAGCCTTATTCCTGTCTCGTATTCTTGCGCAGAACCGGGCATGTCCAGGCAAGCCTTGGCGGTGACTTTGAACTAGACCTTGGGGGTATGGCAGTGGCGCCTAGTGGATCGCTTCCAATAGGAGAACGAAATATTATGGTCTGTACTAGGTAAAAGGGATATTCCGTGTATATGTACAAAGAATACACAAGGGATATCAGACGATATACAAATATTATGCAATATATATCAAGTAGTAAATATATATATTCGGTTTAATCTGATCCTTCGTAACAGCTAGGCTACTGACATTGTGATAATGTCAGTAGTAGCTAGCTGTATCTATTGTTTACACTTGAAATGTGTATTTTTATTTTGTCACAATATTATTTGAAAAGTATTGTGTAAAATGTAACTGTATTTCTGAGTTGCAGCACTTAAAAACATTAAATGGACTGTTATATCATATTCAATTGTAGACATTTATTCATTCCCACTTATTAGACACTATTTCTGATGGTAAAATGAGCATAAAAAGCAAAATACAGAATTCTGAAATATTAAAACGGAAAAAACGGAATTTGGGAAAAAATAAAATGGAATTTGGAAAATAATAAAACGGATTTCATATGGCTCTACCCTCACCTAGCTGTGGGCTTGTGTGCTTGCTTAGGGAGTGGGGCAGTTTTCTTTGAAAATAGTTTTCTGGTCGCTATATATGTGTGCTTAGCAAGGCCTGTGGCTAGCACTCGGTCGAAAGACTTGTCTTCTCTCATCATAAAAGACGGCATTCTTCTTGCAGTAGTAAGAGTGAACTTTACCTTTTTTATCTGAGGGGGTTGTGTGTATTCTGTTATGTTTGGGAAACGTGGCATCGAGTCCACAACTAGGTTGAGTGTTAGCCTACAGAAGTAATCACATATGTAGCTATTGTACCGAGGTCTTTGGACCCTCTCTTTAACGTCTGTTGTTTTTTCTTTACTTGGTAAAGGTATAAAAATGCGGGTGGCGAGTTTCACACATGAGCCTAAAGCCTCGTATAAAAGCCAGTTTCTTACACAAACAAGTTTATCGTCTGTGGCTGACGTGCAACTGTTAAGCTTTATCCTAGAGGTATATACGCTTTTTCATGTAGCATGCTAGACAACTGGTGTCATGCGCTGCTTGATATTTTCATCGTATCCGGGGTGTGGGGTCATAGGGGGTGAACTGATAAACCCCTCCCCCCTTTTACTGATTGGCCAGGGGGTTGGACCTCCTGTTCGTCGGTCTTCCTGTCGAGCTGTGGGGTCAGTGCGTCACAGGGAGGGGAAAGGGGGGTGGGGGAGTTCCCTGGTCCCACGCCATATTAGGATAGGTGGGTCACAGGATTTCCCCGGCCATGGAATACGTCACTGGCCGCGTTTCTATTGGCCATGAGACTTCCGTGAGTTCTTTCAGGCTCCGTACTACGGACCACTGTCATAGTCAAGGTTGGGTGATGCGATGCGTTGGAAACTGTTTGTTTTCTGCTCTGCTCTCTATTTGAATATGTATTGGGCCTTTGGTCATGTGGCTCAATGTTTACATATATTTTTTCAATTGTTACTCACATGGAAAGTCTCTCTGAGGGATTCTCTGTCTTCCCTCTTGTGTACAGAGCGGTGTTGACAGGGTTTTTTCCCTCAGACGCGTCATATGGGACCCATATCTGTGTCTTATTTGCTTTTTGGGTCTCGACATGTACATAGCGCTGGCCCTGGGTGCTTTCGGTGTGGAACCACATAATGGGCTGGCGCGCCTTGGTTGCCCATAGAAAATGCGTTTTTTATGCGAGCGACTGGGAAAGAGATTTTTTTATCTCTACCGAGCACCAGTGTACTAGGTTAGACTCGACGACTCACGTTCATCTCCGGGGGGAGATGACGGAGTAGATCGAAGCATTGGCGGAGGGGTCTCACGCACGTGGGGTGGGCCACCAGGTGCAGTGCATTCACGTACTGACCATCTTGGCACCCTCTGTGATGTTTTGGATCAGCACGCGTACCTACCCCCCTCTTAGGACTGGGGATGGCGGCGTGACTAAGACACGGGACTGGTTCTGGTCGCGCCGGGCCAGGTCAGTTAACCCGTTGTCTGCCGGGGCGCAGATCTGCTGTTCTGGTACCCCGAAGGACTTTGTGATTTTCCGGGGGGGGGAAATGCCGGGTCGACCCGGGTGTCGCGGGGATTGATATCATGGATGTGTGTGTCATATGTATGCCACTACGAGTTGCCCTTCACAGTGATGTGCTTGGTCCATATTGTGTTGTACCTTGCGCTGTGTTAAGGGGCCTGGTCCTTCTCCATTTGTTTTCACCCCTCCCTCCCCCTGCTGGGCAGGGATGGGAGGGGGCTGTCGAGGAGCTTTTTCTATTGAACCCCTCTGGCATCCCTGTGTAGGTCCTCCGCCGGGCCCAGGTCCGAACTCGTTCTCATCGACCTGTTGGCCTGGGTTAACCCTTTAAAAAACTGAAACACTTGTACTGCCTGTATAGCCGGTGTATACGCGCAGTTATGTTTTATGAGTTTTGTCTTGGTGGGTTAAAGGAACAACCGCCTCCTGTTAAACTAAACATAGGGGGGTGGTTGGGTCCCCGGTGTGTTGGTAGCAGAGTCGACTCTCGGGTTGAGGCCAGGCTTGACCCCGTCTGCCCGCGAGTGTGCCCCCGCACCTTTCATGACGTCTGCCAATCGTGTCAGCCTTCTCTTGAACCTCGACCCTGCTGGAGGGGTCGGGTTTGTGGAGGTTGCGACATGGTGCACAGCATACCGAACGCCCCTTCTGCCGGGGTACTGTACTCACAGTAGACCCCTTAGGCGCCTGTCTAGTCCGCAGTGCTCCGGGCACAGGTCGAGTTATGCTCTTGGGGCCTGTTGCCTGGATTGAGGGATCAACCTCTTTGGGGGTTGTCTCCCCGGTGCGCCGACTGGCCCCACAGTGTTGTGGGGGTGTAGGCTCTTGAGAAGAGTGCTTCAGAGCGGCGTGCCAAGGGGGGAAGGGCCTGCTCTTGGTTTGGGCCCTGTCCGATACGCTGGCGATGTGGGGGGTGGTGTCACCAGTGACCGTCTGGTGGGGTCCCGATGCTATGGCATCGTTGACCTCACCGGGCCCCCTTTTTCGGGGGGTCCTGGCCCTCAGGTTGTTCCTGGGGCTGGGTCCTCCTCCGCGCTCCGCTGCTATGGCCTTGCCACAGGGTTGGGTTCTTGACATTCGACCCTGTGATGTTGGGGGCTGTGACAGGGGTGTTTTGCTTCCCGTCTGTTCCCTGGTGGCATGTGGGATGCGCGCCTGAGTGGTCGCGGGTCCTTCTGTGTGAAGGTAAGTCCCACTGTCTGCTCACCCTGTGCGTTTTGAGGTGCTAAACCCTCTTCTCACAGTCGGATCCGATTCCCTCCCGTCCTCCTCTAGGGGGGTCCAGGGGGCTCGGGTCCTCCCCGGTTCTGATGGTTGTGGGGGGCCTCAGCGGGTACATCTGTCGAGCTTCCGCTCTGCTCAGCTCCTGTGTTCCACTACGAGCAGAGCGTAAGCTATTACAATATATAACATACTGTTATTCTATAACCATAGTTATATGAGTATAGCAAGCGCTCTGCTCGGACTCACTGAGGGCCCTGTGGTCTTCGCCTTCGGTGGTGAAAGACTTGGGAAGGAGCTGATGGTGTGGCCACAACCCTGCTTATGTAGAGGAGCGGATGTGGGTGTGGCCAGGCGGATGGGTGTGTGCATGTGGAGAAAATTATTCATTATTAGACTGGATAAAGGGACAGTTCCACTACGAGCAGAGCGCTTGCTATACTCATATAACTATGGTTATAGAAGGTGCGAGCGCTGGAGTGAGAGAGCGGGGAGCGACACAGGGATTGCCGGGGGGGGGGGGTTCGGTTCCTTGATGGAGAGAGAAGAAAAATAACGCCAGTTAGAAAAAGAACAAAACACTGGGAAAACAAAATAATGAAGCAGGGTAGAATCCAACACAAGAGATATATACTACGACTTGAAGATCGTGATCAGTACGACTTGATCGTGATCAGTACGATCAAGCACCGAGTGACGGGGCATCTGGCTTCTTATACTGCAGGTGACTCTGCCTCCGAGTTTGCCCAGCTGCTCCGAATTGCACGTGATTAGGCTCGATTAGGGATGTCCGATATTATCGGCCTACCGATATTATCGGCCGATATCGGCATTAAAATGTGATATCGGAAAATATCGGTATCGGTTTTAATTATTTTCTTTTTTTCTATAACCTTTATTTACCCAGGCAAGCAAGTAAGAACACATTCTAATTTTATTTATTGTCAAAAGTATGCATAATGTTGTGTTAATTCCACAACAAGAGATATGTAATGTTAATTACCTGAAATTATTCCGTTTATTGGGGGGGGAAACCCTGCATATATCGGTATCGGTTGATATCGGTTGATATCGGTATCGGAAATTAAGAGTTGGACAATAGCGGTATATCAGTATCGGTAAAAAAGCCAATATCGAGCATCGCTAGGCTCAATAGGTAGTAACGAGGTGGGAGTCACAACAGCTATCCATGTTTCATCTAATTACGTTTTCTTGTCATCCTAGATTGGACTGCTTCCATCCTTGAATCAACCCTCGCCCACCCTTATGCTGTAAGGCCACATTCCTCATTTAGGGGTCCGGGAATAATCTTTCCCCCAGGGATTCCCTATTGGCTTGGGATATCTACGTTTTTGCTTCCCCTGGAATGGGGTCTCTGTCCCATATTTGATATATAACATACCCTTATCGGGCAAGCGTTCAGCTCCCCCACTGAGGCCACTCCACCAAGTGGAGTCTAGCATGGGCCGCTCCGCCTGGAGGCTGGTCGTAGGCTAACGGAGTCTCGTCCCTCTTTCAGAGGCGACTTTAACGGTTAGAGACCAGCGCTCTCATGAAAGGTCCTCTTTCAGAGCCTACTCTAACGGTTAGAGACCAGCGCTCTCGTGAAAGGTCCTCTTTCAGAGCCTACTCTAACGGTTAGAGGCAGTGCTCTCGTGAAAGGTCCTCTTTCAGAGCCTACTCTAACGGTTAGAGGCAGTGCTCTTGTGAAAGGTCCTCTTTCAGAGCCTACTCTAACGGTTAGAGGCAGTGCTCTCGTGAAAGGTCCTCTTTCAGAGGCTACTCTAACGGTTAGAGGCAGTGCTCTTGTGAAAGGTCCTCTTTCAGAGCCTACTCTAACGGTTAGAGGCAGTGCTCTTGTGAAAGGTCCTCTTTCAGAGCCTACTCTAACGGTTAGAGACCAGTGCTCTTGTGAAAGGTCCTCTTTCAGAGCCTACTCTAACGGTTAGAGACCAGTGCTCTTGTGAAAGGTCCTCTTTCAGAGGCTATTCTAACGGTTAGAGACAGTGCTCTTGTGAAAGGTCCTCTTTCAGAGTCTACTCTAACGGTTAGAGACCAGTGTTCTCGTGAAAGGTTCCCTTTCAGACGCTACTCTAACGGTTTCCTTCCCTCATCCAACCCTCGCTGAGCGCACCTGGCCAGGAGGGCATGGCACCAAGTGCATCCTCGCCAAGCCACCTGCATCAGGCTGTTGTATCAATGCATTAATAAACTGTCGATTTCTACAGAATCTGATTCCCACTTATATCTTGTGTCTGTGTCATCATTGGTGTGGGCTGAACTCGTGAATATTCATATAAATAGAGGTATTTAAGGATAATTTCACCCATAATACATCTGACCTCTGTTAAAACCATACATATCTTCAAACAACTGAAAGGCAGAGCTAGGAAAGCTCTTTACTTTACGAATTAATTCAGTTTGGCCATTGCCCATGAGCTATTCTGACTCACAAGCTCATCAACCAGGCTGGTTAGGCAGGATTAAGCATTCATTTGGGAGAAAAACTCAAGTCCTCTGTGTATATTATCCTTTATTCATTGGACATACCTTGAACACAATCAGAATGGAACAAATGAATGCATGTGATTCATCATGCATATAAGAGAGACGTGTGTGTGTGTGTGTGTGTGTGTGTGTGTGTGTGTGTGTGTGTGTGTGTGTGTGTGCATGCATGCTATATGTATGTGTGCACACATTCCGGTATGTGTGTGATCGGCTTCATTTGTATGTGTACTGTATGTGCATACCGGACGAGTTCTATGAATATCATTGTTGCATGCAGTGCAATACCCCCTCGTGTTTAGCATGCAGGTGGCATACTGAGCATATGTGTCACTGACAAGACCGTACTTCAACATAAGTGCGTTAAGGCATGGGACGGCACAGCCAAAGAGAAGCACGTAGAGGCCACCCATCGGCTGGAAGGCAGGCAGGAGGGAGGGTGGCTAAGCTGCCTCGCAGAGAGGACCATAAATGGCAGGGAAGCGTACACTCGTACATAGGCCTACAGTACATCAGTGGTATGAAGTACACAGTTCCTTGACTTATAAGTAGAAATACCCAGATAGAATAGTAAAAAGCCCTCCACTCAAAATTATAATTAAGTTAAGGAATGGAAAGTATTTAATGGTAGATTAGATTCGATTCAAATGTATTGTCATCGTCATCGTTTGGCATCCAACCAGAGTGCAAATGTAACAGTAAAGTACAATAGTAATATACAATGTACAGATAATTAAACTGTATAAATGAGTACTGCTGAGTAATAGTGCTAATCAGATGTATAGTGTTTATAGCATTATTATGTACAGTGATACAGGTATAAAGACACTATCGTAGTAAGGCATACTGGTCAGTGGTATAACTATTAAGAATAGGTAAGGGATATGTACATATATAGATATAGTATCTCTAGGTATGTAAAAAGGATTATATGCAGGTATATACAGTATGATATTGAATGTACATGACATTTGACATTTGTGTATCCAAGGTGCTTGGGAGCATTCAATTATCGATCCGTTTCCACCATTGTCATATACACATGTGCATGCACACAGGCATGCACGCACATATGTACGCATGCACACACGCACCAACAACAACAACAACAACAACAACAGTAGATTTACTCAGAGCAAGCACACTGGTAGGATTGTATGAAATACAAACACAGCTGCCAGAGACGAGAGAGAGAGAGAGGTTACATACACATTTGAAATGTATATATGTGAGAACGCTCGGATTTAGCTTTGCAGCATTCACACTGCATATTGGAATGTTTCTCCGAATCAGCATTCTCCACGATGACACGCGGCACTTAGCGAGGAGCCGGAGCTGTGCTATGAAAAGTGTCTCATATTGATTCTTGGGAGCGAGCCAGACGTCTTCATGGGAGTGGGTCTGGCTGGGTACACAACATGCAATATAAGGATTTCCACAGCTCACTTCATGATAACATGATGATACATGGAGAAGTGGCTTTTGTAGATTCATGGTAACACAAGTGACACAACATACCTAGTTCATACAGTACATACGACATGCCTGGTTCATAAATACAACATGCCTGGATCATACATACAACATGCCTGGTTCATACATACAACATGCCTAATTCATTCATACAACAGCCTTAGTTCATACATGCAACATGCTTAGTTAATACATACAACATGCCTGGTTCATTCATACAACATGCCTAGTTCATTCATACAACATCCTTAGTTAATTCATGCAACATCCTTAGTTCATACATACAACATGCCTAGTTCATTCATACAACATCCTTAGTTCATACATACAACATCCTTAGTTCATACAACATGCCTAGTTCATACTGTATGTTGTGTAAATGTACATACATTTACTTGTTTTCACCTACAAAGTACATACACGTTACATGAACAGCATAATAATAATAATAATAATAATAATAGATTGAATTTTAAGAGAGAAGCGCCTTTCTCAGACTCAAGGACACTGTACAAGGAAAGGATGGAAAAAATAAAAGTAAGTAATAAAATTGAAAAAATATATATAATAAAATACATAAAAGATCTGTGTATAGTAACAACAAGAAAAAACAAATAAGATAAGAGATAAAAAAATAAATAAAAAAAGGAGGCAAGTTCTGTCCAATTGGATGAAGTGGTTAAAATGAACAAACAAACAAACAACAAAACAAAACAAAACAATGTAAATGCATGTATGTAATGTAAATGTGTAGGTGGGGGGGGGGGGTACACAGTGTGCTCTCAATGAAAATGAGCCATGGCCAATGAGTCTCAGGTTGAACAAAAGATCATTGTATAATTTCTCTTTGAGTACACATTGAAAACGGATCCCACAGACCAGATCAGCACACACGGTTTAATCACTGGAGAGGATCTGAAAAGACTCAAAAGATTCTGAGATAGAGTTATGATGAATTAAATTAAATGTACTCTTTAGTAAAGATGCCTATTGTACGTCTGCACATTTCTTTTGGATGGTTGATCAAGACTTGAACTGTGTTTTCGGAAAGGTATGTTCTGTATCGTATGGCTCCGCTCGGCGTCACTACTGCACTGTACCTCGCTTGTGCACGCGCACTGAATAAAAAATTCCACAATGTACCTTTACATCCCAACATCCGTCTGACCACACCCCTATCAGCTTACCTTCATAAGCAGGTGTGTGGCCACCTACTCGCCTCCTTCTTCGCTTTCACCACAAGGAAGTGCCTTCGGTAGATCCCCACTTGACGAGGTTGCTAGTTGAAGAAAGTTGAGACGAGTTTACATTGTGCTTATTTTTTTCTTCTCATAAATATTCAAGAGAAAAATCTAAGTCATAATGTCTACTTCGGAGAGTCGTAGAACCACTCTTCACCAGCGGTTCTCCATTCCCGCCTCCGTCGTGCGTTCTGGTGCGGGGCTGTTGCCGCGTTCGTGGCCGGCAGCCACGCCCGGTAGGCATCCGATGGGTAGTTTGCCTCTCCGAGGAGCCAGTGCACCGGTGCCGTCGCCTCTGCGATGGCCTGGTCCTGGCTCTGGTTCCGGGGAATCGTCCGTTGTTGAACGGCCGGTTCCGTTGGTTCCGGAGGATTTGAGACGCAAACTTTTTGCGTCTGCTCGGTCCTGTCGCAAGATGGTGTCCTGCAGACGTGAACGGCCTGGGTTTGGGGAATTGCTGGAGACCAGCGAGGATGCGTCGGTCTCTAGCTGCCCAATGGAAACAGACGATTGCATGGTAGAGGCGGACGGGTTCTTGTTTGAAGGCCCAGTAGAGACGAATATCCCACCCGTCTAGGTAACACTGGAGGGGGGTGATATGTCTCCTTGGGGCGCCTTGTTCGAGGATGTCGGGGAAACCCCTCGGCCTCTTCGGCAGGATGCCCTACTATCAGCCACATCAGACTGTGGCTCCTTAACCAGTCGAAGCCTGCTGCATGTGAGGGATGCGGGTTCGGTGGAGGAAAGTCTGCAGGGGGAACTGCGGGCTTTGTTCCCCGAGCTTATGGCGGTGGTGGCCGCTGCAAACGGCGTGCCGCTGCCACTGCCTGCTCCTGTCCCCGATGATCTAATAGGTCATCTCTGGCAGCGTCGCCCGGTGAGAGGGGTGGACGTTGTCTACCCATTTTTCCCCTCAATGGGGGCCTATGTTCGTCGGGGCCAGGTGGTGTCCCACATCATGGGCCTCACTCCAGCCTACGTACCAGTTACGCGGGTGGTGGGTTTGGTTGAAGGTATGAGAGAGGGTGTGCCACGGCTTGATAGGCCGATGGCCGCTCTCCTCTGTCCGGATGTGGTGTGGGAGCCGTTATGCAAGCCGGTTCTCCAAGGAAAATCGGCTAGGCGGTTGGCGTATTGGAGTGACCAGTCGTTCATCGCGGGTACACAATCGCTGGCTGCTGCGTCTAATATCGCACAGCTGGCAAGATTTGTATTCGGGATAATGACGGGTGGCACGGAGCGGTCGGAGGTACAACATGATCAGCTCACCCAGGCGGCAGGAGCTGTCCTGCATCAGACTCAGGTGCAGGCCATAGCCTCTGGGAAAGTGCGCGCCTTGGCAACTCTGATCCAGCGCCACCTTTGGCTGGAGCAGGCCCGTGTGCCGGAGAAGAAGAGGGCTCCTCTTCTGACGGCCACCCTCTCCGATGCTGGACTGTTCGGGAAGGCCCTGCATTTGATGACCTCAACATGCAGAGAGATGGCAGAGGAGAGATCCGTGCTCCAACCCCATTTTCCACCTCCCGTCATCGCCGGTGGAGTCAGAAGGCTTCCACGTCGTCGAGCTTCCTCCGCCGTGGCTGCCAATGCCTCCATCGCCACTGCTGGCCCGTCGACGAAGGCCAGGAGGAGAGACGGTGCTGCTGCTGCAGCCGGCCCATCTACGACCGGAGGAGACGGTAGGGATCGACGAGACCAGCAACCGATTGCCTCCGGGGCTTCTCGGGGTGGCAAAGCCAGAGCGGCTCGAGGCAGCAGACGCCGCTAGACAGTGACTTTTTTCCCCATGCCGTCCCCTGTTTACCCCTCCCCGGCCCTCTCATATTATTTGTTGATTAAATAAAAAGTCCCCTAAAAAAGGGGGACTGTATTTTTTGGTTAAACAAACTGTGTGTTTCTTCACCAAAACATATGATGCATTGGTATACATTGATGGATGAGTTACGTTCGTGTTATGAGATTAAAGCAAGGTCTGCAGCATCCACCTCAGGAACATCTCCCGTCTCCGACCCTCACTCTCAGACTCTGTGGCGGAGACCCTGATCCACTCATTTGTCACCTCCCGGTTGGACTATTGTAATGGAGTCCTGTTCGGGGTACCCAGCAAAGCCCTGGACAGGCTCCAGTATGTCCAGAACTCAGCTGCCAGGGTTCTCACTCACACCAAGCCCTGGCAGCACATCACCCCCACCCTCATCCATCTCCACTGGCTTCCAGTCAGGTTCCGCATCACCTTCAAACTCCTGCTCCTCACCTACAAATCCCTCCATGCCCTCGCCCCCCGGTACCTGTCTGATCTCCTCCACCAGTACACTCCATCCCGGAACCTACGATCCTCTGATCTAGGTCTCCTCTCCATCCCTCGCACCAGGTTACGGACTTTTGGGGACAGAGCCTTCAGCGTGGCGTCCCCTACCCTCTGGAACTCTCTCCCCCCCCGAAATCCGCAACGCCCCAACCCTGGACACCTTCAAATCCGCTCTAAAAACACACCTCTTCACCAAGGCTTTCCCCATCAGTTAGTTTTAGATTAAATTAGGTCCATTATCCCCTACTTTCCCTCATCCCCTCTTCCCCCTCCCCCCCTACTTTCCTTGCCCTATTTTTTGTCCTGATTGTAAAGCGACCTTGGGTTCTATGAAAGGCGCTATATAAATTTGATTTATTATTATTATTATTATTATTCACTCGGTTATAGAAGGGTTTATATCTCGGCCTGACGCTCCACATGCAGGTAGAAGCTGGTTGTATGGTCTGTTGCTTACACACAAAGTAATGTTGAACTACAACACTGTTGTGTTAGTTGCAGTAATGCTCGTATACACACGTTCCACGGCCTAGCCGTTATACTCTCTATCAGTGTTTTTCTATGTACAACATGGAATGCAGGTGTAGGATTCACACACGCACACGACTTGGTTTTGTTGTAAACCCTGTTCACATTCTGTGGGTAGCATGCATTGTATTAGCTTGTGCTATTCATTGGCATTCTACCAAAGGTTTCATATACTACAGTTGTTATTGTGTGCAGGGGGAAGGGTTTTGTGAGGGGGTGCCGAATAAATCCCTCCTTCCCACTTGATTGGTCAAATGGGTTTTCTCATCTCCTGTTGGGCCAGTCAGGGCCAAGCCGTTAAACGCCTTGGCTGGGGGGGGGGGGGGGGGAAGGGTTGTCCTGACTATGCTCCTATTACAAACAGGAGTTGTGTGTGGGGTTTCCCCCCGTCATAGCATACGATACGTTGCTATGACGATGGCTTCCGTGAGTTAGATCTTTACGTAAGATCTGTTGTGTCAAAGTGTTGGGTTAGAGCGTAGGACTTACGGGTCCGCTACTCTCGATTTTATGTGTAACTTGAGTCAGTTGGTCACGTGACTCGCCGTTGCCATGGCTTTTTCATTCTACGACTCACGTGGGAAGGCTTTTTGGGGAATTTCGGTCTAAATCCTCTGTGGAAGGGGTGACTGGATGTAAAAATATAAACAGTTTTTACCCTCGGCTGTGTAGACTGGGATTCATACTGTTGGTGCTTCCTTCTTTTTTATTAAAAAGAGTTGGAGTTTAGGAAGCACCACACCCCTCTTGTCGTTCCCCTGGGCGCCTTGGGGATTCACTGAAAGGTCTAAATAGCCTGTTCATTGATGTGGTTGTGTCCCGACGCACGTTAAGTGCTAGCTCTGGGTTTTCTGTTGAAGATCAGGCAGGTGACTAGCACGCCTTGGTTGCTTGTGGTTAAAACAGCGTTTTTATAAAGCAACTGGGATGGAGGTTTTTTCCTCTTCCGACGACCTGTATTGGTTATCGACGGATTCTCGTTCATATCTGGGGGATGATGACGGAATGGATCTGAACATATGTAGAGGGGTCTCACGCCCTTGGGGTGGGCCACCAGGCGCGGTTCGCACCGACCGTCTGGGTGGCGCCTTCTTTTCATGTTTTAAGATCAACACGCATATCTGCCCCTTCTCCTGGAGTAGGCATATCGGCGTGGTTAGGGCACGGGACTGGTTCTGGTCACGCGGGTTCAGGTCAGTTAAACCCGTTGTCCGCCGGGGATGCAGATCTGCTGTTCTGGTACCCTGAGGGACTTGTGCTTTTTTCGGGGGGAAAAATGCCAGGTCGGTCCAGGTGTCGCAGGGTTAGGCGCTATGGAGACCCTTGTTGGGTACATGTTGTACTCTGCACTGTCGTAATGGCTTACGGCCATGCCAACCTGTACACGCCCGATCTCGTTCGATATCGGCCGCTACGCTGGTTTGGTCCTGGTTAGTACTTAGGCCTTCAAGGCCGTTCCTACCGCCGCCTCTACTGCTCCATGGAGCCCGACGCTGCTATGCTCTGCTTCGTGCCGGTGGCCGGACTATACTCAAATCAACTCTAAATGGATCTAATCAGTGGATTGAATATTTTCTTCAAGAAGCAGAATAAGGCTAACCCTCTCTGCCTATTGGGACATCATAATCGGGCTACCAACTTGAAGACGTGGTCATTTTTGGATTATCGAAGCTTTTGGACTGCAATAAGAAGATTTTGGATCCGTTTACCGCGCACAGGATCTACCAAAATGAACTGATAAGACACTTGGACACTTGGACTAATAATGCATTCAGTCATTTGGACGGAGTTGTTAAAACTCACTCCACTCAAATCAATAGTTATATTCCACTCTATTCAAATCAAATTTAAAGTGACGTGGCTGGGACAAATTGTGCCAGTCAGCCAAAACAAATTCCTGAACCAGAGAGCTGTGGAGTCGAAGGCCCTCTGGGAGATAAGAGTGGCGAGCGGCTTCCCACACCCCCAATCCCTACCTCCCCCACCCAGGACTTGGCTTGTGCACTCCCCCCCACCTTCCCCCCCCCTCCAGTCCCACCCCACCCCCCCCCTTCCTCTGCATTGGCGCTGCACTGTCGGCTGCCTCGTGTGAGGGATCAATCCCCCCCCCCCCCTACAGCCCTGTAACAACCCCAACCCACTCCCCCCCTCCTTCCGTAAATGGCGCTGCCTATGACGGCTGCCAGTCTGTTTGCGGTGGTGAATATGCATATGTTTGTCTCAAGGCTCTGTACCATTATTACTATCTAAAATGTAATAATTGTGGAATATTACTGTAATGAGCTGTATGTGTATGATCAAGCGTCCTATGATCCTCATAGGAGCATAACAGAAAAAAGCATTCCATGTGAAGGTATTCTGTATCTTTGCATGTCAACTAATAAAGAAACTTGAAACTTGAAACTTGAAACTTGGTTTGGGAGACCGCCTGGGAATACCAAGGGCGGTGTGTTTGGGGCTGGTTCTCCATTATTTTCGCTCCTCTCTCACGCGTGGCGTGGAGGGGGCTGTTGGGGTGGTCTTGGACCTCCTCTGGTAACTCTGTGCTTCCCGTGCCGCCGGGCCCGGTCCGAAGTAATGTTTCGTCGACCCGTAGGCCTGGAATAACCCTTTTTTTAAAAACTGCAACACTTGTACTGCGGTATGATACCCGCAGGTGTGTTTTGGAGTTTTTCCTGAGGGGTTATAGGAACAACCACCGCATAGGGTAACGACAGGGTGGTTGGTTCCGTGGTGTGTTAGGGCAGAGTCACCTCCCGGGTTACCCGGTTGAGTGTGCCCCTGCACGTTCATGACGTCTGCCAATCGTGTCAGCCTTCTCTGCCTCATACCCTCTGGGGGGGGGGGGGGGGTTTAAAGGAGGCTTTGTCATGGTGATCAACAACGCCAGCATATGCCCCTTCCGCGCGGGGGCGGCTGTTTTCAGCTGACTCCTTTGGCGCCTGTCTCGTCCGCAGTGCTCCAGGCTCAGGTTACAGCCTGTTGCCTGGTTTCCCCAGTACGCTGCCTGCTTCCGTTGGTTAACCTCTTGAGTGCTTACGGCCATGCTGACTGCCTGTTCTGCAGGGTCAGTATGCCAGGCGGTGTGCTATTGGGGGGAAAGGGCCCGCTCTTGGAGGGGCCTGATCCGAATACGCTGGCGATGTGGGGGGCGGTGTCACTAAGTGACCGCCTGGTGGGGTCTTGATGCCTGTCGTCATTGACCTCTCCGGGCCCCCGTTTTCCAGGGGATCCAGTCCCTTCGGTGGGTCTGGGTCTTCCTTCGCGCTCCGCTGCTACGGCCTTGCCACGGGGTTGGGTTTGCTCTTGACCCCGTGATTTCTGGGGGCAGTAACAAGGTTGTTCCTTCCGTTCGTTCCCGGGTGGCATGCGGGTTGTGCGTGTGTGTAGTCGTGGGGTCAAGCCACGGTCTGCTCACCCTGTGCGTTGAGTTGCTTGAGTGCCTCTTCGCACGGTCGGGTCCGTCGCCCTCCCGGGAACCTCCAATAGGGGGGGTGCCCTCCATTAGGGGGGGTCGGGGGGGCTCGGTCCTCCCCGATCTGATGGTTGTGGGGGGCCTCAGCGGGGTACATTTGTCGGGCGATGGCTCTCGCTCGGCCTCCCTTGTGCAGTAGTGACGCCGAGCGGAGCCATACGATACAGAACGTTAGGTTATGGCTATAACCAAGTTCTGTGAGTAATGGTGACGCTCGGCGTCAGACGCCGCTGCTGCCCTTGATCTCACCTTGTGGTGAAAGCTTGGGAAGGAGGCGAGTAGGTGGCCACACACCTGCTTATGAAGGTAAGCTGATAGGGGTGTGGTCAGACGGATGTTGGGATGTAAAGGTACATTGTGGAATTTTTTATTCAGTGCGCGTCAGGCCATGTGAGCGGATCGGAGCGTGAGCGGCGCGGGGCGCGGAGCGGGCTGTTTTGACGTGAGCGAGGAGTGGGTTTTAAAATGAGTCGGCGCGACGTCCGGAGCGAGAGTTCTCCTCCGCTCCAATCCACTCCAGGCCGCTCACAGTGGTTTAACACTGTTGATGTAATATATACATGCAGTACAATGCCAAAGCAACAGATGGCGATGTACAAACATGAAGGCCATTTTCAACCAATGAGAAGGGTTCAGGCTTCGTCACTGTAGAGACGCCCACCATAGATATCTATGACGCCCACACTCACTCCTGTTAAAAAAAAGTATCGACGCCATTGTTGTTGACGTTAGCTTACATGCTAACGTTAATGGCAGCGACCATAGCATTGTGGCTCGGCTAGCCTATCATCGCTTAATAGAACTAGTGAATGGATAAACAACGTTATTTAACATTGCAGAATGGCTACAATTACAATGCGGCTCAATACAAACAATTGTTAAGGGGCCCAGGGGGTGTAGACTGTTGTAGTTTGAGCTCATTTACACCATGCTCCAAAAAAGAAAAAGAAAAACTGCCGAGCGATCTGGCGCGGGGAGCGCTCGATTCAAGGTGAGTGGGGAGCGAGCGGAGAGCGACTTGGGAGCGGGGTCAACATGAGCGATTAGCGGAGCGGACCAAGCTTTAAAGAGCGAAGAGCGGATTTCTCGGCCGCGCCGATCCGCTCACGTGGCCTGGTGCGCGTGCACGAGCGAGGTACAGTGCAGTAGTGACGCCGAGCGTCACCATTACTCACAGAACTTGGTTATAGCCATAACCTAACGTTTTTGTTGTAAATTTGATTTATAAAGCTTGGGAGAGGAGAAACAGTGTATTCTCTTCCAGAGGACTTCATATCACTCATCTCAACATAAGAAGCTTAATCAATAAAATGGACGAAATCAGAATAATGTTTGGAAATAGCAAAGCCGCAATACTAACTTTCTCTGAAACAATGCTGGACAGTTCCATAAATGACTCTGAGATTGAAATAGAAAATTACACTGTCATACGTAAAGACAGAAATAGAAATGGGGGGGGTGTATGTGTTTATGTCCGAGCGGACATTTGTTTTAACATGAGGCCCGAGTTAAATCACAATGATATCGAAGCAGTGTGGCTTGATATCATTTTTCCTAAAACAAAACCTCTCTTAATCGGTGTCCTCTACAGACCTCCAACTCAAAATAAATTTTATGATTTACTAGAAGAGAGCTCAGTGGATCTTTGTAAATCTGAGGTGATTTTGATTGGAGATTTTAATACCAACACTCTTAAAAAAGATGCACCAATCTTTAAATCATTCAGAAATTACTGCAACCTACATGACTTAAATCAGCTGATCACTCAAGTCACAAGAGTCTGCTCTTCCACACAAACCATCATTGATCTAATTCTGACATCAGACCAGACCAAGATCTCTAGAAGTGGCGTGATAGAGTGCAGTCTAAGTGACCATCACATCATTTTCTGCACTCGTAAAATTCACAGACCTGTAATAAATTGTCACAACACAATCAGATTCAGATCTCTGAAAAACTACACAAGTGAAGCCTTAAAAACCGCTCTGGACAAAGTAGATTGGACAAATGTACTAAACTGCACATCGACAGAAAAAGCTTGGTCATGTGTAACGGAGGTACCGCAGTATATCCACAGTCACGGGTACAAGTAGTGACGTGGCTGTGGATGGTAAGCGGTACTGCAAGTAAACTCACTCCCCAGAGGCATCCAGACCCGGAAGCAAGAAGTGAATTCACTTCTTGCTTAGTGGTCTGTGATGCCGCCCGCGACGCGGGCGTCCGGGGTTCAACTCCCACTCAGGGCGATCCCTTAACAGGGGTCGAATCGACTAAAACACAACACAGACAAGATCACACCGGCTACATGTGGTGCCGTGACCCGGATGCCCTGGGTGGAGTGAGTTTAGGGGGGTGAGTGTAACGGAGGTACCGCAGTATATCCACAGTCACGGGTACAAGTAGTGACGTGGCTGTGGATGGTAAGCGGTACTGCAAGTAAACTCACTCCCCAGAGGCATCCAGACCCGGAAGCAAGAAGTGAATTCACTTCTTGCTTAGTGGTCTGTGATGCCGCCCGCGACGCGGGCGTCCGGGGTTCAACTCCCACTCAGGGCGATCCCTTAACAGGGGTCGAATCGACTAAAACACAACGCAGACAAGATCACACCGGCTACACATGCTTTAAAACCACCTTCCTTTCAGTTATTGACACGCTTGCACCCTCAAAGGTGACCAGGGTCAAAGCTAGAACAGAGCCCTGGGTCACTGCCGAGATTCTAAAAGCCATCAGAGTGAGAAATGAGAGCTTCTCTAAATACAGAAACTAAAAATGAACAGCTCTTTGAGACCTGTAAAACACTAAGAAATGGAGTAACCAATATGATTAAAAAAGCAAAACTGAACTATTTTAACGAAAAAATTGAGGAAAATAAAAATAATCCTCAAACTGTGGAAGTCTTTAAAAACACTGGGTCACAATAATAGACTCAAGACTAAAACCACAAATCTCAACCTGAAAATAGATAACACGATCATCTCTGACAAATTGAGCGTGGCAAATTGTTTAAACACCTTCTTCACAACTGTTGCTACCACTTTGGTGAACAAACTGCCGATCCACTCTGGCCGATATGGCATACAGCACATCCAGGCCTTTTATAAGGAACTGGGTGTACGTGAAAATGATTTTAAATTGACTGAAGTAACTACTGAAGAGGTTATGAAAAAGCTCAGTATGCTGCAGCCAACAAAAGCCACAGGCCATGACAATATTCCCACCAGATTTCTCAGAGACTCTGCTTCCATCATAGCTCCCATTGTAGCCCATATCACCAACCTCTCCATCAACCAGGGTCACATCCCGCAAGAACTCAAGCTTGCTAGGGTAACCCCTCTATTTAAAAAAGGAAACAAACTAGATCCAGGTAACTACCGCCCCGTTTCTATCCTTTGTTCCATATCAAAGGTAATTGAGAGGCTGGTATATGAGCAGATAGACAACTACCTGACTGAACATAGACTACTGTACCAGTTCCAATCAGGTTTCAGAAAATCACACTCCACTGACACCTGTTTACTGTACCTGACCGATTATATAAAACGGGAGATGGACAAGGGGAACTACTGCGGGATGGTAATGTTGGACCTGCAAAAGGCGTTTGACACGGTCAACCACTCCATCCTACTAGAAAAATTGAGAGCGATAGGCTTTGATAGCAAGTCAGCCAAATGGGTCAAGTCCTACCTGGAGGGAAGAGAACAGGTGGTAGACATCAATGGCACCTTGTCCTCGTCCCTTCCAGTGACATGTGGGGTCCCCCAAGGAAGCATTGCAACCTGTTCCTGTTTGCTGACGACTCGGCACTTCTGGTCTCTGACAGGGATAAGTCTAAAGTGGAAAGTGTCCTGAGCAATGAAATGAAAAAGATCTGCTCTTGGCTCAGTGACAATAAATTGTCTCTACATCTGGGAAAAACAGAGGCCATACTCTTTGGGTCAAACGCCAACCTAAAGAAATCGCAGGGTTTTAAAATTAGAGTAGGTGAAAACATTATTGAGGATAAAGAGGAGGTCACCTACCTGGGCTTTATTTTAAATAACAAACTTTCTAACGAAAAAATGGCACAAAAAGTTATTACTAAGGTCAATCAAAAAACCAAATCTTTATTTAGAATTTCCTCGTTCATAAATAGAAACGCTCTGAGGACCCTAGCTGGAGCCCTCATCCAATGTCACTTTGACTATGCTTGCACTTCATGGTACAGCAACATATCAAAACAAATGAAGACAAAGCTCCAGACCTCCCAAAACAAACTAGTGAGACTCCTGCACAACCTTCACTTTAGGACTCACCTAACGCCAGCCCACTTTAGCAGTCTGGGATGGCTTAGGGTTGAAGAAAGGGTACACCAGCTTAAAATGCTACTGGTTTTTAAAGTACTGAATGAAACAGTCCCCAAGTACCTAGTAAATTATTTTAATAAAGTAGGAGATGTCCACAAACACGCCACAAGAGGGAGCCCCACGGACCTGGTCCCGCCGAGAGTCAGGACATGCATGGGGAAAGATGCATTTTTTTACTCGGCTACGGTAATGTGGAATGCCCTGCCAACATTCATAAAACTCCTGAACTCCCCTCTCGGATTTAAATCCGCCCTAAAAACATGGCTCAGCAGCAACTCAAATTGGTCTTAAAATGTTTTTTATCTCTTTTATCATAACTTGGCTTTATTTCTTTTATCATGAGTTGCTTTTAAGGGTTGCGGATTTTCTTTTAACATTAGTTAACTGTATGAGTTGTCAGGTTAGGTGTTTTTATACACATTTTTAGGATGTATCCTGTCTAGTGTACATGTCCATTTGTGTTTCTGTGCCTTTTTATGTTCCATGTATGGACCACAATGGAAACAAGCCTTGGCTTTATTGTGTTTTATCCATTTTTGACCAGCGTTGTTGACACTGTTATTGTCTTGTCTTTTAAAATGTTTTTGTCCTACGATTTGTGTCAAAATAAAGTATTCAATCAATCAATCAAAAACAACACTTTGTTTATGACCTAGAATAAATGTTTTCTTTGCAGTATCTTGTAACCCCATGTGAGCTGGGCACCTTGGAGCAGGACACTGACATAAAAATACATCAAATTAATCCACAATCACAGTTGAGAAAATAATGATAAAAGTGTTTGAGACTGTGTTTCAAAGAGAAGAGACGAGGAGAAGAGACAAGAGAAGAGAATAAAGAGATGAAAAGTGAAGAAAAGAGAAGAGAAGAAAGTACAAGAGAAGAGGAGAAGAGAAGAGGTGTGTCTTGTCTCTGCGTAGCCCCTTGGCAGGGTGTAGATGTAGAGTAACGCTGGTAGAAGCTAGATGTTGAATCATTCATGTTCCCGTGTTTGGCTCCCTGGCCCTCTGACGAGGACAAGTGGGTATCTGCAGTGAAGAGGAAACGTGTTTAAAGTTCTACCTTTGTTATCTTTTTGGGTCGACAGCAGGTGCGAAGAATGATCTGGCAACCGACTAGCCAACCAGCCTGACACATCAGACCCCACGGAACTACGAAACTAGCTCTCCGCTGGGTCTGTATGCAGCACGCAGAGAAGTAAACAAACAGCCCCCTCGGACAAAATGGTCGTCAATAAAGTACATTTGACTAACCGTGGTGATGTGTAGGTGTCTTTTCTCTCATCCCGTACTGAATTCCCGGCGCTGTGATCACATTAAAGTGTGGGAAGCATTAAAGGAGGGTGAGAGGAGGAGGAGGAGGAGGAGGAGATGAGTATTCACTTTCATTTAAAAAGCAATGCCTGCTGAATCAAAGTTCTGTGCAAAAAAAAAAGTACATAGAGTACATGGAGAAACCATGACACTCTCCTGACTAAAAGTAGTTTAAAACAAAAACGGCTGGATATTTTCAAGCTTTCTCTCTGAGACCTCTGATCACTTGGTTTGACGCTCAAGCAGCCGTGTCTTGGCGACCATTGGAGGAGAAGATGGTGTCCCCATATAGACTTCAGGATATTGTGTATACCAACATATCAATTAAGCAATGCAAATTACGATTTGGCCCTCTTATCACACATATGATCCAGATTTGGCGTGACACCCAGAAAGTGGGTACTAACCGCCATCAATGGCACACGCATTCCCCTCTATTCAATAACAATCTCCTCCTTATTGGACAACAACCTATTAGGTACCCTAGATGGGAAAAGAAAGGCATCCACACGTTGGGGGATATCTTCGATAACTCTGGTGGTCTGGGGCTCGCAGGGCGGTGGCCTGGGGCCGCAGGTCTGGGGCTCGCGGTCTGGTGGCCGCGGGACGGTGGTCTGGGGCTCGCGGGACGGTCTTTTTTTTTTTTTTTGATTTTATTTTTTAGCGTTTATCGCTTTTCTGGTCAAGCATGACCGACAGAAACAGGTTGAAATGGGATGTAGAGCAGGGGAAGACATTCTGAGAAATGACGGCGGGTCCGGGAATCGAACTCGTGTCCCCCAGATCCGTGACGAGCACGGTTTTCCCCGACGCAGAAATAGCGCCGAGATATGCGGTGAGCTACGGGAGCTCCCCGGGGGGGGGGGTCTTCTTTTCTTGTATCGGTCCGGCACACTGCCTCGTCCCGCGTGGGCATACGTGGTGAATGGTGGTCGGCCGGGACTCCTGGAACTGCTCCCAGGGTGGAACGGGGTGCTAGAAAAACATGGCCTGCGTCAAGCAGGCATTCAGAAAATAAAAGCTATTTACCATCTTTTATCACATCATCATCTTTTCATTGCTTTCAGAATGAATAATCAATCAGGCTACTTTTAGCTATGCTAAGCAAAAGTAGGCTACCTTATCACAGCACGTGGGAATGTCCGTCTGTCCCATGCTAAGTTAGGCTAAAGTGCGCTAGCATATGGGACATTCCTCACGTTCCATATTAAACTCTCAAAAACAGTCAAAATGTATATAGACCATGTTCTTATCGTACAGCATATCAATACAATTATAAGTACTTTCTTTCTAGTTTTCATTTAACCAAATTGAGCTTGAAGCTTCGCTAGCATGACTCAGGATGAAGCTACATTATTAGCTTATAGCATTGAGCTAACGATTTTGTACATTCGACAAATGGACAGCACAATATTGATGAAACTCACCAAAACCGCAGGCTACTTTAACTGCAACGCTTCTTCGGTTTTGTAACTGGGGGAATCTTTTATAACTGTTTTGTGGTGGTATTTCATCTCGGTATCCAGCTACATTTAGCTGCGGCTATCTTCGTCAATCTGGAATCTCATCTGGCGTAGTGCAAGACTCACCTGCCATAAAGCAAGGCGTCTACGTCATGAAGTAATTTAAAGGGCAGTGCAGCAATTCAAAGGATTTGGCCAAAGTTGCTAATCTCATACGAATATACATATGACCGAATAATATTAACTACTTATGTTCTTACATAATAGCATTAACTATTTATGTTCTTATTCAATGACATTAACTATTTATGTCCCTATGACTAAATAGTTATGAATCTGAAACCTGGGTTACAATTTTTGAGTGAGAAAGTTGTATTTAATGTTTAGTTAAGATAATAGAACCCACATTATCATATAAAAGAATAAACTTTTCATTGGCCGTGTTTCCAGCGTCTACTCCTCCTCCTAAAGGATAGTACTGTCTACCTATTGTATTGTACCATACATACTGTCTACATACAGTATATTGCTGTACATAATGTCTACATAAAGTATATTACTGTATATAATGTCTACATAAAGTATATTACTGTACATACTGTCTACATACAGTATATTACTGTACATACTATCTACAATAGGTAGACAGTACTATCCTTTATAGGCAAAATACAACAACAGATGGGTTATTTGCTGCAATTACTGATTCAGGTACTGCCTTTTTAATATTGGGAACGATTGAAATCATCCCTGCAATCATCGTGTTGTTGTTGTTGTGGCCTGTGGGCCCCAGATCAGCTGCACGCATCCATTGATCCACCTTGATGTCCCGCTACAGTCAGTGTGATCGATGTCTTATTGATGCACAGGGGAAGAGTCAGCTGACAGACTCACTCACACACACACACGCGCAAACACACACACACCCACGCACGCAAACACACACACACAAACGCACACACACACATGCACTGTTATTGGCGAGCGTGCGTGTGTACAGTCTCTACCTCAGTTTGCGTAAAACGCGGCCGATGCCGGCTGTATATCTGAGCACAATTGTCTTGTAAGGGCTGCACTGTGTCCCACACACACGCGCGCACGCACGCAAACACACACACACAAACGCACACACACACATGCACTGTTATTGGCGAGCGTGCGTGCGTACAGTCTCTACCTCAGTTTGCGTAAAACGCGGCCGATGCCGGCTGTATATCTGAGCACAATTGTCTGGTAAAGGCTGCACTGTGTCCCACACACACGCGCGCACGCACGCAAACACACACACACAAACGCACACACACACACATGCACTGTTATTGGGGAGCGTGCGTACAGTCTCTACCTCAGTTTGCGTAAAACGCGGTCGATGCCGGCTGTATATCTGAGCACAATTGTCTTGTAGAACGAGGGCTGCACTGTGTCCCACACACACGCGCGCACGCACGCACGCAAACACACACACACAAACGCACACACACACACACACATGCACTGTTATTGGGGAGCGTGCGTGCGTACAGTCTCTACCTCAGTTTGCGTAAAACGCGTGCGCACACACGCACGCAAACGCACACACAACACACACACACACAAATAAGAACGAATGCTTATAAAAACGATTTAATAGGCTAAACTTTGTTGTTTTAAATAATTTCTTTTTACACTGTTTATTGCATTCGATTTTTGTCGTCATAATGCAACATGGCCCGACTAGATCCGTGACTCTGTTGAGATACAAATGAATTATCCAGCAAATAAAAAAAAAACGCTTATAAAAACGATTTTGTGAGGTTTTGTCCGCTCCCCACCCACTCGCTCCGTTCCTTTAAAGTACTTTGTTGATTAATTGCATTCCCCGCCACGCTCCGTTCCTTTAAGGTACTGTGAGGATTCTGTGATGATTGGTTTGTGGCCGAACGCACACTTCTAAGTCAAGTATCAATTACCATCACGCACCTGATGTGTGTTCTAATCAGCGGCCCCAAGAGGCTTTATATACTCTGATTCCCCTAATATCGAGGTTGGATTGTTTTGTATACTCCCTCTTCATGGACCTCGTTCCTGGGGTGAGACTCGTCATCGCTCTCTATCGTTCCACGGGAGGATGCCGTGTTCTCACCCCATTCCCCTTGGACCCCCTGTTTTGCTGCGTTGCCCGTCGGCAGCGTTCTGGTCGGGAAGATGCCCGTGTTTTTGAATATTCCCTGCATTCTGCCTTTCTTTCCCCGTCGCTGTCTGTTGCTCTCCAGGACTCTCGTGAAGTATCCCTTGGAGAACCTGATTCCCCGTACGAAGCTACTCCTCGTTTATCTGCCCGCTTTACGCGTTGCGCTTTGGTGAGTTTTTGAAACAGTCTTTTGGATCACCAGTTTTTTGTGTGTTTGTGAAACACCGAAGAGATCCCGTTTTTGTTATACTGTTCTCACCTATTTTTTGTTGTTGGATTTACACCTTGGATTACCGTATTGTTTTTTCTCTGGACTCTGCTAACTGTGTGTATCACACCGAAGAACAAGTCACTTGGATATTTGTTTTGGATCAGTCACCTCTCTGTTATCTGTTGTGCGCTGAGCTAACTGGGATTATCTCTCTCCCTCCGTGTTCCATCTGGAGTGTATGCTGGGGGGATCTGCAGAGCGGCTCAGACGTCACAAGCAAATTCCTCACCGTCACCGTCTGGGAGAATCTGCAGAGCCGCAAACATTCTTCACATGCCAGATTCCCCGTTTGTTCCCCATAACAGATTTAATAGGCTAAACTTTGTTGTTTTAAATATTTGTTTTTACACTGTTTATTGCATTCGATTTTTGTCGTCATAATGCAACATGGCCCGACTAGATCCGTGACTCCATTGAGATACAAATGAATTATCTATAAAAGTGACTATCTTTGGAATAAGCTTGGGGAAACATAATAAGTCACTATCTCCACTCGCTACGGGGGAACATAGAACCCGGGGAACATAGAACCCTTTGTGGCTACCGGCGAACATAACATAGGGGGAACATAGGGGGAACTTAGAACCCGGGGAACATAGAACCCGGAGCCTGCAGAGCAGAGCCTATTTAAAAAAGAAAAGAAAAAAGCGGGGAACATAGAACCCGGGGAACATAGAACCCGGGGAACATAGACATGTTCCCGTATGGCCTATGACACTTGGCCATAGTGCAGGGTCTTGTGAGGTCAAACCTTTGGTGGTGGTGGTGATACTGCTGCTTGTAGAGGTGGGTGACACGTCATCTTCATGATGAGCAGGTGTTATGGTCTCACTGAAGGTGGATGTTGACGGAGAGGGTTCCTGCACGTTTCAACAGGTTACATTTAAGACATTTTAAGACCACTTTCTTTTTTTTCTCTTTTTTTGTATCTACTTCATCTCCCTTTTTTCTATTTTTCTCCCGTCCCCAATTTCGTATTGTCCAATTTTACCCTCCCCTGTCTCGGACGCTGCCAGGCCATGCCTCCCACAAGCCGGCTGCAATGTGGACGAAGCCTTGCATCACGTGTCCCCTCCGGTACTCGAGGAGGCAGCCGTTGCATCTTTTCACCTGCACAGCACGATCTCTCAGCGGCGAGGGTCTGCGTGGGAGGGACACACCACCCTCGTCGCTTCCTGATTCTACTGCGCAGGCGCACCAACCGACCTGTAGGAGTCGCTGTCCACAATGTCCGATTACCACCCACCAGCTTCCCACCCCCTAATACTGCCAATTGTATTAGTATGAACGACCAGCCAAGCTGGTAGCAACGCCGAGAGCTGGGCTCGAACCCAGCATCTCCTGCGTTGGTGGCGAGTGTCACCCCCCCGATCCTGTTGGACCGGCCATCGGACTGTCAACACCACTCATGAACAATACCCTATTACATTTGTGCTTGTCTTTGTTTATTAATTTGTTATCTGTTGTGCTCACTTGTTTGTTGTCTGTGTATCTGTTGTCTGTGTTGTGCCCCATTGTCTAGTTTAGTGTATTCTCCCCATGTGTCTGTATCTATGTGTTATTTAGTCTCGTCATGTTTCAGTATGTTACCCCAGGTTGTTTCAGTCTTTTCCACACAGCTGTGTCTTGTTCCCAATCACCCTCTTGTGTCAATTAGTCTGTGTATATTAGTGTTGTCTGCCCTGCCCTCCTGTGCGGGATCATTGTTCATGTTACCCTCGTCCTGTGTGCTGTCAACCTTTTGTTTCCCCGTTTTCCCAGTGAGTCAGTTTTGTATTGTTTGCCACGTTAAGTAAAGCGCTTATTACTTTCATCCACGACTCGTGTTTCATCTAATTCATCCTCCACTACCTCTAAGTCTGCATTCTGGGTTCTCCTCATCTTTACCACCAACATGCCAACGAAACATTCCAGGAATCGTAACAGGCGAGCGCCTTGCCCACTGCGCCACCTAGCCGCCCTTTAAGACCACTTTCAATAGAATCTAATACGTATTTCATTGTCATACCAGCAAAGAACTATTAAGGAAAATGACTAAGAAGTAATTCCATATGTATTGGCCTGATATTGCCAGCTATTACCATACTGCTTACTTTGCAGCCCGGACATTTCCCCCCCAAACACATTTAAACATGATACAGAGAAGTTATCGCAACATAGAAGTAATTTCTTAATCCAATACAATTCTAAGACCTATCTGACTTTTTAAGGCCCAAAATTCTGATTATTAAATGTAAGACTTTAAGAATCCTGGACAAACAGTTATGAATATCAGCATTTTGAAAGGGATCATGTACCATGGGATCATGCTAGTAGAGACCCTAGGAGAGATAATAAAATTATATAATTATAGTAAAAAGCATTGCATTCATCATAGCTTAAAATGACAAAAACAGCTACAGTAGCTAAGTTAAGTGTATTTTTCACAAAATGAAATAATGAGACACTATACGATTGCATGTTAGTGTGAAAAACATGATAATTGAGTGTTCCTGTCCTTTACAGTTAGCTAGCTAGGTTATTAACTAACCAAATAACGTGAGACCTAGCTAGATTACTAATGTTAGCTGGAGAGTTTTAAAGTATCTCGCCCATTAATTAAGGCTATATTACTAGACAACAGCATTAGATTATTTGCTTAGTCAGTAGATTTTCTGCTCTACTTATCAGTGTCTTTCTTAATTTTTTCCTCATCTTTTTTTCTCATCCAGATGCATAAGTCCTCTTCATTTTCCTGGTTTATACTAATCTTGGCTCAAAGTTTCATTTTCACGTGAAGGTGAAGCTAGCTACAACAACTAGCGTTAGCCTACAGTAATGTTACACTGACTAGTGTACAGGGCTGTCGGCTAGGAAGCATTGGATAGGAACTGGTGTTCTCTGAATGGCTGGAAGGGGTGTCAATTAGGGGTGGACGGTATAAACGGTATATGGTATAAACGGTATGAATTTGTGCTACGGTATGGATTTTGACTATACCTTCATACCTTGTGACAGGTAGACTAGAGCAGCTAGTCCCAGCAGTAGCAATGACGTTAACGTTACTTGACGATTCACTCGACGTTTGCAGTGGTCGTTGCATAGTGTTTAATTGTACTGAGTTTTTCTCCACATGCTCACAGACCTTGCCATATAGTTTGGGCATTTCACTTAGGCTAAGGAGGCTGAGAGGAGACATTAGCGCAGCATCGGGCTCTCTCTCTCTCTCTACGTTGTCAAACATGTACACTAAAGTTATGTTGGAGTTTTTGGGCGGCTAAGTGGCGCAGTGGGCAAGGCACTCGCCACTAACGCAGGATATGCTGGGTTCGAGCCCAGCTCTCTGCGTTGCTTCCGGCTTGGCTGGTCGTTCATACTAATACAATTGGCAGTATTAGAGGGTGGGAAAGCCGGTGGGTGGGGATCGGACGTTGTGGACAGCGACTCCTACAGGTCGGTTGGTGCGCCTGTACAGCAGAATCAGGAAGTATCGGGGGCAGCGTGAGCCACCCACGCGTTACTCCTCGCCACTGAGAGATCGCGCTGTGCAGGTGAAAAGATGCGATGGCTGCCTCCTCGTGTACCGGAGGGGACACGTGATGCAAGGCTTCGTCCACATTGCAGCCAACCAGTGGGAGGCATGGTCTAACAATGTTCGAGACAGGGTAGGGTAGAATTGAATAATACGAAATTGGGATAGAGAAAAATAGAAAATGGGGAGAAAAAGTAGATAAAAAAAATAAAAGTTATGTTGGAGTTTTATTGTGTTTGAGTTGTTTGAGGGAAAGAAACCTCCTGTCCTGCAGTCGTTTTTATTTTCACTTTTTGCCGCTTGATTTGATTGTATTTCATGAAAAAAGTGTTATTCAGAGATGGAAGTAACGTGAGAAAAGGTTTTGCATTTTTCTATTGCAGTTTTGGACAATAAATGTTCTTAAAATACCTCTGTACTATGTGAAATATGTCCTAGTAATACACGAGTACAGTAATAGCTGCCATACCAGTTGTAACTGAGGGGTACAATTCCCTGACTGTATTGATAAGTATGGTATCATTAAACCACTACCGCTTTATGTACTTTAATTACTGGCCATACAGTACATGATATATAAATATGATGAACACTTCCCACAATAAATCGGTTCCACACAAAGTTATAATTAAGTATTTATTGCAGCAAAAGGTACATAATATACTTCTCTATTATACTTTGGATGCTCTTGTAAGGCAAAGGAATGTGCGTAGGCAAATCAACAATGAATGTCCATTCTCTGGTTACGCAGGAGGTAATTATACGACCTGAATCTTAGGGAATTATATCTATGGTGCACTGGTAATATATAGCGGGAGATACTGAAGGGTCCCCCCGGTTGTAAGCCAGCAGGGGTAGAGGATCTGTCGGTAGTAGAGAGTCTGGTCAACGATGACTAAGGAGACTCCAAGTACAGGAGACGGTGCAATAGTCTCTTGATCCACAGACGAATACAGCTGTTCTCCGTAGACTGTAGCTCCACAGTGAAGAAAGCTAGCCTGCCTCAGGCTCTCTGAGGCGCAGACTCGACGTGGCTCCTCACAGGGTAAATCCCACACACGTGTAGGCGTCGGCGATTCTCCGCTCCATAAATCACAGGACCAAAACAAATATAATCCAGCCGTAAATGGCTATGCAGTCGTCGGGTAGATTAATCCAGTGTACATGTCCACACGATCCTCGTCTAGGTCTCCTCGGGTGAAAGCGCCATGAAAGCAGCCCAGCCTGGATAAGCACTCTAGCTGGTACGAGGAAGCGTTGGTGATGCTGGTCACTGTAGAACTTTAGCCGCACGATACACTATACACAAATAGACTATTACTGACTTAATAGAAATATGTCGCACTCGACGGTATAGCGCCAAACTCTGACACTTCAGTTATTAATTCGCACGCGGTCTCAATGCTCTCTTTGAGGCCAAACAGGCCATACTTCACCGCACGGAGTATCGTGGGTGAGGCTTCAACTTTAGTTCCTAAGTGCTTCTGTATTCACCTGCGCCATATTTATATGCACGGCGAACAATCTAGTGCCAACCTCATTTCTGTCTCGTATTCTTGGGCAAGGCCGGGCATGTACAGACATGTCTTGACGGTGGCTTTGAACCTGACTCTGGAGGCATGGCCCTGGCGCCTGTGGACCGCTGTCCAATAGGAGAATGAAATATTATGGTCTGTACTAGGCTAAAGGGATATTCCGTGTATATGTACAAGGAATATACAAGGGATATCAAAACGATATACAAATACTATGCAATATATATCAATCAATAAATATATATATTCGGTTTAATCTGATCCTTTGTAACACCAGTGTTTTACCCCTTCAGAAGCATTTATATAGACATTTTAAGATAAATGAATATACCGTGATATATACCATTACCGTCTATGCTCCAAATTATACCGTGATATACATTTTAGACCATAACGTCCAGCCCTAGTGTCAATCATGTTCAGGTCGAGAACGTGCATCATTCGAAAGAACGCGCATGATTCAAACGAATAGGTGAAACAGTGCTTCACTAGGCTAAACCATAACTGTCCAATCAACGACGTATAAGGTACTATTTCGACTTGCGTTCATTTATATTGGGTTAGTGAAGCAGAACACTCCCCACTTGACGGGTGTTTAGCTGGAGTTGAGGATGTAGACAAAATTCTTATTGGAGACTGGAACACGGATATGCAACGAAAAGATGCACCCGTCTTCAAGTCATTCAGTAGGTTTTGCGATCTGCACGGCCTCAGCCAGCTAATCAACTGTGAATCAACACAGACTACCATTGACCTCATTCTGACCTCTGACAAGTCCAAGATCTCCAATAAAGGGGTTATAGCATGCGGGTTAAGCGATCATTATATGATATTCTGTACCCGCAAAAAGCTAAAACAAAAGGCCGGCTGTCACAAAACAGTCACATCTAGAGACCTCTGACCTGGACTGGTCAGAAGAGCTCAGTGGTACACTAGTTGAAGAAACATGGCGTTGTCAGGATCTGAACTTTTTGGACAGTATCCTCTGGCACCATTGTGTGCTCATCGGCGGTACTACGCCGTTCTGGACAATCCTGCCACTCCTACACATGTTATCCCTGATCCACCTTTCCCTCTGTATTGCTGTACTCCCTGTGTATCTGCCATCTGTCCTGTGTGCTCCCCAGTATGTTGTATTGTGATCTAGTCTAGTGTTGTCTCAGTGTGTGTATTGGTATTCGGTCCAGTCTCTGTCTTATTCTGTAATCTGCTCCCTGTCTGTGTAGCCCCCAGCTGTGGCTCATTATCATTACCCCCTGTATATATACGTGCCACCCCCTGTTTCCAGTGTTGCGTCATTGTTTGTTGTTATGTTTTCCCGTCAGTACCCTTCCGTGCTGTATGTGTCTGTGCCTTCCCGTACTGTTATGTCTACCTTGTGACTATGCTCAAGTAAAGCTTATTGTTATCGGAACGTCGACTCGTTGCCTCGTCTCTCTCACTCCACATCCTGCGATTGAATCCTACTCCTCTCCTAAACCCCGAATCCTCACAGTATGACGCGAACAAACCTGGATTCAGCGGACAACGGGAGAGACCAAGCGAACGACGTATTGCTCACCATGGAGCGCTTCTTCGAGGGAGACTTCTGCTCTTCATCCTCGTTGGAGAGGATGCAGCTGCATGCGCTGCTCTCCTGTGCAAGCTCGACGTGGGGCGCAGAGCAGGCTCCACTGCTCGCGGAATACGACTGGCAGCTGGGACTGTTGATTCGGACGCTCTGGTCCTCTGCCCCCAGCGAAGCCACGGCTTCCAGCACACCCTCTCCTGCAAGTAAGACCTCAGTAGCTCCGTCTGCTAGCATAGCTCGTGCTGCGCATAGGTCTCGGAGAGTCAGTGGTGCTAGAAAGGCTAGCTTAGCCTCACCTGCCAGACCACCGGTGGTTAGCACCTCAGCTAGTCTTACTAGCATAGGCCCCGCGGCCCTCACTGCCCCGGCAGCTAGCACAAGCCCAGTAGCTAGTACTGCCCCTGTAGCAGCTAGCACAAGCCCTGTAGCTAGTACTGCCCCTGTAGCAGTTAGCATCTGCCCGCGGTCCTCACTGCCTGAGTCCTGAAAGAGCATGCGAACTCCGGGTACTCCGGAGGACCCCACCTCCCCAGCCGACTGCCAAGCTGCTAACCCTGGTAAGGCCTCCACCACCAGCATGGCCTCTACTGTTAGCATAGCTACTGCTAGTTCAGTCCCTACTGCTAGCACAGCTCCCACAGCTAGCACGGCCTCCTCTGCTGGTGAAGCCTCTACTGCCAGCGTGGCCTCGGTTGTTAGCACAGCTACTGCCAGCACCATAGCCCCGTCTGCTAGCGTAGCTCCTACTGCTAACAAGTCACGGAGAGCTAGAAAGTCTAGGAAGGCTAGCATAGCCTCACCTGCTAGGACTGCCCCTTCAGCTAGCAAGGTCAGTTTCCCTGGAGCCGCCCTGTCGGCTAATCTCTTGGCTTCCACAGCTAGTCCAGCCCTGTCTGCTAGCGTAGCCTCTGCAGCTAACCAGGCTTCCACAGCTAGTCCAGCCCTATTTGCTAGCCTAGCCCCTGCTAGCTTACTCCAGATCGCCCATCTAGCCTCTGTAGCTGGCGTCTTATCTCTACCTGCTAGTATACCCTCTAAAGCTAGCACATTCCCCACTGCTAGCAGACTCTCTGCAGCTAGTACTGCTCCTGCACTTAGCTTAGCCCCTGCTAGCTTACTCCAGATTGCCTATGTAGCCTCTACCACCAGCAAGGTCAGTTTCCCCACTGCTAGGACTGCCCCTTCAGCTAGCAAGGTCAGTTTCCCCACTGCTAGGTCTGCCCCTTCAGCTAGCAAGGTCAGTCTCCCCGCTGCTAGGACTGCCTCTTCAGCTAGCAAGGTCAGTTTCTCTGGAGCCGCCCCGTTGGCTAACCCCACAGTCTCGTCCGCTAGAGCCCCTGCTGCTAGCCTCTTAGTCTCGTACGCTGGAGCCCCTGCTGCTAGCCTCTTAGTCCTGTCCGCTAGAGCTCCCGCTGCTAGCGTTTCGGTCCCGTCTGCTAGGGTTCCTACGCCTAGTCCCTCAGTTCCGCACGCTAGAGTCCCTACTGCTAGCGCCTTAGCGACGCCGGCTGGTGTAGCCCTAGCAGCTAGCACAGGCCCTGCAGCTAGCATTTCCCAGGTAGCTAACCCAGTCTCTACTGCCAGTTTAGCCCCTGTTAGGGCAGCTCTAGCTGCCCCTGTTCCTCCTCCGGCTCCCGGGGACACCCCGACGTCTGGTCCGGGTCGTGCCCCTGCTCCTGTCCCCGGGGAGTCTCCTGCCTCCGGCTCGTCGTCTGGTCCCGACTCGTCGTCTGGTCCCGGCTCCTCGTCTGGTCCAGCCCTGCGCCGTGGTCTGCACCGAGGTCGATCTGCACCTGGAGAGTCGTCTGGTCCAGCCCTGCGCCGTGGTCTACGCCGTGGTCGACGCCGTGGTCAACGCCGAGGTCTGCACCGAGGTCGATCTGCACCTGGAGAGTCGTCTGGTCTAGCCCTGCGCCGTGGTCTATGCCGTGGTCAACGCCGAGGTCTGCACCGAGGTCGATCTGCACCTGGAGAGTCGTCTGGTCCAGCCCTGCGCCGTGGTCGACGCCGGGGTCTACGCCAGGAGGGGCTCCCGTCCGGGGTCCTGCACCCGGTCCCATGACCTCCACCTGGAGTGGCTCCCGTCCGGGGTCCTACTCTGGGGTCGTCGCCTCCGCCCTTCATCTCCGGGCCCCCTGGTTCGGTCCCGGGGTCTGCTCCTGGGGGGGCCCCCGTCCGGGGTCCTGCTCTGGAGTGGTCGCCTTCGCCCCTTTGTTCCGGGCCCCCTCACCGGGCCCCTGTCCCAGTGCCCGGCCTTCGCCGTTGGGCTCCTGTCCCCGTCTCCAGCCCCCCTCTCCGGGCCTCTGTCCCTGTCTCCAGCCCCCCTCACCGGGCCCCTGTCCCCGTCTCCAGCCCCCCTCACCGGGCCCCTGTCCCCGTCTCCAGCCCCCCTCATCAATCCCTGTCCCCGTCTCCAGCCCCCCTCATCGGTCCTCTGTCCCCGTCTCCAGCCCCCCTCTCCGGGCCTCTGTCCCTGTCTCCGGCCTCCCTCTCCGGGCCTCTGTCCCTGTCTCTAGCCCTCCTCTCCGGGCCTCTGTCTCTGTCCCCCTCTCCAGTGCCCTTGGTCCCGTGCCCTGTGCGCCCTTCTCCGGGTTCCCCTCTGGTCCTGTTCCCCGCCCCCCCTGCTGCTGTGCCCCTCCTGGGTTATTTTTTCCGCCCGCCCCCGGCTCCTGTTTTCCGTGTCCTCGTCCCCAGTTTTTACCGAACCTGGGGTCTCGGCCCTTCGCCCTGCCTGTTCCGGGTCGATCGTGTGGGTCGTCTGGGAGCCTCCCCTTCAGGGGGGGGGGGGGGGGGGTACTGTCAGGATCTGAACTTTTTGGACAGTATCCTCTGGCACCATCGTGTGCTCATCGACGGTACTACGCCGTTCTGGACAATCCTGCCACTCCTACACATGTTATCCCTGATCCACCTTTCCCTCTGTATTGCTGTACTCCCTGTGTATCTGCCATCTGTCCTGTGTGCTCCCCAGTATGTTGTATTGTGATCTAGTCTAGTGTTGTCTCAGTGTGTGTATTGGTATTCGGTCCAGTCTCTGTCTTATTCTATAATCTGCTCCCTGTCTGTGTAGCCCCCAGCTGTGGCTCATTATCATTACCCCCTGTATATATACGTGCCGCCCCCTGTTTCCAGTGTTGCGTCATTGTTTGTTGTTAGGTTTTCCCGTCAGTACCCTTCCGTGCTGTATGTGTCTGTGCCTTCCCGTACTGTTATGTCTACCTTGTGACTATGCTCAAGTAAAGCTTATTGTTATCGGAACGTCGACTCGTTGCCTCGTCTCTCTCACTCCACATCCTGCGATTGAATCCTACTCCTCTCCTAAATCCCGAATCCTCACAGGCGTGGTTTCAAAATCAAATTCTCAACAGTACTGAACGACACAAGAACCACCAGGGTAAACAATCGCGCTGAGCCGTGGATGCACTCTGAAATATTGACCACTATGAAAACACAAAAAATTATCTGAGTTTCGTAAAAGTCAATCAAAGCTTACCGAAAGCTCAAGCAGTGAACTCCAAGCCCACGTGACTGAACTCAAACTGCAAAGAAACAGACTAAGAAATGACGTAAACTCCATGATCAAAACTGCAAAAAAGAATTTCATCAATGACAAAACTGAGGAAAACTAAAATAAACCCTGTGAACTTTGGAAATTACTCAATAATCAACTAGGCTGCAGTAAAAAACTTAAAACCAGATTTTCAAACATAAACATAAAGATGGACAACACACTCATCACAGACAAACTGGATGTGGCCAATTACTTAAACATTTTCTTCACAAACATAGCCACAACACTGGTAAATAAACTACCCTCCCACTCAGGGAATCTTCTCAGAGACTCAGCAGCCGCCATCACATCAGTCATCACACACATAATAAACCTCTCCATAAAACAGGGACACGTAGGCTACCCAAAGACTTCAAAATTGCGAGAGTTACCCCCCTGCACAAAAAGGGCAGCAAATTAGACCCAGGCAACTACCGCCCTGTTTCTATTCTTACCTCCATCTCGAAAGTCATGGAAAAAATAGTATATGAACAGGTCGAAACGTACCTCGCGAAAAAAAATAGTTATTTTATTTATTGTGAACAGTATGCATAATGTTGTGTTAATTCCACAACAAGAGATATGTAATGTTAATTACCTGAAATTATTCCGTTTTTTTGGGGGGGAAACCCTGGATATATCGGTATTGGTTGATATCAGTATCGGGAATTAAGAGTTGGACAATATCGGTTGATATCGGATATCGGTAAAAAAGCCAATATCGAACATCCCTAGTTTGGAGTTTATCAGTAAGCTGGATGCAATCCTACCTGGAGGGAAGAGAACAGATGGTGGAGGTAAACGGTACCCTACCCCCCCCCCCTCCCAGTGAGCTGTGGTGTTCCACAAGGAAGCATACTAGGACCGCTACTGTTCCTAATTTATACAAATGACATGTCGTCAGCTTGTGACTGCAACTTGTTCCTGTTCGCGGACGACTCAGCCCTGCTGGTCTCTGACAAGAACAAGTTACAGGTTGAAAAAACCCTCAGCTCGGAACTAGGCAGAATCTGCACCTGGCTCGCTGATAACAAACTATCATTACACCTGGGTAAAACAGAGTCCATTCTCTTCAGTGGGTGACAATATTGTCACAAGGAAAGATAAAATTACATACCTGGGTTCCATCCTAGAGGCAAATCTTTCCTGTGACAAAATGGCATCCAATGTAATCAAAAAAGTCAACCAACGAACTAGATTCCTGTACCGGATCTCCTCTCTGGTAAACAAGAATATCCTGAAGACTCTGGCAGGAGCACTCATCCAAGGGTACTACGACTATGCTTGCACCTCATGGTACCAAAGCACCTCAAAGGCGCTAAAAACTAAATTACAAACATCACAAAACAAACTGGTCAGACTACTGCTTGACCTTACTCCTAGAACCCACCTCACCCCTGCCCACTTTGACAACCTAGGATGGCTTAGAGTAAAGACAGAGTACAGCAACTTGCAATGGGCCTGGTCTTCAAGATACACTACACAACTAAGGTACCCATGTACATGTCAAAATACTTCCCAAAGGTCAGTGAATACCACGACCACAACACCAGAGGGAGCTCCACAAATCATGTTAAACCCAGATTCGGCTCAAACAAGGGACTAAACACGTTTCGCAATTATGCCACATCAATGTGGAACGCCCTACCCACAGCTGTAAAGGAATGTGAATCACTACCCACTTTCAAAACCACTCTCAAAGAGCACCTATGGGAGACTGCAATTCGAAACTGGCCCCTGTAAATGTCTAAACCCAACCCCCTAATTACAGTTTCCCCCACCCGCCTACCAACCCCCCCCCCCCCCCCATCTTTTATAACAGTGGCATTTTTTTTTATTCACAGAGGAAATAGTGATTCTGATGAAATGTTGGCATCTAAAAAATATGTTTTCTGCAATATGTGTGTTTTTTGTTTGTCTGTTTTTTGGTGAAGCACTGCTTCACCTGTTGTCTTATAGAAGCCTCCTCTGCCTTGTTGTGAATACTCCTCAGAACCACCATGCTAAGAAACAGTGATTTGACATGTCCAACATGACCATAGATGAGGGGGTTGTGGTCATTTGACATGTCCAACATGACCATAGATGATGGGGTTGTGGTCATTTGACATGTCCAACATGGGGTTGTGGTGATTGGTTTGGAAAGCAGGCTGTGTATCTCATACATGTACTGCACTATATCATCAAAACATAGTGACAAATGTTATCTTTCAGCAGTGACAGACTCATTCTCTTCTCTCATCACCTCTTCTTTCCTCCTCTCTCATCACCTCTTCTCTCCTCCTCTCATCACCTCTTCTCTCCTCTCCTCCTCTCTCATCACCTCTTCTCTCCTCTCCTCCTCTCTCATCACCTCTTCTCTCCTCTCCTCTTCTCTCATCGCCTCTTCTCTCCTCTCCTCTTCTCTCATCACCTCTTCTCTCATCACCTCTTCTCTCCTCTCCTCCTCTCTCATCACCTCTTCTCTCCTCTCCTCCTCTCTCATCATCTCTTCCCTCCTCTCCTCCTCTCTCATCACATCTTCTCTTCTCTCCTCCTCTCTCATCACCTCTTCTCTTCTCTCCTCCTCTCTAATCACATATTCTCTCCTCCTCCTCTCTCATCACCTCTTCTCTCCTCCTCTCATCACCTCTTCTCTCCTCTCCTCCTCTCTCATCACCTCTTCTCTCCTCTCCTCCTCTCTCATCACCTCTTCTCTCCTCTCCTCTTCTCTCATCGCCTCTCCTCTCCTCTTCTCTCATCACCTCTTCTCTCCTCTCCTCCTCTCTCATCACCTCTTCTCTCCTCTCCTCCTCTCTCATCACCTCTTCCCTCCTCTCCTCCTCTCTCATCACATCTTCTCTTCTCTCCTCCTCTCTCATCACCTCTTCTCTTCTCTCCTCCTCTCTAATCACATATTATCTCCTCCTCCTCTCTCATCACCTCTTCTCTCCTCTCTCATCACCTCTCCTCTCCTCCTCTCTCATCACCTCTTATCTCCAGTCTCTCCTCGTTTCCATTTCATATCCTCTTATCTCTCATCTCCTCTTCCTCTCCTATCATCTCTCTCTTCTCTCTCTCTTATCCTCTTTCTCCTCCCCTCTCTCTTCTCTCCTATTCCTCTCATCTGCTCTTCCTCTCCTCTCCCTCTCCTCTCCCTCTCCTCTCATCTCATCTCTCTCCTCTGCTAACCTTCCCCTCCCACAGATCCCTCAGAAGGCAACATATTGACACACCAACCCTCTTCCAAGTGACATAAATCAAACGCCCCCCCTGTCTGGAATCCTAAAAAGCCTCCCTCCACTCTCGACACAGTGTGACCGGACAGCTTTCAGTGCAGGAGTTGTTACAGGGGTCAATTATAGCCAGCCATCAATTTTATTCACACTTAAATGGAGTGCCGGTAAAACACTCCCCATCTGTTAGATCCATTAGTCATCTTTATAACTCCCACTACTTCACTGTACACTGCCCCACCCACCCTGTCTCTCCTCCGTCTCTCCTCTACTCCGTCTCTCCCTCCCTCTGTCCCTCCCTGCCTTATGCCTTATACTCTCTCAACCTCCTTGATTCGTTTTTAGGGGGAACCCAGTAAAAAGTTAAGTGTAGTTAAGCCAATGCCAAAAGGTTACTTGAGAATAGGAGTTGAGCATGTATTATTATTATTATTATTATTATTATTATTATTATTATTATTATTATTATTATTATTATTACTCAACTCCTATTCTATCTGTCTGTCTGTCTATCTATTGGAGGAGGGGAGGAGACATTGGAAAAGAGGGAGGAAGAGAGGAGTGAAGTCGGCAGGTGAAAAAAGAGGAAATGATGAGCAAAGGCGGGGAGAGGAGAGGTAGAGAGGAGGACAATAGGAGAGAAGAGGAGAGGTTCTGTGTTATAGAAAAGAGGGGAGGAGATGAGGTGGGAGAGATGAGAGGAAAGTAGAGGAGAGGAGATGAGGAGAGAAGAGAGGAGAAAATGAGAGGAGAGGAAATTGAAGGAGACGAGAAGAGGAGAGGAAAGGAGTAGATAAGAGGAGGAGAATAGAAGAGGAGAGGAAAGGAGATGATGGAAGAAATAAGATATAAGGAAATAGGAATTTGTTCTTAATTGAACTGCCTGGCTAAATAAAGGTTAACGGAACATAGACCAATCTAAGGGCGTGTTCACACCTGAAAGTCCGTGGATAGGACTTTCTGGTGGACCAAATGTGAAAATGATACATTGTTTGATTTTGGTCTGCGTTCACACTACCCTTTTTGGTGCGGATCTAATTTGTAAACAAAGGACATACAGTCGCCAAGTCGTTCATCTATTGGACTATAGCACTCACAAACAAACAGTTGCCGACAGCGTAATGAAAGAGAGAGATACTGTCATTACGAGCGCGGCGCAAGTCGACTAGAGAGTAGAGAGTAGAGAGAGAGAGAGAGAGAGAGAGAGAGACTGTCCGCGCCTGTCATTCATTTGAGTTGGGTCGCGCGTAAGCTGTCACTTGGCGCTGTCAAGTTGGGTTGCGCGCCAGCCGCCACTAGGCGCCTGTCATTAATTTGCTCTAGATTAGGTACTAAAGTTCGATCATGTTCACACCAACAGCAAACGCACCATGGTCCACTTTGAAACAAACCGAGTCCCAACTTTTCAAGAGGACCATGGTTCGGTTGTTTGGTCTCAAAATTGTTCGGTTTGTGTTCACACCTGTGCAAACGAAACGGACTATTGAGCTAAAGGGACCATGGTCCACTTAAAGTGGACAAAACATGGTAGGTGTGAATGCGCCCTCAGTCTGGGACCAAATTCGGTCACGCCCCATTTTGCGCAACATCCAGGCTTTTTTTACCGTCAGCGTTTGGGAATTTCATGTCGACAGGTAGATGAAGTGAAATTATACTTATTTTAGAATATATATATCAAATTTCATGAGTATTCATCTATATTTAGTCATCTAAAGACTATTAGATATGAACCTATGTACCCGTAAAAAGTGGGAATCTCTAGAATGTGTTTTGGGCGACGGTGTTTACTGAAGTGCGGGTAGCCTCTCAGGTTGACGTTATAATATAACTTACACAACACTTTCTGTTGTCAGTAGATGGCAGCATTGGTTTAAAATTAAAAGGTGAAAATGAATACAATTCCCAAGACCTTTAGCACAGGTCACATGTCACTGGGACGCGTCTATTCTTTGACGCGATCTGAACAGCGTTAAACTATTAATGGGATCTGAGTACAGTGATAGAGAATGGTCACCCAATTATCTTAACAAAAGTGCATCATTAGCATTATGTTTGTTGTCTAAATGGGAACATAATGGTACAATTTAAGATTTTAATGTTATCCGCATATAAAGGACAAATAAAACATTGTTAATTTGTAAGAAACCTGAATGAAAACGGCGCAGGGTAAGTTATATTCGCTATTGTTATGAAAATGTGATAGAATCCTATAACAATTTGGACGCATTTGGTCACCGTGACGTTACATCAAATACAAATAAAAGAAGAGAAGAGAACAAAACAAAACACAGTTCCCACTGTGACAGTCAATTCAGAAGCCTTTACTTTAAACACATGCACCCAAGTGGTTCTCAATCCCATTTGATGCCACTCACTCACTCACTCACTCACTCACTCACTCACTCACTCGCACACCTTAACACATCCTGCGCCAAAAACGCTGTACAACATGTTTCAAGGTCATGCTAATTCTGCCATTCCACGGCGTACAACGTTATTGAGATCATATTTAATTTTTTCGCCATGATATTCAGAATGCCCTCACCCAGCCTCGGCTGATACAGTGGGAGCCTGCACAACTCTGCAATGCTTCAATACTGCCGCCTGGTGGATTATCGGCGAGTTACAACCGGAAATGGATCTCTGGAGATCTCTGTGCATCTGGCAAATGCGTCCGGCACTCACATATTGTTGCGGGACTCTAGACACACATCCGTGTGTAGCGATCACTGCCATAACGCAATAATCAATATGATTTGGGAGTTTATTATGATTATACAAACCGGAAATGGATCTAGGAGATCGGCGTCAAATAAGTGGGATATTTTTCCTCCAGTCTCATCGGCGAACGGTAAGAGGACGCTGACATCATTTTCAGCGTGTTTGTTTATTATTATTAATGCAAACTGCTCTGATCAATATATCACCCATACTACATAAAGCATTTACTGACGATCACGGAATGATAAACGACCCCCCCCCCCGCCGTTAATCCGCGCATGATAAGTCATAACGTTTAGGATCATGTACAGTTGTAATTTTTAATATAGCGTGTATCGGCAACAAACGGCAGTTGATAATCTATATATGCGTTTATGCCTATAACTCACGTTCTAGGAATTACTGCAGAAAACAATAAAACATATTTATATTCTAGACAGTATTTTCGTATGAATCTATAAATGAAAAAGTATAACGTTCCTACATCCTGAACGATAGATAATCGATGTTGAATGGGCCATAGTAATGTCAATTTAGCAATACAATTTAAAAGGTTATAGCCCTGTGTTGTAAAATCCAAACATATATATCTCATGATTAACTAATGTGTAGAAATACTTGGGCCTCAAAACAATAATTCATAGATTGGGTGTGTGTGTTTACATAGACTGATTGCCATTGTCACCCCAGGAGGGCATTTGCACATAGTGACAGCTGGGGTAAGACTTACTTCCCTTTAGGGGGTGGGTCAGAACAAAGGGCAGGAAATTCTAGAGAAACATGTCTCCTTTTAGGAGACATCAAAGAGCCAACTGGTCTGCCAAAGACAAAAGGTCACGTAGACGACATGTTATCTCGCTGGAGTTTCCTGTCACACACACACACACACATTCACACACACATTCACACACACACACACACTCACACACACACATTTTCAAATACACACACACACATAGACACACACACTCACACACACACATTTTCAAATACACATACACACACACACACACACACACATAGACACACACACACACACACACATTCACACACACATTCACACACACACACACACTCACACACACACATTTTCAAATACACACACACACATAGACACACACACACATAGACACACACACATAGTCACTCACATAGTCACACACACAGACACACACACACTCACACACACACACATTTTCAAATACACATCCACACACACACACACACAGAAGATCACTATTGAAATCCTGGTATATTGTACTTATAATCTTGAATTAAGTCATTGAAGTAAGTTAAAATATAATTAGGTTTGGTCATACTTAAATGTCTACAATTAGTTAATGTGTCTGTGCTGTTTTCATTTATGTTCAATATGATTAATAGATTGTTATGGTATTGATTTGTATTCTATTAAGCTAAATGATTAGATTTGTTAGATATTTTCTGAAAGTCAGTAGACTTAGTGATAAAGAAATATATCTGTGTTTATGTGGGCAATTGTAATTCAAATATGGATATTAGTAAATGAAAATGATGCAATGTTTAAACTTTGATTAAGGTAGATTGCTGATACAGCCTCCGTTTGCAGAAATGTGAAGAGGGTTTGGCCTATAAGCCAAACCCCTATTTTCAAATACCAGCTTAGCAGGCTTGTGATTGGGGCAATAATGTGATGATGTCATCAACTCCGAGACACTGGGCTTTGGGCTATAAGAATGGGGTGTGATGGGAGGAGAGGGACTCTGAACCAACCAACCCAACAGGACAGGACCTCTCCACCATCAACACCATCTCATCCAAGGAAGCAGGCAACGAGAACAAAAGGACTTTTTGGAGGGAAAACCAACTCTTTGTTATCAAACAACAAAGGCCATCAACAACTTATCAACTATCATTCTTTATACTGTAATATTAGTCTGGTTGTTATCATTTACGGCATAGTGTTTGTGATCAACAACTATAGCAGTTTCTCATTGTAATTTGTATACACTCTTAAACTTTGATTAAACAACTGTTAAACTACCTTCCTCCTAATTCCTTCTGCCTGCTCAGTCAGTTTGAACAGAAGTGATTCCCATGAGCTTTAAAGGTATTGAATCACAACGCAGAGTACTAGCAGCAAACAGGTTCTGATCAGAGCAGAACCGAAACAGCTTGGGAATCCACTTCATTTTGGTGCCATGACCCGTGAACAAGTGGCGGCCCTGGACGAGATTTTTTTTCCCTTCACTCATCAACCTCATCGGCGGACGACAGAGGACACAACTGCGTGAGCTTCGTTCCTGTGAGAGAGGTGAGTGTTGAAGAAGAATGGGCTGCTCAGTTCGAACAACATGGGGTTGGGGAAAGAAACTAAGAATTTAACCTCATGTAATCATGATGTAAGGGGAAATTAAATTGAATGTTCTGGCTGGGGAGGGCGGCTCTGTAAACACCGTGCGTAGTATATTTTAATGTAAAATGTTAGCACAATGAACGGGACGCCGCTGCCAGTCGGAACAAGTAAGGGAACAGGAACATGTCTTAGATTCGTGCTCAGAGTTAAGACCAAGGTAAACACCGTGCGTTGTATGTCTATGTTGTAAGTAGAGGCTGAAGCACGCCGTTGCGTAGTATTTTCTAAAGTAGAGAGTTAGCACAAGTAGGTCTGGTTTAAACCTTGGGCACGGGCGGGCGTGTTGAAATTAGACGGCGTTAGGCTGTAACAAAAATAGTGCTTAATGAAAGGTTTACCGGTCGCGCCGCTGTGCGGCGTTCGAGAGACGGTAATGTGCGTGAATGCTGATTTTGTACTTTTTAATTGTGTACTTTTTAATTGTGTTAGGAAGCGTGTATGAATGTATGGTTGGCGAATGTTTATGGTTAGGAGTGATTGGTGAGACGTGTGAGAGTGGTTGTGTTGTTATGTAATTTAAGTCACCGATTGGCCGTGGGGGAATTTAATGGTGAACGCCGGTTTTCCGAGGCCCGTCGAACGCAGCAGCGGTTAGCTGCTGTATTAGCCTCTGAGGCACCGGAGGATACGGGGGGTAAAGTAGACGTAATTCAGATGTATAAGGTCGATCGATAGTGTCTTGAGATTACGGGGATATGTAAGGCACTTAAATGTTTTCATATTCGTGGCGGATAAAATAGATGTGTAATGTTTAATGTGGTTGGGATAATCTAGACGGGGACCCGGAAGTCGTTCTAAGCTCGCCGGAAATGACGAACGGAGGGGTCAAACTAGTGTTTTGCTATTATGTTTTTATGTTTATATTTAGATCGCTACACTGGCGTTTTGAGGGAAATAGGATTCTGTTGTGGGGAATGTGGGGTTATATTAACGTTGCGAGGAGACGGCCCGCGCGGCGGAACGGGTCGTTGGGAAACGTTTTTATGGGATCATGGGAGAAGCTAAGCTAATGCTACCTAGCCGCGCTAAACGGCTAAAGCGGTCGCCGGATGTGACGTCATAAGGGTGCGCGGTCTGACGGCCTACGCGCGCTAGGTTGGAGCTAACAAAGCTAATATGCTAAGCTAACTGTGCTGACGTCATGGCATGACGGGGCTCTCGCGTTGTCTCGCGAGGGGGCGTCCATCTTGGGAGGGACGCCGGGCGTCCATCTTGGGAGGGCACCGAGCGTCCATTGTTAAGGGGAAGGTGGAGTTATTTAGGAGTACAGTAGGGGGCAGAAGTGGACAGGATGAATGTGTTTGGATTCTGCTCACAGAACGTTTTCATTGTACACTCTCTCTCCCCCTCTCTTCTTTTTCTCCCCCTCTCTCTCTCTCTCTCTCTCTCTCTCTCTCTTCCTCTCTCTCTCTCCCTCTCTCTCTCTCTCTTTCTCTCTTTCTCTTTCTCTTTCTCTTTCTCTTTCTCTTTCTCTGTCTCTCTCTCTCTCTCCCTCTCACCTCCCCTCCCTCTCTCTCTCTTTCTCTTTCACCCCCCCTCTCTTTCTTTCCTTCTCTCACCCTCCTCCCTCCCTCTCCCTTTCACCTCCCCCCTCTCTCCCTCTCCCTTTCACCTCCCCCCTCTTCCCCTCCTCTCCCTCTCTCTCTTTCTCTTTCACCCCCCCTCTCTTTCTTTCCTTCTCTCACCCTCCTCCCTCCCTCTCCCTTTCACCTCTCTCCCTCTCACTTCCCCCCCCTCTTCCCCTTCTCTCCCTCTCTCTCTTTCTCTCTCACCCCCCCTCTCTTTCTTTCCTTCTCTCACCCTCCTCCCTCCCTCTCCCTTTCACCTCTCTCCCTCTCCCTCTCACCTCCCCCCCTCTTCCCCTCCTCTCCCTCTCTCTCTTTCTCTTTCACCCCCCCTCTCTTTCTTTCCTTCTCTTACCCTCCTCCCTCCCTCTCCCTTTCACCTCTCTCCCTCTCACCTCCCCCCTCTTTCCCCCTCCCTCCCTCTCTCTCTCTCTCTCTCTTACCCCCCCTCTCGCTCACTCCCCTCATTCCCACACCGCCTCTCTTCCATATATAACCCCCCCCCCCCTCGGCCCCCCCCGACACGCTTCTCTTTCTCTCCTAGTTTAGGGCCTGTATATAGAGGTTTTTTTTATGGGTTTCAAACGCAGGTGTAGTGCTAGATATATTGTTTATTGCTGTTTACTGTAAGGTTTCAAAGGCGGTAGGCTGAGTTTGGGACTTATTATGCGTATGTTGTTGTTCCAAATTCAGTTTTATTGTTATTTTTAGGGAATTTCTAGTGCTGGCAGTGGTATTGTCTGGCGTTGGCGCTACGCTTTGTTCGACAAGGCGCTCGTACTTCTTTCCTTACATTTGGACGGGCCCCGGCTGGGGCTCCGTTCCAGTTCATGTTGGTGGGCCGTGAGTTGGAGCATAATTACTCTACTCGGCTGCGCCTGCGATGGGGGTGTGGGTAGACAGTTCGTCGTGGCTCACTGTCTGCCTCCACGCTTTGTGCGCTGTGTGCGACTTGTCGGTGCTCGCTGCCACACTGCGCACATTTTTTATTTTACCAGGGGTACGGGGACTGCTAAACGTCGTGGCGGGGGTGGGCTCGCTGTCTGCCACCGCGCATTAACGGGGGTGCGCTATGCGTGCACTCGTCAAAGGCTCGCTGCCACACTACGCGCGTCGAATTATATTGTGTGTGAGTATTTGGGTGACTGGTTACGGGGGTGTGTCAGAGGTGCTGTATGTGTGTGGCAGTGGTTGTGAGTGGAATGATCTTTGATTATCCTTGAGTAGGGGGCCCGGGGTTTCGCGTTCCAGGTTGCAAACTGGGGGTGATGCCGTGGGCCACAGGACGAGTTGGCCAGTGGAATGTCATTGGTCGGCAGGGTTTTCAATGTGGGGATGGTGTCGCCGCCTGTGGTTATGAACGGGTTGTGTGACACTGTTCTAAATGCACGGGGACTTCAGTGACATAAGGCACTGAAAATTGATTTCTGTTCCCGTGAGGAGCGCGTTATTTTAACACCTAAAGGGTTAGGTGTTACGGGGGAAGTATGGTAACTGTGTGAGATATTATGAATGGAAAATATGTATGTTACTGATATGTATGATGTAATATGAGCGAAATACATACTAGGCTTTCACGGACAGAAATAAATATAGTTACACATACACATAGTCATTTGCAAAGAACGATTAGAGTAAAAGTGAGATTATTCACCTAAATTACAATGTCCGATACAGATGTTTAGAAATGATAGGCTGTAAATAACAACTTTCTGATTGACCAACAGAAGGAAAAGGCTGATGCAAAATGAGTTCCCCGGAGTGGTATTAAGCAGGATCTTGACAACAGGATTGAGAGTCTGGGTTTCCAATGGAGACAACTGGAAAAAAGATTAAGGCTGTGTCATTGATAAATCAAAAACGAAAATTGCACAAATGCTCTCATGTGATCATAGTCTAGGAGATGCCCGACATTCCATGCTTAAAGACAAATGATGGATTGTGAATGGCAAATGTCACTGATAATTAAGTGTATTTTTTGCTTCTCTCTTTACAGCTGCTCCAGGACGGATGGCCAGCGCTGACAATTCCGAACCCCAACAGGGAAATCAAAGAGACTGTTGACAGTCAGGGGGTATAGTATCACAAGACCGAGATTATCAATTCCTGTTTACACCAATATAGAAGTGTGAGTGAAATTAACTCAAGTTTGGTAAAAATAGTTTGAATACAGAGAAACTTGCTTTCCAAACGGTGACGTTACGAGTGTTTGAGGTAAGGTGAGAATGGAAAATACACAGTTAGGAGCAACCGGAGGGTTAGATGCACTGACCATAGGAAGGGTAGACAATCTGTCTATTTCAACGACTGGAGATGTCACAATAAAAGTGACGAAAAGATGGCCAAAGATATTCAGGCCATTACAGAACCTTGTAGTTAAAGGAGGCCGGTGTAGAATGCGTACCCAAATCAAGATAATGCCGATAACCTCTGCAGACATTACATTGACCGAATTGGACGTTGACTTGATTGACTGGAATTTGATCGACTCCCCTCTAGTGTCCAGTGAGACGGAGGGACTGGAAATAATGTCTTTTACTCCGCCACAGGGAGTCGTTGCAGCAAGCGACCCAGAGACAGCTGTATTACCCGAGTCAATCCACGCTGAAGTGTCCGTTGCAGATGACTGCCAGTTACAGACGTGCCTCCCTCTCGAAGAACAGCTAGCCGAGGCTAGACGGGTAGTGGACTATCTCCAAGGCCTACTCCAGTCCACACAGCCCGGAGGGGAGACAGGTTCCAATCGCCTCTCTCCCTCTCCCTCTGGAGAACCAGATGGCCAGAGACAGGCCCAGTTGGGGCCACAAGGGGGTCCCGTGCCGGAACAACAACAAACCCCGATAAGACCACCCACGAGGTGGCAACCACGAGGAAAAGGTGTAGGCAAAGGCAGGAATCCGATTGGCTACCGTGTGCGGCAGGTGCATTGTTGGACGTGTGGGACCCTCGGACACATTTCTCGGAACTGTGTAGAGCGGGACCATCTATCCACAACAGGGCGTGTTTGTACAGAAACAGGTGGCGGGCCCCTCCCCACCACGGGCCCCTCTCAAGAAACTGTGAACTGGACCAAATAGGTACGTGGCTTTTTCCTCCGAACAGGCTCCAGGGAACCATGGCGATGATGGCATACCACCAGGACATGTTCTGGGCCCGATGACCCCAGGGTCATCCGGTCACAGGCAACTGACCCACCGGGTCTCACAACCCGGGGGTGACCGCCAGTGTTGTTGGGGCTGTGGAGTGAACGGTCATTTTCAAAGGTCATGTCTGCAGAGGCCACCGGCAGAATAAAAATATATGCAACTGACTAGGATAGAGGTGGGATATATTGAATGATAAAATATGCTCCTAATTAGATTAGAATAGAATAAAAATAGATAGAGGTGTTAGGTGATTAGATTATGAGTGAAAGTTACTAAAAACGGATGTATGGGTGACTGACATATGCATGAACTGATCAGACTAACAAGAGGATCAAATTATGTTAAACAGTTAATCAATATTAGACAGTGTGATGATGTGACACTGCGGCAGCTAGTGATCAGTAAATTATCCATGCTTGGTCAACATTCAGATTGATCAAGGGGTGGACTGCATGATTAGGGAATTAAAAAGACTTATAGTTGTTTCTAGTATTTTATAGTATTGATAGAAGCGTATTAACAGTTATGAGCAATAGGATAGGTGTTTATTTACTTTTATTTTTACTTCTCTTTTCTAGGGTGTTGCGAGAAATTCCTGACTTAGGCCGGGAGCGTACATTTTGTTTATTCATTTGATAAAGCACAAGTTTGGTTTATTTTTTCATTTATTGGTTTGGCAGCGTTTTCTTTGTATTTTGTTTTCTGTTTTCTTTCTTTCTGTATGTTTTTTCTTAGGGTACCTGGCAAGCTGGGAGTGATCTCGACACATCAGGACGGGGTAGTATATGTCTGTAAAATGGACTGGGAACAAAGTGAAGGAACATGAGCTAGTTATGGATTTTTGTTCTCCGCCCATTGAATACCCAGTTTTAGCGGCTGGGGGTGTGTCGTGGTTGGTGATAGTGTTGGGAAGCATGATTCTCTGTACATTAATGAAGCTCAATAGATTTGGTCGCTATTGGCCAAATTAGTCTTGTGTAGGGTGTGAACATGTGCAATTGATAATTGGCTTGTGATGTGGAAGATGTGTGTTTAAGGCGGACTGTGATTTTGTTGCCATACACACAGGTTACTGGGAGAATGGGTGTCAGTACTGACCGTCCGGCCCGGGGTGCAGCTGTTCAAAACCAGAGGAAGACGGTAACGATGTTTGAATGTGTATTCCACATCGAGAGGTGGAGGAGTATACGTATACTGTTTTGACAGCATAATATAATGAGAGCCATGTGAATTTTTCAGAATTTTGAAATTTAATGATCTAGAAGCCATGAAATATATAGATAAATGATTTGGAAAAGAAAGTTGTCAAAAGCTCAGACCAGTAAAGAGAGTCTGAGGGATGGAAATTATGGATTCTCAATCAATTGTTGTGGTAGAAGTGATCCCCACTGTGCCCCGAAGCGATATATATTCACTACAGGATACGGAGGGGAGATTGGGGAATCCGCAGTCATCAGAGAGTGGTACAAGGAAGACCGAGGACTCCATCGGTACTGTTGCCAGGACACTGGCTAGTGTCCACCCAGCGGTTCCATGGGGAACCACAACACTGCGGAGAACCAGGAGACGCCTACCTCTCGGGTCGGGAGAGTCTTGGCCAACGCAGTGACCGAGTCTTGAGGCTTCAGAGGGGAACGACAGACAACCAACGAGGAGACAGGCGAACTCCGGCTGTCAACAGAAGCAAGGCCTCAACTATTGACCAGGGGGTCAACAAGCGAAGGGGGGGAGCTGCTATCGCCCCTATCGACGACCAGGCGGAGGGGAGGAGAAACAAACCTCTTCCACTAATCCGAGGGTCAACGAGGGTCGAGCAGCAAGCGACGACCTCCCCATCGCTGTGACAGCAATAGAAGATACAGCAGGGGGCTCTACCCCCTAAGAGAGGTCAACACGAGTCAAGATGTGCTTGACAGAAGATGGGGTGTATTAGAAAGGCAATTTGCTTTCTGAGTTGCACCCAGCAGTCGTGATATTGCACCAGCTCTGAGCAATAAAGAGGAGGCAGGGTCAAATCTAGAAAACATGGACCCCCCTCCTCAAATGCTCCATTGATCTTGGTACGAGAACAAGTTATTAAAGACTGTGCACATGATCACAAAAACTGAAATGGCTAATTTGAATTTTAGGATCTGAGTGTGGCAAACCATATATATGTTATCCTAATATGATTTAAAATGTCTTAAGTGTTATCTAGATAGTAGTGTGTAGAGATTGATATCTATGTTTGACATATTAAGGATAGGTAAACTATCCAAGTGGGGACTGTTGTAAAATCCAAACATATATATCTCATGATTAACTAATGTGTAGAAATACTTGGGCCTCAAAACAATAATTCATAGATTGGGTGTGTGTGTTTACATATACTGATTGCCATTGTCACCCCAGGAGGGCATTTGCACATAGTAACAGCTGGGGTAAGACTTACTTCCCTTTAGGGGGTGGGTCAGAACAAAGGGCAGGAAATTCTAGAGAAACATGTCTCCTTTTAGGAGACATCAAAGAGCCAACTGGTCTGCCAAAGACAAAAGGTCACGTAGACGACATGTTATCTCGCTGGAGTTTCCTGTCACACACACACACACACATTCACACACACATTCACACACACACACACACTCACACACACACATTTTCAAATACACACACACACATAGACACACACACTCACACACACACATTTTCAAATACACATACACACACACACACACACACATAGACACACACACACACACACATTCACACACACATTCACACACACACACACTCACACACACACATTTTCAAATACACACACACACATAGACACACACACACATAGACACACACACATAGTCACTCACATAGTCACACACACAGACACACACACACTCACACACACACACACACATTTTCAAATACACATCCACACACACACACACACAGAAGATCACTATTGAAATCCTGGTATATTGTACTTATAATCTTGAATTAAGTCATTGAAGTAAGTTAAAATATAATTAGGTTTGGTCATACTTAAATGTCTACAATTAGTTAATGTGTCTGTGCTGTTTTCATTTATGTTCAATATGATTAATAGATTGTTATGGTATTGATTTGTATTCTATTAAGCTAAATGATTAGATTTGTTAGATATTTTCTGAAAGTCAGTAGACTTAGTGATAAAGAAATATATCTGTGTTTATGTGGGCAATTGTAATTCAAATATGGATATTAGTAAATGAAAATGATGCAATGTTTAAACTTTGATTAAGGTAGATTGCTGATACAGCCTCCGTTTGCAGAAATGTGAAGAGGAGGGTTTGGCCTATAAGCCAAACCCCTATTTTCAAATACCAGCTTAGCAGGCTTGTGATTGGGGCAATAATGTGATGATGTCATCAACTCCGAGACACTGGGCTTTGGGCTATAAGAATGGGGTGTGATGGGAGGAGAGGGACTCTGAACCAACCAACCCAACAGGACAGGACCTCTCCACCATCAACACCATCTCATCCAAGGAAGCAGGCAACGAGAACAAAAGGACTTTTTGGAGGGAAAACCAACTCTTTGTTATCAAACAACAAAGGCCATCAACAACTTATCAACTATCATTCTTTATACTGTAATATTAGTCTGGTTGTTATCATTTACGGCATAGTGTTTGTGATCAACAACTATAGCAGTTTCTCATTGTAATTTGTATACACTCTTAAACTTTGATTAAACAACTGTTAAACTACCTTCCTCCTAATTCCTTCTGCCTGCTCAGTCAGTTTGAACAGAAGTGATTCCCATGAGCTTTAAAGGTATTGAATCACAACGCAGAGTACTAGCAGCAAACAGGTTCTGATCAGAGCAGAACCGAAACAGCTTGGGAATCCACTTCACCTGCAAAGAAGGTAAACATCTCCATAGGCTTAGAGTGGTGGCAGAGAGTGGTATGAGACAGGCAAACTCCGTGGCAGTTAATGTGTTAAGGCTCTGTTGAGAGTCACAGCCAACTAGTGACACTTTTTAATGACATCCTGTTCTCTCTGTCAATTATAGGATATAAAGGATTAAGGTCGGGGGTCAAGGACTACAGCCCCCTCAGCATCGACGGGGCACTGGTTGAGAGAGTCAACAGCTTTAAGTACCTCGGAGCCTACATATCCGAGGACTTGACATGGACCACACACATTGACAGTGTAGTGAAGAAGGCACGACAACGCCTCTACTTCCTCAGGCGCCTAAGGAAGTTCCAAGTCAGTCAGAAGATCCTTAAGAACTTCTACTCATGTACAATAGAGAGCATCCTGACTGGCAACATCACCTCCTGGTTTGGGAATAGCACTGCACAAGACCGAAGCAGACTACAAAGAGTGACACGTTCAGCCGAACGCACAATTGGAGGGGGGCTCCCCACCCTCCAGAACATTTACAACAAGCGGTGCAGGGGCAAGGCTAAGAGAATCATTAAAGACTCCAGTCACCTGAACAACTGCCTCTTTGAACTGCTGCGGTCAGGCAAGCGATACCGGAGTCAAGGCGAGCACAGAAAGACTCAGAAGAAGCTTCTATCCCCAGGCCATCAGGCTGCTCAACGAACAATGAACACTACACAACAACAACCATCAAACGCACATAGCACACACATCCACACTCACTTTAAACAAACACACTGTAGCACCCACTCCCCACACTTTATAGCACACACTCACTTTAAACAAACACACTGTAGCACCCACTCCCCACACTTTATATTTATTGATGAAGGATTGCACTACAACTCGTACACCTTACTGTAAATTGTACCTAAATTGTACCTCATCCCATTTCTGCTTTGCACTATATAGTATTGTTGTTGAACTCTTTAGGAGAAAAGAGAGCCAAATGTATTTTATTGACTCAAAATTACATATATTATTTATCCAAAACAAATGGTACAATTTAAATGTCCCCTAAATGATCAAATGTACTCCTTGCAACTATTTTCAAGGTAAACCAGAAATGAAATGAAATTTAAGGGTAAAAAGAGAATAATTTACATCAGGCATCTATGTGGGCAGCATGGGAGGGCTTGACTGGTTTACCATCTGGCATATATGGGGGCAGCCCAGAGGACTTGCTCATTCAGTCCATGATTCAGTCAGTCATTGAGTCAGCTCATTGTGCTAAATGAGTTAAGCTGCATCAAACCAGGAACGTGATGACCCAATGGTATGTTCACTTTTACCTTCCCTGCTTGCTTAGATGTGCATGTGCCCTGCTTGCTTTATGATACAGTATATGCTCTGCTTGCTCTGTTCATGTGCTTTGCTTGTGTTAGCATGTTAGCTCTGCTCAACATGAAATGTTTGTAGCATGTTAGCTCTGTTCATGTGCTTTGCTTGTGTTAGCATGTTAGCTCTGCTCAACATGAAATGTTTGTAGCATGTTAGCTCTGCTCAACATGAAATGTTTGTAGCATGTTAGCTCTGCTCAGCATGCTATGTTTGACATGCGGCCCCAGTGCACCCTGGGAAATGGTGTTTCTGTAGGCCTGTAATGTCTGGCATTACAACAGTTTTTGAATATATTGTTTGAACATTTTGATGCATGACATTCATGACATGGTTAAGTTTAAAGAACAATGTTGATTGGTGTAATAAATAAATAAGTAAATACTATATATATAATATAGGTTATATATGGTATGTTGTATATATATATATATATATATATATTAAAGGTTATATGTGGTATATATATATATAAATAAATAATAAATAAATGGATAAATATATAAATAAATAATAAATAAATAAATAAATAGATAAATATATATATATATATAATATAGGTTATATGGTATATATATATATATATATAATAAGAATAATACAAAATGTCAAATGTATTGGTAAATGCTGAATGAATGTTCTTAATAAATGCATTTGGTAATTGTTTATTTGAATGAACTGATAATATAGGCTAAATGTATTAATGTTAACTATAATTTATGGTATTATTATAGCCTATGTATTTATGTTGTTGAAACATTTCCTTTCATACCCTTTCAGGTTTATAACCTGCTATTGTGACTGCTATTGAGACAACCATTTGTCAACCAAATAAATGACAAACAAAGGTCAAAGAAGTCACAGAGTTATATCCATCCTTGATCACGTTGCCTGAGCCCTTCAAGTGGGGAAATTAAGAACAAACTTGACAGTTATAAACCAAGGGCAAAACTTGACAGTTATAAAACCAAAACTTGACAGTTATAAACCACGGGCCCAAGCGTCTAGAAAACTTGACAGTTATAAACCACGGGCCCAAGCGTCTAGAAAACTTGACAGTTATAAACCACGGGCCCAAGCGTCTAGAAAACTTGACAGTTATAAACCAAGGGCCCAAGCGTCCAGCTGAATCTGCCCCGAAGAGTGTTGCCCGGAAGAGGAGCGCCACGGAGGGAGGAAAAGGTCCAACAGGCCCCCTGCCAGTGTCGGAAAAAACCTTGGACAGCTCTAAGAAAGGAGGATGGATTCAGCTGTGCTGGAATCCCTAAAGGGAAAGCGCGCGGGAGCGCAGACTGCCTTCAGTAAGAGGACCAACAGGATGGCTCTTACGATTCACCTGCTCAAGGAGAGGAATCTCATTGATGAGCTAAATGGCCTTGTTGTGGACTTTGGTAGAGTCAGCGACACAGGGACTGAATACGTCGATGCTCTCGAAGAGGAGGCAGAAGAAAACGACGATCCCAAGGTGATAGAGGAAGCTGAGAGCATAAAAGCGAAAACAACAAAGTGCGCAACCCGATATGAAGAAGTGCTTACACTCACTGAAGAAGCACTATGGTCCAGATTAGCTGAAAATGACATCAAATTGGATGCCGAGAAAGCGGAAAAGAAGTGGGCTGAAGTAGAAGCGCTGGATTTGAAGGAGTTACTAGCGGAGGACTTTGATGTGCAGAGGGAGAGCTTGGGTGAGAAGATCCACAGGTTCGGGCAGAAAATGGCTGCTTGGGAAGGTCTTGTCTCCAGCACAAAGACAAAGGAGCTTAAAAAGCAAGGAGACAGGCTAAGAAACCAACAGAGTGACTGGGAGCGGAAATGGCAGCGGATGAACCTGAAGTCACGAAAGGGCTTTGCTTGGAGCAAGAATAAGGAGGAGGAAGAGGAAGAGGAGAGGGTAAATGCTGAAGTGCCAGCCAATCCATATCTGCCTGGATCCAGTAAAGATGATCAACCTCTCTCTCTCAGTGAGCCTCCCAGTGTCAAGAAGGAGGTCCTTGTGGACTCAAGAGGCCTGACTGAAGACCGAGCAAGAAAGGACGTGGTCCTCAGCAACACCACTGCCACCAACAAGGAGTTGTTTGAGTGGTTCAAGTGGGACAACATTGGAGCGGCTTGTGATCCGAAGTGCGGGAGCTGCAAGAGCAGCAAGTGTCCCCCAGAAGGCAAAGAGATGACCCTTGGAGAAGAAAGGGACCTCGAGAAAATAAAGGACTGCCTCACCTATGTGCTGGCAGACAAACACAGCAACACTCCTCTGATTGAGACGACCAAAGGAGTGGAAAATATCCTGAGAGCTGGCGGCTTCTCCCTCAAACCGTGGGTCTGGACGGGTCAAAGTGGGAGGAGTGAAGACTCCACTGACCCCAATAGAAGCCGCTCAACCTCGCCCAGAACCCTGATTCTCCCCAACCAGATGCAGGACGAGGAGAATAAGGTGGTGGGGGTTGGATACGAACCCGAAACAGACAAGCTCTGTGTTCTGACATCGATAAACTTCTCAAAGAAGCGAGGGAAGATGAGAACAGGGCTGGATCTACGGGAGGAGGAGATCAGGAGCAGCACACTTAACCCTCTCACCCGGCGCATGCTGTTAAGCCAGATCGCTGGTTTCTATGATCCCATCGGCCTTGCCTCACCTGAATCGGACTCGCCCATGAAGACCGCCAGCAAGATTCTGTTGCTGATAAAATCAAAGGACTCCAGAGGAAAGCATTCTCTGCAGCGGTCACCAGAGACCAGTCCAAACAGCTGTGAGGCCAGAGCGACGCGAAGTTGTGCGAAATTGTCGCCTGGACCAGACGAGCAGTGGAAACCTGGCTTGGTGGCAACGGCCAGGCTCCTGGAACAGCAAAGTGGGAGGCAGGCCCAATCTGCAAAAGAGAGAGCAGCAGCTTTTCAGGATTTGGCTCTTGTGGCCCTAGACGGTGTTGAGTGGAAACCTGGCTTGGTGGCAACGGCCAGGCTCCCGGAACAGCAAAGTGGGAGGCAGGCCCAATCTGCAAAAGAAAGAGCAGCAGCTTTTCAGGATTTGGCTCTCGTGGCCCAAGACTGTGTTGAGTTCTGTGACACTACTGTCACTTTCCTACTGGTCAGAGAAGCGCATGAAGAAAAGGCCAAGAATGGGACTGAATGGAAGTGGAAGTTCCACCCTGCAGATGCTCCCCATCGGAATGGGGCAGCGGAGGCTGCAGTGAAGCTTCGGACAGAGCGGAACGTCAAGGTCAGGGATCTTGTCTGGATCGCCGACCAGAACGCGCTGATAGGCCAGTTCCATCTGGGAAGAATCTTATCAGTATACCCAGACAGAAAAGGGATCGTCAGGGACGCTGATATCAAGACGTGTGCCGGCCTCATCGTCTCCCCTGCAGGTGGACAGAAGAAGAGGAGCTCTCCACTGCCCACGACCGTCATCAGGAGAGACGTAAGAAGATTGGTGGTCCTCCTTCCCGTGGAGGACCAAACTCATCTGCCCGAGCCGCCCTGATGCAGTTCCCTGCCCACACCCCTCGCCCAGTTCATCGCCCAAGCCCCTGAAACTGGTCACCATCCCTAACCCCCCCCCCTGTCGGCTGGTTGGTGGACGCCATGCGCTACCACTATACCCCACACTCCGCACATACATGAAGACTAAGAGCATTCATACCCCATGCCCCATCGATCTTGGCACCACACACATCTGCCAAGAGACGTAGCTGACTTTGTACTATGCTTGCTCGTCTACACACACTCGTCATACAAGAAGACTAAGTGCATTCATACCCCATTCCCACATCGATCTTGGCACCAGACACACCTGCCAAGAGACGTAGCTGGCTTTGGACTATGCTTGCTTGTCCATACACACTCGTAAACCAAAAAAGAAAAAGAAAAATATATATAAAGAAGACATTAAAAAAAAAAAAAAAAAAAAAAAAAAGGTGTCATTAAGAGGGGTCAATCTCTGATGTGAAGTAAGTTTCTGATCAAGCCAAGCGATCAGGAACTTAAGTGGGAGGTGTTGAACTCTTTAGGAGAAAAGAGAGCCAAATGTATTTTATTGACTCAAAATTACATATATTATTTATCCAAAACAAATGGTACAATTTAAATGTCCCCTAAATGATCAAATGTACTCCTTGCAACTATTTTCAAGGTAAACCAGAAATGAAATGAAATTTAAGGGTAAAAAGAGAATAATTTACATCAGGCATCTATGTGGGCAGCATGGGAGGGCTTGACTGGTTTACCATCTGGCATATATGGGGGCAGCCCAGAGGACTTGCTCATTCAGTCCATGATTCAGTCAGTCATTGAGTCAGCTCATTGTGCTAAATGAGTTAAGCTGCATCAAACCAGGAACGTGATGACCCAATGGTATGTTCACTTTTACCTTCCCTGCTTGCTTAGATGTGCATGTGCCCTGCTTGCTTTATGATATATGCTCTGCTTGCTCTGTTCATGTGCTTTGCTTGTGTTAGCATGTTAGCTCTGCTCAACATGAAATGTTTGTAGCATGTTAGCTCTGTTCATGTGCTTTGCTTGTGTTAGCATGTTAGCTCTGCTCAACATGAAATGTTTGTAGCATGTTAGCTCTGCTCAACATGAAATGTTTGTAGCATGTTAGCTCTGCTCAGCATGCTATGTTTGACATGCGGCCCCAGTGCACCCTGGGAAATGGTGTTTCTGTAGGCCTGTAATGTCTGGCATTACAACAGTTTTTGAATATATTGTTTGAACATTTTGATGCATGACATTCATGACATGGTTAAGTTTAAAGAACAATGTTGATTGGTGTAATAAATAAATAAGTAAATACTATATATATAATATAGGTTATATATGGTATGTTGTATATATATATATATATTAAAGGTTATATGTGGTATATATATATATAAATAAATAATAAATAAATGGATAAATATATAAATAAATAATAAATAAATAGATAAATATATATATATATATAATATAGGTTATATGGTATATATATATATATAATAAGAATAATACAAAATGTCAAATGTATTGGTAAATGCTGAATGAATGTTCTTAATAAATGCATTTGGTAATTGTTTATTTGAATGAACTGATAATATAGGCTAAATGTATTAATGTTAACTATAATTTATGGTATTATTATAGCCTATGTATTTATGTTGTTGAAACATTTCCTTTCATACCCTTTCAGGTTTATAACCTGCTATTGTGACTGCTATTGAGACAACCATTTGTCAACCAAATAAATGACAAACAAAGGTCAAAGAAGTCACAGAGTTATATCCATCCTTGATCACGTTGCCTGAGCCCTTCAAGTGGGGAAATTAAGAACAAACTTGACAATTGTACATTAGTACACTGCATAGTATTGTATATTATATGGTAACTCAGTTACGTCTACTCTGCATCGAACATTGTACATATGTCTATACTGAACACTGTGACCTCATTTTCTACTTCTAATTTACATGCTATACTATGTTATTTGATACTATCTTGTCTAGCACAGTCTCTGGAGCGTAACAGTAAGAAGCATTTTGTATGAAAGTATTCTGTACTTCTGTATGACAACTATTAAAGAAACTTGAAACTTGAAACTTTATTATATATATCTGTTTTAAATGCAATATCTACAATATCTTGTGTAGTCCTGGAGAATTGAAGGGGCCTCTTCGCCTCCTCGCTTACAGTTCTGTGAATGCCAGGAATGTGACCTTGGGAGGCGACTCCGAGCAGAGGAGCAGAGAGGCAGAGGGAGAATGATGATGATGTGATGTGCAGAACATATCCACCAATGTATATTGAGCATTTAACATGTATATATAGAGGATTAAATATGAGTACTGTATTGTACAGGTATATATATATATAGGTACATATCTGTGTATATATATATATAAGCGTATAGGCTATTCATGCTAGAAGGACCATGTATTGTATATTACACAGGGCAATTGCTTCCATTTCAATACTGCTGGACGCCCTTAGGAATGTGTCTACGACCTTGGGGGCCTCTGCTAGCCTGCTAGAAACAGATAAGAGACCTAAGGGATTTTCCACAATATCGTACTCTGTTCCAGTAAAACTGTTACAATTACTTTTTAAGTTACAACCCAGTGGAGTAGACGGGAGCCAATGGCAAAGATACAACTAGAAGGGGGAGGAGAGTTCATCTTTATGTGTTATGCGTTTATTGGCTGGTAGAATGATATCATTATGACATCACTGTATTTAGACCAACAGCAAAGAGGTCTTGAGCCCGTATATAAGGACCAACTCGCTGGATCCCAGTCAGATTTTCAGTTCTTTTAAGCCAGGAAATGTCGAGCGGTGTATGGGGCATGGCCTGGCAACTTTTGAGTATACCTCCCTAGGAAGTATACTCTTTAGATTTTGGAGATTTTTGGAACTTCTTGACTTTTTATGATAAATTGTGCTTTTCTTTTTTGTAACTCTTAGCTTTTAATTAAAAACTTTATGAAACTAAATCTCTTTTCTTCGTGTTACTTTTGCTAAAGAAAAACTGGTAAGATATAATATCATTTATACTTTTTAGCACCCATTCAACATCATGCAGTGTAAATTGCGACTTTAAACACGGCAGATGCGCTGCATGAATCCATTTAATTTATGATGTATAGATCTTAGGTGTAATGGGTACAGATGTCAGTCTTCTCTCTAAAAAATAGCAAAAGACGTAAATAAGAATCTGTAAGCTATTTGTATTCAATGCAAAAAAGAAAAAGATTATCTCACTCATTTGAGCTCCGACGATGAACTCTCACCGGCGCAGTTTAACGAATGAGGGAGGGATAATCACTTGATTGATGACAAACCTATTGGTAGATTTACTAAGGACAGACTTGTCAAATAAATCTTCCTTGTTATGAATAAAAATATAGATCTCGCAACCCCTACCACCTGACCTACATCAGTGCCGGGGGAGGTCGAGACGAGCATACGCTATAGCAGGTCACTTGATAACAACTATTTTTTTAGATTCACTGGGGTTTTGAGTGTCAAGGCATCGCAGGACGCTGCTTGATGTCAAGATGAGCGGACCACTGAGTGATGGGCTTATCAAACTGACCTGATATAGTGGGGCTTAATACATGGCGTCCCTGGTGTGGGCTTTTATACTAGTTGAATAGGTAATAACAGCCAAGAGCATATGAACGTAATGTTTACTTAAAGTCAAAACCTAAGTAGAAAACACTACTTGTGACTAACAGGCCTAGGGAGCCTTAAAGTCAAAGGCCTAGGGAGCCTTAAAGTTAAAGGCCTAGGGAGCCTTAAAGTCAAAGGCCTAGGGAGCCTTGAAGTCACTTGAACTAAAGGGTAACGTAATGTTTACTTAAAGTCAAAACCTAAGTAGAAAACACTACTTGCGACTAACAGGCCTAGGGAGCCTTAAAGTCAAAGGCCTAGGGAGCCTTGAAGTCACTTGAACTAAAGGGTAACGTAATGTTTACTTAAAGTCAAAACCTAAGTAGAAAACACTACTTGCGACTAACAGGCCTAGGGAGCCATAAAGTCAAAGGCCTAGGGAGCCTTAAAGTTAAAGGCCTAGGGAGCCTTAAAGTCAAAGGCCTAGGGAGCCTTAAAGTCACTTAAACTTGAAGTAACATAATGCTTACTTAGAGTTTAGCAGGCCTAGGGAGCCTTAAAAGGCAGAAATTAAGTAGAAAACTCTATGAGTCTACAGATGCTAACAGCCGGCTAACCAAGCTAGTGCTAACGGATGCTAACAGCCGGCTATCAACAGTGCTAACTGGAGGCTACCTAGCCGGAGTCTACAGGAGCGCCGGCTAACGAGCCAGTGCTAACTGGAGGCTACCTAGCCGGAGTCTACAGGAGCGCTGGCTAACGAGCCAGTGCTAACTGGAGGCTACCTAGCCGGAGTCTACAGGAGCGCCGGCTAACGAGCCAGTGCTAACTGGAGGCTACCTAGCCGGAGTCTACAGGAGCGCCGGCTAACTAGCCAAGAGCTAACTAGCTCACAACAGGCTAACAAGCCAGAGCTAACTAGCTCACAACAGGCTAACGAGCCAGTGCTAACAGGAAGTTAACTGGCCCTAGCCAGACAAGAGCTAACTAGCTCACAACAGGCTAACAAGCCAGAGCTAACTAGCTCACAACAGGCTAACGAGCCAGTGCTAACAGGAAGTGAACTGGTCCTAGCCAGACAAGAGCTAACTAGCTCACAACAGGCTAACAAGCCAGAGCTAACTAGCTCACAACAGGCTAACGAGCCAGTGCTAACAGGAAGTGAACTGGCCCTAGCCAGACAAGAGCTAACAGCCGGCTACCAAGCCAGAGCTAACTGGAAGTGAACTGGCCCTAGCTAGCCGGAGCTAACAGCAGACACTAGCTCAGAAGAAGCTGGCGCAGAAGATGCTAACTCATAAGAAGCTGGCGCAGAAGATGTTAGAACAGCAGATGCTAGTGCAACAGACACTAGCTCAGGAAAAGCTGGTGCAGCAGATGCTAGCTCAGGAGAAGCTGGCACAGGTAGCTCAGAAGAAGCTGGCGCAGCAGATTCTAGCTCATGAGAAGCTGGCGCAGCAGATGCTAGCACAAGAGACGCTTGTTCGCAAGTTGAGAGATCTCACAGGGCTGGAGATCCCCGAAAGGGCCTCAATGGCCCAAATGATGGAAATCGAAAACAGGGGAAAACATGGTGGAGAAACTAATCCCACAGGTGCGAGACGGGAGCCTGTCTCTCACTGTTGCAGCAGAATCAGTCATACGTGGAGCACCTATGCAAGGATCAGGCTTACTGCTTGAAAAGCTATTCATATAGGTGTCCCAGGGGGTAACCTACTGGCAGCCAAATGCGCAGCATGGTCACGAGACCGGTTACATACCGAATGTATACTGTATGACCAAGTCAAAAAGCTTTCTCACAACAAACACAACAAGGGGGAAAGGAAAGAGGAGAACCCACGAGATGAGAAGGCTCAACTTCGGCCTCCCAAAGCCCAGAAACAGCCACTGACTAAAGCTAAACCTACCTACTCAAAAAACTACAAAAGGGGGGGCTCCCAGGAGCACCCCCCGAAAACAACCCAGGAAAGAGCGGGGAAAACAGAGTCTTCCGACATGAAATACCTCTCTGCAGACGATTGGGGGGCACTAACCCCAGAACAACAAGCAGAGAGGAGAGCAAAAAGGGAGGAATCCAAAGCCCGGAAGGAGAAACAATAGTATCCTTACCTCCTGGGGCCGTGACACATGACACTCGAGCCTGGGACGAAGGCCGGGTGACAGGGGGTCTGTTAACCCTCAATATAGATCCCCAGGAGAGGCCCCTGCTGACCGCTATTGACACTGGGGCGGAAATCTCCCTGCATATAAATACACCCATTACCGGATCTATAGAAGTGGAATTGGGTAATGGGACCATCGCCCCGGAGTACGGGGAGCAACCCATACCAATGCACAATGGGCCTAGTCCAAATGACAAACTAGGACCAGTCACCCCGATATCAGAATATTGGGCACCACCAAACCCACCATACAATAACCTGCCAGTCATGGTCAGACAACCAACGCCTATGGGCAGGGACTATATATATGAGCACATGGCCTGTCTAAACAAAGGAGCATATGCGGTGCCCCGTCCAAATGACAAGCCCGGAGACAGGGCTGCTCGAAATGAGAGCATGACCTGCTTGACAATAGATATAGACCAGGACTGGGAGCAATCAGATTCTGACAATGAATCCGGGGACAAGGAGACTCCAAACATAGAGGAGATATCACCAAGCCTGGCGAATCGACCCAAAAAATCAGCCAAGACTATGGCAGTTAAATATATAATGAGAGTGACTCTGGTAGCACTCGCCATCGCACTGACCCTGGGATTTATAAGGGCAATTGATTACCCCAGGACTCGTACCGAATGGGAGTTTGAAAAACCAAGAACTCAACCAGGAAACCCAAAGCAGATACAGCACCTATGGGTCTGTTCCATATGGTTACAAAACTTTGTACCAAAAGGAAACCACACGTTTGTGGTTAACCCGGCCAACCGAGCCCTACGTAATGGAGGAGGAATCGCAAAAACCATACAGGATATGGCAGGACCCGGCTACGCCGACTGGTGTGCAAGAGAAGTGGTCGGACAACCTCATAACCTTCTTAAGGACGGCACGGTGCTGGTAGGAGTCCCCTACCTAGTTAAAAATAAGGGTTACGCGGGGATACTGACAATTACCATGCAGGACGTGCTGCCAGGAACAGACATCGAAAGCCAAACCCGAGTACTCCCGAGTACTCCTGGCATACTACAGGAACAAGCCCAGGACGCAGGCATAACAAGTCTAGTTATGACCTTGTTTGGAATAGGGATTTGGCATTATGATGCCAACACAAGCATATGGTGCTTCTTGGAAGCCTACCAAGAAATACCAGCTGCATCAATGGCAGTGGTCTTGCTGATCCCGGATAAATACCAAGCAAACACAGTGCGCAGAGCTCAAATGGATGCCCTCAGGGGACAACTCCTGACCACACCGATGGCTACATCAACCCCAGGGTGAGATTACTCCCTGCGGTGCATAAGCCCAGGACCACGTGTTCACGAGGAAGTGAGGCAAGCGAGAGCAACCTATACATCTCCCCGTGGTGAACACTCAGGGGTGAGAGTGACATCTACAAACTCTCACATACAAACACCAGACATAACAGTCACTAACTACCCAGTCTGGACCGACAACTCTGACGCACCATGGTCAATTCTCACCTTCACTGGACCGACATTGACGAACTATGGTAGATGGGAAATAAGCATGGTAACGGCAGGAGGCTCTTACTGCCGGAACCTGAGGAAACAGGTAATGGAAATAAGGACCAAAGAGCCCCTGAAACCAGGCAAGGCAGTAATCACTGAGTGTGATTATGATGTGTTTCACGCGGAGAAAATTGTCCATGTGACACTAAGCCAATACCGATACAATAAGGTACAGTCCTCACAAAAGAACTGGGACAAACTGGTGTCCTGTATGAAGGAACTACTGCAAAAAAGAGAAATCTATGCTGGCCATGGTACCAAGGACATGCCCTACCGACTAGCCATAAACCTGATGTGGGGCAGGTCTCGAGGATATGGCCAAAGAGTCATATGGTTGGGGGAAGCAGTAATCAGCGCGATCTCAAGCATAAGGAGTGCAGAGCACACAGAGATCTGTCTCATGGTGGAACCTAAGGACCATGAGGCCATAACCATGGCCTTGGATAAAGCAGGGGAGGGTGAGGAAGACGAGGACGATGAGCCTGCATCAGTACCTCTCACTCCCCCTCCGAACCCTAAGGGGTCGGCAACCGTCCCCAGGAAGGAAAAGTCCAATTCCCAGAACTCCTCCCGAACAACGGAGAGAGGGAGATCATCCACACCAAGGAGACCGACAGTACAGTTCGAACCTGAAAGGGTAGAACCTGCCAGGTCCCAGGCCAGGAGTATTCTTAGACGACTAGGATGTCCCCCGGAGTCAGGGGACGACCCAGCAAGTAGCGAACCGGAGTATACTGATCCGGATCAGGACTCAGAAATAGAGGAAGACCGGGATCGGTCAAGCTCCAGAGCATCCTCAAGGTCTTCATCCCGGTCAAGATCTAGGGAGAGAGGTCGGTACCTGAGGGGCGAACCTCCTAGACCTCGGAACAAGAGAACTAAACCGGTCAAACTGAGACCTATAGGCACGGGGCCTCCCCTGAAAGGCACATGGGGAAAGGCTCGGGCCTTAGCCCGGTCACCCGAGGCAGAGAAAGTGTTGTCTCACCCTGGGATAACAGAACCATACAAGCATGCATATTTACATGCTGGCTATGACGTACTACGTGAACAGGTGTACAAACAAGACAGGGCCATGGCCGAAATAGCCAGGAGAGAAAGGAACTGGTCGAACGAGGCTCCGTCCATAAGCTCAATCCAAACCCTGAGACACACCACAGATGAACCCAGACCGGAAGTGAGTCCTCACTCCATACTAGCCCAATCTCCCGGAGACATTTACCGACCGAGAGGAAAGAGTTCACATACAGGCAGGAGTCTGCATGACAGCACCCTATATGGAGAAGGCAACAAAGCACAAGAATTGTTAAGCAAAACCCAAGTGCTCAAGAAACTGGCCCCAGAAATGCTTCAAGGGGAGACCCAGGCTGCTTATATCCATAGGATTGCTCAGATTTTCAATGGGTCACCTCTCTATGATGACCCGGATGCAGCTCGCATTTTGAGACACCTCAAACTACGCGAGAGATCCAAGAGGTCAGAGGGGGTGACCATAAGAACTATGACATTGTGTTCTTCAGACGACAACAACTGGGTGCATTGGCCGGGAACAACAGATGCAAGTCTTCCCGCCGGATACCAAGCAACGACGTGGCCCCTATCCTGTCGGGCCGCCCAGCCAGGGAACAACAGATGCAAGTCTTCCCGCCGGCTACCAGGGTACCAGGGAACCAAGATGGCCGAGGGGGTGTTGAGAGTCACAGCCATCGTGACCCCGCAATTGCCATCTCGTCCCCCCGTACAGACGCTATTAGGACAGTGGAAAATGACCGAACAAGATGACAGAGGGGGTGTTGAGAGTCACAGCCAACTAGTGACACTTTTTAATGACATCCTGTTCTCTCTGTCAATTATAGGATATAAAGGATTAAGCATATGTTTATTATATATATCTGTTTTAAATGCAATATCTACAATATCTTGTGTAGTCCTGGAGAATGGAAAGGGCCTCTTCGCCTCCTCGCTTACAGTTCTGTGAATGCCAGGAATGTGACCTTGGGAGGCGACTCCGAGCAGAGGAGCAGAGAGGCAGAGGGAGAATGATGATGATGTGATGTGCAGAACATATCCACCAATGTATATTGAGCATTTAACATGTATATATAGAGGATTAAATATGAGTACTGTATTGTACAGGTATATATATATATATAGGTACATATCTGTATATATATATATATATATATATATAAGCGTATATGCTATTCATGCTAGAAGGACCATGTATTGTATATTACACAGGGCAATTGCTTCCATTTCAATACTGCTGGACGCCCTTAGGAATGTGTCTACGACCTTGGGGGCCTCTGCTAGCCTGCTAGAAACAGATAAGAGACCTAAGGGATTTTCCACAATATCGTACTCTGTTCCAGTAAAACTGTTACAATTACTTTTTAAGTTACAACCCAGTGGAGTAGACAGGAGCCAATGCAAAGATACAACTAGAAGGGGAGGAGAGTTCATCTTTATGTGTTATGCGTTTATTGGCTGGTAGAATGACATCATTATGACATCACTGTATTTAGACCAATAGCAAAGAGGTCTTGAGCCCGTATATAAGGACTAACTCGCTGGATCCCAGTCAGATTTTCAGTTATTTTAAGCCAGGAAATGTCGAGCGGTGTATGGGGCATGGCCTGGCAACTTTTGAGTATACCTCCCTAGGAAGTATACTCTTTAGATTTTGGAGATTTTTGGAACTTCTTGACTTTTTATGATAAATTGTGCTTTTCTTTTTTGTAACTCTTGTAGCTTTTAATTAAAAACTTTATGAAACTAAATCTCTTTTCTTCGTGTTACTTTTGCTAAAGAAAAACTGGTAAGATATAATATCATTTATACTTTTTAGCACCCATTCAACATCATGCAGTGTAAATTGCGACTTTAAACACGGCAGATGCGCTGCATGAATCCATTTCATTTATGATGTATAGATCTTAGGTGTAATGGGTACAGATGTCAGTCTTCTCTCTAAAAAATAGCAAAAGACGTAAATAAGAATCTGTAAGCTATTTGTATTCAATGCAAAAAAGAAAAAGATTATCTCACTCATTTGAGCTCCGACGATGAACTCTCACCGGTGCAGTTTGACAAATGAGGGAGGGATAATCACTTGATTGATGACAAACCTATTGGTAGATTTACTAAGGACAGACTTGTCAAATAAATCTTCCTTGTTATGAATAAAATATAGATCTCGCAACCCCTACCACCTGACCTACATCAGTGCCGGGGGAGGTCGAGACGAGCATACGCTATAGCAGGTCACTTGATAACAACTCTTTTTTGAGATTCACTGGGGTTTTGAGTGTCAAGGCATCGCAGGACGCTGCTTGATGTCAAGATGAGCGGACCACTGAGTGATGGGCTTATCAAACTGACCTGATATAGTGGGGCTTAATACAGGCTCCCACATAGTCGGGCGGAACGTACACAGAACGGACTCCACAGAGGTCCGCACATACTCAAAGTGCGAAGCAACATTTTTCTAACCACGTGGACGTCCGCGTCGCTCACTTGGTGTCACACAAAAGGCTGCTGGTTGACATCAACCTGCATTATGTTGTGACACCGATCTGCATTTTACTCTGAACACTCACTCTGTGCCAAGTGAGAGTAGTTCAGGATCATGGTTCTATGGGTATGATTGGTCCGGTAAGACTTTGGAAGGTAGATGACGCTAAATGTAGTTTTACTATCGCTAATCGTTATCCATTCCAATTCATATACATTTGGACCATGTCTTTTTTTCATCATCTGAAGAAACTTGAGAAGTTTGAATGGCTTTTCTAAATGAAGTGTGTAAAACTGCCAAACAGTGTGTAAATCTGTGAAACAGAGTTAACCTAGACTCTTTATTTTGGGCATCGGTGGACGATGCCATGACAGGACGTGTAAATAGCGTGCAAGGATTGTGGGACATGTAGTAAACTGGCACAAGAAATGTAGGAAATTGGTACGCAGTGGTACGCTCGACTATGAAACCTCAAACGACTGCGGACATGCTGTGTGGAGTCCAGTCCGCTCACAGGACGCCCGACTCTGTGGGAGCCTTTACTGGTAGTTTGATGGTAGTTTGGGGGTCATTGGTCAGCCGAGCTGTCACTCGATCAGCACTCCGCCATCTCGGGCTGGCACTGACGCTATTGGCCGCTTAAGCCACGGGGTGACAGAGGCTGGAGTGCGGAGGCTGACCTGGGGGTGAGGGTATAAGAGGGTGTGGCATCCAGCGTGCTCTCTCTCTGGTTAGTTAAAAGCAGTATGGGAAGTTCAAAGGCAGTTGTTGGGTATGATGAGAGGTGATGCACCCAGGTTGTATGCTGTAACCCAGAGACTGTAATAAAGTACAAAGTGAGAACTAACCCCCCTGAGTCGGTGAGTCGTCAATAACGGAGAACGTTACACTATTGTCGTTTATATACAGTACCTATGCATTAACACATTCCCTGCCACGCACTTTGATCATCTTATACCATTCTCTGCCAGCACTGTAAGTCTATGGAGATGTTCACCTTCTTTGCAGGGCTATAACTTTTTAAATTATATTGCTAAATTGACATTACTATGGCCCATTCAACATCGATTATCTATCGTTCAGGATGTAGGAACGTTTTACTTTTTCATTCATACGAAAATACCGTCTACAATATAAATATGTTTTTATCGTTTTCTGCAGTAATTCCTAGAACGTGAGATATAGGCATAAACGCATATATAGATTATCAAATGCCGTTTGTTGCCGATCCACGCTATATTAAAAATTTCAACTGTACATGATCCTAAACGTTATGACTGATCATGCACGGATGAACGGAGGGGGGGGTCGTTTATAATAACAAACAGGCTGAAAGTAACGTCAACGTCCTCTTACCGTTGGGCGATGAGACTGGAGCAAAAAGATCCCAGTTATTTGATCGGGATCGAGTCGATCCATTTCCGGTTTGTATAATAATAATACACGCCCAAATCATGTCGATTATTGAGTTATGGCAGCGATCGCTACACATGGACGTGTGTATACAGTCCCGCAACGATATGCGAGTGGCCGGACGCATTTCGGAGACGCACCGAGATCCAACCGTCCATTTCTGGTTTGGCAACTCGCCAATCATCCACCAGGGGGCAGTATTGAAGCGTTGCAGAGTTGTGCCGGCTCACACTGCATCAGACCAGGCTCCGTGAGGGAAATATGAATAACATGGCGAATTTTTTTTATATGATCTCAATAATGTCGTACGCCGTGGATTGGCAGAATTCGCATGAACTTGAAACCCGTCATACGACGTTTATGGCGCAGGATGTGTTAAGAAATGCACTCAGTTACATCAATATTGTGCTGTCACAGCACAATCAAAAAACTGGGATTGGGGTTAATTCATATTTATTAAATAATTATTAGTAACTTATACATAATAAAAAATACTATGTGCCGTATGCAATCGAATTGGGCTGAATTCAACTAATTTGAACAATTTATGAATAGCATTTTACACATTTTTTGTTGAATACAATTTGCTGTGATACATTGAGTCGAATTTAATTATATTTTATCAGCAATGTCAGATATGCAGAAAATTTATAGATTTGACTCATTAGGAGGTCTTTGGTTTTAATCACCTGGCACTTTTGCCCAACTAATGGGACTTTATTTTGACACCACGTGGATGATGCTGCCAATCACATGCAAGGATCATGCCATTATATATCCAAAGACAGCGAGTGTGGTACATGCAGGGGCCAGGTGGTACATGCACACGGACCCAGGTGAGTAATAATTACGAGTACATTTCATCTGTTTCCTGTTCTCAAGTTAATGCAGTACCACTATGTTTTTATTCATGTAACATTCTGCTAAAAGTAGTCTATTAAGTTTTACATTTCAGGAGAATTTTTTTTCGACTGTTGTAGGAGAGTGCATGCAATTCCGACTCCCCCTTCACTATCTTGGTTCGCTAATGCACTATAGCTAGCAAGCGAGCTACCACGTGTCTACATGGCTTGCATGCTTCCTAGCTAGCCTATACTAGCCAACCAGTTCTTGCTAAAAAGACGCCATGTAACTCGAGAACCGAGGCACGGAATTGGTAGAGTGAGGTTGCATTAGAACGGCAAAAAATGTATCTTTCGAATAGTATTATATGATGGGTGAAAAATGCAACCCGAGCCTCTAGACGCTCGCAAAGTGCCGTGACTTGTGTGTGTGTTCAGCGCACGGGCCCGACGCGGTACCCCACCTGTTAAGATTAAAACAAGCGAGCCACCACGTGGCAACAGCCAAGCACCTGCTGTCTACATGGCTTGCATGCTAGCTAGCTAGCCTATATTAGCCAACCAGTTCTTGCTAACTAGCTATCGTGCTAGCTAAGCTGTAACGTTATCAGCCACAACACAGTGTAATTTTCCTTTAAAAAAAAATTGTGAACATGCAAATATTTCTTGTAGAAGTGGCACAGACTTCCATTTACTTGGGTATGTAAATTAATTTCTTTTCCCATTATCTTAGGCTTGGACTATGAGATGGAACTGTAAGATCTGCAAATCGTTGTCTAAGGAGGAATCTACTGAAGCATTACAGACTACAACACGCAACATTCTGTAGTGCACAACCCCAGCCATGTCTACATGACGGTTGTCCTTGCACATTCAAAATACAGGGTGCCCTTCGCACACATTTATCCAGATACCATGCAGCAGGAGAAAGTTCAAGGCCAGGAATTATCACTACTTTTAAGTGTTTAATTTGCAGTCGCCATTGTCCTACCATGAAGGACTACTTTCAGCATATTGGAAGGCATCTGAAGAGCCACAAAACTGTCTTTCCCCCACCCCAACACTTGACCTTGCCCCCCCCACCCTTGACCTTGCCTCAACCCCTCACCCCAACACTTGACCTTGCCTCCCCCCCACCCCAACACTTGACATTGTCTCACATTTGAAGACAGCCTTGTACAATTCAGCCCGAGGAAGAGTTTCTGGAAGACTTCAAATGTGTACTCAATGAGTTAATCAGAGATTTTGCCTATAAGGGCTTGGACAAAGCCAACAGTCCTTAACAATCCCACAAGCCCTAATACGGTTGTTGCCGCTCATTGTTGGTTCGCGGGTACCTCAGGGTGATTCTGCATGGCAAGTTCTTCTGACTTTAAAAGACATAGTTGAATTGGTGTTCACACAGATTATTCAGATAGCCATTTTGGACAACTGTGTACATTTCATTGTGAAGTTACTTGCTGCATGGTATGAAGAGCATCTGACATATTTTCAACTGGTGGACACTGGAAAAATGACACTCTTGGAGCAGCAGAAACTCTGTGATGTGTACCCCTTGGCTGCGTACAGTGTTGGAGGAAAACGCTTTGTTACACTGAAACGTCACATTTGCTGTGCATTTTAGGTAATTGGAATACATTATGTTAACACACTTTTTTGCAATTTCACGACTATCATAATGATAACATCTATAAAATACTTATGATGCTATTGTACTTTTGTCTATTTACATTCTTAACAGGCTGGGAAAGATGGAGGAGAAGCTCTGAGTAGTGATGGATGATTGGATCGAGAAGTTGGTCCTTCCATTGGGAATCAGTGCATTGCACTGGAACACCAAAGCCTCTGAGCTTGGTGCGATAATTTGCCATCTTGTATTTGATGCTTTGTTGCCAGCCATAGTAACCCAAGAAGGGGTTCCTTGAGACAAGGATATTTCGTGACAAGCGCTTCAGCAACATCACTTATCTGTGCACTTGATGGATAGGCTGTGTATGTATATGGTTTCAGACAACTTTTCAAGTATGTCTGCCTTGACCTTTGAGGTAGTTAGAAGCGTTCCATTATTTTTGTAGTCTTCAGTGGCTTTTTCAAGACACATCTGAGTTTCGAATGCAAACTGTGGAATGGAGAACTGCTTTGGCCATGGCTGACTTCGTTCTGTGGTACTTCGCTTAGGCAGAATAATGGTGTTGTGGGAGGTATACGATCCAGCAGACTCTGCATTTGCTGCAGTACAGTCTGAACAACATGCAGACTCAGAGTCACAGTCAGTTGAATGTTGACCAGAGGAACTGCACAAACTTAAATCTAATTCAGAAAGGTTAAGAACAATCGGGGCGCTGTGAACAAGCTTTATGGTGTCTTTGTGTTTGATTTGGTCACTTTTCTTAAGAGTAAAGTACTCGTCAAATTCAAAGTCCAGATACTGAAGTTGAGAAGAATAGAAAAGGTCTCCTTTACAATGGCTTTCAGCTCCTCCACAGTGGGTTACTATGGCTGGCAACAAAGCATCAAATACAAGATGGCAAATTATTGCACCAAGCTCAGAGGCTTTGGTGTTCCTGAGGTGATGTGCAATGCACTGAAACGCAAGAGCCCTGCTGACCAGAAGTCGTCTGCAAAGAATGTAAAAAAGCCCTGAAAAGCTGAGGTAAACTACCTCCCCCCTTATCCGGCAGGAGAGGATGAAGAAAGTCAAGAACAACTGAGGATTCAGTTACTCACTGAAGTAACAAAAAGGGACAACGGCAAAGTGATAAAAGAAGAAATGGCCAAAACCTTTGCACACAGAAGAAATGAAATCATCAACCAGTCACCCAGCGTAGAAGAAATCAAAGCCAGATGGCCCGCTCTATTTGAGACATCTCATGTGAGTTACAAGTGCATGCTGATTAGATATATATTCCTAGTCCATTGTGAAGGACTGCACTGGTGGTTTTGCATATTTAGCTCTTAAATTCAAAATGTGTACTGTCAACTATTTTCTAAATCATATCCGGATCAAGTTTCAGAATCATTGTGTTTTTATTTATTTCATGGTTATAGTTTTTAGAAAAAAACAACTGTGTAACTATCTAATAATAGAAGCCTTTTAGATATCTCTATTGGGGCACATAGAAGCCTATTAGATCTCCCTATTGGAGCACATAGAAGCCTATTAGATATCCCTATTGGAGCACATAGAAGCCTATTAGATATCCCTATTGGTACACATAGAAGCCTATTAGATCTCCCTATTGGTACACATAGAAGCCTATTAGATCTCCCTATTGGAGCACATAGAAGCCTATTAGATATCCCTATTGGAGCACATAGAAGCCTATTAGATCTTCCTATTGGGGCACATAGAAGCCTATTAGATCGCCCTATTGGAGAGAAAAACATTTCTGTCCTACATCTCTACTTCTACTATCTCTCTTTGTCCATTGACTCCCAACTACTATTCTGAATCTAGAACTGTTTGGTAAAAGTAATGGATTAGGAGCTGTTCTCGCTCTAATACTTTCTGTCTGGAACTCAGATAATTGGTATCAGCAATGAAAAGTGTTATTGTTGCACCCCTAGTACAACATTTATGGAATAGAATAGAATAGAATAGAATAGAATAGATCTGTATTGTCATTGTTACAGTTGTTACAACGAAATTTAAAATGCAGCCCTAGGTGCTAGTAAAAATATAAAAACACAGTCCTAAACACAGTATTAAATATAAAAACAGGATTAAGGTATAAATAACATTAACAAAGAATACAAACTTCTTGTGAGGTAAGTTGTAAGTCAGGGTTAGAGAGAAAGAGATGTCAGACACAGGATGTTACTCGTAGATCTTTCCAAAATAATTCTGTTGCTATTCTGTTGTCAGGGGAACAGCTTTGGCCCAGAGTGTGTTTTCCTTTCAGCTATTGTATTAGCAAACACTGCAACGAGAAATAAACTTGGGCCAATTTAGACGGTTTATGTTATCGAAAAAGTTACCTTTTTCTCGTTACCTTTCACTACCACACTACAGAAGGTTAACCCTTTCACTACCACACTACAGACGGTTAAGCGAAAGGGTTAACCGTCTGTAGTGTCGCAGTGAAAGGGTTAACCATTTGGTAGTGTGGTAGTGAAAGGGTGAAAACAGCTGTAGGGTGTTCATTTTAGGACATCCTCACCCCAGTGTTGTATGTGTACAACTGGCCATATGTAATCAGTTGACATATGTCTGCCTCGAGCCAACTATACGCTGTGTGTTTGGCAGTCCCAGTTGACGAAACTATGGGAGCCTTTCCTTTCACACAAACCCGCTGTCAGCCGGAACACAGAAAATATCAAGCTGGAAGCGGAAACCAAGACAAGAACTCATTACTTAAACAAATACTCTGCTCTCTCTCCTCTTTTCTCTTTATCTCTCTCTCTCTAATCCCTCTTCCCTCCTACTACTCTGTCATGCATGAACAGTGGTGGGACCCTCATTCTCATCGAGTGCGTTGTTTACGTTTTAGCGGAGATAAATGTTCAGCGAAAGCAAGTTCTGCTCCCCTGTCTCCCGAGGCCTGCGCTTGAAAGTGTTCTCACGCAAACCTCATTTAGTGGTAACCTGATAGAAAAGAAAAAACTACAAAGGGCTTTGGACTCGTGGATCTATGGGGAGATGGAGTGATGAAGAGGAAGAAGATAAGGAACGCAACAAAGATACGAGCTGTAGCTTTTGCTTGCCGGTGGTCTCGGTGGAAGAAAATTTCATATGTGAAAACATTTCCAACATTGACACGCGTTTGTTTTGTAAACGATTCCACTTACGTGATTTCACATACTTTTTCATAGTATCACAGTTCAAGACTTTAATCACCATACCCTCACATGAATTACATGATAATATGCAAAAGCAACGTTGGATAACATGTGGTAAGATGATTTTTCCATGAGGGTGAGCTTCATTAAAAATACCTGGATCCATCCTCTAGATTTTGGCAAAATTTGCTGTTTAGCCTATATGTGGAAGGGATAATACTTCTAATATTTAATCTTGAAATACCTGGATCAATCCTGTGTTTAGGACTAGAAAGGATAGTGTTTATAATATTTAGCTTTCTTGTTCTCACAAAGACAACATGGGCACCTGCCATGCACGTCAGGGCCTGGAATTAGTGTCATGTGTCGAGGAGATCGACTTGGACTAGATTATTAGATTCCCAACACAGTAACACAGCAGGACAACAGGTGATGGTGTAACAGAGGTAAAATCATTATTTGGAAAATGTAGGCTACACAGGTATGAAAAACACAGCGGGAATGGAGACAGGAAAACTCTGGTGATGGGAAACCCCACATGGCCGCAGCAGCCAGTAAGATGGTTCGGCCTATGCTGAGCAGAGGGCACTGAGACGCCAAACTGGCCACAAATTAACAAAATGTCCACACACAATAAGCCCAATGGCCACACAAGTAGAACATTTAGAAAACCAACCAACCTACCGACAGTACTGTACCTACCAACTAACCTACACAGTAAATTTAGCTGAGTAAATTTTACTCAAACTGAGTACATTTTACTCAAACTGAGTAAAATTGTACTCACTTGGGCTCAAATGCTAAATTTACTGTGTACCAACCAACCAATCAACCTACCGACCGACTGACCGACCAACCAACCAACCAACCTTGGGATCGAACCACCCAACCAACCATCCTACCTACCGACCTACCAACCAACCAACCAACCAACCAACCAACCAACCTACCGACCGACTGACCGACCAACCAACCAACCTTGGGATCGAACCACCCAACCAACCATCCTACCTACCGACCTACCAACCAACCAACCAACCAACCAACCAACCAACCTACTGACCTACCAACACACCAACCAACATTGCGCCCGACCAACCACCCAACCAACCATCCTACCTACCTACCAACCCAACCAACCAAGACGTTAAAGAGCTGCTCCTTCCGAGGCTGCTGATAAACGTGGCTTGTGAAATCCAGAATCCCCCAACGCCTGTGTCCTGCTGACTAAAACATTAATTTCATGTCCCGATATTTCTCTGCTTACTCCTCGAGCACAGATGAATGAAACAACAGTTTGGAAATTAAGCTTATGCTAGTTTACTTTCCCCCATCGCCCCCCCCCCCCACCCCCCCTCTCTCTCTGTGTCCATGCTGCCGAATGCCTCTACACAACATCACAGAGAATTGATTAAGAAAGCACCATCTTGCTGATGATTAATACTTAATGGGTTTGGTTGCCCAGGGGAACAACCACATGTGAATGCTGGCTGATAAACAGAGAGCTGGGCTAAGGCTGGAAAATGGGCTGTATAGATAAATATACATTACTGAAGAGATTCACACGTGTGGGTTGTGATGTTATAACTGAATGTTTTCCCAAATACTGACTAAACTATCTGAGGTCGTATAAAGTACACCCTGTATCTGAGGTCAGTAAAATCCTCTTTAAGGGGATAGTTAGCCACAAACCAATGCTAAGTCAATGGGGTCAAGCTCCCGAGTGTACAAGCTGACTGAAGCTTCATGAAATATACTTTGCGTTCCCTGTGGAGAGTACACAGAGAGTACACAGTGAGCCTCAGTCAGTTTGTGTACCGACTGACTCTGCATTTGTTTGTGGCTAACTAGCTGGAGCTAGTCCGCGGGAACAGCGTGGATTGTGAGAATTATATCGATCGACAATGTCGTTGGTAAGTCAGAACTATCCTTGAGAGGTTGAGAGGTTCAAGACGATGATGTGGAAAAAGACTGGGATGCGAGAGAATCAATGGTATGTCGACATGATATTCAATTAAGAAAAGGCCCTGAGAGTCAGCTGTAGGTTAGCAAGAGAATCAATACAATCATGGGAATTGGATGGAGTGATCGATCAATGGAAGACCTCTAGCTTCACGTGTGTGTATTACAGAAAAGGCTCTCCAGAGAGAGAGAGTAGAGCCCATTGCATTAGCGCAAAGGCTATTAAACTCCAATTACAATCCAATTACCGCACAGTGACATCATCAAGATGAGACATCTCGTGTGGGATCAATGCATGTCAATCACGTGGCGACACAACAATCACCGCAACTACTCAGAAGTCGTTAAGGTAGGTCCATTGGTGGCGGCTCTCGATACAGAAATGGTCGCATTACGCTGCGGAAATTCAATTTCTGACTGTGAAGTTGGCAGATCGATAAGGGAATTGATTATAACGGCCTATAGGCTATGGGACAGGACCCTGGAGACGAACATACAAACACACACATTTGGCTGCTATTACTGTGCAGTGCGTGTGGCTTAAGGCAAGAGAAAGGTCACTCACACACAAACAAACACACATACCACTAATGCAATCAACTGTGTGTGTTATTGATATCTAAATGTGTCATTTGAGCTTTTAATTGGGCATGTGGGAATTGGATGGCTAATGACTGCTAGGATAAGTCCTATGATCCACTATGCTAATGGTTTGGCTAATATGACCCATGCTGCTAATGGCTTGGTTAATATGTCCAACTATGCTAATGAGTTGGCTAATATATGGTAAGGTTGTACTTGGCCCCAGCTTCGCTATCTCTCTCTCTGTCTCTCTCCTCTCCTCACTCACCTCTATTTTCCATCTGCTCTCTCTCTCTTTTTCCATTACGTCTTTCTGTTTCTCTTCCAGTCCCCTCTACCCTAATCTCCTCTCTACTCCTCTCCCCCTCTACTTGGTGGAAATAAAGTCATGTAATGAATTAATGTTACATTATATAAAATATATATTTTAAGTCATGTGTGTGTCCCCCTCTCTCTCTCTCTCTCTCTCTCTCTCTCTCTCTCTCTCTCTCTCTCTCTCTCTCTCTCTCTCTCTCTCTCTCTCTCTCTCTTCAAGGTTCAAGGTTCAAGGATATCCTCATTATCCACTTGAGGACATTTAGTTTGCTGTTTTGCTGTTCTGCACAAAGAACAATCTGTATTCTCAGAGTCATGCATCCAGAAGGAGTTAACCATGAAAGAAACAAGCGTTTGAGTGGAGGGGATCTTTAATACAAACACATCTACACATCAGGTGGCTGGTGCTGCATCTATGGTGTCCAATGTGCCCCTGAGCAAGGCACTGACTTATCTGACCCTGCACTGCATGCAACCCTGCGGTCTGATCTATCTAACTAGGTGACGTTAGATTACGTTACTACTTAAGAGAAAATAATATACATTGGTACAGGGTAAATTTAGCATAATACAATGGCCAATTTGTAACATTCTGTCCCTCTTGTTCTCCTCTGTTCTGCCCCTCCTTTTGTCATTATTGTTCTCCTTGTCTCCGTCTCTCTTTCACTGTGTTCTGTTTTTGCTCTCCTCTCTCTATCTCCCCTTGTGTGTGTGTGTGTGTGTGTGTGTGTGTGCATGTGCGCGTGCGTGTGTTAGTATGTGTGTGTGCACGCCACCATGTCCTCCCTCCACACTCCCCCTCCCCCCTCCTCTCTCTCTGCTGAGGACTTTGCGATTTTCTTCAAGAAAA
>NC_140169.1:89207048-89708981 GCF_963971535.1 Notolepis coatsorum
ACACAAAACACATACATTTAAAACATTAGAAGACTAACCTATCGCTAAAATAGTATACCCCACAATAACTAAAAACTGATTGGAAACCCATTCAAACTATAGGGGGCTATTCCTCTATTCTGTCCATGAGCCACTTCCTGTCGCTTCTCTTGAAGCTGTGGAGGCTCGAGCTCTGCTTGATGGGGATAGGCTGCTTGTTCCAATCCTGGGCTCCAGGTTTGCTATGCTTGCTCTAGTTCTGTGGTTGTGGGATTCGTTGACCGGGGTGAAGTAGTTCTGGAGGTATCTAGGGGACCTTTGGTTTATAATATTGTGCACTATTTTCAGTCTGAGCTGGGTAACTCTGGCCTCCACAGGAAGCCAGTTTAGCTCCTGAAAGTGACTCCTCCCTATGTGGGTGCGAGGGCCAAGACCCATTACCACCCATACCAGCTTATTTTGGGAAACCTGAAGCTTTTTTTTGATGGTCACTGTCAGGCTCTCGAACCACGACACGCTACCATAGTCAAAGTGGCAGAGTACTAGGCTATTTGCTAGTAGCCTGAGGCTATCTCTGCCAAGGAGGTTGGCTTTCCTAGCTAGGTACCTGGTGAGCACCTTGCCCACTGCGCCACTTGGCCGCCCCTGAAATCAAGGTTTTAAACTCTGCAACAGAGGGGAGAATCTGAAGCTTTAAGGACTAGCAAAATGCAGATTCATCCTGCTCCGAGCAAACTCGAGGGACCTTAACCCCTTAAGCTTACCCCCCATTTTGCAGAAAACGAAAGCAATTTGCATACCTTTTTTGCAAAGCTTAGTTCTATACTTTATAATTATAGCACATGCATGAGTCTGGTCTATTTTGAAAGGTAACATTCAGTCAATAATAATAAGTCAATAAAGAAAAATCACTTTGAGGGCTAATGTAATAGAGGAACAGAGGTTTGAACACACTGAAATAAAATATTTGTCCTTACTTTTTTGTTGCTTGTTGCCAGATTCCTGTTTTTAAGTTCCAGCATATGAGGAAAACACAGCGGTTCCATAGCCTGAAGTCTTATGTACTGTAGTACAGGTCCAAAGTATATAAAAGTCCCACGGAAAATGTGTGTTTTACAAAGGTTTTTGTAATGTGTGTAGCACAATAATTCAGCGTGATTATCCAAAATGGCATTCAGACACGCGAGTCAACACAAAGAACTTGTTGGTCTTCTTCTGCCCCCTTCTCGTTGCAATCAACGCTCGCTTGGGATAGTTTTTGGAGCAGACGCTCCTTGGTTACAACGGTGGTCAATCATTTTCGCCATCAGCGGTAACTGGTCAGTTCAGGACCGTTTACAACCGGACATGGTCACTAGTCGGAACAGCTTGTCAAATTGTCTTTGTCTTATAACTCGAGACCCGAAGGACGCAATAGTTAGTTTATTAACGACAACCAAAAGGAAGGAGCACATCAACCCAGTGTTAGCTACTCTGCACTGGCTTCCGGTAACATTTAGAATCAATTTCAAGGTCCTCTTCTTTATATACAAAGCCCTAAATGGAAGAGGAGCAAGATACATTGCCAATTCTCTTGTCAACTATGTGCCTCCAGGAACATTACGGTCATCTACTACTGGTTTATTGAAGGTTCCCTAAGCCAGTGGTAGCCAAGGACAAGTGGAGTGAGTGGGCAGGAGATATTAGAAGCAGATCTCCTCGCGGCTAGGTGGTGCAGTGGGCAAGGCACTCACCACCAATGCTGGAGACGCTGGGTTCGAGCCCAGCGCTCCACATTGCTTTCAGTTTGGCTGGTCGTCCGTACTAATACATTTGGCAGTATTAGGGGGTGGGAAACTGATGGGTGGGGATCGGACGTTGTGGACAGTGACTCCTACAGGTCGGTTGGTGCGCCTGCGCAGTAGAATCAGGAAGCGACGGGGGCGGCGTCCCTCCAAAGCGCAGACCCCTGACGCTGAAAGATCGCGCTGTGCAGGTGAAAAGATGCGACGGCTGCTACCTCGAGTACCGGAGGGGACTTGTGCAATGTATGGCTTACACGTCCACATTACAGCCGGCTTGTGGGAGGCATGAAACAGCGTTCGAGACAGGGGAGGGTTGAATTGGACGATATGAAATTGGGATGGGAGAAAAATAGAAAATGGGAGAAAAAGTGGATAAAAAAAACTAAAAAAAAAATAAGCACATCTCCTCTTGATGGTTTCCAGACAGGATAAGGGTAACCTTAAAATTTATTTTCTACAATTGTTAAACTCAATACGACCTAAAGACATACCATTGAGTGCCCTAGCTTCCAGAAGGGAATCGATCCATCTTCTTCGCTACATCCACATCAATAAATCTCTCATCAGCACTGGAATCAATACAGGCCGGGAAAACAAGGGAGGAGAGATGAAGAACGCTACCTGGCTACGACGAGCCAGCTCTTTTACTGGGTGAGAAGGACTCACAGAGACAAAATGGCTGTACAGACCACAACTCCTCTGGTGTTAAGCTGAAGGTTAAGCTTGGTTAAGCTTCACCAAGCTGCATTGGCTTAGGTTCCGAAACTCTCTGGAAGTCTCAGCAGAGTTTGGGAAGGTGAGTGGACGAGAACCTGGGAAATGCAGGTAGATTTGGGAGGAGAACCTGTTGTTCCAACAGAGATAGTTAACACTAACTTGAGACCTGACCTAGTCTTATGGTCTTCAGATTTTATTTAATTTTATAGAATTTACAGTGCCCTGGGTAGATTTGTGGGAGGCTTATGAAAGGAAAACGCTTAGATATGCAGAGTTGGCAGCAGAAACTGAAAAGCAAGTGTAGCATCCTGAATATTCGACTATTATTCAGAAGTGCTGACTTAACCTTTTATCTCCCCTTGGTGCACAAAGACATGTTAACCAGTTTCCCTTGATATTCTCCTGAACAATGACGCGAGTTTCTCCTTCTCTCACCGGCTGGAATATGGATTATAAACACTAACTGAATCATATTCACATTCACCCAGTTCGTCCTGTGGGACTAGTGGGCGGTGGCCAGCAGGGCGCGGCGGTGGCAGGCGGAGTGCAGGAGGAAGGCGTCGAGAAGAAGCAAATCACCTGAACGGAAGTGGAGAGAAACAGCCTCTTCGGCGTTGAACATGAACCTGAGAGGACGTGTTGTTGAGGAGCCCCGTCGTGGAGCACACGGGTGAATGTAATTGGACCCGAGTATATTTCGTGTTATGATAGAAATGTAAGCGTTAGTAGCGCGTTGAACATCCGAACGGAACAACCCTAGTGATACAACGGGTTATCCTAGAAGTAAGCGGTATATTGAAGTGGCTAATGTTAACTGTATCCCCTCCAGCGAGGTACCCCTGGCAAGCGCTGCCTGAAGAGAGCTGGTGGTTAGAGGCACCGTGCGCTGGCTGCATGTTCGTTAGCAGGATGGCCTTCTAAGACCCACAGAGTAGCTTCAGTTAAGGTAGCCTTCAGATTAGCATGCGCGCCAACTCAGCTCGCCCACCAGCAGCTTGTCAGCACCGGCGGCTCAGCAGACCAGCAGCAGGCTTCGGTTCGACGGAGCAGAGGACGCCGCCTCTCCAGCAGAGGTCGCCACAACACAGCACGCATCTCCAACCTGCTACTTCCCCCCTGCACACCACAGCTTGCTAGCCCTTGTGACGAGAGCGTTCGACGCCATCTTACCACCCGGACGAGTGGTGGTGAGGGCGAGGCCGCCATCTTGGCTAAGTACAGTGGCACTTCGGTGACCAATACCATATCGTACATTACACAGTGTGTCGCGGCCTGCGGGCAAAGATAATGGTTGCTATCCACAGTGTATAGGGGTACCCCACAAACATTTCATGCCGGCATTAGTTAGGACTTTTGTTTGGTAACGTGGGCCCACATTTTCTTTTTATTTGAGTGTAATAACGTGTATGTTCATTCATATTAATTTCCCATCCAGTTAACCCTTCTCCTCTTGGGGGTAACGTAACGCTGCCATATATGTAAAGCCTTAGGGAGGTATTATTATTGGTACTAGCCCAGACGTGGGTAATGAGTCAGTTACATTGGAGTCTGCAATATCTGGGTCTATTATCTTTGAGTCTGCAATATCTGAGTCTATATTATTTGGGTGTACAATATCAGTTGTTTGCAAGGTATTGAGTTACGACTCGAATAATAGGAGAACTACATTTCAGTTGACCCATTGCTATTGGATATTTGTAACTGACCAGTCCTTAAATAACACTAAAGGATGTAGATGGGAGTCTTGTGTGCGTGTCAATTCCTGAGCCTTAACACTAACCCTTTTGGTGTGGGTAACATTAATACATTTAACCCTTTCCTACCCACCTTCCCCTTTCAGCTATTAAGGTCTCTAGTGTCACTGAGGGAGGGTACTGCTTGCCGCAGGAACAAATCTATTTATTCATATATCAGTCACTAGGTGTGGGAGGGTTAACGGAGATATTGGGGGAAGTGAGAGCGAGTTGGGGAGTACTGCTGACCGCCCCGGAGAGGCGAGGAAGACCAGAGTACCAAACCAGGTTGGTAAATCCCGGGCCCCATCCACTCCCACTGCCGGCCTCCAGTTTGACGCTCCAGGCCCAAAGACGAGGGTGCAGTCAGACGGAGCTCTACTGCGTCCCGCTACCCAGTGGCTGTGCCCACCCGTTCCCACGAAGCAGGGATAATCCACCCTGATACACAAGGATGAAAAGCTAGGGTTTGTCTGGTAGAAGTAGGATGCAGAGGGTTTAAAGCACAATCAACTTTATCATTATTGGGATTCGTGGGTGGAGTTTGTGAAAGGCGGTAAATGTAGTGTCAGCGTTGTCAATACCTGGAGCTCACACAATGGGGCACATGTCTGTTGAAGTTGGCAATGCTGGGGCGCTCAAGTAGCACACCACGTACTGCGCTGTGTCGCAACACAGCCGTCCTGGGTTTGACTCCCGGACCCATCGACCTTTGCCGAATGTCTTCCCCCCGGACTGCCCGGTAGTAAAAAAAACAATACAAATCTACCAAAAACGTGCGTCTGGGTAGCGCAGTGGAGAATGCACCCGCCTACCACCGCAGAGACTCTGGGTTCGAATCCAGCGGTACCTCCGGCTTGGTCAGTCGTCCCTACTAACACAATTGGCAGTGTTAGCGGGTGGGAAGCCAGCGGGGTATGTGTCCTGGTCATTGTAAACTGCGGTTCCTACTGATCGGTCGGGGCGCCTGTTCAGCAGGGAGGGGATCGGGGGGAAATATTGTGAACCTCTGCATGCGTTACATTCCCCCAGTGAGAGTCCTCGCTGTCAGGTGAAAAGAAGCGGCTGGCTGACTCCACATGTATCGGAGGAGGCATGTGGTAGTTCTACACCCTCCCTAGGCCGACAGTGGGGCAATGCGAGCAACTACCAGGAAGGGAATTGGCATAACGACAAAAAATTGGGATGGGAGCAAAAATACAGAAAAAGTGAGAACAAGGGCGGCTGGGTGGCGCAGCAGACATTGCGCTCGTCACCAACGCAAGAGACACCGGGTTCGACTCCGGCTGTCGGCGTTGCCTCCGGCTTGGGCCGGCCGTCATACTAACTCAATTGGCAGAGTTAGTGGGTGGAAGTCGATGGGTGGTAATCTGGACGTTGTGGACAGCGACTCCTACAGGTCGGTTGGGGGACGCCTGCACAGCAGAGACAGGAAAATGGCGGGGGTAGTGTGAGCCTCCCACACGTTACACCTCGCCAAATGAGAGTCCGCGCTGGCAGGTGAAAAGATGTGACAGGCTGCCTCCACATGTATCGGAGGGGACATGTGATGCAAGGCTTCTATCCTCCCTACAACCGACAAGTGGGGGGCATATGCGAGCAACGTTCAAGACAGGGGAGGGGAGAATTGGCACGGCTAAATTGGGATGGGAGAGAAATAGAAAAAAGCGATTTTTTTTTTAAATCTACCAAAAACATAATTTTAAAAAGAAGTTGGCAATGCTGTTTGGGGGCCATTATGGGCCATGTTGACAGAGTCACCTGGGGAGCAAAATAACTGGTCATGACAACGAGGTCCTCTTTAGCCTTAACTGGCGTGGTTTATTTCATATGTACATTTCCACCACGAGACCTGCTCTCTGTGAGAGCTAGAGTGAGAGAGACAGAGGGGGAGGGAACATTCCCTTATACCTGCTACCTGACGTCAGCTGCTATAGCTGCGTCTCCTTACGCCTATAGCGCCCTCTTGTGGAACAGTTAAAGTGCAGTTATATTCAATCATATTATTACTTACATTTAACAGGCCATGTAATACATGTGTTATGAGCTGCATTGATCTGTTCGCCATAAGAAACTACCCGTAGAACTGCCCTGTCTCTTCGTTTGGACCCACGGAAATTGTTGTAATCATATTTTGAAAGTAATTTTGAAAGAGAAAAAAAAGGCTGGTGTTTTCTGAGTTTTCTCTCTGCTCCATGATGAGCAAGTTATCCTCCACATTTTCAAAGCCTAGAGAAACCTTGTCAAAATTGTTAAATCATCATCACAGATTATTCATGTGAAATTAATTATATTTATTTTGTGTGTGTGCGTGCCTTTGGAGACCCAAGACAAACAGTGTGCTCCCTGCCTCTACTACCTCTACTACGTTACTGCACTGAGAGCAGAATTCTCGTACGCCAATTCCAGGAATATGATTTATAGATATAATTTTGAAAACTTTGAAAAAACCTCTAAAGTGCATACAGCACTTCATCGCTGCTACATATAAATGGCTCCTGGAAAATCACTCTGAGGTTTTTTGTTGAATGTATTTTGCTGCACCGCGGCCACGTTGTGCCTCAAGAAACACACTAGAAACGGGTTCATCAGTCATGCGACGTGCTGATCCGTGCCACAGTCTACCCACACAATCTAATCTGCAACAACTGCATACTCTGCTCCCATGTCTGCCCGCTAGACGCAGCTCCGCGGGATAATCTCCCTCCTCACTTTCACATTTCCACTATTTCCATACCGGAACATCGGATATCAGGGATCTTTCTGGCTGAAGCATGAAATGCTTAATATCGCTTCCTCGTTGCAGATTCCATACAAGTAGCACATTAAGAATTAATTCCTAATTAGACCAGAAAAATGTATGAGTGCTTTCCTCATTGGGAAAATAAAATGTAATAATGCTCATTGGTATCAAATAGGCCAAGTTGTGTTCATGTTCAAACTGATCATCTCCTCCACCTCCTCTCCACCTCATAATCAAATCAAATCAAATCAAATTTATTTATAGGGCCCGACAACACACGTTAATGTCCCCATGGGCCGTACAGATCTTCTTTAAACAAGTCAAGAAGAAAACATAACAAGTCAAGAACAGAACAAGAACACCATAAGGTCCAAACATTTTTAGATGAATGCAAATAAATGAAAGAATGCAAGCACTCCCAGACATACCCCACGCGAAGGTAAGGAAAAACTCACTAAAACCTAACAATAGGGAAAAAAGCTCCACAGGCAGTGTGGAGGAGAGAAACCTTAGAAGGGCCATTCAAGGGGGGATCTCCCTTCTTAGATGTTGGTGATAGTAGTGTTGCAGACGGACAGTTGGTAAGCATGCACTCATGTGTGTAGTGGAACACAGATGAGTGCATGCAATAGCAACTGTACATTTTGAAAAATTTAAAATAGAGCTAATAGCGATAGCAACTGAACATTTTGAAAGATTAAAGATAGAGCTGATAGCGAATCTATTTGAGGCACAGGGGCGGCGCAAAGAGGGTCACGTCCTCCCCGTCTTAGTCAAGGGACATTTAACACTCCGGTCGTTGCTCAGGGACAGCCGGAGACAGGGAGATAGGGGGCGGCGCAGAGAGGGTCACGAACTCCCCGACATCATCGCGGGACATCCGGCACTCCGGTCACCACTACGAGACCTCCGGAGACAGGGGGGCACGCAGAGGGGGTCGCAACCTCCCGGCCTTCGTCACGGGACGTCCAACACTCCGGTCAACACTCCAGGACAGCAAGTCATAGGGAGACAGGGAGACGGGACAGGCGTTAAGACAGCTCATGAGATTGTAGTAGGCGGACATAGCAATAGATACAAGTGGTAGGCATATATGTGAATGGAGTAGATATGTGAAGTAGGCGTATTATGTGAATAGAATAGAAGTACTTAACCCAGCAATGAAACCGCGTTGACTGTTATTCTGTTAACAGTCTGTTAATACTGTTGATCAGTTGACAGGACCACGGACAGACGGCGGTGAATAACTGATCCAAGGCCTCGGAGGTGCATGTAGAGCAGTCACTACAATCTTGGCCAAGACCCCGAGGCATCCATCACCTTAGTCAGCGCCAGGAGACGGGCACTCAGAGAGAAGGGGGAGGGGGGGGAGAGGGGGGGGGGAAGAGTTAGAGAGTTCCCATGTTTGTGGTGCTGCAAAGGAGCAGACATGTAGTACCCTGTAGTGGCCATGTAGTACCATGTAGTGCCATGTAGTACCCTATAGTACCCTGTAGTGCCATGTAGTACCCTGTAGTACCCTGTAGTGTCATGTGGTACCCTGTAGTGCCCTGTGGTACCCTGTAGTGCCATGTAGTGCCACGTAGAGCCATGTAGTACCCTGTAGTGCCATGTAGTACCATGTAGTACCATGTAGTACCCTGTACCCTAACTAAACTACCCTGTAGTAAACTACCCAGTGGTACCATGTAGTACCCTGTACCATAACTAAACTACACAGATTAATCTAAAGGTCAGTCCCCGACCAGGTGAGATCAGGGTAGGTTGAAGGAGAGAGAGAAAAGATGAGTCTTAAGCAGGGATTTAAAAGCTTCGACAGAGCAGGCGCCCCTGATGACGGCAGGTAATTTGTTCCACAGGTAGGGAGCGCGGTAGACAAAGGCTCTGTGGCCGGCGGATTTCTTTTTAACCCTAGGGGTCGATAGAAGCCCCGCATTTTGTGAGCGCAGAGCACGAGCGGGCGAGTATCGGGAGATGAGATCGGATAGATAGAGCGGTGCAAGCCCATTTAAAATTTTGTAGGTGAGGAGTAGCACTTTAAAGTCAGAACGGGCTTGGATAGGAAGCCAGTGTAGGGCGGACAAAACTGGTGTGATGTGATCAAATTTTCTAGTTCTAGTTAGTATCCGTGCAGCCGCATTTTGCACGAGTTGAAGATTTTTTATGCTTGAATTAGGTAGGCCTGAAAAAAGTGCATTACAGTAGTCCAGACGTGATGAGACAAAAGCATGAATCAGGGTTTCAGCATTAAAATGGGGCGTATTTTTGCGATATTACGAAGATGGAAGAATGCAATTTTGGTGAAATTTTTTATATGTGCATTAAATGAGAGGGAGGAATAAAAAATGACTCAGAGGTTTTTTATGGTGGAGCTCTGGGATACATGACAGGTATCAAAGTTGAGGGAGATGTCCTGAAACAGGCCTCTGTGGTTTGGGGGGCCAACAATTAACATCTCAGTTTTATCTGCATTAAGGAGTAGAAAGTTTTGCGACATCCATTTTTTGACGGCGAGCAAGCAGGCCTCAAGGTTTTGTAGTTGGGAGGAATCATTTGGCTTAATAGGTATATATAATTGGGTGTCATCAGCGTAAAAATGAAAGTTTATGCCAAATTTGCGTATGATATCGCCGAGCATGTAAATCGAAAATAGCAAAGGGCCCAGGACAGAGCCTTGTGGGACACCACATTGCACTGGGAGGGTCTCAGATGTTAAATCATTATAGACCATGCAGTGTGTTCTATCAGTTAAATAGGATTTAAACCAAGCTAGTGCGAGACCCCGAATGCCAACATGATTCTCAAGCCGACCTAGAAGAATCGAGTGATCGATAGTGTCAAAGGCTGCACTGAGATCAAGCAATAAGAGCACAGAGGTGAGGTTTGAGTCAAGAGAGAGCAGTAAGTCATTTGTGACTTTGGTAACCGCCGTTTCGGTGGAGTGTAAGGCTCTAAAGCCAGATTGAAATGATTCATTAAGATTATTGTTTGATAAATGGTCAAACAATAATGACATATTGTACAGTCTTAAGAGTCGATTTTCAGACGTGGTCATATGATAGTTATCTCGTTCAATGTTATCAGTGACAGAGGCAAGGACATCGCTGAATCTGCATTATTCTGAACCTGTTAGACCATTAGAAGATTGTCGAGTAAAGTCATCGTGGTAGGCTGCGGTAGGATAACACACCTCAGTACAATCGGGCTGTTCACACTAATAATACACTGTCTCATCGTGAGCTAGGGTGGAGAGATGGTTGTAGCCATGTAGCATATACTGTGTTTTTGCACAGTTTAAAAATACACAATTTTTTTTTATTGCAAGCGATGGCAAACTAATAATTACATATTGTGCGTGAGTGTATGCATGCATGTGTGGGTGATTCTTTTGGATACATATTCATATATTTGGATACGTATTATTAATACAGAATAATATGAATCGTTAGAAAATATGTCTTGCATTTATTGAAAAGTCAAAATCATAATTACATAATTACGTGAGGTGGTCCATGGATGAAATCACAACAGGCTTCAGAGGTAAGACAAGACAGCGGAATATGGTGAAGGATAACAGGAAGTTGATTGATTGATTTTATTGGACAATCTCAAATCACATACAATACTGATACACAACATGTACAGCCATCACATATAATTTAAAACCGTTGAGGATTGAAACACAATAAAACCTTATGGTTTATTTCCATTGTGGTCCTCAAAGGGGGGGGGGGGGGGACAAGATGATGAGTATGCACAAATAATTTTCAGGCATTATAAATATGTAAATATGAATAAAAAATGCAATAAAACAAACAAAGACAAAGTCTACAGGACCGAAATCCTATTGATCGGCCCAAAAGCGAAAAGGGAAGTGCTTTGTAAAAACCTGGGAAGTCTGTCATCCTATGTAAAGACTGAGGTTACAAGCCTAGGTGTCATCTTGGACTCAGACCTGACCTTTAAGTCTCATATAAATAAGGCCATGAAAACGTCATTCTTCCACCTAAGAAACATAGCGAAAGTAAGACCTTTCGTAAATAAAAAGGATGCAGAGAAACTTATTCATGCTTTTGTATCAAGTCGGCTTGACTATTGTAATACACTGTTCACTGGTCTTCCCAAAGCAACCATTGGGAAGCTTCAGCTTATCCAAAACTCTGCAGCTCGATTACTAACTCATACAAGGAGAAGAGAACATATCACTCCAGTCCTGGCCACTCTGCACTGGCTTCCAATAACTCATAGAATTGATTTTAAGGTCCTTTTCCTAACATATAAAGCTCTTAATGAGCAAGGCCCAAAATACATAGCAAATTCCCTAGTTAGTTATCTGCCCTCAAGAACGCTACGGTCATCCACTACAGGTTTACTAGACACGCCCAGAAACCAAAAAAGGATAGGAAGTATGGCATTTGCCAACTATGCCCCAAAACTATGGAACACACTACCAACACACATCAGAAACGCCAGCTCTATACACATTTTTAAAGGAAAATTAAAAACGTACCTATACAGTCTAGCTTACAAATAGTTATGGCTTGGAAAAACCTGATGGATCCATGAGGCTAGGATAAGCCTTGTGGACCCAACTTTTTAGATGAAGGAACGGGTACATAGGAGACACGCCTCCAGTTTTTAAAAAGTTTTTGACACGCCTCAGCTTCTGAGCTGAAGGAGTGTTTTTGCGGACCTCCCAAACTTTCAAACTTTTTAGATGAAGGAATGGGTACAATAGGAGACACGCCTCCAGTTTTTCAAACGTTTTTGACACACCTCAGCTTCTGAGCTGAAGGCGTGTTTTTGCGGACCTCCCAAACTTTCAAACTTTTTAGATGAAGGAATGGGTACAATAGGAGACACGCCTCCAGTTTTTCAAAAGTTTTTGACACGCCTCAGCTTCTGAGCTGAAGGCGTGTTTCTGCGGACCTCCCAAACTTTCAAACTTTAGACTGTTTTCTTTATGCGTTTTTCTTTTTCTTTCTTTCTACCACAAGACGCGGCCACTGATGGGTCCATGGGACTTGGATAAGTCCTGTGGACCCAACTCTGGCCACTGACCACATGAGCGAACGGGTACATACGCACACAAATACACGGCCACTGATGGATCCATGGGACTTGGTAAAGCACTATGGACCCAACTATGACCACTGATAAAAACGTAACTACACTAGCATTATAAGACCTAAACATTGCTACCTACCATACAAGTGCATTGGTTTAGTGCATTTCCGGTTGCCACTGAGCGGAAATGTTTGTGCGGACCTGTTCTCCCAAACTGGTAAGCAAATGACTGTTTTTACGTTATTTTCATTTTTACGTTACTATTATTATTATTATTATTATTATTGCTTTTATCGTTATATATGCCTATAATTGTGTACAGCACTTTGAGCTACATGACATGTATGAAAGGTGCTTTATAAATACTTACTTACTTACTTACTTACTTACAGCACACCTGCATATATCTTCATCCTGAGTGACTAAGCCATTTCTTCATAGCTTGTTTAAAATTGCACTCACAAGCTGCTACTGGAAGGTATTTTCCCCCAATTGAGCTCTTGAATTTGCACAGTTTAATGTCGGTTAAACTGCCCCTGGTTGCATATGTCTGGGTGTCCCTAAAGCACATACAATAATTTTACAAGTATGAGGGGACCCTATTAAACATTATTTTATGGGTAAGGCCCAACTTAATTTGTATCACCCGTTTTTCCACTGGGAGCCAGTTTAGTTGATTAAGTATAGCTACATCCAGGTGAGTGCGGGTAGGAAGCTTCATCACTACTCTAATAATTTTATTTTGGGCAGTCTGAAATAAAAAATGTATTCCCTGGGGTGCACTACTGTACCAGAAGGGGGCAGCGTAGTCAAAATGACTCTGGATCAGGCCACATGATAACATCCTTAATGTTGTACTATCCAACATCTCAGACTTACGAGCCAGGAATTTGGTGTTATGGCTTATTTTAGCGAGGGCTTTCGAGGCCATAGCCTCCCCTGTGAGATGTTTGTCTAAGGTGCATCCTAAATAAACTACCGAATCCTTACGAGCAATGACTGACTCTCCTACCTGGATCTTCAACCCTGGGGACTTCCGCAGCTTTACTTTGGATCCAAAAAGCCTCAGTTTTCCCAAGGTGGAGATACAGCTTATTGTCGGCCAGCCATGTTTCCACACTCTGAAGCTCCTTACTTATGGTCTTCTCTACTTCTCCTAGGTCTTTGTGAGACACAAGAATGGCAGAATGGCAGTTCTATGTCGTTAATGGCTTGCTCAGCACCTGTCTGCACTGTACTTCACTTCGTGCACGTGCACTGAATACAAAATTCCACCATGTACCTTTACATCCCAACATCCGTCTGACCACACCCCCTTCCGTTTACCTTCATAAGCAGGTGTGTGGTCACCTACTTGCCTCCTTCTTCACTTTCACCACAAGGAAGTGCCTTCGGTAGATCCCCACTTGACGAGGTTGTTAGTAGAAGAAAGTTGGAAAACAAGAGATACGTTGACATCATATCTTTATTTTCTCTCTCACTATTTTCGAGAACATATAGCGATATTGTCTTCGTTACTGGAGTGTCTGGATCATTCCGACCTTCAACGGTTTTCCGTATTTTGGAGCTCACGCCGCTGACATGCTTCCCAACTACAATCCTCCTTGCTGCGGCTGGATGGGGTAAAGACCCTCCAGCAACACAGCTGGACTGTAGGACGCACCGTCTGTTGTGAGAAGCGGTTGTTTCCAGGTTGGGTACGTACTGTTTTGCTTGCGAGCTCTGGTTGTTGTTGATGCTATGGGGGTTAGTTAACAATTTACGAAACGCCGACCCCAGGCTAGGGTCCTCTGCTCGGCTTAAAACGGCGGTCGGACGATCTTGGCCTGACGCCCATGATGGCTAATCTAGTGGGCCGCGCTAGGTTCTGGTGATCCCAGGATTCTAGAGCGGATGCTTCTCTGTTCCGTGTAGGCCCCATCTTTCATATACAAATGAAAGTATACCCTAACAAGGAAATGTGGGCATAAGATCTTCTTTATCGGAAGTTCCATGCTCAATATGTCTGGATCACCGTTGACAACTGTGTTCTGACATTTCTTTTTCTTTTCCCTGTTCGGGGAGGGATTCAGGTGATAGCTACTTAAAGCTTGCGTGCTAGTTGTGGACTACTGTTTTAGCCAGTCAGCTGTTAGCTGCGCTAGCTCGCTGTGTTTACCAGGCTGGTATACGTTAGCTTGTTGCTATCAGCCGAATGGCTGTTAGCTTAATGCTACACTGTTGAACGTTTTCTGTGACTATAACATGCCTTAAACACTCTGACTACGACGTCATCTTTGACAGAGGATGTTAGTCGAACCTACCGGGAGCCCGGCCGGCGAGGACTGCGTCAACATGGAGAACCGTAGTGGCTGGGTGGCGCAGCGACGCTGCCCTTGTTGTCAACACAGGAATGCTGTGTTTAACGTCGGTGCCCCGTTAGCCAGACTGTAGTTCGCTTGGCCTGCGCTCACGGTAGGAAGGTCCCGACCAGACCTTAAACACGTCTTCTTCCTTCCCTTCTAAATGTTTTGTAATAACGATGTTTTCCAAAACGGGTGTTGCTGCAATACATTGAGGATACGACGCGTGTTGTGTGTGAATTGTCTTGTCACTGGTATAGCTTCTTCTCCATACAAATCGGGTTGTTGTTTACATGTGTAAAAATGATCTGGTTAGTTGTGTTGAGAACATCATGTGTGTTCATGTACCGTGAACTCACAACTAAGGGGGTTAATTAACCTATAAAGCTATGCTTAGTGACATATGAGTGAAGAATGAATTATTTTCTCAGCCTGTAATGACAATGAACAGTGTGTTCACATATTAACAGGGTTACCTGTTCAACTGGGCCGTATCAAGGGTAAGGTAGGAGGGGTGATCCCCCCGGTTCCCTGGGGCTTCCCCACCCTCCTCTCAGACATGTTGTTTACAATATATTGTGTCACTGTGTTTGTGGGGATACGATGTAACCCTTAGCTTAGTTGCTGGGGTTGTGCTAACCGCTTGAGAAACTATATTTTCCTAAAGAAAAGATTGTTTGTTCGCTTTTCGTGTGTGCTTAGCAAGGCCTGTGGCCGATACTAATCGAGGATTCTGTATTCTCTCATTATGAAAAACGGCGTTCCTCTGTAGCAAGAGTGTACTTGCCATTTTTTGTTGTGATAAAGGGTTGTGTGTGTCTTGTGATCTACAACTGGGTTAGGTTGGCCACAGAAGCACATGTGTAAGTCTGGTACCGGGGCTCTTAAGGGGGCCCTATCTATTCTGTGTTTTTTCCTTAGTAAAAATCAGATAGCAGGTTAGCACATGAGCTGTGTGAAGCTGTTAGACACTTCATGTAGCTGACTATGACTATGTCATGCTCTTTTTTGTCATTACATCGTATCATGGGTGTGGGGTCGTAAAGGGGTGAACTGGTAATCCTTTCCTCCCCTTTTGATGGGCAGGGGTTAAAACCTCCTGTCCTTCAAGGTTCCTGTCACGTTGCTGTTCGGCACGTTACAGGGTAAGAGGGGGGGGGGAGTTTCCTGGTCCCACGCCCTGGAAGATTAGGCGTGTGCACCGCAGAAATTGTTATGGTTTGACACCGACCCCAAACGCTACGACACAAAGAGAGTTGTTTCAGAGTTGCCAAAAACAAGGGCTTGTTTTATTTCACTAAATAGCAGCATAAACTTGGTAGAGAACAAACAAAGACTGGGATACAAGCATAGATGAATGTTGCTGCTCTGCAGCTTCTCCCGGGATGGTTCGTCTGGGGAAGCAGACGGTGACGTCAGAGCCGCTCTGCAGATTCCTCTCGGCAGCTCTCCGAGGTGGTAAACGGGACCGAGAGGGAGAGAGGGAGCGGGTTAGCTCAGAGTACAGTTGGGAACAGAGCAGGTGACAGGAGAAGTGACTTGTCCCAAAACAGAGTAATCCAAGTGACTGAATCTTCGGTGTAAATACACACTGTGAGTAATGTCCCAACACAAATCCACGTGATAGAATCTTCGGTGCTAATAAACACTGTGAGCGAAGTCCCAATAATAATCCAAGTGACAGTATCTTCGGTGTGAATACACACAGTGAGCGAAGTCCCAATAATAATCCAAGTGATTATATCTTCGGTGTGAATACACACAGTGAGCGATGTTCAAGCAAATATTATCCCAAATGAACAATCCAAAAAGCTGACACTGGGTGAGTGACAGTCTGACAAAAAGCAGGATCTCTTCAGTGTCTAAAACACACAAAAAACGAATAGGGTCAAAGACAGCCTTGCAAAACTCACCCAGGCGCTGTGCGTAAAGAGAGCAGGATCAAACAGGGCGAGCGCGTCGCCACGGGGAACGGGTTGTCCAAGCGGAATACTTATTGAATATCCTGGGAGGCAAAGCACAGGGAAAAACAGCAGGCAAGGAAGGAACGGCGAATGCTGATGATATATCAAAACGATCCAACAAAACTTGAATGGGGAAACGGGGTATATATAATCAAAGGAATGCTTAATTGACAAGCTGTGACAGCTGCGGGATGAGATTGACAAGCGTGTGGTTGGGGAAGCACCAATCAAACGGCGTCTAAGGGAAGAAGCGTGTGAATAGGGGAATGCAATTGATTAACAGAAAACTAAAGGAACAGAGCGAGTAGGCTTAAAGGAACAGAGCGAGTAGGTGAGCAACGGACAAAAACCTCACAGTACCCCCCCCTCCACGGGAGCCACCCGGCGACCAGGCCGACCCGGCTCGTCAGGATGGGCACGATGGAAGTCAGTGATCAAGCCGGGATCCACGATGAGCTGTCGGGAGACCCAGCTCCGCTCTTCAGGGCCGTAACCCTCCCAGTCCACCAGGTACTGGAACCCCCGACCCCGCCGTCGAACGCCCATCAACCGGCGGACCTGCCACTGGGGGTGACCATCCACCATCTCGGGAGGCGGAGGATCAGGAGCTGGAGGCATCAGGGGACTGAGGGAGACGGGCTTAACCCGGGAGACATGGAAAACGGGGTGAATGTGCATGGACGCAGGAAGTTTCAGACGCAGGGCCGCCGGACTGAGTACCTTCAGGACCTCGAAAGGTCCGACGAAACGGGGGTTAAGCTTCTTGGCCGAGGACCGAAGCGGGAGGTCCTTCGCGGAGAGCCACACCCTCTGCCCAGGGTGGTAAGTCGGCGCAGGAACCCGGCGCCGGTCGGCCCCACGACAGGCGCGCTCAGATGTCCGGAGCAGCGCGGTCCTGGTGATCTCCCAGACCCGTCGGCAGCGGTCGAGGTGGACCTGCACGGAGGGAACTGCCACCTCCGTCTCCTGTGCGGGGAAAAGAGGGGGTTGGTAGCCCAGGGAAACTTCAAATGGTGAGAGGCCGGTGGCGGAACTGACCATGGAATTGATGGAGTACTCAACCCAGGGAAGGAAACGGCTCCAGGAAGCTGGTCTCTCGGCTGCCACACACCGAAGAGCAAACTCCACGCTCTGGTTCATCCTCTCCGTTTGTCCGTTAGTCTGGGGATGATAACCAGAGGAAAGACTGACCGTCACCCCCAATCCCTTGCAAAAAGCCTGCCATACCTAGGAGGTGAACTGGGGCCCCCGGTCAGAGACGATGTCCTGGGGAAAACCATGAAGGCGGAACACGTGGTGAGTCAGGAGGTCCGCCGTCTCGGCCGCCGAGGGAAGCTTGGAAAGGGCCACGAGGTGAACCCCCTTGCTGAATCGATCCACCACGGTCAGAAGGCAAGTGTTCCCCTGGGAGGAGGGAAGACCTGTGACGAAGTCTAGCGCCACATGTGACCAAGGACGGCTCGGAACGGGAAGTGGCTGTAAAAGCCCGGAGGGTGCCTGGTGCGAGGCCTTGCTGCGGGCACAGACCGCGCAGGCCAATACGAACTCCTTGACGTCGTTCCGCATGGTGGGCCACCAGAAACGACGAGCCAGGAAGGAGAACGTGCGATGGACGCCCGGGTGGCAGGCGAACCGGCTGGTATGGCCCCATAGCAGCACCCGGGACCGGACAGAGTCGGGGACGAAGAGACAATGAATCGGAACGTTGCTTGGAGCACGCTGGAAGCGTAGGGCACGTCTAACCACCCCCTCGATGCCCAAGGTGATGGCTCCAACCACCCTGGCCTCCGGGAGGATGGGAGTCGGGTCCTCAGAGGGTGGAGCCCCCTTGGAGTGTAACCGGGACAGGGAGTCGGCCTTCGTGTTGCGGGAACCAGGACGGAAAGTCAGCGAGAAGTCGAACCGACTGAGGAAACTGGCCCATCTCGCCTGCCGACCGTTGAGGCGCTTGGAAGCGCGGATGAACGTCAGGTTCTTGTGGTCCGTCCAGATGGTAAAAGGCTCCTCGGCCCCCTCAAGCCAATGACGCCACTCCTCCAACGCAGCCACGACCGCCAGCAGCTCCCGATTGCCGGTGTCGTAGTTCCTCTCGGCAGGGAGGAACCGACGCGAGTAGAAGGCGCAAGACAGCCCCCAGTCCAGTATCCGAGGCGTCCACCTCTACAATGAACTGTCTCTTGGGGTCAGGGTGGAGCAAGATAGGGGCGGAAGTGAACCTCTTCTTGAGGGAGCGGAACGCAGCACATGCCGCTGGGGACCAGTCGAACGGCAGAGCGGGAGAGGTCAGTCTGGTAAGTGGCTCCGCCACCTGACTGTAGTTCCGGATGAACCTTCGGTAGAAGTTGGCGAACCCGAGGAAACTCTGTAACTCCTTCCGAGTGGTGGGTTCAGGCCAATCCTCCACAGCTTGGATCTTGCGAGGATCCGCTCGGGTCAAGCCCTTCTCAACGATGAAGCCCAGGTAGTCGACGGAGTTGGAGTGGAAACGGCACTTCTCCGCCTTGACGAAGAGCCGATTGTGGAGGAGGCGCTCCAGCACACGGCGGACATGCTGGATGTGCTCCTCGAGGGTCTTGGAGAAGATGAGGATGTCGTCCAGGTACACCACCACGAACACCTCCAGCATGTCACGAAGGACGTCGTTCATGAGTGCCTGGAATACCGCCGGGGCGTTGGTGAGGCCAAACGGCATCACCAGGTACTCGTAGTGGCCCCTGGGGGTCTTGAAGGCGGTCTTCCATTCATCGCCCTCACGGATACGGACAAGATGGTAGGCACTCCGGAGGTCCAGCTTGGTAAAGACGGTAGCCTGGGTGAGTGGCTCGAAGGTGGAGTTCATGAGAGGAAGAGGGTACTTGTTCTTGATGGTGATCTCGTTGAGCTGGCGATAGTCGATGCAGGGTCGAAGGTCCCTGTCCTTCTTCCCAACAAAGAAGAAACCGGCCGCCACCGGGGAGGAGGAAGGCCAAATGAGTCCTGCTTCCAAGGACTCAGAGATGTACTGATCCATCGCCTTCTTCTCCGGAACGGTCAGACTGTAAAGGCGGCTGCCGGGAAGGGGAGCCCCTTGGCGGAGGTCGATGGCGCAGTCGTAAGGGCGGTGGGGTGGAAGGGCCTGAGCCCTGGACTTACTAAAAACCTCCAAGAGGTCGTGGTACTCGGGAGGTATGGATGAAGAGTCCGGAGGCGACTCACCAGCGGGCCTCCGGGGCGGGGGACAGGACGCCGCCTGCAGACACAGGGCGTGACAGGAGGAGCTCCAGCCCTTGATGGTACCGGAGGACCAGGCGATGTGGGGCTCATGCAGCGCGAGCCAGGGCCTACCCAGGACCACCGGGACAAGAGGGGATCGGGTGATAAGGAACTGGATTCTCTCAACGTGGTTCCCAGCGATGGTCAGCACGACTGGGCAGGTGCGTTGAGAGATGTCGGCCAGGCGGTGTTGGTCCAATGCAAAGATCTCCAAAGGCCTCACAAGGTCCTCAAGTGGAATGTTGGCTCGGGTAGCAAACTCGAAGTCGAGGAAATTCTCGTCTGCCCCAGAGTCGATGAGTGCCTCCACCGTGGCTCGTTGGTCCGCCCAGGCCAGGGTGACGCTCATCAGATGGCCAGGTGGTGCGCGGCTCTGGGAATGGGAAAAACGGCTCACCAGGATTTCCCGGGGTCTCGGCGAGCCTGGTCTTTTGGCCGGGTGGGGCAGTTGGCGATTCGGTGTCCCTCCCTTCCGCAGTAGAGGCAGAGACCGGACCTGAACCTCGCCTCACGTTCAGCCTGGCTCAGATGAGAGCGTCCCAGCTGCATGGGTTCCTCCTCGCGAACCGAACGGGAGGGTACGCTACCACCAGTCGTGTTGAGGGCAGGGCGACCAGCAGTAACGTCATTAGTACGGGGGGTCCGGGGTCCCTCAGGAGGTAACAGTCGGGTCCTCTCACGCCTTCTCTCCTGGAGGCGTCCGTCGATGCGGATGGCGAGGCTAAACAGGTCCTCGAGGGAGTCAGGCTCCTCCCGGGTAGCGAGCTGGTCCCTGACTGCGTCACTGAGCCCCCTCAAGAAGGTTAGGCGAAGTGCAGGGTCGTTCCATCCACTAAAAACTAACAGAAAACTAAAGGAACAGAGCGAGTAGGCTTAAAGGAACAGAGCGAGTAGGTGAGCAACGGACAAAAACCTCACAGAAATTCCCCCACCATAGAGTACGTCACTGTGCGCGTCTCTGTTGGTAAGACTTCCGTGAGTTGTTCAGGTCCATATGATGGATCTGTTTCAGGGAGTGGTCAGGGCTCCTCCTCACGAAGCTCCTACTCAGGCCTTCTGTGAGTTAGGACTCTCCTTCCCTGTGAGGGAGCCTCCTCAGAGTTCAGAGCCTCCTCCTCAGATTGTCAAGGTGAGTAGAACTTCAAAAAGGAGTCCTGCTCTATTGTGTGTGTATTCGATTCAATTCGATTATTGAGTGTGTATTGGTTCAGTGCCTCCTCCTCGGAGAGCCCTAACCCTAATTTTACATAGCTCAATGTTGCAATATATTCTTTTCAATCTATACAGCTTGCGTGGGAAGTCTCTCTGGGGATTTCCGTCTCCTCCCTATGGGAGGGTGGTGGGATGTAAAAATGTAAAAAAAAATTACCCTCAGCTGCGTCACGAGGGATTCATGTCAGTATGTGTTCTTTCTTTTTTGAATAAAAAGAGGAGGGTACATGAAGCACGACGGCTCCGTGTCGTTCTCCCAGGCGACTTGGAGGAACAATGTTTGGTGTCTTGCTGGACTATCCATTGATGTGTTTGGGTCTCGACGCATACATAGTGCTGGCTCGGTGTGTTTCTGTTAAAGAATCACACAGGGGCTAAGTGCGCCTTGGTTGCTTGTTAAAACAGTGTTTTTTTTTTTTTGTATTTTATTTTTTTATTATTTTTTAAACAAACACATAAACAAACATGACAACACACAATAGGATATACAAATACACATATGCTCCAGCTCGTACCCCCCTCTCCCGGACCCCCCATTGGATAATCCAACCATTATAATTTGTTCCTAACCAGACACTACCATTATATGCTGGCTTTTATTCTCTCCACCACTTCTAACCACATTGCCATTTTGGATTCATTGAGACCCAAAATTCTAGCTGTTGATATTTCTTGATAAATCACATCGAGATATGTAAGAATCCAGACCTTACGGCAAATTTTTTCCGGTTGAAACCATCGTGATGCTATCAGCTTTTTAGCCACTGTGATACCGGATAAAACCAATCTCTTTAGCTGTGGAGGTACTGCATGCTCAAAGACATCATTCAGCAGTAATACAGAGGGGTGTACAGGTATATCCAGAGTTAAGAGATTTGACAATTGCTGGGTCACTTCTTTCCAAAATATCTTAACTGGTCGGCAGTCCCAGTACATGTGCATAAATGTCCCTTCGTCCCCATTTGTACATAAGGAGCATTTGGAGTCTTGTTTAAGACCCATTTTGTTCAGTCTTATAGGAGTTAAGTATGTCCTGTGAATATAGTTAAGATTGATTTGTTGATGGTCCGGGTTCCTTGATGCAAGGCGTACATTTGCCCAGGCTTCTTGCCAGTCAAAGTCTATCTCCAGGTCTGGTATATCCCTCCTCCAGACTGAGTCTAGATGTAGGGTTTCATACGAGGCCGTTAGTAATTGATGATAAAAATCTGAAACAAAACCTCTCGATGTCTCTCTTTCATAGAAGAATTTGTGGTATCTGTGGTGTACAATTGGTATCCTTAATGGAACACCGTGAGCCTTCAAACATGCCAATAACTGTGCGTAAAAATAATATGAGGACTTGGTGAGATTACATTTTTTGCATATCTCATCAAAACTACAAAAACCCTGTTTGTTGAAAACGTCTCCTAATGTGTGTATGCCTTGCTTTTCCCATCTAGGGAATCTTATAGGTTGTTTTCCAATCAAGAGTGCATTGTTATTGAATAAGGGAGTATGATTATGCCATTTATGTGGGATAGAGTCTTTTTTTTGTGTTTCACGCCATATCCGGATTGCATGAGTGATTATGGGGCCAAATTTCCGTTCGCATTGCTTAATTGATAATTTGGTGTACACTATGTCCTTCAGCCTATGTGGAGCTACTATATTTTCTTCTAAATTTCTCCAGGATACTGATGCTTGGGGATCAAACCATGTTGTCAGTGGTCTTAAAGTGTATGCCTTAAAATAGTGGTGGAAATCTGGAAATGCCATACCACCGTCTGCTTTGTTTCTCTGTGCGGTGGATCTTTTTATAAGTGGTGGTTTGTTATTCCAAATAAATTTGTATGTGGAGGAGTGTAATTCTTTCCAGTAACCCTTTGGAGAGGGTAACGGTAGCATTGAGCTGAAGAAGTTGATTCTAGGTAGGACGTCCATCTTAATTATTGATATCCGTGCTTGTACTGAGTTTTTAAGTTTTGACCACCTGACAAGGTCGTATTTGATTTTGTTTTGGATTTTTTTGTAATTGTGCTTCACCGTTTGGCTTATGGTAGGGAATATTTCAACTCCCAAACATCTAAAGTGTTTTACCATCGGTATCTCTTCTGGGAGGGTTATATTTCTTTTTGCAGGGGCGTTAAGTGGGAGGAAGGCCGACTTCGGCCAATTTATCCTAAATCCCGATAAATCTCCAAAGTCCTCAATCAACTTGAGAAGATGAGGCAGTGCGGTGTTGGGGTTTTGCATGAACAGTATTACGTCGTCCGCATATAAACTAATTTTGTGTTGTGTGCCCTTGATTACGATTGGTTCTATGGATTGGGATTGTCTTATATATTGTGCTAAAGGCTCTAATGATAGATCGAATAGTCCGGGACTAAGGGGGCAACCCTGTCTGGAAGACCGTGATACTGGAAAGATTTCGGAGGTGATTGTACCTGTTGTAATCATGGCCGATGGGTCTTTGTATAATACTTTAATCATATCAATGAATCCTTTTCCTAACCCCATCCTTTCTAATACTGCCCATAGATACGACCATTCCAACCTGTCAAAAGCTTTCATTGCATCCAGGGACAGCATCGCCTTAGGTGTGTTGTCTTCCTTGTTAGCATCTAATACGTGTAGTAATCGTCTTATGTTATCAGTGATCAGGCGGCCTCTTATGAAGCCTGTTTGGTCCGGATGAATTAAAGACGTCATATGCTTTTGTAGTCTGATAGCTAATACCTTAGAGTACAGTTTGATATCGGTTCCGAGGAGGCTTAAAGGTCTGTAACTACCGCACTCGGTGGGGTCTTTGTCTTTTTTGAGGAGGACTGTTATGAGTGCAATATTGTCATTCTTATGGAAGTTCCCCTCCTTGACTGAGTATAAAATCATATTTAGTAATAAGGGTCCAATTATGTCCCAACAAGAGAGGTACATTTCTGGTGGGATACCGTCTCTTCCAGGGGCCCTTCCACTTTGCATTTCAGATATGGCCTCCCTAAGTTCATCTAGTGTGATCGGTGTTTCTAACTGTTTAGCGTCATCCTCTGAAAGTTTAGGGAGGTTAATTTGATTAAGATATGTGTCCATTTTGTTTTGATCGAAGGTCGTTTCTGATTTGTATAAGTTGGAGTAAAATTCTTTGAATGTCGTGTTTATTTCTTTGGGTTCTGTAACAAGTCCTTGTTGTGCTCTAATGGTAGTTATATCTGCACATTTTGCGTTGACTCTTAGTCGCATGGCTAATAGGTGACTTGGTTTGGAACCTTGAGAGTACTGCTGTTGTCTTGTGCTACGTATTTGCAATTCAGATTGTTGTCTGTATATGGTGTTAATCTCTTTTTTTAGTATATTGACTTGATTTTCCAGTTGAACCGAGTTGTTGTATTGCAAAGAATTAAATAATGTTGAGTAAAGTGTTTCCAGTTCAGCCAGTTTTGAGCATCGATTCTTGCGTATTTGGGAGGAAAAGCTATCAGTGAAATCCTTGATCATTCCCTTTGTCGACATCCATAATATTCTGGGGTCCTGCACCGAATTCGCATTTATCCGTAGGAATACCGTAAGAGCTTCTTTGATTTGTGTAATGAATTCCTTGTTATTAAGCAGCATCGTGTTAAATCGCCATCTTGGGGCTCGGGATGATAGTATACCAAATGTTCCTTTTAAGAGTAAATAACAGTGATCAGACAATGCATTGGGTATCATTTCCACATCGTAGTTATCAAATAGTCTCGGGGTTGTGAAAACGTAATCTATTCTGGATAATGTATTATGTCTCGCAGATCGACAAGAGTACTTCCGGGTCATGGTGTTGAGTGATCGCCATAAGTCATTTACACCTGTAATCTTCGACCAATCCTTTAATGCATTAGATGCATTTTTTTGTTCATTGGAAAAGGAGGGGTTTGATTTGTCCATCCTTGGGTTCCAAATGGCATTAAAATCCGCACCGATTATAAATGAGTATTCGGGAAGGTCTAACATTGCTCTGGTAAGTGTAGTGAAGAAACTAACTTCGTATAAATTTGGGGCGTATACCGCTACCAACGCTATTTTTCTGTTCTTGTGTAAAATCTTAGCTATAGTTATCCGACCATCTGCATCAGACCATACTCCCTTCAATTCAATATTCAATATTCAATAAAAACAGCGTTTTTATAGGGCAACTGGGATGGAGTTTTGTCTCTTCCGAGCGCCAGTTTACTAGGTTGTCTCGATGAATTCTCGTTCATATCTGGGGGATGTTAACGGAATAGATCTGAACATAGGTAGAGGGGTCTCACGCCCTTGGGGTGGGCCACTGAGCACGGTCCAAATGGGACCGTCTGGATGGCGCCCGCTTTTCATGTTTTAGATCGACACGCATACCTACCCCTTCTTCTGGAGTGGGCATGTCGGCGTGGTTAGGACACGGGACTGGTCTGGTCACGCTGGTCCAGGTCAGTTAATCGTTGTCCGCCGGGGATGCAGATCTGCTGTTCTGGTACCCTGGGGGACTTGTGCTTTTTTCGGGGGGGAAAATGCCGGGTCGGTCCGGGTGTCACAGGGTTAGGCGCTATGGAGACCCTTTGTTGGGTACATATTGTACTCTGCACTATCGTAATGGCTTACGGCCATGCCAACCTGTACACGCCCGATCTCGTCCGATCTCGGACGCTACGCAGGTTCGGTCCTGGTTAGTACTTGGTTGGGAGACCGCCTGGGAATACCAAGTGCGGTGTGCTTAGGGCTGGTTCTCCATTCTTTTCGCTCCTCTCTCACGCGTGGCGAAGAGGGGGCTGTTGGGGTGGTCTTGGACCTCCTCTGGTAACCCTGTGCTTCCCGTGCCGCCGGGCCCGGTCCGAAGTAAAGTTTTGTTGATACCGTAGGCCTGGGATAACCCTTTTTTGAAAACTGAAACACTTGTACTGCGGTATAGCCAGTGTATGCCCGCAGGTGTGAGTTTTGGAGTTTTTTCTTGAGGGGTTATAGGAACAACCACCGTCGGTACCAAGAGGGTGGTTGATTCCCTGGTGTGTTGGAGCAGTGTCAACTCCCGGGTTACCCGGTTGAGTGTGCCCCTGCACGTTCATGACGACTGCTAATCATGTCAGCCTTCTCTGCCTCGACCCCTCTGGGTGGGTTTTTTTTAATGGAGGCTTTGTCATGCAACAACGCCAGCATACGCCCCTTCCGCCGGGGGGGCTGTTTTCAGCTGACTCCTTTGGTGCCTGTCTCGTCCGCAGTGCTCCAGGCTCAGGTTACAGCCTGTTGCCTGGTTTCCCCAGTGCGCTGCCTGCTTCCGTTGGTTAAACCTTTTTTGTGTGCTTACGGCCATGCTGACTGCCTGTTCTGCAGGGTCAGTGTGCCAGGCGGTGTGCTATTGGGGGGAAAGGGCCCGCTCTTGGAGGGGCCTTATCCGAATACGCTGGCGATATGGGGGGCGGTGTCACTAAGTGACCACCTGGTGGGGTCTTGATGCCTGGCGGCGTGAATATTAAAGGCAACCAACTTGTGTTCGGCTTTTCTCTGATTGGCCCCGCCCCCACGCGCAGGCAAGCGCAGTCGTCCCACGTCCCAAATGAAATCCAAGGAGCGCGCGCGAGCGGCAGCGCGGGCAACCAACTTGTGGCTGCTGTTCCAACGCACTTGTGTTGGGCTGCGGTAGCAGTGGAGCGCTATGAAATGCGCTGAACTAGAAAGCGTAACGTTATTATGTTTCGCGTTTTTAACAACCAACTACCAGATTCACTCGTGTATAAACAAAGCCCATACAGTTATGAAATGCGCTGAACTAGAAAGCGTAACGTTATTATGTTTCGCGTTCCATTGATTAACGCCATTACCTGCTGTGCTGTAGGAAGCAGAGGTACAGTAAGTTACAGTAGGTGTAGGTTACATGTTTAATCAAAGCCCATACAATTTTTTAGATGAATGATTGTGGATATAATATAGAAAACACATCATTATGATATTGTCAGAGGGAGAGGCATGACTTCGCGACAGCCATATTAGACACTCACTGTACATCAGTGTGGAACTGTAACGTTATATGTTATTTCGCCCGTGGAGGCTGCTGAGCCTGAAGCGCCAGCGGGGCGACGCGGTGGTTTATCCCCGGCTTTCGTGCGCCGCCGCCGGCTTGATACAGCTTCAGCAGCAGCAGCGGCGGTGCTCTGTTGTAGGAAGCCCTTCAATGACAGCGGCGTGCTCTCATATTTTGCGAATGCATAAACTATATCTTAAATTATGGCTATGTGTCTAATATGGCTGTCGCTTATCAATGACTTTGCGACAGCCATATTAGACACATCGCCATAATTTAAGATATAGTTTATGCATTCGCAAATATGAGAGCTCTGTCATTGAAGTGGGTGGTGGCAGCATTACTAACAGTAGCGATTTTTATTGTTTTGTCATGACCAAACATAATCCCAACATAGATAGGAGGTGTACTGTATGTCAAATGTCGGTCATGTGGTGGAAGAGTTTAGTACAGTCACACAACAGAACACCGCTGTAGTACAGTCACACAACAGAACACCGCTGGTTCGACCAGCGCTTCTGCCGCGCCGCAAGGGCGTGTGCTAGTGGATTGATTGATTGGCCGTGTGGCCAATCAGAGAAACGCTGAACGAAAAGCTGAACACAAGTTGGTTGCCTTTAATATTCACGCTGCCTGGCGTCATTGACCTCTCCGGGCCCCCGTTTTCCAGGGGATCCAGTCCCTTCGGTGGGAAGGAGGCGAGTAGGTGACCACACACCTGCTTATGAAGGTAAGCGGAAGGGGGTGTGATCAGACGGATGTTGGGATGTAAAGGTACATGGTGGAATGTTTTATTCAGTGCACGTGCACGAAGTGAAGTACAGTGCAGACAGGTGCTGAGCGCACCATTTAACTCATAGAACTGGGTTATATACATAACCCTTCGTTCCTCCAAGCCCTCCATTTTATACTCAAATTGGTCCATAGGCGTTTTCTGCTACTGGCCAATCCTACCCATAACATCTGGATATTTCCCATATAATCTATCTCCATCACATAACCTATATGTTCAGCTGACGTCTCCCTGACCCCATCTAGCTAAAATTTACATAACAAAGTGTGTATGTGTTCTGACCTTAAAAAAACGCCATTGAACTAAATGCTTACAGTTTATCCTAAGCCACATACATATGTCAAATAATGATTGTACCTAATAACATTTAATAATACCCTTTAACTTAGATCAATGTACCTAATGTAATAAAGTCATTACAAAGTAAATTAACTGCTCCCATGTCCACACAAATATTTTCCACACATGCGTGTATTGATTATTAACAATAAGGCTACATTGATAATAGGTGGTAAAAAGTTACAAAACAGCAGTTAGATGGTTATTTAAGCATCTCTTGTAACGAGAATGGCGATCTGAAGATTGGCAAGTTGAATAAGAAAAACGAGAAATATCAATGTCATAAACGATGAGAATCTGGAGTTTCTGAAATAGAGGAGCAGATGAACTGTGTGACTTTTATCGGGTTGTGATCCTAACAAAGCGTTTCCGGAGGACTGAGATTTTGTGTAGTAGGAAAAGTACTCACCAAATTATATTACAATATGAAAGATAAGGATGTGATTTTATTATCATCATACAGTAGCTTGAAAGGTCTTTTGCATTCTCATTGCCAAAACCTAGAGAACTCATAGAACTCTATGTAACCGAGCCAATTCAGGTTTTTATATTTTTTTTACATTATATATAAACAAACTACTGCTGTGAAGATTTCAATAAAACTAACAATTCTGAGTCAAAGGTACATGTTTGTTTTTACAGATGTATTACCTTTGAAAAATAAAAATATCCGGTCAATTTGTTGTAGGTTGAGTGTGCTGTCTATCTAACCATGGAGTGGTTACCATGGTTACTTGCTGCCTTGCTGGGAAAATATTCTAAACATTATGTGACAACAAGTTGACAGTTGGTCAAACTACACCTCAAGTGAGAAATAGTTCTTTTACTGATAATTTGGAAATTACAACATTAGCTAAAAAAAGGTACCATTCAAGTACCAGGTACCACTCAAAACATAATATACAAAATAATAGTGTATAGTACTGTATATAAAAACGACTCCTTTCACTGATCATATTCCATTTGAATCATTACATATATTGATGTGATAGTGACAATGTTACACTAATGATGCTATGACGTTATCACATAATGCCAACAAATCAATAATTATGAACATGTGGTGCTAAATATGATGAGAAGATAATTACTGCATTGGAGATACTGAATTAATTGATACCCAACGGCCTAAGCTACTTAACAAACACAGAACAAGTAAGTCAAGTCAAGTCAAGAGTTTTATTTGTCACGGCATACAAGTATACAATGAAATGCGGGTGGTCTTGCCCGCAACGATGTGCAATACAGTGGTACAACATATAATAGAATCCAATAAAAAACAACATTGTGCAATAAACAGGTAACATGGTGGGACATCTCGGTATCTGTACATAGTTATTTACAGAGCATGTAGGACATGCTAGGTCCTTTGGTAGTGCAATACACTGTTACTATACTATATTTTAAAGTTACCTTTCCTTTTTGGCCATAAGTGTGGGCGTGTGCAGCATGAGTAATATAAAGTAATATAAAGAGGTTAGTTTCACGCAATGTGTCCTGACTTTCACCATAGGATCGAGGCCTCTGCCAAGAATCTTCGCAAACTGCATGCTACCATGTCCTCCCTCCTCACTCCCCCCCCACCCCCCCCTCCCTCATCTTTCTCTGCCGAAGACTTTGCGATCTTCTTTGAGGAAAAAGTGGAGAACATCCGCAGCTCCTTCTCCCAACCCCCACCCATTCCAAATGCTGAATCGAGAACCTCATCCTTCACTCTGTCATCTTTCTCTCCCATTACAGAAGCCGAGACCCTGACACTGGTAACGTCGAACCGTCCGACTACATGCCAGCTGGACCGGCTACCTTCCCCACTCCTCCAGTCCATAGCACCAGACATCCTCCCATTCCTAACTGCAACCATCAACTCCTCACTCAACTCGGGGGTGGTCCCCACCTCCCTAAAACAAGCCAGAGTCACGCCCCTCATAAAAAAAACATCCCTGAACCCTACCGTCATAGGCAACTACCGTCCTGTCTCTCTTCTCTCCTTCCTTTCTAAAACACTTGAACGTGCTGTATCCAACCAACTTACTGCTTATCTCTTACAGAATGACCTCCTAGACCATAATCAGTCAGGCTTCAGGACTGGTCACTCCACAGAGACAGCCCTCATTGCGGTCACAGAGGCACTTCACTTAGCAAAAGCGAAAGGCCTCTCCTCTGTCCTGATTCTCCTAGATCTATCTGCAGCCTTCGACACAGTCAACCACCAGATCCTCCTCGCGGCCCTCGCAGGAATGGGAGTGGCTGGCTCTGCGCTGACATGGTTGTCATCATACCTCAATGACCGCTCCTACCAAGTGTCATGGAGAGGGACCCTGTCGGCCACCCGCCCCCTGCGGACGGGTGTCCCCCAGGGCTCGGTTTTAGGACCCCTTCTCTTCTCCCTCTACACTAAATCACTGGGTAACATTATCACGTCTCATGGCTTCTCCTACCACTGTTATGCCGACGATACTCAACTCTTCCTCTCCTTCCCTCCCTCAGATATCCACGTCTCTGAGCGGATCTCGGCCTGTCTGTCCGACATCTCCGCCTGGATGACGACCAACCACCTCAAACTGAACCTAAGCAAAACAGAATTGCTCCACCTGCCGGCCAAATCCTCCCCCCTGACCGACCTTTCCATCACAGTCGAGAATGCAGCTGTGACCGCGTCCCCGACCGCCAAGAACCTTGGTGTTGTCCTCGACGACCAGTTGAACTTCTCTGCTCACATCGCAGCGACAACCAGAACCTGCCGATTCCTCCTGAGCAACGTCAGAAGGATACGCCCCTTCCTGACAAAAGAAGCCACCCAACTCCTCGTCCAATCAACAGTCATCTCCCGCCTCGACTACTGCAACGCACTGCTCGCTGGCCTCCCGGCCACTGCCACTAAGCCTCTTCAACTCATTCAGAACGCAGCGGCCCGCCTGATCTCAAACCTACCGAAGTCGGCCCATGTCACCCCACTTCTTAGGGACCTGCACTGGCTCCCCATTGCTGCACGAATCCGCTTCAAGGCCCTTGACCTAGCATACCGTGCGGCAAAGGGAACTGCTCCCGCCTACCTCCGGTCAATGGTCTCTAACTACACACCCTCAAGACCCCTACGCTCTGCATCTTCTGGCCGCCTCAGACCTACTCCTATCCAAGCTCCGGGAGGGTCATCAAAGAGAAGTCGCCTATTCTCAGTCCTTGCCCCACAATGGTGGAATGAACTACCCACCCCAGTTAGGACAGCCGAAACACGTCCAATCTTTCGCCGTCGACTAAAGACTCACTTCTTCAACCATTATCTGAATTAAAAAAAAAAAAAAAAAAAAAAAAAAAAAATCTAACCCTAACTAACCATACTGTCATGCACTTGTCCTAATAAACTAACCTACACTGTAGCACTCAACACTTTGATGAACATTGTTACTCAGCTGATAGAGTTGTGCTCTTCCTGATGGCTTGTCGTACAGAACTTGTAAGTCGCTTTGGATAAAAGCGTCAGCTAAATGACTAAATGTAAATGTAAATGTAAATATGACAAACCTCTTCTGGTTAAGCATTACATCACGCGCAGGAGTGGTTTGTGAACAATAAACCATGCCTAGGGGTGGTCGTTAGGCCCGAGGCGCAGCCGAGGGTCATTAGACCCCCCTAGGCATGGTTTATTGTTCACAGATCACGACTGCAAGTGGTGTAATGCTTTTATACAACTGCCACATTCATCCAACCTTATTGCTATACAATAAACACACATTAATCGAAGATTTATTGAAAAAACCATCCGCCAGAAAAAGTAGTTCCCACAACAACAAAAAAGACAATTTGCCTCCATGTGGAAGCAGCTCGGAAGTGCATCCAACCAACTAACACATCCAACTGTGTGTTATTGGAATGATTGAGAGAAGTTGCCTCATGTGGAAGCAGCTCGGAAGTGCATCCAACGGATCCAACAAACGAACACATCCAACTGTGTGTTATTGGAATGATTGATTGAACATTTTATTACCAGATGCAGAATGGGTACAATACAGTACGGCTCAATACACACACTTGTTAAGGGTATGCAGACCTACTTTCTATAGAACTTCATTCTTAGATGCTTCTATAGAAAGTAGGTAAAACAAATTAAAAAGTTTTCTTTGCCCTATAGGGAAAAAAAAGTTTTCTTCGCCCTATTTTTTATTTTTATTTTTTAAACCTACTTTAGAGGGCCTAAACTTAACCAGTTGGAAACCAGGCGTACAGTAATAAAATTAGCAATCAACCAATCAATCAATTCAATAGACCATGCTCACTTAAAACAGCGCAGCACTCAGCTGCTTCTCTCTCAGTCTGACTCTCCCCCGCCGTTGCAGACAGGAGTGTGTGTGTGTGTGTGTGTGTGTGTGTGTGTGTGTGTGTGTGTGTGTGTGTGTGTGTGTGTGTGTGTGTGTGTGTGTGTGTGTATGTGAATGTGGATGTGTGTGTGTGTTTGTGTGGGGGTGGGTGTGTACGCCAGCATCGGACAGTGTGAGAGTGAGCGCTGCAGTCAGGGGGAAGGAAGAAGAAATTTTAAATAAAATTGCAAATAATCAATCAATCAATCCTCAATTTTTCTTTTGTTCTACAATGACTCATGACCCATCAATTACATCATCCAACATTGTTTAAAGGACTAAGACATTCGCCATGACAGAATCGCTTTATATTTAGTCGTTATGACGCTATCAACATATCCATTTGTTAAAGATTATTGTCCGCCATCTTGTTTTCTCCGAAGAATCCGCACGGCGGAGACACGGAGTGATGTGATTCGGTTGTGGGCGGGTCCTGGGACCAGGAGCGTGGATTGTTCCCTATACATACGTGTAAATGGACTGTTTCAGCCAATCAGAATCGAGAAATTTGCATGCCGTTGTATAATTCGTCATACAGGTCATCAGGTCAGAGTATTTCTGGGTGCATGGCCTGGGTGCCTGGCGTCGTCACTGGACCCCACAGCCACATTCCAGAGAGCTGGATGTCAGAATCTAATCCTTCAGGGGAATATTAATAAATCTCCTTACAGTAGGATGACAGTAGTGAAATACCATGACCTCACCATTTTTTATATATTTAACTTAGACCAAGGTATTATGTAAGTACAAACGTGGTACAATGGTGATACATAACCTTTACATTGACAGTGCCATGGTCAATTATTTATATAATGACCGGTGCTGTGGGAAAACTGATATTACCATGAAACTGCCATTACTAACAAACTGCCATTGTTTTGTAAAAAGAAAAAAAGAAAAGCATTGAGAACCACAGTTTAAGTCATAGGTTTAGGTTATTGCTGAATCAGTCTTTTAAATCGCTTGCCTTTTATACTCTTAAGATTTTGCTTTTAACACTTTAATCGCCGGAAACGCCGAAACTCGTCATTGCCCGCCATGCTCATTCTGCCGAAGACGCCGTAACACGTCTTTGATATCAATATTTCAAAAATCTGTGATCGAAATCATATTTCTCTCCCGGGGACCTGAGATATACTGCTGAGCTCCACTCAACTCTCTAACGGTTCAAGAGCGCCATCTGGTGGCCACCGATGTTTAACAGGAGGTCATGAAGTGGTGCTCACCCATATTTCGTCCGGGCACTCGCTATCATTAGCAGGACTCCATCTTGACACAGTGAACACCGATCGGTGCACATAACTCGATAAACAACATGATTTGGACGTATATACTATTATACAACCTGGAAATGGATCAGGTATTTCGACATCCCATAATAGAAAAAATTCTATTCCACGCTCATCCCCCAACGGCGCGAGGAAGATACGGTGAGTTTCAGCGTTATTTTCTAATGTCTGCTATACTAACTGCTCTGATGATCATATGACCCACACTAGATGAATGATATAACGTTGCCCACGGAATTATAAACGACCCCCCGCCCATCCGGTCAACATCAGATCATACGTAGTAACTTCTAGAAGTACCTCCAGTTGAAATTTTTTATCTGGCACCGATCGCTACCAAACTGTATTTGATCATCAATATAATGCATTTGGGGCTATAAATCAAGTTCTGGAGAAAGCTGCAGAAAACGATAAAAACATACTTATACTTTAGACCGTATTTTAGTATGAATATGTGAATGAAAAAGTATAACGTTGCTACACCCTGAACAATAGATATAGGACATTGAATGGGCCATAATAATGTCAATTTAGCAATACAATTTAAAAAGTTATAGCCCTGCAAAGAAGGGGAACTTCTCCATAGACAAATAGAGCTGGCTAGGGATGGTAAATTATGAATTTAACCATGGCGATCAAAGTGTTAATTAGTGCTGGTTGCTGGGTGTTTTGTAATTTTTCCCTGGCTGATTCATATTGATGATTTTATTCTTATGCGTTTACACTTTGTAAAGTGCCCTGTAAACTGTTTCAGAAAAAACTGCTATACAAAAGTGTATTACTTTTATCATTCTCTCTCAACTATATGTCTCTCTCTCACTCTAAACTGTCCCTGTATCTCTCTCACTCTAAACTCTGCCTTTTTTTATTTAGCCAGATAAAACATTAAGAACAGGTTTCTTATTTACAATGTCGATCTGGTCCAAGAGGCCCAGAGTACAAATATACATACATACACATATACATATATACACATACATACATACAGCTATGTACACATGCACAGCCTATGTACAAAAGAAATAAACAGGGGAGGATTGGGGGGGGTGAAAGTATGTGAAAGCGTGCATGTGCATGCAAACAGATGCGTGTGTCTAGGTGCGAGTATGAATGAGTGCTTGTATGTTGTGTGTGAGGCTGTATGCACATGTGAAACTGGGGTATCAGCAAGAGCAGGAGGGATCTACTAAGAGCGTGTTGAGTGTTTTCTTGAAGGCAGTCAGTGAAGTAAGAGCTGTAAGTTTAAGGGGCCGTGTCCACGTTTCAAGGCTTTGAAAATAAAAAATATGCATGTCCAGAGCGTTTCCATAGCGTTTTTCTGTCTCGCGACTCCCGCGGCTCCGCCACTTGCTAGATTTTGATTGGTCGGTCGAAAAAAGTGACCTTGATGAGCGGCGCTCCTCTCCAAAAGTTGAACTATTTTCAACTTTATGCGCTGGGAGCGCTCCGCCCAAAAACGCTAGCCGCCGAGAGCACTAAAACGCGAGGCGCTGCGCTGGGAAAAGGAGCGCACCTGTCGCGTCTTTAGCATCGAAATGAATGACAGAAAGGAGCTGGCAACTCATAAAACGCTATCTGTGGACACTGCCCCTAAGGGCGTCTTGAAAAGCGTTCCAGTCATAAGCTGCTGCAAAGTGAAAGGAGTTTCGGCCGAAGGTGGTCTTGGATTTTGGGATGTTTAATTTGATGAGTTAGTTTGATCTTGTGCCGTAAGTGCTATGACAAAGGTGGAGCAGGGAGGAAAGATAAGATCTTGCCCAGGATTGTTTTGTAAATGGAGTGGAACCAATGTTGGAGTCGGCGGGTGTGGAGGGAGGGCCAGTCAACCAGTTTGTAAAGGTCACAGTGATGTGTATTAAAGGGTGCATTTGTGGCAAAGCGGATGGCAGAATGGTGAAGAGTGTCCAGTTTGTGTAGAGCCGTCTTTGAAGCCATTTTATAAATGTGAACGGAGAAAGAAAGGGAAGAGCCTCTCTCTCCCCCACTCTCAACTCTGTCTCTCTCTACTCTCTCTGTCTCTCTCTCTAAACTCTCCCTGTCTATGTCTCTCTCCCACTCTCAACTCTCTCTGTCTCTCTCACTCTCAACTATCTCTCTCTCACTCTAAACGATCTGTCTCTCTCTATGTTTCTCAGTCTATTCCCATTTCTAGCTCACCCCCCTCTCAGCTAGTGAAGTTCCTCTGTGGGTGAGATGCATAGCATCAGGACATGCCCTGCAGAAGGCCTCTGTTAGCCAGTCTAATTGGAGTGTGGACTAAAGGTAAAATCTCCTCCGCTAACAGACTTCTACCACACGCCAGACAGGTGAAAGAGGGGAATGTGTGTGTTTCCATCTCTGTGTGTGTCTAGTAAGGCTGAGCCCGAACGTTCGAACGTTCGAACGTTCGTTCGTTACGTTGACATTCGGACTTTAATTAATAGGTTCGAACGTTCGGTGAAAAAAAAAAAGCAGGCGCGCGACGTTGAGGCGATGTGAAGCGGCGCGTCCCCCGAGTGCGCTCGGCTCAACCAGTGTGGTCTCTGCCGGGCTGTAGCTGGATACTATTGTCTCAACCAATGCAATAGAACCATTTTGATTGACAGGCGATTCTGCCAATTACGTCACACCGCTTGCACCCGCCTCTGCTGTTACCACCAATCGGCAAGCGTTTATATATTTTTTTACTTCCGGCAATACATTTATCTGCTTGCGAGACCGAGAAGCACAACAGAGTGTGAACAGACTCCGTAGCTCCCCGCTGAGGAAGGATCATTAATAAATGAATGAATGAATGAAGCGCGAGCTTCATGGCGGGAGGTGGTTGCGTTGTAAACAACTCTGGCCGAGGGCGGACGGGCGGCAGGCGTGTTGGGAGCCCGGCGGCACCCCGCCGGTGTCTCTCTGTCGTCCCCCGTTCCTAGGTAGACGGTGGAAGGAGCTGAGGCGCGCGCCTCTCTCCTTCCCGTCGACCAAGAGTGAATACCTGTTATTGAATGTGTAACACTAACTATATAACGCTAATGCCACAAAACGAATGCATTTGTTTATCTAGCCTCTTACGTGACTGCGGTGTGCAAGGGCTATTGTTTATCATAAGTAGGAACTTTATGCAGTACTCAGTACGTAGCTTGTTTATTTTCTTCTGAGTGCTTTGTTTAATTACATGTTTACATGAACAGCCACCACTGTAAACAACATGTTTTTTCACCAATAGATTATGCAATGCCGCCCTCCGTAGGATCTATAATAATAATAAAAAATAAATAAAAAATTATATAAAATTTTTTTTTTATAAAAATTTTTTTTTATTAAAAAATCTACAAAAAACGAACGTTCGAACGTTCGTTCGGTAACCCTGGCGAACGTTCGAACCCTAAAAACAGGGTTCGGGCTCAGCCTTAGTGTCTAGACGTGTGTTTGCATGTCTCTGTGTGTTAATTCATTATATTAATTCCCCAGCCCTTACCGTAACCTTTAAAACCACTACCACTACCACCGTGCCTAACCTCATGCCTTACCCTAATCATAACCTAAACCTAAAATGTCCTCAAAATAGCCTGACTCTGAGAGATTAAGCTTATCTTTCTATCCTTGTGGGAACACAAGGACATAAATACAAAAGCACACACATACATACACACACACACACACACACACACACACGTTTATTCATGTGAAATATGGGGACATTATATAGACTTACATGCAGACTTATGTTATGTGATGTGGCACCTGGTAGCAGATATATATTAACCTATAAAACAGGTTGTAGTTAGTCATGGACAAAAGGAGGCGCGGACATGATGTTACTGGGTCTGAATCCTCTCGTTTTGTCTTTATTACAACATCATTCATTTAGTCATAATAATCTTCAATCAATCATCTTAACATCATACAATCACTTAGTTAAATTATCTTACATAACTTTTTTTTTTTTCAATTTTTCTCCCATCCCACTGTTAGTCGTTATGCCAATTCCCAACCCCCCTTCCTGGTTGTTGCGCACTTTCCCCTACTGTTGGTCCGAGAGGCCGGAGACTGTCACATGCTTTCCTCCGACGCATGTGCAGCCAGCCGGCAGCCAGCCTGGCCGCACAGATTCTCACTGGGAGAGTGTAACGTGTGGGAGGCCGCACTACCTCTCACCAGATCCTACCTTCGCTGAGCAGGCGCCCCGACCGAACTGTAGGGGTCGCTGTCCACAACGCCCAGGACCCACCCAGGGCCGTAGCCAGGGTTTAGAAATTAGGGAGGTCCATTTTTTTTTGGCCCAGACCGGCCCACTATAGTCGGTCGGACACCACCCAGCCAGGGTTTAGAAATTAGGGAGGTCCATTTCTGGCTTGACTAGACATTAAGGAGAGAGAGAGATGATTACAATGAACTGGTACATTCAGGTCCAGAATTGTTGGAATTCCCTGACAAATATGTACAAAAAGCTGTACAATTTAAACAATACCATACTGGTAATGAGCAAATAGTTGTTTATTCAATTAATGCATGGAGCTGTTCCATTTTATACTAACTTCATTCATTCATTCATTTGGTACTAACTACTCAGTTCATACAGATTTCAAGTATCCAAATATCAATGATGAATATTGCATAAGGTTTACACAGTTATCACCTGTTTGTTTTATATTCATGCTCAGAGAGGAGTAAGTTAGATCTTTGTATGCGAGTTATATGGCAATTAAATCAATGGTGTGCTTGTTTGTTACAGCCGGCCACTAGGGGGCAGCGGCTCATTAGAAGTGCTGATCAGCTTAGATGTGACGGTCACTGACAGTAACCTGGGCTTATTTTAGCCAACGCGATGCTCACCAAATAACGTTATAATTAATATTATTATCGACATCAGCATGGCAGAGAGAGATGGCACACACAAACTACCTCAGGTTCCTCCAGCTCACCGTCCCTCCTCTGCCCTTCTGCCTGGCTGGCTACCTGAGGCTGTGTTGAACTTGTTGCTGCACCGGCTGCACTAGTATTATTGTGGATGACGACGTTGAAGCAGCAAACATGTCTGTTATTTTATTATATTTGTCAGCATCCACGACCACCTCTAGTTTTCAGATTTTTCCCGCCGGCAATTTCTCCATGTTCTGTTTCTCCATTTTTCCTGTTTCCGCATCTGTTCTTCTAACACAGGTGAGAGAGGGGGGGGGGCTTATTAAGAGATGTGATTGGGCCGCAGCACGCATAATGGGCCGCTGTTCCCAGCCTAGTGGGGGAGGGGCTTAGTAAGAGATGTGATTATTGGGCCGGCCCCGGTCGTTGACCAAACGGCCCACTAGCAAATAGTTACCGAGGTCCGGACCTCGGTGACCTCATAGCTGGCTACGGCCATGGACCCACCCACGGCTCCCCTCCCCCTAACTCAGCCAAACGAGTTAGTATAGCGATCAGCCCGAGCCAAGGCAATGCTGACTCTCCGGGAGTCGAGACCGCAGCCTCTTGCATTGGTGATGAGCACAATCTCCGCTACGCCACCTGACCGCCCCCATCTTACATTACTTTTAATACATTCAATCATATTTCCGTTCTTGTCATCAATTCAAAGGCATATTCATATCATTATAGTACACATTCTACCCTTTTAGGATACCTTGGTTCACTTCAGTAGCATTTTCCTTTCAAATGTAGTTATCCAGCATTATATAATGTACATGGTAATTAATTATGTCTTATGCATATTTGGTGTCTTAAATATAAGCACGTGAAAAGGGAGCATTCTCCTGTTAATCTCAGTCTAGGCATATTGGAAGAGAACATCGTATCTGTCTTTTTTTTTTTTTTTCTTTTTAATCTTTTTCCCCCTCCATTTTTCCTCCGATTTTTCTCCCATCCCAATGTTAGTCATATGCCAATTCCCAATCCCCTTCCTGGTCGCTGCGCACTTACCCCCCACAGTCAGATCATCCGAGAGAGTGGAGGCTATCACGTGCTTCCTCCGACACACGTCCAGCCAATTAACCGCTTCTTTTCACCTGGCAGCGCGGATCCTCCCTGAGAGGGCGTAGCGTGTGGAAGGATCACACTATCCCACTCAGGTCCTATCCGCGCTTAGCAGGCGCCCCGACCGAACTGTAGGAGTCGCTGTTTACAACAGTAAAAAAAAAAAAAAAAAGGTAACTGTACTTACACTAGATTTCATTCACAGTCTTTGCTGCCCTGTAACAGGCGCCTGGTGGTACTAAATCTCTGCCATTGGAAAGAGGAGACTTGGCCACGATAAGCTCATTTATAGGTCTGATATTTTATATTCATATTTCAAATAGCATGTGTTTTCTGAATATATGACTAGGGCTTAAGAGCTTAAATACACGTTCTTGCATTACGGATTGTTGTGTGGTGTGATTCATCCTATGGCGTGATGGCATATCATTTGGGGTGACTTTCAGAATGATGACATTATGAAGGCTTTTTGGTAAGAAATGTTAAAATCATCAATGGGACAGATGAATAACAGTGTCACCAAATGTTTCTAGCATTTTGGTGTTTTTATAAGAAGGAATGCCTAAATGTATTAGAAGTACATAGTCAAATTGAGTGCAATCGTCTGACCACGAGTTTTGATTGCAAAAGATAATGCAAAATGTAAATAATTTGGGAAGAGCTAGACATGATGAGACATGATGAGGAAATGTTGTGCAGAATAACCTTCATGTCACAATTTTACTCACTAGCACATCATACTAATGGAAATGTTTTATTATTCCATGAACAATACCACACATATTTTTTTTTAAAGATAAGAGTCTGTAAAACAGAACTGAATGATTTCCATTACTCTGCAGCGATGGCACAACAGTGCTTTGCGACAGTAGTTCCCCAGGCGTGGAGACAACGGGTTTTCAACACCATAAATGGCCTCTCACAGTGATTTAATAAATACAAGCTACTTGCTCATAAAATTGCTAAATGTATCACCATCCCTTTTGTTCTCTGCAACTCCTACAACGTCAACAATGTCCTTATTTGGTAAGGCGTTGTGATCTTTTGAGTGTGGAGTCTTAACATTGTTACTATTTTTTGCATAAACAAGGTATACACACACATATGCAAACAAACACACACACATGCACCCTATCACAAACACACAGTGACGCACATGCACACACACAGTGATTATGAATGCATTTTTCACATAAACAAGGTACACACATATGAACACAAACACACACACGCAAACACAAACACACATGCACACACACGCACACACATACAAATATATGCGCACACACATTTGCACGCAAACACACACACACACACACAGTGATTATGGAGGCTGTGTGCAGGTGCGTGGCTGCTGTCAGATTAAGGTAATGTGTTCAGGAGGATGATTTACTGTCTGGTGCACTAGGCTCATTACCCTCACACAGTGCAATTGAATTTTATGCAAATGGATGGAATTTAAACAAGGTTCTGTATCACACTAGCTCCCGCTCTGCGTCTCATTGCATATATCTCGCTTCAGCATATATGCACTGAATACATTTCAAAATGTACCTTTAAATGCCAGCATTCATCTGGCCACACCCCCATCCGCTTACCTATATAAGCAGGGGTGGTGCCACACACTCATCTCCTTCTCAAATTTCATCACAAGCAACGTGTTGCTATATGCCCACTTGACGTGGAGACAAATATTTACTCTGAGGAAAGGAAGAACAAGGAGATACGTTGACATCATATCTTTATTTTCTCTCTCACTATTTTCGAGAAAATACGGCGATATTGTGTCTGGAAGATGATGATCATTCTAAAATCCTCCACCGGTTTTCGTATTGGGAGCACGCCGCTGCATGCCTCTCAACTGCAGTTCCTTGCTGTGCTGGTTGGGGTAAAACCTTTCAGGGCACAGCTGAACTGTAGGACGCGCCGCTGTTGTGAGAAGCGGTGGGTTTCAGGTTGGGTGAGTACTGTTTGCTGGCAGGCTCCACTTGTCTGTTAGTGCTATGGGGGCTAATTGACAATGTTTATGAAAACCGGCCCCAGGCTAGGGTCCTTTGTTCAGCCTCTTAGGCGACAGAAGACCTTGGTCTGAAGCCCATTATAGTTTTAACTAGTGGGCCGCGACCATTAACACTGGTGATCCCTGTGTTTTCTGGACGAGTGGATATCTCTTCTGTCACCGTGTAGCCCCTTCTTTCATATCCAAATGAGAGTATTCCTTCACGAGGAGATATGGGCATAGATGTTCGATAGCGGAAGATCTATGTTCAAGTCAGCTACACAGGCCAGTTTGGGTATTGTGCTGGCTCCGTCGGGTGTTGGTAAAATCACCGTTGTAAAGCTGTGTTGACATCTTGTTTCTCTTTTCTCTTAAAAAGTGAGGAGGGTTTCAGAACGGCGGCCTGTCTGGGTGAGTGTTATATCATTGTGTACAAGTTCAGGTGATAGCTGCTTAGCTTACGGTTAGCCAGTCAGCTGTTAGCTGCGGCGTTAGCCTGCTGTGATCACTGCGTGGCCTACATATGTTGGGCCTACTGTTAGCCAGTCAGCTGTTAGCTGCGGCGCTAGCCTGCTGTGATCACTAGGAAACGTTAGCTTGCTGCTATCGGCCAAGGCCCAGCGCGGGGTAGCTCTGGCTCCTCGCGCGCCACCGCGAGCTCCCCTCTGGTCGCGTGCGCCGTTCGCTCGGCGTCACGCGGGCAGGGGCAGTAGCGACCGACGGTTGGAGCGGCCGTTAGCTTAATGCTACTCTGTTGAACGTGCTTTGATTATAACATGTTTTAAACACTCTTGACTACGACGTCATCTTTGACAGAGGATGTTCGTCGAACCTGCCCTGGGCCAGGACGGCAAAGCCTGCGTCAACAAAGGGGACCGTAGCGACGGGTTGGAGCGGCGACGCTGCCCAGGTCGAACAACACAGGACGGCTGTGTTTTCTACGGGGCCTTGAGACTGCACTTTGTTGATCTACGCTCCGGGTAGGACAAGGTTTGGCCAGACCTTATACACGTCTTCTGGCTTTACCTTCTTCATGTTTTGTAAATAACGCTGTTTTCCAAAAACGTGTGTTGCTGCAATACATTTAGGATACGACGCAAGTTTTGTGTGAATTGTCTTGTCACTGGTAATTAGCTTCTCCGTGCAAATCGGGTTGTTGTTACAGATGTGAAAATTATCTGGTTGTTGTGTGAGAAACATCATGTGTGTTTATATGTACCGTGTACTCACAACTAAGGGGTAACTAACCTATGAAGCTATGCTTAGTGACAAATGAGTAAAGAATATTCTTTTCTCAGCCTGTGATGACAATGAACAGTGTGTTCACATATTAACAGGTTTTCCTGTTTTAACTGGCCGTATTAAAGGTAAAGTAGGAGGATTGTGTTTTTCCCCACGGTTCCCTGGGGACTTCTTCATCCTCCTATCAGACATGTTGTTGCTGTGAGGTTCACCTCTTCCCTGGACCTTTAATTCCTGTCTCCTCACCTCTCCAGCCCCCACCCTCGCGTTCGTTTAGTCTCGTCTGCTCTTCAGCAGCCCACACCCTTGGACTATCTGTCATTATGTGTTTGATTGGTCCGTGCCGAACACACACTTCTAGTCAATTATCAATTTCCATCACGCACCTGTTGTGTGTTCTAATTAGCGCCCCAGTGGGCTTTAAATACCTCGATCTCCCCCTCAGTCCTCGTCGGGTCGTTCCGTATCATATCTCTATCAGCAGACTCCTACGGGAGGTTCTCTATCTGTAGGCTCCTACGGGAGTTTCTGTTTCTGTCTGTATGCTGTTTCATCTCCGGCGTGAGACGAGGTGCAAGCCTTTGCCACCTGTCGCCGTTTGCCTGGAGTGGGACACAGTACTGCGCTCTCTAATCCTCTACGGGAGGTATTCCAGTGTTCCACTCCAGACCTCCACACCCCGAACCGGCGCGTTCTCCAAGCAGACGCACACTCCGAACCGGCGCGTTCTCCAAGCAGACGCACACCCCGAACCGGCGCGTTCTCCAAGCAGACGCGCACCATCCAGACCTCCGCGCCAGATGCGCACTCCGAACCGGCGCGTTCTCCAAGCAGACGCACACCCCGAACCGGCGCGTTCTCCAAGCAGACGCACACCCCGAACCGGCGCGTTCTCCAAGCAGACGCACACTCCGAACCGGCGCGTTCTCCAAGCAGACGCACACCCCGAACCGGCGCGTTCTCCAAGCAGACGCGCACCATCCAGACCTCCGCGCCAGATGCGCACTCCGAACCGGCGCGTTCTCCAAGCAGACGCACACCCCGAACCGGCGCGTTCTCCAAGCAGACGCACACTCCGAACCGGCGCGTTCTCCAAGCAGACGCGCACCACTCAGACCTCCGCGCCAGATGCGCTCTCCGAACCGGCGCGTTCTCCAAGCAGACGCGCACCACTCAGACCCCGCGCCAGATGCGCTCTCCGAGCCGGCGCGCTCTCCTCCAGACGTCTAGCCTGCGCGCTCCTACTCCATCCCTGTAAGCAGCTCTGACCCTCGCCCTGTTCCAAGGCCCGAACCCTGTTTTTCTCTGTCCCTGTCCCCAGCCCGCCTCCGCGGGCCTCTGTCCCTGTTTCCCCTCTCCAGTCCTTCTAGTCCTCCTAGTCCTCCCTGTCCCCAGCCCGCCTCCGCGGGCCTCTGTCCCTGTTTCCCCTCTCTAGTCCTCCTAGTCCTCCCAGTCCAGTCCTTCTAGTCCTCCTAGTCCTCCCTGTCCAGTCCTTCTAGTCCTCCTAGTTCTCCCTGTCCAGTCCTTCTAGTCCTCCTAGTCCTCCCTGTCCCCAGCCCGCCTCCGCGGGCCTCTGTCCCTGTTTCCCCTCTCTAGTCCTCCTAGTCCTCCCTGTCCAGTCCTCCTAGTCCTCCTAGTCATCCCTATCCAGTCCTCCTAGTCCTCCCTTGCCCTGGCCCTGTCCGTTAGCCTTCCCTTAGCCTTCCCCTTAGCCAGCTCGCCTCTTAAAGGCACATTGCCCTTTTTCCCTAGTTCTTGTTTTTCCTGTATTTTGTGTTCTCCCTTAAAGGGACAGTGCCGCTTTTCTGTGTGTTTCAATAAATGCCCAGTTCTTGGCTTACTCTCATACCTGTCTTGTGTTGTGCGATTGGGGTCGGTTACAAACCAGTTGCACTACATTGTGTCTTTGTGTGGTAGGGATGCGATGTAACCCTTAGCTTGATTGCTGAGGTTGTGCTAAGACTGCTGGAGAAACTTTATTTTCCTAAAAGAAAAGATTGTTTGGTCGCTTTCGTGTGTGCTTAGCAAGGCCTGTGGCCGATACTAATAGAGAATTATGTATTCTCTCATTATGAAAAACGGCGTTCCTCTGTAGAGTGTTTTTGCCATTTTTTGTAGGTGATGATGGGTTGTGTGTGTCATGTGACCTACAACTGGGTTGGACTGGCCACAGAAGCACATGTGTAAGTTTGGACCGGGGCTCTTAGAGAGCCCTCTCTATTCTGTGTTTTTTCCTTAGTAAAAATCAGATAGCAGGTTAGCTCATGCGCTGTGTGAAGCTGTCAAACGCTTCATAGAGCTGACTATGACTGTGTCATACTCTCTTTTTGTCATTACATCGTATCATGGGTGTGGGGTCGTAAAGGGGTGAACTGGTAACCTTTCCTCTCCCCCTTTTTTCTGTTGGTCAGGGGTTCACCCCCTGTCCTTCAAGGTTCCTGTCACGTTGCGGTTCGTGTGCACCGCAGAAATTCCCCCGCCATAGGGACGTCACCGTGCGCGTCTCTGTTGGTAGGACTTCCGTGTGCTGTTCAGGTCCATGCGATGGATCTGTTTTCGGGGGGTGGTCAGGGCTCCTCCTCACCAAGCGCCTATTCGGGCCTTCTGTGAGTTCGGACTCCTCCTTCCATGTGAGGGAGCCTCCTTCAGAGTACAGAGCCTCCTCCTCAGATTGTCAAGGTGAGTGGACCCTCTAGAAGGTGTCCTATTCTATTGTGTATGTATTCGATTCAATTCGATTATTGAGTGTGTATGGGTTCAGTGCCTCTTCCCCGGAGAGCCCTAAAACCAATTTTTTACATGGCTCAAGGTGCAATATATTCTTTTCAATCTGTACAGCTCGCGTGGGAAGTCTCTCTGGGGATTCCCGTCTCCTTCCTATGGGAGGGTGGTGGGATGTAAAAATGTGAAAAAAATTTACCCCCGGCTGTGTAGACTGGGATACATACTGTTGGTGCTTCCTTCTTTTCTATTAAAAAAGAGTTGGAGTTAGGAAGTGTCACACCCCTCTTGTCGTTCCCCTGGGCGCCTTGGGGATTCAATGACAGGTCTAAATAGCCTGTTCATTGATGTGGGTGTGTCCCGACGCACGTATAGTGCTAGCTCGCTGTAAACAGGCGACTGACTGGCACGCCTTGGTTGCTTGAGGTTAAAACGGCGTTTTTATGTTCAAGTCAGCTGCTACGGCCTTGCCACAGGGTTGGGTTTGCCCTTGACCCCGTGATTCTGGGGGCAGTAACGAGGTTGTTTCCTCAGTTCGTTCCCGGGTGGCATGCGGGTTGTGCGTGTGTGTAGTCGTGGGGTCAAGCCACGGTCTGCTCACCCTGTGCGTTGAGTTGCTTGAGTGCCTCTTCACACGGTCGGGTCCGTCGCCCTCCCGTGAAGCCCCCAATAGGGGGGGTGCCCTCCATTAGGGTGGGTCGGGGGGGCTCGGCCCTTCCTGTTCTGATGGTTGTGGGGGGCTTTCAGCGGGGTGTATTTGTCGGCCGATGGCTCTCGCTCGGCCTCTCTTGTGCAGAGAGTGACGCCGAGCGTCGCTATACTAACAGAACTTGGTTATAGTCATAACCTAACGTTTGTTATCAGCGAGCCAAATGCAGATTCTGCCTAGTTCCGAGCTGAGGGTTTTTTCAACCTGTAACTTGTTCTTGTCAGAGACCAGCAGGGCTGAGTCGTCCGCAAACCATCTCCCTTCCTCGCTGTGCAGGCGCCCTGACCGACCTGTAGGAGTCGCTGTTTACAATGACCAGATAACCACCCACCGGCTTCCTTCCCGCTGACTCTGCCAATTGAGCCAGTATGACGGCCGGCCAAGCCGGAGGCAACGCTGACAGCCGGATTCGATACCAGTGTCTCACGCGTTGGTGACGAGCGCCTAGTGCACTGCGCCACCCAGCCGCCCAGTATTTATGTCTTTCTTATATTACCATGCTCATACCTGTACATGAGAAACAATAATTTCACTCCTCTACTCTAAAATGACAGGGATGTGACTTATAAACTCGAAGCTTGAGCAGAAGTAGCTGTGGCAGCTGCACCTGCTGTGTGAACAGGTGCACTTTAACCATTTTCTGAGCTCCATTTTCCACAGAGAATATGATGCTAATTTAGGCTAATTACTTTATACTTCAACCAAACCAGACACTGTCTGACTCCGGAGAAGACAGTAAGAACATGCCCCATCAAATTTGCTGATGACACAGTAGTGGTGGGCCTGATCTCTGCCAACGACGAAAGGGCCTACCTGGAAGAGGTAGAGAACCTGTCACAGTGGTGTCAGGAGAACTGCCTCTCCCTGAATGTCAGCAAAACAAAAGAGATGATTGTGGACTTCAGGAGGTCGGGGGTCAAGGACTACAGCCCCCTCAGCATCGACGGGGCACCGGTTGAGAGAGTGAACAGTTTCAAGTACCTCGGAGCCCACATATCCGAGGATTTGACATGGACCACACACATTGACAGTGTTGTGAAGAAGGCACGACAACGCCTCTACTTCCTCAGGCACCTAAGGATGTTCCAAGTCAGTCAGAAGATCCTTAGGAACTTCTACTCATGTACAATAGAGAGCATCCTGACTGGCAACATCACCTCCTGGTTTGGGAATAGCACTGCACAAGACCGTAGCAGACTACAAAGAGTGACACGTTCAGCCAAACGCACAATTGGAGGGGGGCTTCCCACCCTCCAGAACATTTACAACAAGCGGTGCAAGGGGAAGGCTAAGAGAATTATTAAGGACTCGAGCCACCCGAACAACTGCCTCTTTGAACTGCTGCGGTCAGGCAAGCGATACCGGAGTCTTAAGGCGAGCACAGAAAGACTCAGAAGAAGCTTCTATCCCCAGGCCATCAGGCTGCTAAACGAACAATAAACACTATGCAACAACCATCAAATGCTCACAGCACACACACCCACACACTCACTTAAACAAACAACACACTGCAGCACCCACTCTCCACACTTTAGATCACACAAACACACTTTATATTTATTGATAAAGGATTTGCACTACAACTCGTACACCTACTGTAAATTGTACCTAAATTGCACCTCATCCTATTTCTGCCTTGCACTATATAGTATTGTATATTACTACACTACACAGTATTGTATATTATATGGTAACTCAGTTACGTCTACTCTGCATCGAACATTGTACATATGTCTATATTGAACACTGTGACCTCATTTTTTTTACTTCTAATTTACATGCTATACTATGTTATTTTATTTCATACTTATCTTGTCTTGCACAGTCTCTGGAGCGTAACAGTAAGAAGCATTTTGTATAAAAGTATTCTGTACTTCTGTATGACAACTATTAAAGAAACTTGATAATGTTGGTGTGTTTTTAACAACCTTTAGCAACATGCATTTGATGACAGACTAGCCTCTATTACATCCAGTAATCCATAGCTGTCTATACAGTAGTTGAGGAGTCAACCAGTGGAGAGAGTAAAACCTATGTTCAGAAAAGTCACTTTAACAATCGTCTCTCGTTGGCCTGACATCTAGTGAATGAAATAGTGAAATTAGACTGTTCCCCTTTTGGACCCTCTGGAACCTCTTCAAGGACCACTGGAACTTTCTTAATAACCACTAGAACCTCCTCAGGGACCCCTGGTACCTCCTGAAGGACCCAATGGAACCTCTTCAAGGACCACTGGAACCTTCTAAAGGATCCCTGGAACCTCCTCAAGGACCACTGGAACCTCCTCAAGGACCCCTGGGAGGGACCACTGATCTATAAATAGTACAAAACCCTCCATTCTGGCTGGCAAATAAAGTAGGTACCTGAAATCCCTCTTGAATTTAGCAATCCACCTTGTTTCTTCATGAAGGGCTAATTACCAGAAGGACAGCGTCTTTTTCTCGTCAGTGGTCTTCCTTGGCTTGTGTGTAATAGATGATCTTATGCACATCCCTTTCCACACGCTTCTATCCCCAGGCCATCAGGCTGCTAAACGAACAATAATCACTATGCAACAACCATCAAATGCACACAGCACACACACCCACACTCACTCAAACAAACAACACACTGCAGCACCCACTCTCCACACTTTAGATCACACAAACACACTTACACTTTATATTTATTGATAAAGGATTTGCACTACAACTCGTACACCTACTGTGAATTGTACCTAAATTGCACCTCGTCCCATTTCTCCATTTCTGCCTTGCACTATATAGTATTGTATATTAGTACACTGCACAGTATTGTATATTGTATGGTAACTACGTCTATTCTGCATCGAACATTGTACATATGTCTAAACTGAACACTGTGACCTCATTTTTTTTACTTCTAATTTTACTATGTTATTTTATTTCATACTTATCTTGTCTTGCACAGTCTCTGGAGCGCAACAGTAAGAAGCATTTTGTATAAAAGTATTCTGTACTTCTGTATGACAACTATTAAAGAAACTTGAACTTGAACTTGAACTTGAACACACACACACACACACACACACAAACACACACACACACACACACACACACTGTCATTCTATGAGCAGTGTGTGGTCAGGAGAAACAGAAACACCAGCAGGTCCACTTGTTTCACCCTCCTGTTACTTGACCTTTCATCTGCCCTTTCTCTAGTATGTGTTTGTGAGAGAGAGAGAGAGAGAGAGAGAGAGAGAGAGACCGACCGACCGAAACCAGATCCACTGTTCAGATTGGTTTCAACTCAACCATACAGGACAATTGCAAAATATATAAATACATTATACAGATGAAAAAAGCCCAAGTCCCTCAGGGTACCAGAACAGCAGATCTGCATCCCCGGCGGACAACGGGTTCAACTGATCCGGACCAGCGTGACCAGAACCAGTCCACACACCATGATACGATGTAATGACAAAAAGAGAGTATGACACAGTCATAGTCAGCTCTATGAAGCGTCTGACAGCTTCACACAGCACATGAGCTAACCTGCTATCTGATTTTTACTAAGGAAAAAACACAGAATAGAGAGGGCTCTCCAAGAGCCCCGGTACCAAACTTACACATGTGCTTCTGTGGCCAGTCCAACCCAGTTGTAGGTCACATGACACACACAACCCATCATCACCTACAAAAAATGGCAAAAACACTCTACAGAGGAACGCCGTTTTTCATAATGAGAGAATACATAACTCTCGATTAGTATCGGCCACAGGCCTTGCTAAGCACACACGAAAGCGACCAAACAATCTTTTCTTTTAGGAAAATAAAGTTTCTCCAGCAGTTTTAGCACAACCTCAGCAATCAAGCTAAGGGTTACATCGTATCCCTACCACACAGTGACACAATGTAGTGCAACAACATGTCTGAAAGGAGGATGAAGAAGTCCCCAGGGAACCGGGGGGAAACACAATCCTCCTACTTTACCCTTAATACGGCCAGTTAAAACAGGAAAACCTGTTAATATGTGAACACACTGTTCATTGTCATTACAGGCTGAGAAGAGAATCATTCTTTACTCATTTGTCACTAAGCATAGCTTTATAGGTTAGTTAACCCCCTTAGTTGTGAGTACACGGTACATATAAACACACATGATGTTTCTCAACACAACAAACCAGATCATTTTCACATCTGTAACAACAACCCGATTTGCATGGAGAAGCTAAATACTGTTTACAACGACCAGATTGCCACCCATCGACTCCCCTCCCGCTGACTCTGCCAATTGAGTCAGTATGACGGCCGGCCCAAGCCGGAGGCAACGCTGACAGCCGGATTCGATACCGGTGTCTCACGCGTTGGTGACGAGCGCTTAGACCGCTGCGCCACCCAGGCGCTTATACCTCACCTTTCTAAAAGCTCTGTGGTTGTGGTGGTTTTCTCTTTAACAATATAAAAGAAATTTAAAACTAAAAACATTTATAATGCCATAGAAGCATTTATACTTAGTTTCTTTGTATTGTGTTTGACAGAATTTACATTCCACCATCCAACCGTCATGATGTCACTGTTTTAGTACTGTCCATGGTGCTGAATGTGTTGCAAGCTGCTGCTGTTATATATCGTATGGCTATCGCGTCCCGCTCTAGCCTAATGAGATACCCCTTATCTCCTAGTACCTACTGTACACCACCACGAACAACTTTATGCACCCATACCTGACCGGGCCCCGCCCCTATGGAGGCGTAGCCTATAAGACCATGGTCATGGTCACCAAACACCCTTCCTCTATTTTCGTTCCACCATATCGGCTGCGTGCACCGTATGTAACTAGCAGTATGAAAAAGATTGGAGGAATTGTGTAATGTTGAGAGCTTACCGGAGGTTGCTGGCCCCTGGCATCTTCGAAGCATGTTTTCAGCGACACGACGGGCCTCGTCTGATGGCAGCAGGCCAAGGATCAGCTGTGCAAGGTTGGCTGTCGGGCCAGCTTGCACCCAGGTAGGCCCTGTGTCTTCAGGCATGGGTATTAGTGTTAGTAATGCTGGTTTGTTTTGTTACACAACCATGTTGTGTGTCGGCGCCGGGGGCAGGATGGTTTGGTGAACGTTTCACTGCAGTGAACGGTTTCCAAAGGGTCCTGGGCGTGATGTTAAACAACTAATGCTATGCTACATGCTAACGCTAATGCTACATGCTAACACTACTGCTACATGCTAACTGCTACGCTGTTCTAATGTCTCCGCCGTGAGATGTTGTCACTTCTCCCTCCTCTTGCCCGGTTCATCAATGAAGGTCAGTCGGTAGCTGTTGTGGGGGTTTGGCTGAGTTCTATTTACCTTTTTTACGGGTAAATGGGTTGACAACAGGGTAGGCCGTGGCTAGATAGCCTAGCCAGTTACGTTACCTTTGTGTTCCGGCGGGGTCTGTGGAACGGTGTCCCCATCTGGGGCCGATGCGTGAGTTCGATTACTGCAGGATGGGACTTAACGGCGGGTTATGGCTCAGCTGGCTAGTTCCTATCCACATTGGCGTCGGGTAGTGGGGCTATGGGTCCAGCCGACATGGTAAACAGGTAAATGTCTGTGCGCAGGCGGTTGTTGATCTGGGTCCCACATGGCCTCACGCTAGGCTGTAGTAGTATAGTGGACTACTGTTTCGTTCTGTCACTCTGCTATGAGAAGGTCTGTCTTTGCTACAGCTTTCTCTCCTCTCAACCATTTCATACTGACGGTCAATCGGTATACTGGGGGAGTAGTGCGGGGGGGGGGCTTTGTTTACCTTTTTTGGTAAATGGGCTAAGCTAGGGCTGGTGTGCTGTTGTGAATATTTTGAATGAAGGCGGGACTAGTTCGCTCTGGTCCGCCTCCCCTTAACGTTGTGTATATGGGTTTGCTCATTCTACAGTATTTTGTGGTTTAGTTCTTTTATTCATTTAACCCTTTCATGGTGCACACCACAGTGGAGGTTGCTGTTTGCAACCACCACTGGTGCTCCGTGTTAACATCAGTCCTTTGTTTTTGACATATTGAAACAGTGCCCCGCCCGGCCGACGCCATGGGTGGGTCGGCCTGGCGAGTGGCTGGTGGGCTGTTAAAGCCTGTACCGCCACGGTATGGAATTGGCAGCGATTAGAACTGTGTTCGAATTGCTGTTTTTTTCTATTACATTTACATTTAGTCATTTAGCTGACGCTTTTATCCAAAGCGACTTACAAGTTCTGTACGACAAGCCATCAGGAAGGGCACAACTCTATCAGCTGAGCAACAATGTTCATCAAAGTGTTGAGTGCTACAGTGTAGGTTAGTTTATTAGGACAAGTGCATGACAGTACGGTTAGTTAGGGTTAGATTTTTTTTTTATAGTTTTTTTTTTTTTTTAGATAATGGTTGAAGAAGTGCGTCTTTAGTCGACGGCGAAAGATTGGACGTGATTCGGCTGTCCTAACTGGGGTGGGTAGTTCATTCCACCATTGTGGGGCAAGGACTGAGAATAGGCGACTTCTCTTTGATGACCCTCCCGGAGCTTGGATAGGAGTAGGTCTGAGGCGGCCAGAAGATGCAGAGCGTAGGGGTCTTGAGGGTGTGTAGTTAGAGACCATTGACCGGAGGTAGGCGGGAGCGGTTCCCTTTGCCGCACGGTATGCTAGGTCGAGGGCCTTGAAGCGGATTCGTGCAGCAATGGGGAGCCAGTGCAGGTCCCTAAGAAGTGGGGTGACATGGGCCGACTTCGGTAGGTTTGAGATCAGGCGGGCCGCTGCGTTCTGAATGAGTTGAAGAGGCTTAGTGGCAGTGGCCGGGAGGCCAGCGAGCAGTGCATTGCAGTAGTCGAGGCGGGAGATGACTGTTGATTGGACGAGGAGTTGGGTGGGTTCTTTTGTCAGGAAGGGGCGGATCCTTCTGACGTTGCTCAGGAGGAATCGGCAGGTTCTGGTCGTCGCTGCGATGTGAGCAGAGAAGTTCAACTGGTCGTCGAGGACAACACCAAGGTTCTTGGCGGTCGGGGACGCAGTCACAGCTGCATGCTCGACTGTGATTGAAAGGTCGGTTAGGGGGGAGGATTTGGCCGGCAGGTGGAGCAATTCTGTTTTGCTTAGGTTCAGTTTGAGGTGGTTGGACGTCATCCAGGCGGAGATGTCGGACAGGCAGGCCGAGATCCGCTCAGAGACGTGGATATCTGAGGGAGGGAAGGAGAGGAAGAGTTGAGTATCGTCGGCATAACAATGGTAGGAGAAGCCATGAGACGTGATAATGTTACCCAGTGATTTAGTGTAGAGGGAGAAGAGAAGGGGTCCTAAAACCGAGCCCTGGGGGACACCCGTCCGCAGGGGGCGGGTGGCCGACAGGGTCCCTCTCCATGACACTTGGTAGGAGCGGTCATTGAGGTATGATGACAGCCATGTCAGCGCAGAGCCAGCCACTCCCATTCCTGCGAGGGCCGCAAGGAGGATCTGGTGGTTGACTGTGTCGAAGGCTGCAGATAGATCTAGGAGAATCAGGACAGAGGAGAGGCCTTTCGCTTTTGCTAAGTGAAGTGCCTCTGTGACCGCAATGAGGGCTGTCTCTGTGGAGTGACCAGTCCTGAAGCCTGACTGATTAGGGTCTAGGAGGTCATTCTGTAAGAGATAAGCAGTAAGTTGGTTGGATACAGCACGTTCAAGTGTTTTAGAAAGGAAGGAGAGAAGAGAGACAGGACGGTAGTTGCCTATGATGGTAGGGTTCAGGGTTGGTTTTTTTATGAGGGGCGTGACTCTGGCTTGTTTTAGGGAGGTGGGGACCACCCCCGAGTTGAGTGAGGAGTTGATGGTTGCAGTTAGGAATGGGAGGATGTCTGGTGCTATGGTCTGGAAAAATGGTGTCTGCTGGCGGGGCCTTGAGGGCCAGCCGACGTCGACACATCGCGCGAGGTGGTTGACGTTATTAGCTTTGACCCAGCCGCAAGCTATAACCGCTCAGGGTTCCCCTCTCCGCAGGGGATTTTGGTCTTCTGCTGGAGCGCGGGCGGTATTGTCCTAGGCCCCACACCGCCTCACACCGCGCAGCCAGAAGAAGAGAGAGCACGGCCTCGTCAGCGGCGATGACGAGGCCCTCGACAGGCGGCCATGTTTTCCCCCGCCGGAGGTATCCTGGGCGTTGAATCGACAGGTGTCCACAAGGCCGACAGCCTTGGCGGCCGAGGTATTGGCCATGTTGGATGGGTTCGGCTTGAACAACAAGCCGTCACCATCCTGCCGCGAGCAGCCCGCTCTCCGATCACTCCCTTCCCCAACACCAGCGGAAAAAGTGGGCTCTGATTGTTTCCTTTGGCTGCGGGCCGCGTGCCTTTGTTGAAGCCCGGCCGCTCCCAATTTTCGCTTCTCATTGGGACAGGGGCTGACGCCCAGTTGATGGCTGAGCCTGGGTCTGTCCGTGAGAATGTTGTGCTGTCAAGCGGCTCCCACACCATAAGCTGTGTTGGTTGAGCCTGGTGTTACGTCTGTCAACTTAAGTGTTGTCAGCAGGGGGGCTCGAAACCTTTTGAGGCACACAGTGCGGGCTTCCCCGGCCTCGCCTTCGCCAGGCCAGGTATCATGTTGGTGCCTCCCACTCCTGAAAAATTGGCAGTGGTCTCGCAGGCACGCGTGATTTGGGGTGGTAGTAATATCACTGCAGGGCTACGGTGTGTAGGAACCCATGGGGTCCTTACACCTTGCATGTCCGGCTGCAGAACAACTCCTCAGCATGTTCTGGAGGGGTGTTCAGTGGGGGGGCTTTTTTCATAGGAAGCCCCCCGTATCAAACCGGCCCTTTCTGTCGGGGTCCCCCCTTGGGTGCGATTGCCTCGTGGGTGGTGTCAGGGTCAGATGTCCCGACACGGAACGCTCTGCTCGCACGTTTCCAGGGTTGGCTACGCACAGCGGGTGGGACCGGGCCAACTATCTACAGTTCCTGGCGGACCTGCGCCACATGGCGGCGGGTACGTTGGGAGTGTCATCACATATGACTACGGCAGTACCATATGTCGAGGTGGATGGAGAGAACGCTGAGGCGGGGACACCCTAACCCCACCCATTTTCGGGTTTGGTACAGACCCTATTGTCAGGGTCTCCAGCAGTGACAGCTCTGGTCAACGAGATCCAATCTCTGTGGACGAAGCAAGCCATCGTCGTGGCGTTCTCCTCCCGGTGTTCTCTGGTGCCTGAGAAATCGGGAGGGGGGGGGTGTCAGACCCAAGCTGGACCTGTCCCATGGGAAGGTTCAGCATTTTTTGGATCGTCTCCTACCTGTTGAACACTGTCAGGTGGGGGTCTGGTTCTCCTCCATAGACCTGTAGGATGCGTATGCGCATCTCCGATCTTCCATCCTAGGACTTACCTACGCTTCCTTTGCAGGGTTAGCGTATGAGTACCAGAGGCTGCCGTTCGGTTTTCTCTGGCTCCCCGCATCTTCACCAAGTGCGTGGAGGCCGCACTGGGGCCTCTGCGTCGTCAGGGGTTACGGAGTGTTCTGCCCTGACGACGTTCTGGTCCTTCGCGGTCAAGGTGGATCGTCAGGTCTCGTATCAGGCAGGTCTCTACCAGCCTGGGGTTGCTGTAGACTGGAAGTAGAGTACTCCACTTCCCAGTCAACGGTTGGAGGGCTATGGGCATCCCTCTCAGAGCGTGTTGTCAACACGCTCGGGAGGTTCCGTCCTAGGACGGTTACGGCGCTGTCTCACGTCACGTTTTTCACCGACGCCTCCCTCGCTGGTGACGCGTCGGGCCAACGCAGTAGGGGGCAGCTGGCAAACCATGCTGCCCGGTCTGCGCTACGTTCAATGTGTTGGTGTTGAAAGCGGCCCTTCTGGTCCACAAATGGTGTTGATCAGTACGGACGATACGACGTCAGTGTCGTGTATCGACAGACAGGGAGGAGTACGCTCCCCCCGTCTGCACCAGGCGGCGGGCGGCTGGCCATGGGCGTCCTCCATCTGCGCTGCCTGAGGGCTCCCCACATCCCCGGCAGGGAGAATGTGGGTGCAGGTGTACTGTCGCGGGGCGGTCCTCATCCTGACGGGTGGGGATTACGTCTGGACATAGCCAGGCAGGTCTGGGACCGATGCCGTGCCGCCTGGGATTCTTCCCCATACATCTGTTAGGTCAGTTGTTGGGACGGGTACGTTGAGGGACGCAGGTTCTTGATCCTGATGGCGCCGGACCGGGGCGCAGCTGTGTGGTTCCCGGTCCTGATCCAGCTACTGGTAGTCTGGAGAGGATGGACCCTTCTGTGGTTGATACCATCCGGAATGCGCATGCTCCCTCCACTGTCGCGCTTACGCGGGCAGATGGCGTATGTTCCAAGTGTGGTGTAAGGCGGGGGGCCGGGACCCAGTCTCCTGCCCCCTGGATGCTGTCCTTAGTTACCTCCAGTCTCTCCTTGATAGACTGTCGGCTTCGACGGTGAGGGTATATGCAGCAGCTATATCCTCCTATCATGAGGGGTTTGAGGGGATGTCTTGTTCACCCACCCTCTTGTGAAGCGTTTCTTGCTTGGCGCTCGACGGGTTAAGCCGGTGCAACGCTCCTGGGCTCCGACTTGGGATCTTAAATTGGTCCTCGGTCGGTTGTCCTTGGCCCCGTTTGAGCCGCTCGAGCAGGAGCCGTTGGAACAGCTGTCGTTCAAGACTGCGTTCTTGCTGGCCGTCACCTCCGCTGACGCGTGGGTGTGCTTTGTGCTCTCTCGGTACGACCAGAGTGCCTGTCTTTCGTTCCGATTGCGGTGCCACTCTGCGGCCTAATCCTGCCTTCGTGCCTGTAAATATCCGGAGTTCTTCCGCTCCAGGGATATTGTGGTTCAGGCGTTTCATCCGCCTCCTCACGGTGTCATGTCCGGTCCGTGCTTTGGGAATTACCTCAGCCGTACTCAGGACCTCGGGGTCACCGTTCAGCTTTTTGTCTGTCACGGTGGTTCTCATGCCGGTAAGGCACTATCGAACAACGCCTGTCCCATTGGTTGTGCGAGGGCATTGCCCTCTGCTACACGTTGGCTGGACAGGATCCCCCTGGGGGCATCAGGGCGCATTCCACTCGTGGGGTGACTGCCTCTGCCGCTCTCCTGGGTGGGGCCTCGATGGAGGACATCTGTGCTGCAGCTTCATGGTCCTCCCCGGGCCCCTTTGTAAGGTTTTACCTCATGGACATGACCGGGGGTTCTGTCTCCCAGGCGGTTCTGGGGTCTGTGGCCTTTCCTGCTTCCCGTCCTTTGGTAGGGTAGCAGGAGTGTGTGGGTATGGGCCAGTGTGTTAAGTCACCCGTGGTTCCGCCTGTGCGGTGTGTTCAAGGGGTTCTAGTTCCCCCTTGTTCGCATTCAGGTGGAGTTGACTGCGCCCCCCCTTCGTTAGGAAGGATGGGGTGACAGGGCTCCCCGCACCCCTTGATGTGGGCTCAGGGGGTACATCTGTCGGGTCTCGCGTCCGCTCTAACCCATATCTCATTAGGCTAGAGCGGGACGCGATAGCCATACGATATATAACGATAGGTTATGTATATAACCTAGTTATATTAGTATTGGCTGAGCGTCCCGCTCTACGCGGCCCTGAGTTCCCTTTTGAGGGATCTTTTACTGGAACGAGATTTGGCGAGGAAGGGTGTTTGGTGACCATGACCATGGTCTTATAGGCTACGCCTCCATAGGGGCGGGGCCCGGTCAGGTATGGGTGCATAAAGTTGTTCGTGGTGGTGTACAGTAGGTACTAGGAGATAAGGGGTATCTCATTAGGCTAGAGCGGGACGCTCAGCCAATACTAATATAACTAAATAATCGTTTTATGTGTACTACTGTCCATGGTGCTGAATGTGTTTCAAGCTGCTGCTGTTTTATGTGTAGTACTGTCTATGGTGCTGAATGTGTTGCAAGCTGCTGCTGTTTGGCCGTACTGTCCATGGTGCCGAATGTGTTGCAAGCTGCTGCTGCTTGATGTGCAGTGCTGTCCATGGTGATGATGCAACTGGCATGATGTCACTGTTTTAGTCATTTTGTATTGGTTTTGTACTAATAACTGATTTAGGCCTCTGTTTGCATATGAATTGTATGGAAAATCTGTTGTTGCATTACAAAAAACACTTTTTTTTATTGTCTGGCTGCCCATGAAAACCAAATGCTCTGCCAGTCATTTGCCTCTGGCGCCGGGGTCTAGGACCGAGACCACCTCAAACAAGCTGCGCTGCAAAATAAAATAACCTAATATGTTGAGACAAAACACTAGAGCATTTTATAATGCCATAGAAGCATTTACACTTAGTTTCTTTGTATTTTTGTTTGACAGAATTTACATTTGACATTTGAGTTGCATTCCACCAGTTGCTCTAAAGTTGCAGTGAATATCTGTCAACCCCCCCCTCTTGCTCCTCATCCAAGCCAAGTCTCTCTTGTGGTTTGAAAGGTTTCCCTTCGTACCGCAACCACGGGTACAGTGTGAACCTTTTCATCTTTACTGGCTCAATTGGCTGTGAGTACAGAACTAATGTTGCAGCGATGCACAGTTGTTTAACTTGGTTACTTGTCAAACATAAGTTACTCTGCTCACTCCTTGTATTCACTAGGAATATTCTTGTTACAAAGATCCCCTCAATTTTATATAACAATTTATCTATAAGTCTTGACAGACACAACCATTCCAACCATTCCTCCATACACTCTCTCTCACACACACACACACACACACACACACACACACAGTACGATCGCTCAGAGAATGCACACAGTAAAAACGCTGACTGAGTTGATTCATATGCGAGTGTCGTCTGCGTATATGAACACACACAGATGCAGATGAAAACCTTGGCCACCAGTTCAGCCATCTGTGCTGTTGGCTGTGAGGAGAAGGAGTAACAGTATCTGTTGTGAAGGGCCAGATTAAACCGAATATATATATTTATTTATATATATATATTTAATTGTATTTGTATATTCTCTAATATTCCCTGATATCCCTTGTATATTCCTTGTACAATATGCATTGAATATCCATTCTAGCCTACTGAACATCCCATAATAGTCTCCATTCTACTATTGGTCGAGACCTTGGTGCCAGGCTGCCATACCCCCCAGACCCAGTTCAAACGTACCGCTCAACATGTACGAACAAGTCCTAGTTCCGCGTAGGAATCTGGCTACCGCACCACTAATGGGACTATTTGTTCATAGTGCGTATATATACTGCGCTACTAAAGTAGGACTTCCCTTTTCAGTCCAGTTTCTTACCCTCCAATAGAGTCACAGACGTAAAGCCTCCCCGCGACGCCACGTGTGGGAGTAAGGCCAAGTTCGGCCTACCATCGGTATTGAGACATCGTGTATATTAATATTTGAATAGTCATATTTGGCACTATATCGTCGAGTTGGACGTAGTCTATTAAGCTAATAATAGTCTGTTAATATATAGTGCTTCGTGCGGTGAGAATACTACCGTAGTCAGCACCCCATCGTTTCGGGCAGAAAACTGGCTGCTTATCCAGGATGATCGACCCCATGTGAGATTGCACCCGAGGAGCCCCAGAGCCGACGAGCGAGTGGACCTGTATACCGGATTATTCTACCGACGACAGCCCGCCTTCCCAGGCACGGATTATGCTTTGTATACGTTGATTATTCCATGGATAAAGACCCCCGACACTGCCGTGTGTTGGAACCCCCCCCCCTGGAGAGGACGCAAGGTGAGGAGACGCTCTGCAAGACGAGGTCGCTTCACGTCTCTCCTCCGTGGACCGGAGGACGCCGGCCCACAAAGAGTCCATCTGCTTTCATCTGTGGTCCAAGGATCGCCGGCGCATTGAACGGCACTACAGTGGGTTCACCTGGGATACCCTTGGCCGGATGAGGCAGCCGGACTCTACCCCCCCCCCTTCCTACTCCTGTCGGCTTACAAGCGACCGGATTAACCCCCCCTAGTGTATCCAGTCTATAATCATTAAAGTATCATTGCTGTTATTCCTTAACTATTCCAGGTCGTATATATGTACCACCTGCGCCTTCAGAGATTGGACATTCTCTATTGATATACCGACGAATACTCTTGCCATAAAAGTGCATACTAATTCCCATTCATAAATGTGATTGATTTGATTAAGTGCTTGCTCTACACACCATCGCTGTGTAGAAATAAAGACCTATTTCTAATTCGTACATTTGTGTTGGATCCGTTTCATCTACGTGACAGTGTTCATCATAATATATTTATGCCGAGTACTGGGTGGCCGAATATGAAGTACAAAGGTAGTGGTAGTAAGTATCATATCTAGTAATACAGTCAGGGAATTGTACCCCTCAGTTACAGTATCTGAGTATCTGAAAGCCTAACAGTATTTCCATATGTTTAATGTTTAGAGATGATAATGATGATGATGATGATGATGATGATGATGCTGACGATGATGGCAACGTTGGCTTTGTTCTTCTGAATGGTTACACTTCCAGGGGCCACCCAGGGGGCTCGCAAGCATGGCCTCTGTGTGTGTGTGTGTGTGTGTGCACTCGGCTCCACGCATGACTCGGGTGGTAAGGACGTCCTGTCGGTCTTTTTGGCGTACAATCACATAGTCCAGGAGATGCCAGTGTTTAGAGCGGGGGTGTTGCCAGGTGGTTTTGAACCTGTTCTTCATCTGGAAGATGGTGTTGGTTATGACCAGGTGGTGTTCTGCACAGAGGGAGAGGAGCCGAAGCCCGTTGTCATTTATCTTCCCTACTCCATGTCGGCCAATAACTCTGTCCCATACCAGGTGCTCCGTGCCCACTCTAGCATTGAAGTCTCCCATTAATATGAGCTTGTCCGTAGCTGGAGTTTTCTGTAATATTGAGTCGAGGGCTCGGTAGAAATCCTCTTTGATGTTGAACTCAGCATCTAAAGTTGGTGCATAAGCACTAAGGAGAGTGGCGAAGCGTCCCTTTGCAAGGGGGATGCGCCATGTCATTAAGCGTTCGCTAACACCGATGGGGGACTCTGGGATGCGTTGCAGCAGTTGGGACTTCACAGCGAAGCCTACTCCATGGATGCGGCGAGTGCCTTCAGGGACCCCCTTCCAGAAGAAGGTGTATCCTGCACCAACCTCTGTCAGGGAGTCCTCTCCATGTAGTCTAGTCTCGCTGAGAGCTGCAATGTCGATGTTATACCTTGCGAGTTCCAGGGCCACGAGTGCTGTCCTGCGGTGTGGCCTGTCAGGTGTTTCAGCCAGGTCCAGCAGTGTGCGAACATTCCACGAAGCAATACATAAAGGCTTATTTCTTAATATTTTAGTTTTTCGACCGCAAAAGGGGATGCTCCGACGGTTGCGGTATACCGCCCGGAGTAGAAGAGCAGACAATGTTTAGATCACCTTTTCTAGGTCCTTCCCCATCTCAGGGGTGAGCAGTGTGGGGCTGCTCAGTCACAATGGAAGCTGCCGAAGCGATGCGCTGCTCCATCCCGCAGTCTCAACGACCATCACTCCATTGTCGCCTGTGTGCATGGTTTGGCTAGACACTCCCAGCCACATCCTTGGCCTGTACCTACCGCCATTCCACAACGCCACAGGACTTTTTTAAGGGGGGGGGGGGGGGGGGGCGGGGGAGGATGGGCAAGAAGCTTGCACATAGGTAAGGATTAAGGTGAGGGTGTGGCTGTGCAGTCCTCACTCCCACCATCTTCACTCCTTGCAGATTAACCTCCAGTGGCATGAGAGAACCCATGACGACCTTCGTCTGGCAGGAGTTGCAGGGGGCTGCCGGTGGTCCGGTCTGTTGGACTCCGCCTGTGCCCGTCCCCAGGGCAGATTTTTCCTCAGGGTTTACTCCCCTAGCCACTATACCCGCCCCGGGTTTACCCATGTGGCAATGGGGGTCCCTTCCTCCGCCTTCGCAGCCGTTGTGGTGGTTCTCACATCCACCATCTTCCGCCTGCTCCGCCGTTGAGGTGTTTTGGGATCACTCTTAGTCTGGCCTCTACCCTTCGACCTGTTCGGCTTGGGTGGCCCTGCCAGGAGTGCGAGACTCCCGCCGACATAGCTCTAGGGGTCATGGAGACACGCAAAGTGCCTCACCACAATAAGGTGGTGATCCCGGCGACAGGACGTCCTTACCACCCGAGTCATGCGTGGAGCCGAGTGTTGGACTGATCACCTCATGGTCAGATCCAAACTCCTCATGAGTATCCAACCCCGTGGACCGAGGGTAGCACCTAATAAGAAACTAAATTCTGCAGCACTGAACACCCCCACCTCAAAAAACCACCTCCGACAGCTCCTTGCTGAAAACCTCAATAAGATCCCGAAGGAATCAGCTGACTGGCCAGCTCTGCGCCAGGCTATCCACAGCGCAGCCTCTGAGGCACTTGGCCAGACGAGGAAACGACACCAGGACTGGTTTGATTGTAACTCAGCCAAGATACAGTCCCTGCTAAAAACCAAGCATGAAGCCCACAAAGCCCTCCTGTCCTGCCCTGGTTCTCCCACCCTGAAAGCTGCCTTTGCTGCAGCAAGAACAGCAACCCAGCGAGCCCTCCGGACTATGGAGGATGCCTGGTGGATACAGAAGGCGAAGGAGATCCAAAGCCTGGCAGACTGCCACAACATCCAGGGCTTTTACGATGCCATCAAAGCACTGCATGGCCCCAGGAAGCGGGCGACTGCTCCAGTTCAATCAGTCGACGGTTCTAAACTCTTTAAGGACCGACATGAGATTCTCACCCGCTGGGCAAACCACTTTGAGTCTTTACTCAATCACACCAACCCCACTGACCCACATATCCTGGATAATCTCCCAGACATGCCACCAGTCATGCACCTGGACACCCCACCACACTTCTCTGAGACCAGTCAAGCCATTGCGGGTCTAAAGAACAATAAAAGCCCTGGACCCGATGGCATCCCAGCAGAGGTTTTCAAACACGGAGGGTACCTCCTCACGCGCCGTCTGCACCTCCTGATCTGCAACATCTGGGAACATGAGACCCTCCCACAGGACTGGAAGGATGCAAACATTGTGGTCATCTACAAGCAGAAAGGGGACAGAGCAGTCTGCGGAAACAGCCGAGGAATCTCTCTCCTCTCCATCGCAGGGAAAGTGCTGGCGAAGATCATGCTGAACAGGCTGGTGGAAAACATCTCTGAAGCTGCGCTTCCGGAAACTCAATGTGGCTTTCGGAAGACCAGATCCACCACCGACATGGTTTTTGTCCTGAGGCAGCTGCTAGAGAAGAGCAGAGAGCATCGCAAGGATCTTTACATAGCCTTCATAAACCTAAGCAAAGCCTTCGACACCATCAGCCGTGAGCTGCTCTGGAAACACCTCAACAAACTTGGGGTACCACCCAAGTTTCTCTCCATCCTTCAGCAGCTGCATGACGGGATGCAAGCCAGAGTCCAGACGGGTGAACTCCAGTCAGAATCCTTTAAGGTTAATGTTGGGGTGAAGCAGGGCTGTGTCTTGGCTCCGGTGCTCTTTAATCTCCTCCTCTCTGCCGTCACCTGCCTCTTCCGCCGAGCCATGGGACATGAAGACGGTGTCCATGTGGAATACCGCCTTGATGGTAGCCTCTTCAACATCCGCCGGCTCCAGGCACACACAACGACAAAATCCTGCCAAGTATGTGAGCTACAGTACGCTGATGACTGTGCCATCTTAGCTCACAGTCCAGAGTCTATGCAGCATGCTCTCGACACCATATCCAGCCTGTACCAATCCTTCGGTCTCCAGGTCAACATACAAAAAACCGAAGTCATGTCCCAACTCACTTCCCGAACCTCTACACCTCCCAGTTTTCACATAAACGGTGTTCCACTCAAAACAGTGGATCATTTCACCTACCTCGGCTCCACTCTGTCCTCATGCTGCTCCCTTGACGCGGAGATACACACACGTATCAATAAAGCGGCATCATCTTTTGGACGCCTACGCAGCAGGGTTTTTGAAAACCGAAACCTGAAGATCAGCACCAAGGTTGCCGTTTACAACGCAGTATGTCTCTCCACTCTGCTCTATGGAGCAGAATCCTGGACCCCATACCGCCGGCACATCACCAACCTGGACGCTTTCCACATCCGTTGCCTCCAAAGGATCCTCGGCCTGACCTGGGAAGATCGAGTCCCCCACACAGACATCCTCAACAACACCAACTCAATCTGTATGGCCGCAGCTGTGGCCAAAAAACATCTTCGTTGGATAGGGCACACCATACGTATGCCTGACCACCGCCTGCCCCGCCAAGTCCTCTATGGCCAACTGAGAGGAGCAAAGCGGGCTGCTGGAGGCCAAAAGAGACGCTTTAAGGACTACACCAGGGACCTCCTAAAGTGTGCAAACATCACGCAGCTTGAAACTCTGGCACTCGACAGATCAGCCTGGCAAGTCACTTGTGCCACTGCAGTTTCCCAAATACACCAAACGAACCAAGACCGAAGATCTGAGAGGCGCACGCAACGACACCAGCGGGCGGCTGGCATCCCCCAGGTATCTGGCTTCCCTTGCGCCATCTGTGGACGGGTGTGCGGCTCAAGGATCGGACTCAACGCCCACGAGAAGTGGCACCAGCGGCAGCGTCGCTAACTCCCCCCCCCCACCCCCCCCTCTCCCCATCCCTGGAGCAAGCGTCATCATCGAACACGATGGACAGCTAAGAGTGTGTGTGCGTGTGTGTGTATCTATGTGAGTATGTGTGTCTGTATTTATGTGGGTCTATGTCTCTACATAATGTGTGTGTGTCTATGTTTGTGTGTTGCCGGCAACTGACTGTTGGCATCTGAAGTTGAACATGAAACAAATGGCGATAATAACATCAACATCAACAACAACAGCAGAAGCCGCAGCAGAGAGATCAGAGAATAGTCAGCATGAACAGAATGCATCTCCGGCCCTCGGCTTCAAATGACAGAGGGAACCAGAGAAGATGTGATGTCACAATGTACTTCGGTACAAAAAGTAAAAGTACATATTCTATATGACGTTTTTGTATTTCATAGCTTGGGAGCCTTCGATCCTTCATCCACTGATCTCTAAAGGTAAAAAGAAAAACGCACACCAACATTATGGGAAATGCTTCTTCTCCAGCGTTCAGTAGAAAGTTATCTGTTTAATGGAAGCAGATACAGACCTCTAGCCTAGCTTAACCACTTGTGCACACATTGCGGCACTTTGCCCTCATCTGTCGGCTCTGGGCTGCGTTTTCGCCGATCAACCAATACATTGTTTTATTTGCCACCTTCCGATCATCACCCCACTAGTTACAAGTCGAAACATCGGATGAGCATCATTCGACAAGCCATTCGGACAAGTGACCACGTCCTGTTTGCCCCTGGCCTGAGCGGATCAATGACCCCCGACGGGTGTGTGTGTGAAGCAATGGTAAAGTTCCTGCTGTATGTATGTGTGTGTGTGTGATGATTGAAATTTCTTTATTGGGAATAACCCCTTGAGATGAAACCATCTAGTTTTCAAGGGGGTCCGCAAAGACAATATACAGAGTTATTTGACAATCTTATATAACAAAAACAACAAACAACAAATATCAAACAAAAAAAGACAAAACAAAACAGAAACAAAAGAAACAAAACAACAGAGTAAGCAACGCCAGCCAAGAAAATTAAATAATACAAAAATAAAAAGCATACAACAGTAACATGTTGTTAGATTTGGATCAATCAGCCAGTATCACCTCTCCATCGTTGTCGTTGTGTAGTTTCTGCGTTGTGTCTATTTCTCTCGGTCTTCTCATATTGGCTGTACAATCTTTGTCTTTCCCCTTTAATGCAATCCGTAACCATAAGTATTCGACACTGGACAGCGTAGTACCTTTCTTGGAATCGTTGTTTATTACATAAACAAAAGCCTCAGATGTTACCCATTTCGTATTGTCCTTGAAAAGTCTTTGATGGAACACTAAATTCATTATTCTATCGTCTCTTCTGCTGTTTAGTGCAATGGTGGTGAGGGAGGGATGAAAGTCTCTGATTCACGTCCGCTCGCGTCAGCTTCGTGTCTAGATCTATCTTACACCCGGAAAGAACCTCACATTTATAATATTCATCATCATCATTAGCATCTCTCGGCATAGCAATGACCAGCCCCGCCCCTCTTCTTGTGGCCATGTGACGCGCTGTCATGGCAACTGCTGTTCACCTTTAAACACACACACTAGACGTCTGTTCTATGGATGTCACCCACTTTTCTATCTCTCCATTCTGCCTGCTTGCAGTCCTATCAGTTGTTATGTGCTGAAACGACCTCGGCATGCATTGGGCTCTATCTTAGTCTGCTGCTAAATACATTGCCTCTCTCTCTGACCGCCTCCACCACCATGCACATCTACCTCTCTGAACTGGCACCTTTAGATGCTGTCATCTCCCCCAATATATACATTATATACATTGAAAAACCATTGAGATCCTTCAATGTCAACAACAACAACACAATGACAAGAACATGAAATGCAACACCAGCAATGGTTAATCTATCTCATATTATGCTATTGAGGTCCAAAGCATAAGCAGATAGTCTCACCGTGAGAGGACAACATAGTTTTAAACAATTTAAAAGATGATGTTGAACGGATGTGGACAGGTAGATTGTTCCAGTCGGATGGAGCTTTAAACATAAAATATTTTTTACCAGCTGATTTAAAGGTTTTTGGAACAGAAACAAAGTGTTGAGTACAATGACGAAGTTGATAATTAGAGGTGAAAGGTACCATATACTGTTTAAGGTAATGAGGATAATTAAAGTAAATGCATTTAAAAATAAACTGTAACCAATGTTGTTGTCTTCTTATTGTGGGAGAAGGGAATTTGCGATTTTCATACATAATACAATGATGAGTGTTATATGAACAGCCAAGAACACATCTGCATATACGATTGTAAATGGTGTTAAGCGGAACAAGGGTAGTTTTTGCTGCAATCATATATACTAAATCAGCATAGTCCATTATGGGTAGTATGAGTTGTGAGATTCGTTTTTTACGGACCATAAATGTAAAACTATTTCTATTGCGGTAAAGAACACCCATGCTAAAGTTAATTTTCCTCATGATGTTGTCTATATGACATTTGAAAGATAGTTGTTGATCAAGCCATACACCAAGGTATTTGAAGTGTTCAACTCTACGCAGTGATGTACCGCCATGACAAGTAATATTATTTTTTTTATCTACTTTTTCTCCCATTTTCAATTTTTCTCCCATCCCAATTTCGTATCGTCCAATTCTACCCTCCCCTGTCTCGAACGCTGTTAGGCCATGCCTCCCACAAGCTGGCTGCAATGTGGACGAAGCCTTACATCACGTGTCCCCTCCGGTACTCGAGGAAGCAGCCGTCGCATCTTTTCATCTGCACAGCGCGATCTCTTAGCGTCGGGGGTCTGCGTGGGAGGGACACGCCACCCCCGTCGCTTCCTGATTCTGCTGCGCAGGCGCACCAACCGACCTGTAGGAGTCGCTGTCCACAACGTCCGATCCCCACCCATCAGCTTCCCACCCCCTAATACTGCCAATTGTATTAGTATGAACGACCAGCCAAGCTGATAGCAATGCGGAGAGCTGGGCTCGAACCCAGCGTCTCCTGCATTGGTGGTGAGCGCCTTGCCCACTGCACCACCTAGCCGCCATGACAAGTAATATTATAAGGTAGATTTTTTTGTTTTAGATTTAATATTCTGAGAAGTACCAAAGAGCAAACGCCTGCGAACACCAGCAACTAGGACAGAGAGACTTCGGCTCAGCTTCTTCCCCCAGGCCATCAGAGTCTTGAACACTGAACTCTCCACACACAAGCACACATAAGCACACACACAACACACACACTGTATATGCTCACACACTAGCAGTCACTTTAGCATGAACACACACACCCACACATGCTGCACACGCTCACACTCAACGGTCACTTTACACAATGAAAGGTCACTTTAAAAACAAGAACGGGAGTGGTTCTTGTATAGTAAACAGATGGATATAGCAAGCTAGCATAAGGACACATAGCATAACTATAGCATTGTATAGTAGTGTACATAAGACCCAGTGCCTCATCCGTAGCTAACAGTGTATTGCACGGCCTTAGCATGTCTTACCATGCTTTTTGTAAACTTTATGTACATATACCTGTTATGTCTTGTTCTTATTACTTGTATATTGCACAAATGTCTTATTCTCATCCTATTCTTATTATTGTATGATTGCACAATCGTTGCTGGCAAACCCCCCCCGCATTTCACTGTATGCTTGTATGCCGTGACAAATAAAACTCTTGACTTGACTTTGGCATTTCTAGTCATAGTTTTACTTTTATTTCTCAACAATCTATATTTTTCCCATTCCTCAGGATCTTTTGTCCTGCGAAATGAGGCCCATGCCGTATCTCTCTGCTTGAATATATGAATTAAATCAGATGTGACCCAAGGAAGATGAATGCCCTTAACCTTCATGGTTTTGAAAGGCGCATGGTTATCGATAACTTTTGTAAGTTCCGAGTGCAAGAAATTCAAGTCAAGTCAAGAGTTTTAATTGTCACGGCATACAGGTATACAATGAAATGCGGGTGGTCTTGCCCGCAACAATGTGCAATACAGTGGTACATATAATAGAATCAAAAGAAGAAAACAACATTGTGCAGTAACAGGTAGCAGGTAACATGGAGTGACATCTCGGTATCTGTACATAGTTATTTACAGAGCATATGGGACATGCTAGTTAGCTTTGGTAGTGCAATATACTGTTCCTGTTATTCTAATTTAAAGTGTCCTTTCCTTTGGCCATAAGTGTGCGTGTGTGCGACATGAGTGTGTGCCCGCTCATGTTAAAGTGTTAAGTGGCTGCTCGTGTGTGAGCGTGCACAGTGTGCGTGTCGTGTGTGTGTTCATGTGTGCTTGTGTGTGGACAGTTCAATGTTCTGAGCACTCAATGTTCATTGTTCATGGCTCTGATGGCCTGGGGGAAGAAGCTGAGCCTAAGCCGCTCTGTCCTAGTAGCTGGGGTTCGCAGGCGTCTGCCTGACCTCAGCAGCTGAAACAGGCTGTTATTGGGGTGGTGAGGGTCTTTCATTATCCTGCAGGCTCTGGATTTGCACCTCTTGTTGTATAGAACCTGCAGGGGGGGTAGTGCAATACCCGTGGTACGCTCGGCTGAGCGCACCACTCTCTGTAGGGCCTTCTTGTCCTGTGCCGCGCTGTTTCCATACCAGGCAGTGATGTTTCCGGTCAGGATGCTCTCTACCGCTCCTGAGTAGAAGGACTCTTCTAACAATTTACTCCTTATTGGACAACAACCCATTAGATACCATAGATGGGAAGGGAAAGGCATCCATACATTGGGGGATATCTTTGATGACTCTGGTCTCCGATCTTTCCAGGATCTATCCAACGGATATGATCTCCCCGGAAACTCCCTTTTCTTTTATTTACAAATGAGAGCAGCTCTGAAGGCTCATGGCGTTCCATGGGACGTTCCACTAGAGCGACACCAGTTTCACAAATAATTTTATGACAGGGAGACATCGAGAGGCTTCGTCTCTGACTTTTATCGCCACTTTGGCTAGTGACGTCACTGGCGCACCGGCTGTTGTGGAGGGGGGGGGCAACCGCGGGGGGGCGGGGGCGCTCTCTCGTTGTCGGAACACAGTGTGAGAAGAGCATTTATGCAGGTGAACACCAGGAAGGCTGCGGGTCCAGATGGTATAACAGGACGCATACTTAAGTCCTGTGCAAACCAGCTTGCCCCGGTGTTCACCGCCATATATAATCAATCCCTGGCGGAGTCAGTAGTCCCTGCCTGCTTCAAGATGTCTACCATCATCCCTGTACCGAAGAAACCCTCCCCAACATGCCCAAATGACTACAGACCGGTGGCACTCACCTCTGTGGTCATGAAATGTTTCGAGAGGCTGGTCAAGGACCACATTTGTGCCTCTCTCCCCAGTGATATGGACCCTATGCAATTTGCATACAGGACAAACAGGTCCACTGACGACGCGGTCTCCCAGGTACTGCACAGCACCCTCTCGCACCTTGACCGTCAGAAGGGGGGCTATGTGAGACTGTTGTTCATTGACTACAGCTCAGCGTTCAACACCATAGTCCCCACCAGACTGGTGGACAAGCTGATCGAGCTAGGTCTGAGCTCCGCCCTGAGCGCCTGGGTACTGGACTTTCTGAGCGAAAGACCCCAGGCGGTCAGGGTGGGGGGTCAGACCTCCAACACCATCACCCTGAGCATCGGGTCCCCCCAGGGCTGTGTTCTGAGCCCCCTGCTGTACTCACTCTACACACACGATTGTGTGGCCAAGTTCAGCTCCAACTCCATAGTGAAGTTTGCCGACGACACGGTGGTGGTGGGGCTGATCTCGGACAACGACGAGAAGGCCTACCGGGAGGAGGTTGAGGTACTGGAACGTTGGTGCCAGGACAACAGCCTGCTCCTGAACATTGGTAAAACCAAGGAGCTGATCGTGGATTATAGGAGAGGACAGCAGGAGACACACACCACTGATGATTAACGGGGCTACCTGGGGGTCCACATCTCAGAGGACCTGACATGGTCAACACACATAGACACAGTAGTAAAGAAGGCGAAACAGCGTCTCTACCACCTGAGACAGTTAAGGAAGTTCAGAGTATCGGGGAAGATACTCCAGTCCTTCTACTCAGGAGCTGTAGAGAGCATCTTGACCGGAAACATCACTGCCTGGTATGGGAACAGCCGAGCGTACCACGGGTATTGCGCTACCTCCCCTGCAGGCTCTATACAACAAGAGGTGCAAATCCAGAGCCTGCAGGATAATGAAAGACCCCCACCACCCCAATAACAGCCTGTTCCAGCTGCTGAGGTCAGGCAGACGCCTGCGAACCCCAGCTACTAGGACGGAGAGGCTTAGGCTAAGCTTCTTCCCCCAGGCCATCAGAGCCTTGAACAATGAACATTGAGAGACACAGAAACTGAACTATCCACACACAAGCACACACAAGCACATACACGACACGCACGCTGAGCACGCTCACACACTAGCAGCCACTTTAACACTCATGCCGCACATACGCACACTTATGGCCAGAGGAAAGGCCACTTTAAATTAGTATAACATCAGGAACAGTGTATTGCACTACTAAAGCTACCTAGCATGTCCTATATGCTCTGTAAATACTATGTACAGATACCGAGATGGCACACCATGTACCTGTTTATTGCACTGTTTTTTTTACTGGATTCTATTAATATGTTGTACCACTGTATTTTTATTGGATTCTATTATATGTTGTACCACTGTATTGCACATCGTCGCGGGCAAGACCAGCCGCATTTCATTGTATACCTGTATGCCGTGACAATTAAAACTCTTGACTTGACTTGACTTGATCCTCTTAGGGGCGCTATCGCGATAATGCAGTGTGCCCTGTGGCTGAACGGTGCACTATTTTTTTTTTACTTTCAATGGAGTTTCCAGTTAGCTGGATTCTGGATCTGCAGCCTGTAGCTTGGAATACATTTTGGATCGCGGATTTCACTATGCAATAAGGGGATTTATCATCAGCCAATGGACATATCGATCTACCAGATGGCGATCGATAACGGGGAAATGCTCGGGGGGATCCAAGCGGCTCATGGTAAGATTTTTTTCACGTAAAGTACAGCCCGATCGGGCCTTGTTATGATACTCAACCAGGCGATCGGCCTATGTGGCTACTTAGACGAACACGGTTATTGGTAATCAATAATAAGAAACGACGTCCCCCGCCCCCCCCCTTTCATGCATACATGCTTGAGGATCGTGCCGATCATATGCAGTTTGAGTTTTAACTGTAGCTTATGTATAACGGTAATGCCATTAGATATAACGTTAGTAGCTATTAGCCCTTTATCTCACCTTCCAGGAAATATCCTAGCCGGAATCCCGTATAACGCTTATATTCACGGCGCTATAAAATGAAAACGTATTGATGAAAAAAATAATTCTTTAAGCCATTTTGAAGGGACGTTTATGGTCTCATTTGACAATAAGAATGGACAGATAGCAATACTATAAAGTATAGATTTAGCTCTACAAACAGTCCCAAGTCTGTTTACATTTGCTGGTCCTCTAGAGTTATATTAGACGCATCCCAGTGGCCGCCAATGTGTTAAGCGTGGGCGTTTGTTGTTCCAGATAAATTTATATGCAGCAGAGTGCAGTTTTTGCCAGTAACCAACAGGAGGAGATAACGGTAGCATGGAGGCCTGGAGAGGGGTGGGGACGGGAACAGAGGCCCGGAGAGGGGGGGCGAGGACGGGGACAGAGGACCGGAGAGGGAGGCAGGACCCGGGAACAGAGGCCCGACGAGGGGGGACGGGGAAGGGAACAGAGGCCCAGAGAGGGGAGGCGGGGAGAGAAACAGGGACCCGGAGAGGGGGGGTGGGGATGGGGACAGAGGACCGGAGAGGGGAGGCGGGGAGAGAAACAGGATCAGGAAGCCTGGAGCCAGGGACCGAGGGTAAGGACCCCGGAGCAGGACCCCGGACGGGAGACCCTCCAGCCGCCGGACTAGGGACCGGATCCGGAGAGCCGGAACGGAGGTGCGGCGGCGACGACCCCCGGAGCAGGATCCAACGCAGCCCACGGCGAAGACCACTGCGAGAACCAGGGCGCCGATCACGGCGCAGAGCTGGACCAGACGGGGAACCAGGATCAGTCGAGGAGCCGGGAGCCGGCACAGCAGCCGGACCAGGTGTAGAGGCCGGGCAGGGCGTGGAGACCGGACCGGTCTCGCCGGCGAGGCGTGGGATCCGGGGATGAGGATCCTGGACCCAGTGTAGAAGCCGCACCAGGCGTAGAGGCTGGGCAGGGCGTGGAAGCCGGAGGAGGAGCGGTGACAGCCGGGACTACGCCGATCGGAATCAGGCTGGCAGCGACAACTGGATCAGCTGTGGAAGCCTTGTCAGCGGCACTAGCCCCGCCCGCCCTCCGAGCCTTGCCAGAACTCTGAGGCCTGTGAGCTGCGGGAGCTAGGCCAACCGTGGGCCCTGAGCTAGCTGTCGGGGCAATGCTAGCTCTAGAGGCTAGCTGTAGGGGCTAGGCTAGCTGTCGGGGTAATGCTAGCTGTAGGGACTAGGCTAGCTGTAGGGATTAGGCTAGCTGTAGGGGCTAGACTAGCTGTAGGGGTTAGGCTAGCTGTAGGGGCTAGGGTAGCTGTCGGGATAATGCTAGCTGGGGAAACCCGGCCAGCCTCAGGAGCCAGGCTTACAGTGAGGACAATGCTAGTCGGGTGGGCCTGGCTAACTGTAGGGGCTAGGCTAGCGGGGAACGCCGGGTTAGCTGCAGGGCCACGAACAAGAGGCAGATCAGAGGGTGGAACGCGACACCTCTTCATGAGAACCGCAGCCCTGTCGGCCATCCCCCTCATCTCTGCCCCCTGGTCCGGATACTGGTCCACTGCGGACTGGATTGTCTGGAATAAAAACACCCATTTAGCTGGGGAATACCTTGACATATCCCCCTCCATCAACTTGGAGATAACCTTCATTGTCCCCCTTAATTTTTCCGCTGGGTTCTGTGATGGTAGAACCCAAGAGAGTAAGCAGGGATATGAGGCAGGAGTCGACGGTCACGATCTAAAGAGCCTTTACTTAGCAACGTCAAATGTACATACAAGCATAAACAATAGGCACAGCCACGCTGGCTCTAAATACAAAACAAAACCTAACCAGAAGATGGACTGAACACACGAAATAAAAGATGACAAAACAGAATACTAATATACACTTACTTTAGACAGAACACAACTACAGGGTAAGGACGACGTTTGACACAGACATCACAGGAACAGGTAACAAGGAGGAATGACTCCACAACCAGGTGAGGACAACCCACACTTAAATAACAAGACTAATTACCAATTGACCACAGCTGGCAAGCCAGTCTAAAACAATAAATCAACCACAAGGACACAAGAGCAAAAACCAAAACACAACCAGAGAGGGAACCCACATCAAACAAGGGGAGGGAAAGTTAACAACAGTACACACCATGACACCACATTAATCATACTATTAATTATAATTAATACATTAGTCAACAACATGGTTACTGTGCTGGCCTGCACCGTCTGCGGGTGACCACTAGAGGGTGGTAGGAGACCATTGTTCACATCATGTCTGTGGTGTTGACTCTCCCAGGCTTGAGCTGACCTGGGAGTGTGACACATATATGGCAACACCACCAGCCCTTGTGCCCCTGTCAGCTCTGTATAGTGTATAGTTAGTTAATTTTATTTCATTATTGGATATATTGTTGGTAAGCCAGGTTTCTGATTAATTCTGAGTAATTACATGAGGTTTGTGCAGTTCAACCCATACCCTAAGTAGGTCAATTTTATGTACAAGGCTCCTAATGTTCAAATGTATGAATTTAATTCCTTTTGCGCTATCCAGATTGATCTTTAGTGTTTAAATCTCTTCCATCATTAATCCAACAAAAATCACAGTTCCACAGAGAAAATGTGCTATGCTTGAAAATATAACCCATATTAATAATGTATGCACAAGACAACATAAACCACATCTCAGGCGTAACATAAATTATAATGAACATGTCAGGACATAACAAGACAAGACATAACAAGACAAGACATAACAAGATAGGACAAGACAAGACACAGACAGACAATATCAAAACAACAACCAACACAGAACCACCCAGCCCATTTAACCTTAACCCCATATGTGAAGCGATGGTAGGTTCCTGCTGTGTATGTGTGTGTGTGTGTGTGTGTGTGTGTGTGTGTGTGTGTGTGTGTGTGTGTGTGTGTGAAGCGACGGTAAGGTTCCACTTACAGCAACACTATAGAATGGGCACGATGGCTTAGGGGGGGGATGTAATTTCATGAGTGAATTATGACTGACAAACTGAGAGGAACAAGAGACAAGCTTCTTATCTTCAATCAGAGGGGATGCGGGGGAGGAGAGGCGGAGATGGAGAGGAGAAATTAGGAAGCGCAGAGGAGAGAGGCAGAGAAAGAGAAGGAGAGAATAGGTAGAGGCAGAGGATAGGTGGAGGAGAGGTAGAGGATAGGTAGAGGCAGAGGACAGGTAGAGAGGAGGTAGAGGCAAAGGCAGGAGGCAGAGGAGGGGTGGAGGAGGAAGAGGTAAATAAAGAGGTTATGAGGAAAGCTGGGGAACAGCAGACTTAGGGCCCGCGTCCACCTGGCGCATATTTCTAGCTGAAACATGCTGGCAGTGCGCCCGGTAGAATGGGGCGGGCGCATGCGGTGAGAAAAAGTTCAGAACGTTTCAACTCTCTAGGCCAGTGGTCACCAACCCGTCGATCTTGATCGACTGGTCGATCTTTGAGACTGTCCCTGTAGATCTTTCCATGAAAATTAAAAATGATTTTTTTTTTTTTTTTTTTTAGATCTTACCCTGAGAGTCCACATTACAGTTCTAATTTTGTTTTGATGTGAAAAGTGGTGCTGCACTTAGCACTGACTGAGAAAGTACACATACAGTTCTACTTTTGTTTTGATGTGAAAATGATGCTGCACTTAGCACGGACTGCACTTAGCACTGACTGAGAAAGTACACATTACAGTTCTACTTTTGTTTTGATGTGAAAAGTGATGCTGCACTTAGCACTGACTGAGAAAGTACACATTACAGTTCTACTTTATAAAATGCTAACTGTAAATATGTTTGTCAATGTTAATAATATGAGAAAGTCCACATTACAGTTCTACTTTTGTTCTGATGTGAAAAGTGATGCTGCACTTAGCACTGACTGCACTTAGCACTGACTGAGAAAGTACAAATTACAGTTCTACTTTATAAAATGCTCATTGTAAATATGTTTGTCAATGTTAATAATATGAGAAAGTCCACATTACAGTTCTACTTTTGTTCTGATGTGAAAACTGATGCTGCACTTAGCACTGACTGCACTTAGCACTGACTGAGAAAGTACACATTACAGTTCTACTTTATAAAATGCTAATTGTAAATATGTTTGTCAATGTTAATAATATGAGAGTCCACATTACAGTTCTACTTTTGTTTTGATGTGAAAAGTGATGCTGCATAAGATGACTGCACTTAGCACTGACTGAGAAAGTACATAATAGTTCTACTTTGACGTTTTAATGTTGGACCAAAGCATTGCATGTAATTAGAATACAGGCAAATAAAAGTAATTTAGTTTAAAGTACAATCTTGGCTGTCTTTTTCTCTCAACGCTTCAATAGGTAGATCTTGCCTTCACCAAAAAAAAAAAAAGTGATCTTGGGCTTAAAAAGGTTGGTGACCACTGCTCTAGGCTGTATGCGGCCGCATAGAAAAGCTGAAAGGCGGTGAAAAAAAAAGCCGACCGCAATGCACTTTCCACAGGCGGCCGCATACGCTCCCTCCCCATTGGAATACATTGAAAAAAGACGCATGCGGTCATAAATGTGAGGCAGGTGGACGCGAGCCCTTAGTGAATTATGGAAACATGATGTTGCTACAGTATGTAACATTCAGTCATGTCTAACTTATACCAGACAGACAGGCAGACAGAGAGACAGACAGGCAGGCGGGTAAGGCGTCAGAGATAACGTTAAATTGCATATATTTTTAATGGGCTTGACAGCAAGGGATCAGAGAGTATTAATCCGCAGGTTTGTCATGCCAGAGCCTGTTAATGTGGCCTTTTACCAAGACATTACAGCCTCACTTAGACTTTGACAAATGGAAAATAAATGAGGAGGAGATAGCCGTCATATTCACTGGGGTAGAACTCTTTGTGCGTGTGTTTGTGTGTGTCTGTGCGCGGGCGTGTGTGCGTGCATGTCAGTGTGTTTCTGTGTGTGTGTCTGCACGTTTGTGCAAAGTAAAAATAAAATCATGTTGTCTCACTTTAAATAAGCTGTCTCAACTTCTATTTACATTTTCAAGTAACATTTTAGCAGTGGCTTATTTTCAGTTGACTCAACTAAATAGGGGTGATTGTAATTGTCAACATTGTATTATTTACTATTACTATTGTCTGGCAGTGTGGCTACATGAGTAGAGCTCCGGACTCATGATCGGAAGATGACCGGTTCGAGCCCCGGTCAAGGCCGTTGTCGGAAAGTCTTGTTGTTGTCCAGCAGGGGGCACTCTGTCCTCTGGACTAGTCAGTAACAATTCCCCTGTTACAGTAATGGGGACACCGTACAGCTGCTAGTGCCGTCCTTCCGATGAGACGCTAAACCGAGGTCCTGACTGAATTCGGTCATTAAAGAACCCAGTACGCTTATCGCAAAGAGTCGTCTGCAATGAATTATTATTATTGCAATCAAATGAAATTGTATAAATGTAATAGTATTTAATGTTTATTCAATATTCGCTCTCCAATTTGTCAATTCAACAAAAAAAGCAAATGTGAAAAGGCTAGTGTGGTGGATTTTTGACGTCTCTAGGGATGGTTAAATGAAATACAGAGACAAGAGATTGGCCTTAAATCAGAGTGCAAACCACCAGGTTCTCCACGGACATCCAGCAGCCTAAAACAGTGTCACACTGCGAATTAGATATTCTGAAATAATAAAACAGGAGCAGAAAGAGACTCACGTTAAAGGAATACAATACAGGTTTATTGGAAAAGAAAATAATACAGTACGCCCATACGGACGGACTTTCAGTCTGTCAGAGTGTATATTCACAGGTCTGTCAGAGTGAAAGTGAAGACAAAGCAATATTGTAATGGCTTAACACAGTGAGATAGAGACGCCTCCTTCGATGCATTCTTGGGAGGCTCCAAAAAGGGCTTCTAGCCGGCGCTGACCTTGACAAACTTATCAGGCCAGATGAATGGGTGCCCTGTCTTTAAACAGAAATCATGACTTCACAAAGAGAGAAGGGGGAGGAGGAGGTGGAGGGGGGGGGAGGAGGAGGAGGAGGATGTGAAATTACCCTTCACACTAGTTAAGATAGCTTATGATGGCGGCTAGGTGGCGCAGTGGGCAAGGTGCTCACCACCAACGCAGGAGATGCTGGGTTTGAGCCCAGCTCTCGGCGTTGCTACCAGCTTGGCTGGTCGTTCATACTAATACAATTGGCAGTATTAGGGGGTGGGAAGCTGGTGAGTGGGGATCGGACGTTGTGGACAGCGACTCCTACAGGTCGGTTGGTGCGCCTGTGCAGTAGAATCAGTAAGCGACGAGGGCGGCGTGTCCCTCCCATGCAGACCCTTGCCGCTGAGAGATCGCGCTGTGCAGGTGAAAAGATGCGACGGCTGCCTCCTCGAGTACCGGAGGGGACACGTGATGCAAGGCTTCGTCCACATTGCAGCCGGCTTGTGGGAGGCATGGCCTAACAACGTTCGAGACAGGGGAGGGTAGAATTGGACAATGCGAAATTGGGGACGGGAGAAAAATAGAAAATGGGAGAAAAAGTAGATAAAAAAAGATATCTTATGATTTTTCTTTTACAGTAACTACGTGTGGGCTTATAGTTGCTTGTGTTTTTATGCTCACGTGTGCACTTGGCGTGCTAGTGTACATGCTTGTGTGTCTCATCGCACCACGTGAAGGCACAAGCACACAGTGTTTAAAAATCTAAACACATCCATCCCAACTGTTGTGGTATGTTCCCTGGAGACTGGTTACACCTGAACACACAAAACACGTCTGTCTGTCTGTCTGTCTGTCTGTCTCCAGCTGCTATGCCTCACGCATTTGTTATCGAATTTATAGCATCGATCAAGGGCAATGTTTTTGCCATTTTTTCATAAACATTATAATTGGGACCAATGCCTTGTCTCCAGGGGGCGAAATTAAAGCCCGCCGCCCGCCAGGGGCGCTCAGTTTTTACCTTTGGCGCTTGCCACTGAGAGCCCTGCCCGCCGTGTGGCGTGTGGACGTGTAGTTCATAACTATACTCTTATTTTGAAAATCTGTGCGGGTCTCATTTCCGGCCCAAGCGCAGCTAGAGTCATAATATCGATGGCTCCGGCAGTTAGCAGCATTCGGTTCGTATGATATTCTTATTTTGAAAAAAAACGTGGCAACGAGTCATATCCGCCCTGCAGCGGGATACTATTGGCTTCTGCTCGTATCAACACAGAGCGGCCCGCAGCTCTAGTGCCACTGCTAACGTTAAGCTCTCAGAATGGTAGCAGCTCGCCTGCAGCATCTAGTGCTAACGTTAAGCTCTCAGAATGATAGCAGCTCGCCCGCAGCTCTAGTGCTAACGTTAAGCTCTCAGAATGATAGCAGCTCGCCCGCAGCTCTAGTGCTAACGTTAAGCTCTCAGAATGATAGCAGCTCGCCCGCAGCTCTAGTGCTAACGTTAAGCTCTCAGAATGATAGCAGCTCGCCCGCAGCTCTAGTGCTAACGTTAAGCTCTCAGAATGGTAGCAGTCTGCTCTAGTCTAGATCGGACCTCCATGAGCTGCATAATACCTCTGTTCCCTCATTAGCTAGCTCGCGTTAGCTAGCTCACTTAGATCGATCTGTCCCAGTAAACTAAATTGTCTTAACGTTATCTACCGGGCTAGAAGTAGCTACAGATAGCTCCTGATATCAATGTCTTATAACATTGATTGAATGCGTATTCTAGCTGAGGGCATGTTGAATGTGATTTGACAAAATAACCGTAACGTTAAAAAATAGGGTCCAGCTGCATCGCCGGAGAATCCTTGCATGCTGAATGTAGGGTCTAGCTGAATATAGGGTCTAGCTGCAGGGCCGGAGAATCCTTGCTGGAGCTGGAGGCTACTCAAGTATACACACAGACAGTGGAGCTGTTTGCAGATAGCAAGCATTTTGACTTATTGCGTGGTGGCGATGTCTCACAGATAATACAACTACAAGTATGATTATATAATATATATTTTATTTAAAAAAAATTTTTATATAATATATATATATTTTTTTTTTTAATCAAAATTTTTTGGCAGGTAAGAAATATGCTTGGCGGGTAGACTCTTCCCATCTACCCGCCACTGGCCGGTGAGTCAAAAAGTTAATTTCGCTCCCTGCTTGTCTCCATTAGCTACTGTCGGGTTCAGTTAATTTGACCTTGAAGAGACGGTAAGAAGAGGGTTTAAGGTTCAAAGATGTATTACAAAGTGAATAAAACAATATTACAGAGAATACACATCACAGCTGTGGAGTAAACACGGTCAGTACTTAGCCGGGAGCCTCGCAGAGAGAGTGTGTTGAACCTCTCTAACATGTGACATCTTATACTCTTTGGGGGCCTTCTTTAAATTCACCTGCCTGTAATACGACTAAACAAGGAAAAACAGGCTAAAATAGCAAGGATCTAGGGTTACAGTCTTGTCACCTGTGGTTCAGTCGTGAAGGACAGACTGAGGGTCAAATCCGTGCATTTCTACACATGGGCAATGGCCTGTTTTTAATACAGTAAACAGCACATTTTGTAATAGTACACATATTTGTAGATGTTTGTCTATACATTCTTACAATAGATAATGGAACAATATATTGATTCTTACATAGCATACATTTGTGAATACTGTAACTCGTTTCCTCTAGTCAGCAAGAAAGCCTGCCGCCTCTGCAGTCCTCTGCCTGTGATCCTTACCAACAGCTGCCTGGCCTTCCGGTCAGGAGTAGCTGTTGATCATTGCTACAGAACAGAGGCTTAAGATTTCCATAAAGACATGAGAATGATAGACATGAATAAATGTGTTAAGGGTGACACTACTGTATGTTCAGCCTGGTGAGGGTTAGCCATGGTCTAGTATGGTATGCTATGTTATGGTAGGGTTTGTGTCTCCATTAGTTAAGTTCAGCCTGGCTAGGGCTAGCCATGGTCTAGTATGGTATGGTTGGGTTTGTGTCTCCTTTGCATTTCTTGTAACCTATTCGGTTGCTAGGCAACCTTTCAAAATCCACACCACCAACTGTGGTACACAAGCTAAACCATGATAATACAATAGTTTTGGTCAGGTTGTGAAAATGTGGCTGTCTTAGCACCTTTAATATTTGCTTTTACACTGGACAAAAATATAAACGCAATACTTGAACGGTCGTGTAAAAGGTAACAGCACTCGCCTACCACCGCAGAGAACCAAGTTTAATCCCTGGTGGCGGTGCTTGTGGCTTGTCGTCCTCCACCCAATAAGTGCATCCATGTTTTTCCTTCCACTCATGCACTTTCCCGGGCGTTGATGCACTGAGATCCCACCCCAACCCACCCACCAATGTAACCAAGTGGATTTGAACCTGGGACCAAAGGATTATGGTCTAAAAGGTCAGACCCGTTTCTGGTTGACTGCGACTCCTCAATACTTTTACAATGCCCTTTATTATCACCTACGATTCCACCACGCATCAGCTTCTTTAAAAGACAGTCCACTGCCTCTCAGGACAGAGCAGTGAGGCAGGGAAAGGATCCTGCGTCACTCCTGCATCTTTGTCAGACTCAAGGGATGACTTTGATGAAGTTGTAGGATCTAGTCTAGAGAGAGAGAGCAAATACACTCTAGAGCAGGGGTCGGGAATCTATGGCTTGCGAGCCATATATGGCTCTTCTGGTGACAGCATATGGCTCCCAGAATTTGTTGAGTAAAATTTTTTTTTTTTAATACTTGTGATATTTCTTAATAATACTGTGTCATTTAAAAGTAAACCGAAATTAGTTTTGAAGATACAGCCAATAGTATCTGTAGCTGAAGATATAGCGAGCAGAGCTGGCGAGGGAACACAAGTGGACAGAAATAAAAAATCTTCAACCTGAAGACCAGCTGATTCTTAAAACTTGGAACGAGCTTCCTGTGACATACCACACAATGCAGCGTGAGTATTGCCGTATTGACCATGTTTGGCTCTACATATGCATGTGGGCAGTCATTCTCACATATGAGGAACATTAAGACCAACCTACGCTCACGTTTAACTGATGGAAGCAGGGGCGTAATTTGCGGGGGGGTCCCCGGAAAATGTCCCCCGCATGATTTCAGAATGCAGTATTTGTCCCCCCCATGTTTTTACCCCCAAACCGCTGCAACTGCGCGGCCTGGCGGCCAGCACTGTGACTCGCTAGTCGCTACTACACAGTGCCGGCACTGCAGATTTACCCTACTCTTGGAATTCATTGCCAGATCCTCAAAGTCATACATAGGGGCGCTGTCTCGATAATGCAGTGTTATTAAAGCAGCGTGTAGCCGACGCATGAACCAGTTGGAAGTGTCAACGCGGAACTGGAAATCCGTTGGTAAAGAAATAGCGGCCTGGAATCATTTTTGGGACGCTCTCAATTCTCATTCTAACGCAGGAGTCCTGGACCCCCGACAGGTAAGGTAAGCGATTTTAGATGTATCACTTTAAGTGTGCGGCTGTTGTCCGAATACTAGTGAATATTGAAAAATAAAGGCATGACATTTAGAGACGTCCCCGTCGTAGCGTTCTGGTGCGGGGATATGGGGGTCTCTCTGTGCGGGGGCGCAACAGCAACAGGTGGGGTAGGCTGGGCAGAGATGTATGCATCAAAACGATTACATTGTTTGTCTCGCATACATTCGATTTATAATGCGAGCACCTGCATTACAATCAAATGACTGATCTGTTATGTGTTATGGACCCGAGTCTCGAGAGGCACTTTATAATAAAAAAAAGACAGTGCAAACATGTATATGTCGCTTACAGTTTATTATGCCTATGCAGCTCGTTTATTTTGACAGAGTTAAAAAAAATTCACTAGTATCATTATATTAAATTAGCGGACGTGCAGCTGGACAAGCCCTGGCTCCACAATGACCACTTCTTACAAGAGGCGCCACCGCCTGGGAAAATGCGTATTGCACACCTGGTATTAGAAAAAAATTGGAAGGCCCCCCCCCCTGCGACGTCACTGACCACGCCCCCTAATATGTCCCCCCCACCGCTAGGAACAAAGTTCTGCGCCTGGATGGAAGCCTCAACGCCTGCATGAAGCTCAACCTCACCACGTATGAACCAGATTACAAGGCCATCAGCAAAACCATGCAGCACCAGAAGTCGCATTAAAAGTAAGACATATTTAATTTATTATACGTTAAAAATACTATATGGCTCTCAATGAAATATATTTAGAAATATTTGGCTTTTATGGCTCTCCCAGTCAAAAAGGTTCCTGACCCCTGCTCTAGAGAGAGAGAGCAAATATACTCTAGAGAGCAAATACACTCTAGAGAGATAGAGAGAGCAAATACACTCTAGAGAGAGATAGAGAGCAACTACACTCTAGAGAGAGAGAGCCAATACACTCTAGAGAGAGATAGAGAGCAAATACACTCTAGAGAGAGAGAGAGCAAATATACTCTAGAGCAGGGGTGGGCAACTTTGTATATGGTGAGGGCCACAAAATTTCCACAATCAATCTGGGGGGCCGCATTGTTTATCGGCAGTCCCGCCAGTAGTACCCCATCACTCAAATAGCCCATAATAGTCACAGATGTGATAAATAAGGTATATAAACAATTATAATTTGTTGTAACTTTGTTTTTATTCCATTTCAAATGCATTTAGTAATGCAATTTCAACTTTATGAATTTATAAACAGCTGAATTTAAAAGTATTGCTGTAACCCCAAATATATACAAAAATGATCAATTATAATTAAGGCTTCTAATAAAATAAATGTATGAACTTAAAGCCCACTGCTCAACAAACACAAAGCAGCATTCCTGCTGCATTTCACTACAACAGTAAATCAAAAGTGCAATAATAAATGATTTTGTTAAATGTATAAACTTTTATCCTGCTACTAGTAGCAGGATACAAGTTTATACATTTAACAAAATCATTTATTATTGCACTTTTGATTTACTGTTGTAGTGAAATGCAGCAGGAATGCTGCTTTGTGTTTGTGTTATTAGTGTTATCTGAACACTACAAAAGTAAACAAGTAAAGTGCAAGTAAAGTAAAGTGCAATACTACATGCCTCCCATTGACCCTTAATCAAACTGGCATGACATTCACCCTCGCCCCACAGTGGGTCAATAATGGTTATAATAATAATAATAATAATGGTCCCCTCTCTACACCTCTCCATCACCCCCCCCCCTCTCTACACCTCTTCATCATCTCTCCCCCCCCTCTCTACACCTCTTCATCATCTCCTTCCCCCCCTCTACACCTCTTCATCATCTCCCCCCCCCCCTGTCTTTAATGAGACACTTGTGGTCTCTCCATTTGGCGCACAATAGCAGGAATGTCAACTTCAATGTTTGTGCATGCAATCTGTATCAGATGAAATAATGTTTCATCCGACAGCCTGTTTCTCTCCTTTGACTTGATGTGCTTCATGTTTGAGAAATTGCTCTCACGTATGTATGTGCTCCCAAACATACTGGCCATAGAGAGGGCAAAGTCCCTGAGGAGTGGGAAGCGGGGCTCAGGTAGCAGTTTCCAAAACGAAATTCCCCTCTCATTTCTCTTTGCTTGAAAAAAAGGATCTGACTGTAGCTCGCACAGTTCAAGCTGCAACGGTGGGGGCTGCTCTGACACCGTAGCGGTGAGGGGGCCGGCAAACAGCGCTATCCGTGACTGCATGCCGTTGAAATCTTCAAACCGATCATTGAATTGCATTTGCAGTGTTTCAATGTCGCTCCTGTACTTTCCGACGGCTCAGCCATCGGATTTCTGTGTGTAGCTGCAAGTCGCCATAATCAGTGTCCATCTCTTCCAAAAAGGAGACAAACTTTCTATGGTTTAGTGACCTGTTGCCTCCACGAATTAGATTGGTAACCTTGGTAACCAAATCCATAACATGGCTGTATTCAAGCTTCTTGGCACAGAGAGCCTCCTATATCAGATAAAAAAAAAAGAAAAACGATTTAACGACTCTCGCATATAATTTGACTACACTCGACTCGCATTGGTCATTATAGTGACGCACAATAGATGGAAATTATGTTAGCGAACTTACCTGATGTATAATGCAGTGCAGCATTGGACACTCAACGCCACTCTGCCTTAGAAGCCCGGCGAATCCATCGGTAACAACAGCCGACAGTTTATCAAAACCCCCATATTGCTGCACGGCACTTTCAACAGCATTGAATATGTGCACACTAGGGCTGACCCCTATTAGTCAAATAGTCGACTAATCGATCGAAAGGAGTCATAGTTGACTGCCAACTCTTCTTAGTCGAATACAATACAAAAAAATTCAAAAATGTAAAAATTAAAAAATTAAAAAATTAAAAAAATTTAAAAATATTATAATTTTTTTATTTTTTATATATTGGCCTGGGGCCGCATGGAACGTCGGTGAGGGCCGCATGCGGCCCGCGGGCCGCCAGTTGCCCCTCCCTGCTCTAGAGAGAGAGAGCAAATACACTCTAGAGAGAGAGAGCAAATATACTCTAGAGAGAGAGAGAGCAAATACACTCTAGAGAGAGATAGAGAGCAAATACACTCTAGAGAGAGATAGAGAGAGCAAATATACTCTAGAGGAAAGATACTCTACTACAGAGAGAAAGAGCAAAGATACGAGAGGGAGAGAAAGAGAGAAAAGATGGCCAACCATGAAATTAATGTCCTTTCCAAATTTAGTAAGATAAATTAGAATCCTGAAACTGTAAATATATCAATGTGACAGTAAATAAACAGGAAGAAGAAATAAAAAAGGGAGGACAATTTGTGAACCAGCAGCAACAGCGGCATCTAGTGGCCTGTAGCTGACTCCACCAGGCATAATTTGGTTTTAATAGTGCAAGTGAATGACCAAAGTGGACAAAGCGTTTTTAGTTCTTGATAATAGCATCATGCAATAGCATCAATAATAGCAAAAGATCACAGTAAACACATTGATGTACACATTAGAGCAGTGGTTCCCAAACTGTGGTGCGCGCCCCCCTTGGAGGGTATGGGTGGACTTCAGGGGTGGGTAGATGAGATGGAGGGAGAAAGACGTTACTTAATATAGTTATATGGTTGTTCCTACTAGTCTGCTGGAACAGTAGCGCAGTGTGAAGAGAGATATGGCTATGCGAGTATTAGTGGAATTAAAATCAGTGAGGAAACAAAGTGTATTCAGATTGCTTATCAGAAAAGTTCTATGAAGAGGTGAAAAGGGCTTTCGAGCTATATTGTGTGAGTAAACACAATGTGATCTCAGAGCCTCCAAGCGGAACCAAGAGCAAGGAGAAAATGTTGAGACATGTATTACTGCTGTCCATAGTCTGGCAGAGCATTGTGCATTTGGAACGGTAGGAGAAGAGCTTATCCGGGACAGGATCATAGTCGGAATATGTGATGCAAGACTGAGTTTACTAGACTGTGAGCTAGTGAGATCAGCCAGAAATGCCTAAAGGCACCAATGGAAGGACTGCCTTGCCAGAGATGCCAGAGTGTCACAAATCTCATGGGTAGGACATTATGCTCAGGAATGAGCTGGAGCCAACAATGACATTATGCAGCAGCACACAGAACAGGGGATGGGAGATTTCGCCTTATACGAGGTGATCAATCAAGTAGATAATGTCGAAAATTAATGGACTGAAAATATTGATTTGAATGGAGAGGAAACTGAAAATTAGACACAGGATTCAGATAAATTTTTTATCGTCACATCTTCATACACTGTTAGACACACAGGAATGTTGTTCTTGGCTCCCATGAGTGCTGACAAAGACCAGACAGAGAGCACACGTTACACACGTTTTTTTTTTTATCCACTTTTTCTCCCATTTTTCTATATTTTCTCCCATCCCAATTTCGTATCATCCAATTCAACCCTCCCCTGTCACGGACGCTGTTTCTTGCCTCCCACAAGCCAGCTGCAATGTGGACTAAGTCATACATAGCACAAGTCCCCTCCGGTACTTGAGGTAACAGCAGTCGCATATTTTCACCTGCGCAGCTCAATCTCTCAGTGGCGAGGAGTAACGCGTGGGAGGCTCACGCTGCCCCCGACACTTCCTGATTCTACTGCGCAGGCGCACCAACCGACCTGTAGGAGTCGCTGTCCACAACGCCCGATCCCCACCCATCAGTTTCCCACCGCCTAATACGGCCAATGTGTATTAGTACGGACGACCAGCTAAACTGAAAGCAAATGTGGAGCGCTGGGCTCGAACTGACGAGCCGAGCGTCTCCAGCATTTCGTGGCGAGCGCCTTGCCCACTACGCTACGTAGCCGCCCTACGTTACACACGTTTTAAACTCCCTGCACTTATTCCAGCGCATGCCCTCAGGTCGCTACAGGTCAACCAGACACACATGCTTCACAAACAGCTTTTTCCCCACCGCAGTCCGAACACTAAACACCCTGCCCCCCCCCCCCCCCCCTGCACAGATGGGCAAGCATCCAAACTGAAGTGAACTGAATTGAACTGACACTGACTGACACTTGTTATATGTGACTGTCCTGTATGTTTTTATGTTATTATTAGGGCTGTCAAAATTAATGCTTTAACTTTGGAGATTAATTTAAATTAATTAAAGCATTAAAATAAATTAATCTAGATTAATCTATGGAGTGAAAAATCTTCAACGTTCTGAACTTTCAGCAGTATTTGCTTGTTCTTTTTTTGCATCGACTCATGCAAGGCAAGGGCAAGGCGCTCACCACCAATGCAGGAGACGCTGGGTTCGAGCCCAGCTCTCCGCATTGCTATCAGCTTGGCTGGTCGTTCATACTAATACAATTGGCAGTATTAGGGGGTGGGAAGCTGATGGGTGGGGATCGGACGTTGTGGACAGCGACTCCTACAGGTCGGTTGGTGTGCCTGCGCAGCAGAATCAGGAAGCGACGGCGGCGGCGTGCCCTCCCATGCAGACCCCCCGACGCTGAGAGATCGCGCTGTGCAGGTGAAAAGATGCGACGGCTGCTTCCTCGAGTACCGGAGGGGACACGTGATGTAAGGCTTCGTCCACATTGCAGCCGGCTTGTGGGAGGCATGGCCTAACAGCGTTCGAGACAGGGGAGGGTAGAATTGGACGATACAAAATTGGGATGGGAGAAAAATTTAAAATGGGAGAAAAAAGTAGATAAAAAAAAAGAAATAAAGTTGTTTTGTTCCTTGATTTATTTCCATGATACAGTTCTAAAACTCACAAAGCAGTTTACTCAATGAAGTGTCTTCATATAGTCAGATTGCATAAATATTTACCAATTTTCTTCAATATGGGGAACAGCATGAGTGAATATAATCCTATTTTCGAGTGAATAAATAGGTATATTGTGTCTTGGGGCCATATGGGGGACATATAAAATAATGTTTGATATGGGGACTAGTTATGTTGAGCTAATAAGTTAGTAATGAAGTACAAAACAAAACTTACACCAAAGTAAGATACATAAATAAGCAGCGCACAAGGGTTAAAAATACCCTTGATATTATTTTTAAATGTTTCTAATAATTTATTATAATACTCTCTTACATTTCCTAAGAAATGTATTTCAGTGAACTTAATTTTATATTCTAGTCTCTACTTCGATATCTAATCAATTATCTGTATAGGGTGTTCTTTTTCTTTCAGGCATTTAACAAACCACTTGTGAACCAGGGCCTAACTACACTATCTGTTTTTTTCCCGCTTTGTAATATATTCCCTGAGATCCATAGATGTCCCTAGATACCAATAACATGCAAATAGCCCTTGTAGAAGTGGAGCAATCTTCTGTTTACTTATGTATTTTTAGGAGGATTTTCAGAAAATAGGGCTTAAGAGGTTAAATATAGAAATAGATGCATTCATTAGAGAAAACGAATTTAAATAAAATATGCCCTATTCTATGCACACTTCCAGCCAGCCATTATGCGATGGAGAGATACACTTTAAATTTTGACAGAGAAGAAAATCTCCCAATTCAGATATCATTTAATACAAACGGTTCCAAAGATATTTAATGTTTGTAGGCATATTTTCACACCACCAACAAAGTAGCTTACTGGGTCCGTTGTCTCTTATTGGGGGCCAAGGCAGCGAAGCTGCGTAGGCCACCTTGAGTGATTGTACCGTTTCTTATTATTCTTATGCACAAAATTTTCGAAGCATGAGTCAGATTTTTTAAAACAAGGTAATCCTTGGCTCAAGCCGAGTTCAAAGTGTTATGGTTTGACACCGACCCCAAACGCAACGACACAAGAGAGTAGGATTCAGAGTTGCCAAATACGAGGGCTTGTTTATTTGGTACTAAGAATAAGAGAAACAGGGAAAGCAGGTCAAACAAGACAGGTACAATGATCAAGGGGCAAAGTTCTGCTGCTCTGCAGCTTCTCCCGTGAGGGTTGTCTTGGGAAGCAGGTGTTGACTTCTGAACCGCTCTGCAGAATCCTCTCGGTGGGTTCTCAGATGTTGTTGCGAGACCGAGAGAGGGAGAGAGGGAACGAGTCAGTGACAGAGCAGTTTTAAACGAGCAGGAGATCAGGGTGTACAATTCTTTGTGTTAACAACACAGTGGGCACAGTTCCAAACACAGCCCAAGTGAATCTCTTCGTGTTAACAACACAGAGAGCACAATTCCAAAAACAGCCCAAGTGAAACTCTTCGTGTTAACTACACAGTGAGCTAAATCCAAACACAGTCCCAGTGAATATCTTCATGTAAACACACAGTGAATATCTTCATGTAAACACACAGTGAATATCTTCATGTAAACACACAGTCCAATTGTGAAATAATATCTTCGGTGTGAGCAAACACACAGTGGATATCTTCATGTAAACACACAGTCCAATTGTGAAATAATATCTTCGGTGTGAGCTAGCACACAGAGGGAGATGGTAGATCCCAAAATATCATTCCATAAAGGAACAAGCAAAAATAGATAATGGCTGGGTGAGTGACTGTTTGACAAAAAGGTGGTAGTCTTCAGTGTAAGTTTACACACGAAAAACGGAATAGGTCAAGAACAGTCAAATAGATAACTCACCCAGACGAGATGCGTAATTGGAACTGGAACTACAGAGGAGGCGAGCGCGCGCCACGGGAGCAGGTATCCAAGCGAAGGCTTCTAGGAATTCCTGGAGAACAGCACAGAGAAAAAGGCAGCAGCAGCAGCAACGGGGAAAAACATCCAGAGACAAATCAAGGCGACAAAACAAGACGATCCAACAACTTAGGGTGGGGAAAAACGGGGTATAAATAATGAGGGATCGATTGATTGAAAAGCGTGGGGAAGTGAGAGAACCAATCAGCGACGTCTCTGATGACGTCAACGGGGAGAAAGCAGTGACAGCTGGGGAATGTGATTGAAAAGCGTGGGGAAGTGAGAGAACCAATCAGCGACGTCTCTGATGACGTCAACGGGGAGAAACGTGTGAACGAGGGGATAGAACCAATTGACAGAAAATGAATGAAAACAAAGCGAGGGTGGTTAAAGGAACAGAACGAGTGAGAGCGCAAGGACAGAAACCTCACACAAAACACCCTATGACGTCATTTGCCACCATATTGGATTGCCGCCATTTCGCATTTTGTGAAAACACTTAAAATGCTACTCCTCCTACATATTTTCCCCAATCTGCACAAAACGTGGTACACATAATTTGTAGACCAATATCTACACAGGTATGATTTATGTTTTTGATTTTCCAATGCATTCGCTTTTGACAGCCAATTGAATTTGGTGACAAAGCCGCCAAACAGGAAGTTGAGTCATGTCTCAGAAATGCTTTGATGCAGGGGTTCTTAAACTTTTTTATTCCACGACCCCATTTTATTTAGGAATTTCTTTGGCGACCCCACACTTAATCGCGTAATTTCAACGTGGAATTAAGGAATATCAAAATAAAAAGCAAACGTTGTTGAACTTGATCATGCATATTAATTAGAACATTTTATTACAGCACTATGTTATCAATACACGTTTATAAAACAAGGCATATTTAGCCAAAATATGTTGCACATTTTTTTTTTTTTTTTTTAAATGTTTTACTTGCCAATGCGCCCCCACTGTCACATACCCACGACCCCACTTTGGGTCGCGACCCGTAGACCACATTTGGCAGACTGTGGTGGACCCTCACGTGATCTCTGTCACCAAGTAGCATGTTGACAACTCGTGCACTCTAGCACTTTATACACTGTGTTATCTTCATTTTTAGGGTAAATAAGTTTTGCGGCTCCAGATACATTTTATTTTGTGCAGGAAGGGGCAAATGGCTCTTTTGATAGTAAAGGTTGCCAACCCCTGGGTTAGGGTCTTTACTCTTGGCTACATTTGAAAAAGAAACGCAATATCACTTAATACGGACTGTATTAAAATGTGTGATGTGAAATAAATCTCTGCCCGATCGGGCTTAAGAGGTTAATAGACTGCTGTTCGGGGTTTCACCAGCCCCGGAGCAATCTCGGTGATGGATGACACAGGTGCCGGTGGAGTCTTGTGTCATGCAGATGACATCTCAGTGTACGGTAGAGACCTGAAGGAGTGTGATGGCCAGGCTGCACCGGGTCCTTGGGAGACCGAGGGAGGAAGGTCTAACCCTGAACAATAACTAATGCGAATTCGCCAAGAGTTTCCCGGGACACTACATCACCTCTGTGTGGGGTTTGTTCACCCTGATCCGAATGAGGTCAATGCAATTTTGGAGATGCCAGAGCCGGAAACATCAGGAGAGTAATGGGCGTGGCTAACTACCTCGGGAATACCTGCCACACCTGGCATCATTCACCCGTCCACTGAAGGATCTCCCGTCAGAGAAGAACGAATGCTGTTGGGGAGCAACTATCTCTCTCACTCCATCCCTCCTTAGACATAATGTAACACTAGTGGGGAGACGGGATAGGGGAATTCTGGCTTGAACAAGAAAGAGTTACATTATTCTAGGTCAAATGAGACAAAACCATGGAAGACCTCCTCAAGATCATCAAAGTATATGATTTGGCAACTTAAAAGGACCATACTGGTCTAAATATGATTTTTTTGTGTAATCAGCACGTTTGCATTGTTTCGTTTTATAGATATGTACATTTCGGGTTTGTTTACCTTTTTTCAAACATTTAAGTCATGGGGTAAAAAAAGCCAACCCTTCTAATATAGAGAAATCAATATTATGAGACCTTGTTCAAGGTCTGTATGCTAAAGGGACCGTTCTCCCTTATTTGGGCAGAATAATTACAACATGCATGAGAGGCCTATCTGAAGGAGAATCCATGAAGGTACGAGAGTTGTTTACACACAACTGCCTACAACCTGCAACTATCACCCAGCCTTTTAACTGTAATTCGACTACTTCATGTATTACATACGTTGTAATTTTAATGGTTGTTTGATGTGTGATATGTATCATCTGTCTCTTTTCTCTTTTATTTGATTTGTTTTGGTCTTTTTGTCCTCTTGCCAGGCCATCATTGTAAATGAGAATTCAATTAATTAATTAATCTTAATTGACCTGCCTGGTTAAAATAAAGATCACAAAGCTATTTCATTCTTTAACCCCTTAACATTCCGAAGGCCCGCACGTCGCAACACACTTCACAGCCGTCTAAACATACCATTACATAAAGATGTGTAAAACACATTTCTTGTGATATTGGTATCAACTTTGGACGTTCAGTGTTTTCAGCTAATAATTATAGATCTGCAGGCATCTGTTTGGAAAATTATTCACACGAAAATGTATTTTCTTTTTATTTCAGTGTGTTCAAACTTCTGTAACTCTACTATGGCAATATCACTGATTCTCCGAGGAAGGAAATTCTAAGTGTTTCCTTTCAAAAGAGGCCAGACTTGTGCATCTGCTAGAAATGGTTCAAGAATAGTGTCCAATTTACTCAGTATACAACCGACAGCCGTTGTATGCAAAATTTGCAGGACTGTTAATTAAGGCGTAATATGGAATGTTAAAAATATGTGGAGCTAAACTCCACTAAAGTACTAGTAGCCACTGAATTTCAGAAAATTCTTGAGATTGTGCACCTGAAAAGGTTAATGTCACGGAATTGATGTCTCAAGGGCTACAGACCTCTATGGGATGAGGTTTTGCCCCAAGTACCCCCATCTGAGAATTCATTTTTTAAACAAGAGAATCAGTAGTCAACTCCCCTGTGTATTATGATCCATCTCCTCTCGCTTAACACTTTCAGTGACAGCAGGGGGCACACAATTTAGTGCTTGCGTGCCACCACCCACTTCAATGATAGCGCTCTCATATTTGTGAACGCATAAACTACATCTTAAATTATGGCTATGTGTCTAATCTCGCCGTCGCTTATCAATGACTTGTTTGCAGTCAACATTGTCGAAACGGATTGTTTTTTAATCGGTTCATTTCCGTTTTATACCATTTTGAAAAATGCTAGTTTTTTGAAAGTTTCAGGAAAATATAAAGATTCTGTGATAATCGCCCTTTACTGAAATATTCTGGAATACACAAAAAACTTTGTAATTTTTCACCCTATTTATGAATAGTTTTCAAATAAATGCTAAGACTGGTAAAATAGATTCCTTACCTCAGATCAGATGTTCTCCAAAAAGATTATTCCAATTCCTGATCGCCATTCCAAATATCGATCGCGTTTATTGATCCAACGCTGGGTACTGGAAATATGTATTCCACGCTGTTCTGGGGCTCGGCAATGAATCCGATCCTCTCGGGTGACTTGCCTGAGAAGTCAAATGAGGAAGCAGGATTCCCCCCCCCATGCGCTTCATTCAATCCATTCCAAAGGGGTGCAGTACCACAGGGAGAGACGATAGGGGGCGGTATTTTCCCAATGGAGCTCAGAGAGAGTTTGCAGTACTAACATGAGGCTAGATTAATGAAATATGAATTCAAATCGCTAATAAAAAAAAACTAGATCTATCGTCGTTGGCACTGAACGGTCGGCATGAACAAACGAGATATCTCGTCGTTGGCACTGAAAGTGTTAAAGGTCAACAGAACTAGGTTCACCGTTGGCAGGAAACTGTGGAGTGCTATGGAGAGTTCTATTACATATACGTATTGCGTGGTTTACGCTTGGTAGTGCACTCAATTCAACCCCTGGGAAACGTACTGTACACTGTAAAAAAGAAGACTGGGGGGGCGGCTACGTGGCGTAGTGGGCAAGGCGCTCGCCACAAATGCGGAGCTGTTCGATCCCAGCGCTCCACATTGCTTTCAGTTTAGCTGGTCGTCCGTACTAATACACATTGGCCGTATTAGGGGGTGGGAAACTGATGGGTGGGGATCGGGCGTTGTGGACAGCGACTCCTACAGGTCGGTTGGTGCGCCTGCGCAGTAGAATCAGGAAGTGTCGGGGGCAGCGTGAGCCTCCCACGCGTTACTCCTCGCCACTGAGAGATCGAGCTGCGCAGGTGAAAAGATGCGACTGCTGTTACCTCAAGTACCGGAGGGGACTTGTGCTATGTATGACTTAGTCCACATTGCAGCCGGCTTGTGGGAGGCAAGAAACAGCGTTCGTGACAGGGGAGGGTTGAATTGGATGATACGAAATTGGGATGGGAGAAAATATAGAAAATGGGAGAAAAAGTGGATAAAAAAAAAAAAAAAAACTGGAAAAAAACTGGAAATGTCTGGCAGCAACGGTTGCCAAATACTTACTGTCGAATTACAGTCAAATCAAATACATTTACAGATTATTTACAACCTTTATTTAATGGTTAATATTTTGATAAAAAGTTATTTACTGTATTTGTATGGCATTTACACTTAACACATTGGCGACTGCTGGGATGCGTCTAATATAGTGTTGAGGACCAGCTTTTGTAAACAGACCGGTGTCTTTTTGTACAGCTAAATCTATACTTTATAGTATTGCTATCTGTCCATTCTCATGGTCAATTGAGTTCATAAACTGTCCCTTCAAAATGGCTTAAAGGAAAAAAAATGCATCAATAGGTTGTCATTTTATAGCGCAGTGAATATAAGCATTATAGCGGATTTTGTCTCGTATATTTTCTGGAAGGCTAGTTATAGGGCTAATAGCTGCTAACGTTATATTCAACGGCATTTCCGTTTTACATATGCTAAAGAAATAACTCAAACTGCATATCATCGGGACTGTCCCAAAGCATGTATGCATCAAAGGGGGGGGGGGGGGCGGGGGACATTGTTTATTATTATTGATGATTACCAATAACAGTGGTCGTGTAACTAGCCACATACGCTGCTCGGCTGGTTGCGTATCATAGCAAGCTCTGATACGGCTGTAATTTATGTGAAAAAGATCTTACCATGAGCCGGTGAGATACCCGAGCATTTCCCCGTTATCGATCGGCATCTGGTAGATCGATATGTCCATTGGCTGATGATAAATCCCCTTATTCCATGGTGAAATCTGCGATTCGAAACGTAATCCACAGTACAAGATGCTGATTCAGAATCCGGGTATTGAAAATCTCCATTGAAAGGGGAAAAAAAAGTCATCCATTCGCCCACAGGGCACATTGCAGTGGAGGCAAAGTGTTAAGTAGAAAAACAAAAAAATTATAAAATAATACAGTGAATTTCCCATGAAAAAACATTATTTTTTACAGTGTACAGAAAGACAAGAGAGGAGAGAGAGACTGGCAGAGTGCAGAAATGCATCTGCAATTAACACATTAATTGAATGGCCGCCATGCGTTGAGTGCCAACAACGAGTAAACTCGTTTTTATGATCGTTATTTCTTTTATTCGCTATTGGCATTCATAATTCATCCAGGAAGCCTCCGGGAGCCAGCTGGACCCTATCTGATATTGCAACGCCTCAATACCGCCGCCTGGTGGATTTCGGGTGAGTTACACTCCACTCTAAACCGGAAGTGGCACTCTGTGCATCGGGGAAAAAGCTCCGCCAGAGATATCTTGTAACGTGGATCAATATACACACCTCGAGTGCATGGGATCGCTTTCGAGACGCAAGAATCAATATGCTTTCGGCGTTTATTGTGTCATACAAACGGAAAATGGATCTAGCAGTTCAACATCAAATAATTGGGGGAAAAAATCTCCAGACGCATCGGCCAGAGGTAAGAGGAATCTAATGTTATTTCCAGCTCGATTTTCCATTTATTTAATTGCAATCCATCTGATCAACGTATGGTGTCTTACTAAAGAAAGCCGTTACTGACAATCAAGGAATCATAAACGACCCCCCCCCCCCCCCCCCCCCCCCCCTTTCCTTCACGCATGATGGAGCATAATGTATAGCGACGGTACTAACACGACAATCCGGAACGATAGATACCCGATGTTGAATGGGCCATAGTAATGTCGATATAGCTATAATATTTAAAAAGTTATAGCCCTACAAAGAAGGTGAGGCACTCCATAGGGTTACAGCACTGGCAGAGAGTGGTAAATATGGGCATACTGCATGGCACCCAATGTGTTAAATCCTCACCCTGTAATGACACCATGTGACGGGGGATGCAGAGTTCTTTACTGGAAATGGGTTATCCCATAGTTTATATTCATTGCCAGCTTTCAAGGAGAGGTCTGCTGAGAGATGTAGGGAGAGAGAGAAACAGTTAAAGAGAGAGAGAGAGAGAAAGAGACAGACAGAGCGAGAGAGACAGAAAGGGAGAGACTGTGAAAGAGAGAAAGAGACAGAAGGAGAGGGATAGACCGAAAGAGGCAGTGAGAAAAAAAGACATAAAATAGAGGGATAGACTGAAAGAGAGAGAAAGAGAGAGAGAGAGAGAGAGAGAGAGAGAGAGAGAGAGAGAGAGAGAGAGAGAGAGAGAGAGAGAGATGAACCTTCATAAATAGGAATATTTCAGCTGGCTGTGTTGCGGCACGGAGAGTAATCACAGAGTATTAACATTTATATTGAAAGATGAAACCCTATTAGAAAGCATCTGGCGAATTAGATTTAGTTAGGCTTCTGTGTCTATGTGTGTGTGTGTGTGCGTATGCATGCATGATGCACACACACATACACAAAATGGCAGGCCTTTTACAACATGGTGGACCCGGCTAATTTTAATGAGTGAGGTATCTCACCATCTCACTGTGGTGCTGTTTGGTTGACCTGAGGAAACGTTAGGTTATGGCTATAACCAAGTTCTGTGAGTATTGGTGACGCTCGGCGTCACTACTGCACGGTACCTCGCTCGTGCACGCGCACTGAATAAAAAATTCCACAATGTACCTTTACATCCCAACATCCGTCTGGCCACACCCCTATCAGCTTACCTACATAAGCAGGGGTGGGGCCACATACTCGCCTCCTTCCCAAGCTTTCACCACAAGGTGAGATCAAGGGCAGCAGCGGCGTCTGACGCAGAGCATCACCAATACTCACAGAACTTGGTTATAGCCATAACCTAACGTTCTGTATCGTATGGCTCCGCTCGGCATCACTACTGCACAAGGGAGGCCGAGCGAGAGCCATCGGCCGACAAATGTACCCCGCTGAGGCCCCCCACAACCATCAGATCAGGGAGGACCGAGCCCCCCCTAATGGAGGGCACCCCCCCTATTGGAGGATCACGGGAGGGCGATGGATCCGACCGTGCGAAGAGGCACTCAAGCAACTCAACGCACAGGGTGAGCAGACCGTGGCCTGACCCCACGACTACACACACGCACAACCCGCATGCCACCCGGGAACGAACGGAAGGAACAACCTCGTTACTGCCCCCAGAATCACGGGGTCAAGAGCAAACCCAACCCCGTGGCAAGGCCGTAGCAGCGGAGCGCGAAGGAAGACCCAGACCCACTGAAGGGACTGGATCCCCTGGAAAACGGGGGCCCGGAGAGGTCAATGACGCCAGGCATCAAGACCCCACCAGGCGGTCACTTAGTGACACCGCCCCCCACATCGCCAACGTATTCGGATAGGGCCCCTCCAAGAGCGGGCCCTTTCCCCCCAATAGCACACCGCCTAACACACTGACCCTGCAGAACAGGCAGTCAGCATGGCCGTAAGCACACAAAAAAGGTTAACCAACGGAAGCAGGCAGTGCACCGGGGAAACCAGGCAACAGGCTGTAACCTGAGCCTGGAGCACTGCAGACGAGACAGGCGCCAAAGGAGTTAGCTGAGAACAGCCCCCCCGGCGGAAGGGGCGTATGCTGGCGTTGTTGCATGACCACCGCCCCCCACATCGCCAGCGTATTCGGATAAGGCCCCTCCAAGAGCGGGCCCTTTCCCCCCAATAGCACACCGCCTGGCACACTGACCCTGCAGAACAGGCAGTCAGCATGGCCGTAAGCACACAAAAAAGGTTAACCAACGGAAGCAGGCAGCGCACCGGGGAAACCAGGCAACAGGCTGTAACCTGAGCCTGGAGCACTGCGGACGAGACAGGCGCCAAAGGAGTTAGCTGAGAACAGCCCCCCCGGCGGAAGGGGCGTATGCTGGCGTTGTTGCATGACCAAGCCTCCATTAAAAAAAACCCACCCAGAGGGGTTGAGGCAGAGAAGGCTGACATGATTGGCAGACGTCATGAACGTGCAGGGGCACACTCAACCGGGTAACCCGGGAGTTGACACTGCTCCAACACACCAGGGAATCAACCACCTTGTCGTTACCCTATGCGGTGGTTGTTCCTATAACCCCTCAAGAAAAAACTCCTAAACACACCTGTGGGCATAACTGGCTATACCGCAGTACAAGTGTTTCAGTTTTCAAAAAAGGGTTATTCCAGGCCTACGGGTCGACGAAACATTACTTCGGACCGGGCCCGGCGGCACGGGAAGCACAGGGTTCCAGAGGAGGTCCAAGACCACCCCAACAGCCCCCTCTTCGCCACGCGTGAGAGAGGAGCAAAAAGAATGGAGAACCAGCCCCAAGCACACCGCACTTGGTATTCCCAGGCGGTCTCCCAACCAAGTACTAACCAGGACCAAACCTGCGTAGCGGCCGAGATCGGACGAGATCGGGCGTGTACAGGTTGGCATGGCCGTAAGCCATTACGACAGTGCAGAGTACAATATGTACCCAACAAGGGTCTCCATAGCGCCCAACCCTGTGACACCCGGACCGACCTGGCATTTTTCCCCCCGAAAAAAGCACAAGTCCCTCAGGGTATCAGAACAGCAGATCTGCATCCCCGGCGGACAACGGGTTAACTGACCTGGACCAGCGTGACCAGACCAGTCCTGTGTCCTAACCACGCCGACATGCCCACTCCAGGAGAGGGGGTAGGTATGCGTGTCGATCTAAAACATGAAAAGAGGGCGCCACCCAGACGGTCCTCATTTAGACCGTGCTCAGTGGCCCACCCCAAGGGCGTGAGATCTATTCCGTTAACATCCCCCAGATATGAATGAGAATTCATCGAGACAACCTAGTAAACTGGCGCTCGGAAGAGACAAAACCCCATCCCAGTTGCCCTATAAAAACGCTGTTTTAACAAGCAACCAGGTCGCACTTAGCCCCTGTGTGATCCTGTAACAGAAACACACCGAGCCAGCACTATGTATGCGTCAAGACCCAAACACATCAATGGATAGTCTAGCAAGACACCAAACATTGTTCCTCCAAGTCGCCTGGGAGAACGACACGGAGCCGTCGTGCTTCATGTACCTTCCTCTTTTTATCCAAAAAAGAAAGAACACAGACTGACATGAATCCCTCGTGACGCAGGCTGAGGGTAATTTTTTTTTACATTTTTACATCCCACCACCCTCCCATAGGGAGGAGGCGGAAATCCCCAGAGAGACTTCCCACACTTAGCTGTATAGATTGAAAAGAATATATTGCAACATTGAGCCATGTAAAATGTTGGTTTAGGGCTCTCCGAGGAGGAGGCACTGAACCCATACACACTCAATAATCGAATTGAATCGAACACACACACAATAGAGCAGGACTCCTTTTTGGAGTTCTACTCACCTTGACAATCTGAGGAGGAGGCTCTGCACTCTGAGGAGGCTCCCTCACATGGAAGGAGAGTCCTAACTCACAGAAGGCCCGAGTAGGAGCTTCGTGAGGAGGAGCCCTGACCCCTCCCTGAAACAGATCCATCATATGGACCTGAACAGCTCACGGAAGTCTTACCAACAGAGACGCGCACAGTGACGTACTCTGTGGCGGAGGAATTTCTGCGGTGCACACGCCCAATATTCCAGGGCGTGGGACCAGGAAACCCCCCCCCCCCCCCCTCTTACCCTGTAACGTGCCGAACAGCAACGTGACAGGAACCTTGAAGGACAGGAGGTCTTAACCCCTGCCCATCAAAGAAGGGGAGGAAAGGATTACCAGTTCACCCCTTTATGACCCCACACCCATGATACGATGTAACAACAAAAAAGAGTATGACACAGTCATAGTCAGCTACATGAAGCGTCTAACAGCTTCACACAGCTCATGTGCTAACCTGCTATCTGATTTTTACTAAGGAAAAAACACAGAATAGAGAGGGCCCCCTTAAGAGCCCCGGTACCAGACTTACACATGTGCTTCTGTGGCCAACCCAACCCAGTTGTAGATCACAAGATACACACAACCCTTTCAGGGTGTCCGCGGATCCTTAAAAAGTCTTAAAAAGTCTTAAATTGGTTTATCAATAATTAAGGCCTTAGTTTGTCTTAAAATGTCTTAAATCCATTTTCAGAGGTCTTAAAAATGCCATAGAAAGGAAAGATAAAATGCCATGTCATGTTTTATTATGAAATCTGGGGAAGTACGGTTAACGGGAGATAAAGTCGGGAGTTTTTATTGACCGCGTTGTAGCATCACGCAGACCGGAATGGGGCGGAACCAACACGGGTCCTTATGTTGGCCGGGAACAATTTCAGTGGAGTCTAGCTAACGTTAGCAAGGCGAAGCGGAAGCGATAACGTTACGTTTAGTTTAGCATTTGCACTCGTTAATATGGGAAAGTGCCAATTTAACGAGAACTGGCTCGACAATCCACTGTTTGCGCGATGGTTGGTCCCAGTCAAAGTCAAAGACCATTACGAGGCCCGCTGCAACAACAAAAAAAGAGCAGTCGAGTCGCACATGCTGAGCAGCGCTAAGCGTACCTGCAAAAACGGCGCCTGCAAACTACTATTTCGAATTTCTTTTCGGCCCCGCCATCTCAGGTAGGACTATAACTTCTGCACCAACAGAAGTCTGGATAACATGCGGCTCCACGCCAACACTTGAAGCTGAGGTCTTAACTTGAAAATAATCTATTCACGGATGTAAACAAGGACACGTTTGTGTTTATGTTCGATGAGAGTCACCCACTATGTATTTTTTCCTCCCACCCACCCCCTCCTAATGTACAGTATCCTCCCATCATATGTATGTTAGGATCTATGGGTAACAGTACTGTATATTTGCATATCTTATATGTCACAAATGTAACAGTACTATATACCTGTATGTCCCTATGCCATAAATGTCATGTATGTTGAGTGTCATAAATGTCACTATGAATTGAAAATGGGGGACCCTGATGGAAACAAGACAAAAGTCTTTCTCTGGTCTGCATCCCCTTAACAATTGTGTGTATTGAGCCGTACTGTATTGTACCCATTCTGCAATCTGTTAAACAAAGTTTTCATTCATTCAACCAAACCACAAAAACAAAACGACTGGATGAATAAATGAAAAACTGTATTAACAGATAACAGATCAATACACACAATTGTTAAGGGGATGCAGACCAGAGAGACTTTCGTCTTGTTTACATCAGGGTCCCCCATTTTCAATTCATAGTAACTGTACTGTTACATTTGTGACATATGCAAATATACAGTACTGTTACCCAGAGATCCTAACAGAAAATATATACATATGATGGGGAGGAGACTGTACATTAGGAGGGGGGGGGGGGGGGGGGGGGGTGTTGGACATTTACGGTGCCCAGTTTCTAATTGCAGCCTCCCGTAGGTGCTCTTTAAGAGCGGTTTTGAATGTGGGCAGGGGTAAAGTGGGTTTTAGGAGTGAGGTTAAGCAGTAGTCTGACCAGTTTGTTTTGTGATGTTTGTAATCTTGTTTTTTGTGCCTTTGAGGTGCTTTGGTACCATGAGGTGCAAGCATAGTCGTAGTACCCCTGAATGAGTGCTCCTGCCAGAGTCTTCAGGGTATTCTTGTTTACCAGAGAGCAGATCCGGTACAAGAATCTAGTTTGTTGGTTGACTTTTTTGATACCCTGGGGAGGGTGGTAATAGTTATGTGTTCTGACAGGTATCAGTCCTATGGTGATAATCATGTGTTCTTACAGGTATCAGTCCTATGGTAGTATGTGTTCTGACGGAAATGTGGCTGTTGCACTTGCTGCTTGGCCCCTGGTATATTTTGTATAGCTATATTTGCTATTTATGTTTGGTCACCCCTTTGTTGAAATTCATCCAATCCAGTTACTCCTTTAAGTTCAAGATTTTTAAGTTTCCAAGTTATTTTTTAATAAACATCTTTGGACCAACGTGTCCCTAAACTTAAACTAATTGGTGTCGTTGCATGATTTTTGCCATTTTGTTATTGTGAAATTGGTATTAAATTTAATTCTGAGTGGCATTAAAAAGTCTTAAAAAGCCTTAAATCTGACTGGGCTAAACCTGCAGATACCCTGCCTTTACCACCACAAAAAATGGCAATACACTCTACAGAGGAACGCCGTTTTTCATAATGAGAGAATACACAATTCTCGATTAGTATCGGCCACAGGCCTTGCTAAGCACACACAAAAAATGACCAAACAATCTTTTCTTTTAGGAAAATACAGTTCCTCAAGCAGTTTTAGCACAACCCCAGCAATCAAGCCAAGGGTTACACCGTATCCCACCACACAGTGACACAATATATTGTAAACAACATGTCTGAGAGGAGGGTGAGGAAGTCCCCAGGGAACCGGGGGGAAACACCCCTCCTACCTTACCCTTAATATGGCCAGTTGAACAGGTAAACCTGTTAATATGTGAACACACTGTTCATTGTCATTACAGGCTGAGAAAAGAATTCATTCTTCACTCATATGTCACTAAGCATAGCTTTATAGGTTAGTTTAACCCCCTTAGTTGTGAGTACACGGTACATGAACACACATGATGTTTCTCAACACAACAAACCAGATCATTTTTACATCTGTAACAAACAACCCGATTTGCATGGAGAAGCTAATACCAGTGACAAGACAATTCACACACAACTCGCGTCGTATCCTAAATGTAGTGCAGCAACACTCGTTTTGGAAAACATCGTTATTTACAAAACATTTAGAAGGGAAAGAAAGAAGAAGTGTTCAAGGTCCGGTCGGGACCTTTCCTACCGTGAGCGCAGACCAAGCTAACTGCAGTCTCTAACAGGGCACCGATAGTAAACACAGCATCTGTGTTGACGACACGGGCAGCGTCGCTGCTCCATCCCGCCGCTACGGTTCTCCTTGTTGACGCAGTCCTCGCCGGCCGGGCTGCGTGTACCACTTCCGCAACGGATTTGATTTCCGGGGTTGGCCTGATTGGCCACTAAGCCCACGTGACCCTACGCTAGCCCGCCCCCCTTACGCCGCTTACGCCTGAGAGTCACACACCAGCTAGCGGCAGCCAGAGAGCCTTGCTACTACTAGCCGAGTGATGAATGAAGCTCTATCTGTTTCACCTAACAGCACTATTGCTCCGTGATCATAGCCATCCATCTCTAAAGCTAACCACTATTTGTAAAAGCCACAACCACGTTACCATATGTAATAATGTAAATCATTGTGTCGTTGTACATATTGTGTACACCGTTAGAACGCAGCTTAGCCTGGTAGCTATTGTTGTGCTAACAACATCCGATGTAGAAGGCATAGACGCAGGTCGCTTGTTGGCCGGCATGAGTGCCCGATTTGGGGTGGTTCTCTCCTCTTTGTGTGCCTTTGTCCTTGCGGGTGTTCTGCCGGGGGAGCTTATGGACGCGACAATAGTGGTGGTTGTAGGGTGTTTGAGCTTGTAGCGCTAGTTAGCTCATAGCTACCCAGCTTGTTAGCCAGCATGAATACCCGATTTAAAATTGTTCTCTCCTCCTTGTATACCCTTGTCCTCACAAGTATTCTGCCAGGGAACTTATGGACATGACAATAGTATTTATAAGGTGTTTGATCATTATGTCGTTGCACATATTGTGTATACACCGTTGCGTTAGAAGCTAACGATAGCTGCGAGCTAACTAGGCTACAAGCTCAAACACCCTACAACCACCACTATTGTCGCGTCCACAAGCTCCCCCGGCAGAACACCCGCAAGGACAAAGGCACACAAAGAGGAGAGAACCACCCCAAATCGGGCACTCATGCCGGCCAACAAGCGACCTGCGTCTATGCCTTCTACATCGGATGTTGTTAGCACAACAATAGTTACCAGGCTAAGCTGCGTTAGCTTCTAACAGTGTACACAATGATTTACATTATTACATATGGTAACGTGGTTGTGGCTTTTACAAATAGTGGTTAGCTTTAGAGATGGATGGCTATGATCACGGAGCAATAGTGCTGTTAGGTGAAACAGATCGAGCTTCATTCATCACTCGGCTAGTAGTAGCAAGGCTCTCTGGCTGCCGCTAGCTGGTGTGACTCTCAGGCGTAAGCGGGGCAAGGGGGGCGGGCCAGCGTAGGGTCACGTGGGCTTAGTGGCCAATCAGGCCAATCCCGGAAATCAAATCCGTTGCGGAAGTGGTACACGCGGCCGGGCTCCGGGTAGGTTCGACTAACATCCTCTGTCAAAGATGACGTCGTAGTCAGAGTGTTTAAAGCATGTTATAGTCACAGAACGTTCTGAAACCCTCCTCCCCTTTAAGAGAGAAGAGAAAAAGAGATGTCAACACAGTTTACAACGGTGATTTTACCAGACATCCGGCGGAGCCAGCACAAGTCCCATCTGGGCTGTAGCCGACTTGAACATGGATCTTCCGATAACGAACATCCATGCCCACATTTCCTCGTTAGGGTATACTCTCATTTGTATATGAAAGATGGGGCCTACACGGTGACAGAGAAGCATCCACTCGTCCAGAGAATCCTGGGATCACCAGTTACTGGTCGTGGCCCACTAGTTGACTATAATGGGCTTCAAACCAAGATCCTCCACCGTCGCCTAAAAGGCTGAACAGAAGGACCCTAATCTGGGGCCGGTTTTCGTAAACATTGTCAGCTAGCCCCCATAGCACTAACAGACAAGTGGTGCTCGCAAGCAAACATTACTCACCAAACCTGGAACCCACCGCTTCTCACAACAGTCGGTGCGTCCTACAGTCCAGCTGTGTTGCTGGAGGGTCTTACCCCATCCAGCCGCAGCAAGGAGGATTGTAGTTGGGAGGCATGTCAGCGGCGTGAACTCCTAATACAAAAAAAACTGTGGAGGTGTAGAATGATCATCATCTTCCAGACACTCCAGTAACGAAGACAATATCGCCGTATTTTCTCGAAAATAGTGAGAGAAAATAAAGATATGATGTCAACGTATCTCTTGTTTTTCAACTTTCTTCTACTAACAACCTCGTCAAGTGGGGATCTACCGAAGGCACTTCCTTGTGGTGAAAGCGAAGAAGGAGGCGAGTATGTGGCCCCACCCCTGCTTATGTAGGTAAGCTGATAGGGGTGTGGCCAGACGGATGTTGGGATGTAAAGGTACATTGTGGAATTTTTTATTCAGTGCGCGTGCACGAGCGAGGTACAGTGCAGTAGTGACGCCGAGCAGAGCCATACGATACAGAACTGTTGTTGACAGGAATCTCATAGAACTCAAGCATGATGGGGTAGGGAGGGTGTGTATGTGTCTAAGTCTATTAGAAAATACCTGGGTTGTTTGCTGTATAGGGCTCTCCTTGACTAGGGCCTAGCTAGGGCTTATATTTAATCTTTAACAGACAAACAAGGACAGTTTTGGGTTTTAAAAAAAAAAGCAGACCCTTAGGAGTCAACGGGGCTTATTGCACCTGTGGGCGGAGAACAAAAGGATTGAAATCTCTCACAAATGCTCAGGAAGTCCCGTTTTTCAGAAATCTGTAAAAATAGAACAAAGACAATTTCGAGTGCATATAGTGTAATCTATATGTATCCTTACTTGCTAAACGTAATACGACTTGTAAATATGTTTAATTCTTGCAAAATTGTATAGTTCTAAATTATCCCTGTATTCCCCGAAACTACAACGCGTCACGTACATGCACGCGCGCACACACAAACAGCGCATAGGTGTTAATCACTGAGTGTCTAATATGCATATTCTTCAGCGCGAGAGGGGGGGGGGGGTTGTGTTTCTCACTGTCTGTCGTTGATAATATAATCTGAAGAGGTCCTGCATTATTATTATTATCATTCTCGAGAATACACGCGGACCCGACGGAACGTTAATTTATGAATTAAAAGTAGTCTAACATGCTTTTCATCGTCGCCCGTGTATATACCCACATCGCGCTAAAACAACATAACTACTGTATGGCAGAGACAGAGTGCGTGTGTGTACGAGTTATGAGTTATCTCGCAGTTCATTCAAGCGCGCATCACGGTGATGACAGCTCTCTATAGAGTAGAAAGGTGCGCTCACAGGGGCGTAGCTGGAGATTCTGGGCCCCATGAAAGAATCAATTTGTGGGCCCCCAATCTATTAAAAAATGTGGGGCCCCCAATCTATAAAAAAATGTGGGGCATTTGCTGGGCCCTTGGAATCATCCTAACCCCCCCCCCCAGCTACTCCCCTGCACACACACACACACACTCTCTCTCTCTCAAACAGAGAAATCAAAATAAATCGGTACATTACAGAAGGAATTTCTTGTACAGTCTTGTACAGTGGGTGACAATATTGTCACAAGGAAAGATGAAATTACATACCTAGGTTTCATGTCTATCTATATCTCCCTATCTCCCTCTCTCTCCCTCCATCTCTCCTCTGTATCTCCCTCTTTCTTTCTCTTCCTCTATATCCCTCTCTCTCCCTCTATCTCTCTTTCTTTCTCTCCCTATATATCCTCTCTCTCCTTATCTCCCTTTTTCTCCCTCTCTCACTTTCTCTGAACTGCATATGAAAGACAAACTGATGCCACGCAGGCACCCACTCACCCACCCACGCAGATACACACACATTTGAAATGTGTATTTATGTCCACATAAACAGAAGTACAAGGAAGCCTCATACAAAGGAGATAAACAATGCGAGTGCAATCAGAAAATTATGAAGAACAGTCAGGTACAGGTCTCTCTCTCTCTCTCTCTCTCTCTCTCTCTCTCTCTCTCTCTCGGGCTTTATTGAGGAAGGGCACACCTCTATCAGCTGAGTAACAATGTTCATCAAAGTGTTGAGTGCTACAGTGTAGGTTAGTATATTAGGACAAGTAACATGTATGACCTATATCTATCTACTACTTTAGGATATGAGCATTTTTTCAATACCCAACTATGTAGTGGCCGCTTGTCGCTAGGCTAGGCCTCCTGCTGGGTCCATTCACTGGAATAACAAAGGAATGACTGGGCCTTTGCTCCAGGTGTGAAATGGTTCTAGTGACAATGATCACATTGAATTCTGGGAGTGTAGTTCTCTCATCAGATAGCTGAATGAACTTGGATCAAGTTCAAGTCCTATCCTGAAAAGTAGTTAGGATTTTACCAGAATGTTTGATAGGACATTGATTGAAAACTATCGTCTCAAATTTGACAATTGATGGCTTATTTTGAAGGTATGAATCTGTAATTTTACATTATGTAACAAAAAAAAAGGGAAAATTCTGAGAAGGTGGAGCTAGTTACTTAGCCTGCTGTCTGCTACCCATGCCATTAGAGGCAAATTCAGAAAATTCCACCTGTTTTCTACCCAGAAGACAACACCACTTTGTAACATGCGTTACTTTATGAAGAAGATGTCAATGTGTTGATAAATGAAGTGTGCGCCCAATATGTTAGGATATGCCAATGTCAGCATATATGGGTCACTTGACCTTTAAGATTCCAGGTATGGGTGTGGTTAGGGGCGGTCCTACCATCAGGGGGCCATCTTGGATTGGAATCATTGCCTCATGGAGTTTTGTTTGGCTTACTGCTATTGTGAGATGAAGGAGGGATTTTTCAGGCCGCCTATAAGATTCTCCATAAACCGAGGACAGTTCAGCTGCAGTCGTGCTTCTATAAGGAAATTCTACCACGGGCCTCCTCCTATAATGTAAACTAACCCTGAGTTCTTATAGTTGAAAGAAGCGGCGAGACACAATTGAGTCTGGAGTCAGATGGCTGCAAGGTTTTTTATCTCAAAGTACACGGAGAACACAAGAACAACAGATCAATCTGGACCACCTGCTTGAATTCAGACAACCGCAGAATGGCCCCGACGACAGACAACGACAAACTTTTATACATGGTAGCTAGACCCTCCTCTTTCTGGTTTGATGATTGATAGCTGTCACCGTCATCGTTGAGGACAAAGGGAATATGAGCGGGAATAGAAGGCACGAGGGAGGGGGATTCCGGGAGATTTTCAGTACATGCTTCCTCGTAGAGGTGGGGGCTTGAGCTAAATGAGCCATCTGCAGTCCCCCGGTTGTGGGGGCCTGCATGTCTGTGTGTATATGAGTGTACTCATTGTCCTACCCTAGTCATTACTCTTTAAGTCCGTGCTCATCATGACACTTGAGGCAGATCATTGAGAGTTCGAAGCAATTATGCTTGTATGTAAGTGCGCTCGAGCTATGTGTGTGTGTGTGTACGTGAGTGTGTGTGCGTGTGCGCGTTGGAAGCGGAAGCTAGTAATGACTTAGTGGAGGAGATGTGTGTGGTGTGTGTGAGGGAGGCCTAGGGCCATGTGTCCGAGACTATCTGTGTGTATGTGTTTGCAAGTGTGTGCAAACAATGTGTGTGTGTACGTGAGTTTGTGTGCATGTGAGACGGCCAGTCGTCAGACGGAGGCAGCTAGAGGAGATGTGTGCACGTGGGTGCACGTGTGTGTGTGTGCGTGAGATGTACAGGGGCCCTGTGTGTGGGTGTGTGTGGAAGGAGCCTACAGCCAGAGGTCAGCAGGTCACGCCACACGCAGGGAGGGAGAAGGCAGAGACACAGACGTTCACAGGCATATTATACATAAGATATTACCAGACATTATGAACTGATAAACCTATCAATGAACTAAAAACCTATCACTTCCCAGTGGATTACTTCTTTTTCTTTTCCTTTTTGAAGATATGGATCAACCCAGGACTTATCACCTTTTGGACACTCAAAGGTTTGAGTGTTGTTGGACACTACTAGCTCTACCATGCAGGGCTGCATGGTCTTGTAGGCCTGAACATTTATGCCCCATTTATTTTGATCCTCCTTTTGTTTAATACAACACTTTGAATTTAACACTGTTCCAGTACTCTCGTTCTTTATTGCTGAACAGGTTTGTTTATTATTTCAAGCTTGTTACAACTTCTTCCTCATTTGAGATTCAGTTGTGGTTGGAACACTGCATTTTCCACATTACTGCCACTGCCTCTTTTCCATTGCATAGTACCTACTCGACTCTACCCTACTCTACTCTACTCGCTTTAGGTACCTGGTACTTCGTTCGTTTTCAACTGCAGGTAGTACTCCGTTTCATCTCCGTGTGGGGAGGCGGGCCGCATCTATATTAATCCCAGCCGAAGAGTGCAAGAGCGCTTCCGCATTTTGCCCTGATTGGCCCCGGTAACGCCCTCCAAATGCGCATTTTCTTTTGCCCCGCTCAGACGCCGAAATGGAATACATGTATATTATCGCGACGCGGACCAGATTCACTCGCAACGCCATAACGTTATTTCCCTGTACATTGCAACGTTAACACAACGCAGCTGTCAACTGTACTTTACATCCAAACGAGGACCACATAACGCCATAACACGCCATAACGTTATTTCCCTGTACATTGTAACGTTAACACAACGCAGCTGTCAACTGTACTTTACATATTATCCAAACGAGGACCACATAACGCCATAACGTTATTTCGCTGTACATTGTAACGTTACATATTATCCAAACGAGGACCACATAACGCCATAACGTTATTTCGCTGTACATTGTAATGTTACATATTATCCAAACGAGGACCACATAACGTCATAACGTTATTTCGCTGTACATTGTAACGTTAACACAACGCAGCTGTCAACTGTACTTTCATAACGCCATAACGTTATTTCGCTGTACATTAACACAACGCAGCTGTCAACTGTACTTTCATAACGTTATTTCGCTGTACATTAACACTTTGACTGCCACTCACGGCTAATCTCGGGTTTACGATAGTTACGTTGAAAGCCACTCACGAGATTTCTCGGATATTTTTTTTTGGAATGGACTCAATAAAAATGGATGGGGGAAAAAATATATTCCAGTCCACATTTTCCAGTCCACTGATGCAGCCGGGGTTACCAGAGTTCATTCTGGATCCTCTGAGCCCGCTGATCACGAGTTCTACTGTATACACGTTAGATCTATACACTTTTTTTTTATCCACTTTTTCTCCCATTTTCTATATTTTTCTCCCATCCCAATTTCGTATCATCCATTCAACCCTCCCCTGTCACGAACGCTGTTTCTTGCCTCCCACAAGCCGGCTGCAATGTGGACTAAGCATACATAGCACAAGTCCCCTCCGGTACTTGAGGTAACAGCAGTCGCATCTTTTCACCTGCGCAGCTCGATCTCTCAGTGGCGAGGAGTAACGCGTGGAGGCTCACGCTGCCCCCGACACTTCCTGATTCTACTGCGCAGGCGCACACCCCGACCTGTAGGAGTCGCTGTCCACAACGCCCGATCCCCACCCATCAGTTTCCCACCCCCTAATACGGCCAATGTGTATTAGTACGGACGACCAGCTAAACTGAAAGCAATGTGGAGCGCTGGGCTCGAACAGGCGAGCCCAGCGTCTCCGCATTCGTGGCGAGCGCCTTGCCCACTACGCCACGTAGCCGCCCTTTTGATATCAATATTCAAAAATCTGTGATCGAAATCATATTTCTCCCCCGGAGACATTATATGTACTGGTGAGCCCCTCTCAATTCTCCAACGGTTCAAGAGCGCCATCTGGTGGCCGATCGGCCGCTAGCCCAAACAGGAAGTGATGCGGATGAAGTGGTGCCACTGCTCACCCATATTTCGTCCGGGCACTCGCTATCATTAGCAGACTCCATCTTGACACAATGGATGTCGATCGGTTGCAATAACTCGATAAACAACATGATTTGGACGTATATACTATTATACAACCTGGAAATGGATCGGATATTTCCACATCCCATAATAGAAAAATGTCTGTTCCACGCTCATCTCCCAACGTCGCGAGGAAGCTACGGTGAGTTTCAGCGTTATTTTTTAATGTCTTCGATACTAACTGCTCTAATGATCATATCACCCACACTAGATGAATGATATAACGTTTGCCCACGGAATTATAAACGACCCCCCCCCCCCCCCCCCCCCCCCCCATCCGTCAACATCAGATCATACGTAGTAACTCCTAGAAGCACGTCCAGTTGACATTTTTTATCTCGCACAGATTCCTACCAAACTGTATTTGATCATCAATATAATGCATTTAGGGCTATAAATCAAGTTCTGGAGAAAGCTGCAGAAAACGATAAAAACATACTTATACTTAGACCGTATTTTAGTATGAATATGTGAATGAAAAAGTATAACGTTGCTACACCTGAACAATAGATATAGGACGTTGAATGGGTCCATAGTAATGTCAATTTAGCAATACAATTTAAAAAGTTATAGTCCTGCAAAGAAGGGGAACTTCTCCATGTTAAATAGGGCTGGCGAGGGATGGTAAATTATGAATTTAACCCGGCGATCAAAGTGTTAACATTACCTCTTGTGTCTATTTTGCTAACGTTAACATTACCTCTCGTCTCCTCGACACTGAGAGATCGAGCTGCGCAGGTGAAAAGATGCGACTGCTGTTACCTCAAGTACCGGAGGGGACTTGTGCTATGTATGACTTAGTCCACATTGCAGCCGGCTTGTGGGAGGCAAGAAACAGCGTTCGTGACAGGGGAGGGTTGAATTGGATGATACGAAATTGGGATGGGAGAAAAATATAGAAAAATGGGAGAAAAAGTGGATAAAAAAAAAAAAACATTACCTCTCGTTGTGTCTATTCTGCTAACGTTAACATTACCTCTCGTGTCTATTCTACTAACGTTAGCATTAGGTAATAACCGGTTTAAAATGGATGAGGATGATTACCTCACGTTGTGTCTATTCTACTAGAATTAACGTTACTAGTACAAACAATCAATAGCGAGTTATATTGATCACGTAAACGCAATCACATTAGCACGTAAGCTAACAACAAGCTTAACAAATCAGCTATCTTTTTGTGAGACTAAACCCTCCGCTCTTGGTGGTAAATTGTGTTGATGTTGGTTTTGTTTCATCAATAAATGAGGCAGAATACACAGTGAATGTATCCTTTTTTGTTTATTGCACTTGTTCCTGCTGCAAACAAATAAGAATCCTACGCGAGCATTAACACTTTGAGCGCCACGGCCGAGATTTCTCGGGTTTAGACCCCCGCTGGTTGAATGCCCACTCACGAGAATTCTCGTTTTTTAAATTTTTATTAGCGATCTGAAATCATATTGCATCAAGCGAGCTTACCGTTGGATATTCCAGTCACCCCAGGCTCTCAGATGTGAAAAAAGCGCCCCCTATCGTCTCCCAGATGGTAAATCACCCTTTTGGATTGGACTCAATGAAAGTGAATGGGATAAAGGATTTCTGACTCCACATTTTACGTCTCACTGATGCAGCCGGGGTTACCAGAGTTCATTCTGGAGCCGCTGAGCCGCGGCGATTATGTATTATACTGTACACACAATACAATTATCGATTTTTTTCGAATGGTGATCAGGAATTGGAATATACCATTTGGATACCATCTGATGTCAGGTAAGGAATCTATGTTATCAGTCTTAGGATAATCAGACTCGTTTTCACTGAGATATAAGCGTTTCCACTATATGTGATATTGCTGTTTCACTGTAAAAGCCATCAGGAAATAAGAGCAGCGATTATCACACATATACTATCGATCATCTAACGTTTATTTGAAAACGATTCATAAATAGGCCGTCAAATGACAACGTTCTGGAATATTCCAGTAAAAGGCGATTATCATAGAATGGGTATTTTTTTCCGCGAAAACAAGTGATTTTCAAAATGCTATCAAACGGAAATGAAGCGATAAAAAAACAATCTGCCTTGACAATGTTGACTGGAAAATGAGTCTTTGATAAGCGACGGGCAGATTAGACACATAGCCATAATTTAAAACATAGATTAGGCGATATTAAATTAACATTGGAGTGGGTTTGGGCATCAAGGGGGTAAAAAGGAAAACACGGCGTGGCATCCAAAGTGTTAACACTTTGAGTGCCGTGGGTTAATTCACATTTAGTCCCTTGAATGCCACCATCGGCATCAATGTTAACGTTAATATCGCCTAATCTATGTTTTAAATTATGGCTATGTGTCTAATCTGCCCGTCGCTTATCAAAGAATCATTTTCCAGTCAAGGCAGATTGTTTTTTTATCGCTTCATTTCCGCTTGAGAGCATTTTGAAAAGCACCCGTTTTCAGGTGAAAAACAACCTATGATAATCGCCTTTTACTGGAATATTCCAGAACGTTGATATTTGTCGGCCTATTTATGAATCGTTTTCAAATAAACGCTAGATGATCAATAGTATATGTGCACGCACGCACGTTCGAGCCGCGCGCTGATAATGGCTGCTTTCATTTCGTCATGGATTTTACAGTGAAACAGCTAGAGCACATATCACAAAAAAGCTTATATCTCTGTGAAAACGAGTCTGATTATCCTAACACTGATAACATAGATTCCTTACCTGACATCAGATGGTATCCAAATGGTATATTCCAATTCCTGATCACCATTCGAAAAAATCGATAAGTATATTGATCCAACGTGTGTACAGTATAACCCATGCTCGCCGCAGCTCAGAGGCTCCAGAATGAACTCTGGTAACTCCGGCTGCATCAGTGGACTGGAAAATGTGGACTGGAATATTTTTTTTCCCCCATCCATTTTCATTGAGTCCATTCCAAAAGGGTGATTTACCATCTGGGAGACGATAGGGGGCGCTTTTTTCACATCTGATCGCCGGCGGCCCCTGGATTTCCAACGGTAGGCTCGGGTGATGCAATATGATTTCAGATCGCTAAAAGAAAAAATAAATAAAAATTCCGAGAAAAGCCGTGACGTGGCTTTCAACGTAACTATCGTAAACCCGAGATTAGCCGTGAGTGGCGCTCAAAGTGTTAAAGATGGCAGTGTTGTGTTTTGTGCAGGACGCTCCAACGTGTGACGCTTCTCTCTTCTGACCAATCAGTGGTCTGCAGTGTTTCACGTAACTTTTCTGGTACCACTTCTACTCGCTTGGAACCTCGAAAAAGCCGGTACTAAAAAAGTACCCAAAAAGTACGTCCGGTACCAGGTATTTTGGCAAGGGAAAACCGAAAAGGCAGAGTAGAGTAGAGTAGAGTAGAGTCGAGTAGGTACCATTAGGGATGGGAATTGATAGGATTTTATCGATACGATTCCATTATCGATTCTGCTTATCGATTCGATTCTTTATCGATTCCCTTATCGATACCTGCTCACTTTATAATTTAAATAAATAAATTGGAAATGCAACAGAACTAAGCTGGTTAGAATAACAACATGCAACTTGACATTTCTGATTGTCATTTATTGATGAGCCCCCATGTCAGGGGCGACAGTGGCTCGGGAGGTAGAGCAGTCGTCTGGCAATCCGGAGGTTCCCGGTTCGATTCCCGCTCCTCCCGGGCAGCGTGTCGATGTGTCCTTGAGCAAGACACTTAACCCCTAACTGCTCCCAATGAGCAGGTTGGCACCTTGCATGGTTGCCTCCGCCGTCAATGTGTGAGTGATTGGGTAAAATGTAAGGAACAAATTGTAAAGCGCTTTGGATAAAAGCACTATATAAAAATGCAGCCATTTACCATGTCAGAAAAATACAAAAACTGTAAAAAATAAAACATTAACTATAGCCTACACTTAAATAAAATAATGTATTTGAGATTCTCTTAAAATGTATTTATTTTGTTATTCTTAAACTAATTTAATCTATTGAATAACAGGTCGTTATTCCTCTGACTTCTGTCTCACACACACACACACACACACACACACACACACAGAGCTCCCTCCCCGGGCCCCTGTCCTGTAAGGTATTGGCTTGTGTTGCTACACGGACACATTTGTATGTTGCACCACGGTACTTCCTGTCTTACGGAGTACAGACTAGTAAACAAACACTCCGTCTCTTATTATAATGTGAACTAAAGAGTACAAGGTTTACACAACAGCCCCCACCCGCTGTTTTATTGTATTTGTACCTGTACTATCCGCTGTCAGCTGTTTATCTCTCTCTGAGAGCTTGATTAACTAGAGTTAGCTCACGTTAGCTAGCGTTAGCTCCGCGGCTAATTTTAGCTCACCCTGAACTAAATCAATGACTAGGTTCTAAAGCATTCAAGTAGTTTTCACTGCACATAGAAGTAGCCAAACAGCGGGAGCATTTCGGGAGCATATTACCAAAACCCAGGCAATTTCGAGCCCTTAATGAATCAAATAGAGTCTGTCATGGCTACACGCTAACGTTATTGCGCAACTGTAGGAAAAACCTGGCAGCGATAAGGGAATCGAAAGTCACGGGAGCCACACGGTTCCAGGCATCGGCCAATTAGGGGTTTTCGATTCCCATCCCTAGGTACCATGCAGTGGAAAAGGGGCATTAGTGGAAAGATAAAAAAAAAAAAAAAAAAAAAAATCTAACCCTAACTAACCGTACTGTCATGCACTTGTCCTAATAAACTAACCTACACTGTAGCACTCAACACGTTGATGAACCTTGTTGCTCAGCTGATAGAGTTGTGCCCTTCCTGATGGCTTGTCGTACAGAACATGTAAGTCGCTTTGGATAAAAGCGTCAGCTAAATGACTAAATGTAAATGTAAAGAGTAACCACTTTACAGAATAAATGAGCCTCTAGGTCAGTGGTTCCCAAACTGTGGTGCGCGCAGCGCCCTCTAGGTAAATTTTTTTTTCTTTTTTTTTACAATAAAATGTCATAAAAATCTTAGTCAAACCTTTAGTATTATGGATATTAAACATGCTGGCAGAGTACATGCATCCATGTTGTCGTGAACATTTTAATTAAATAAAGAAATTCCCTATCCAGTCACCGTGGGAAGAAAAAATAAAAAATGTAATCTGTGCACGGAGACCAGCAACAATTTTTTCTAACAGAAACCCATTGGGGGGTGCGTCAGCTAGGTCGGGAGGTGACAGGGGGTGCACGGCCAAAAAAGTTTGGGAACCGCTGCTCTAGGTGGTAGTATACACATGTTCCCTACACATATTGAAGACGAAGATCCTCTGACTCTCATGGCATTGGGCCACGACGGACAGGGATTTTCAGAAGTGTGTGCTCTATACACATCTGGGGAATAATAATAATAAACTACTTGTATAGCACCTTTCATACAATAATTGCAGCTCAAAGTGCTTCAAAGCATAAAAAAGACGGGTACAAAATGAGCATATAATTCTATTACTGATACATTATTTATGTTCAGCCTTATTGTCTAGGGTGTTACCATGTTGGTGAGTGGGTTCATTTACATGTTGTATTAGTTCAAAGCTGTCCAGTAGGTTGATAAGCTCAATAGCCTTGGAGTCGTTCTTCTTATTTATATGAATATTCAGATATCCATGTATGATTAATCTTTCACATCTAATGATACCGACTGAGTTTAGCTCTGAAAATTCCTGCAGAAATATTGATGAGTATTTTGGTGGCCGGTACAATGTGATGATGAGCAAAGACAGTTCAGCTTTGAGCTCAATAGCAAGATATTCAAATGATATAAATTCACCCATGTCAATGGACCTCATTCACCAACACAGATTTCTCTTACGACAACCTCCTTGGAAGGTCGTAAGAGAAAGTCGACGGCAATTACCCCCGGATTCACCAACGCGTGGAGAGGTTGTCTTAACACTTTCAGTGCCCAGCAGGGGGCGCACATTTAGTGCTTGAATGCCCACCATCCACTTCAATGTTAGCTTAATCTATGTTTTAAATTATGGCTATGTGTCTAATCTGCCCGTCGCTTATCAATGACTCATTTTCCAGTCAACATTGTCGAAGCGGATTGTTTTTTTATCGGTTCATTTCCGTTTTATAGCATTTTGAAAAGCCCTCGTTTTCAAGGGGAAAAAAATATTCTGTGATAAACGCCCTGTACTGGAATATTCTAGAACGTTGTCATTTTTCGGCCTATTTATGAATCGTTTTCAAATAAACGCTCGATTATCGATAGTATATTATGTGTACGTATGCACGCTGGTGCCGCCAGCTGAAAATCGATTCTCTTAGTTCCTGATCGCTCGCACAGTCAAACAGCCATATCACACATAGGGGAAAAGCTTATATCTTCGTGAAAAGGTCTGATTATCCTAAGACTGGTAAAATAGATTCCTTACCTGAGATCAGATGGTATCCAAAAAGATTTTTCCAATTCCTGATCGCCATTCCAAAAATCGGTCATTTTATTGATCCAATGCAACGTACTGTAAACACATATTCCACGCATTCCTGAGGCTCCACAATGACTGGGATCATCTCCGGTTACATGCATGAGAAGTAAAATGTGGATTCCGGAGTTTTTTTTTCTCATCCATTTTCATTGAGTCCATTCCAAAAGGGTGCATTACCATCTGGGAGACGATAGGGGGCGCTTTTTCCAAATCTGAGCTGCTACAGGGGCTGCTGTACCAACGGGAGACTTGGTTGATAAAATATGAATTCAGATCACTAATAAAAAAATAAAACGATATTTGTCGTGATGGGCATTCAGGCGTTGGGCTGATAACACGAGTTATGTCGTGATGGGCATTCAAAGTGTTAATTAACTTGCCAAATGATCCCCGAATGAGATACGTCACTCATTCATAAACTGGAACACACGTTCCCGTTTTCTTCATTTGCATGTTGGTTGACATCGACCTGCATTATTAAATAAGGTAAATGTAGTAAACTGGCTTGAGAAATGTAGGAAATTGGTAAGTGGTGGACGGTGGTACGCTTCACTGAAACCTCAAAACAATTGCGGACATGCAGCACAGAGTCCGGTCCGCTCACAGTACACCTGACTCTGTGGCAGCCTTAAGATGTCATACTAAGATGTGTACTGTACTTACTGTATGTAATACTTTAGGGCAGAGCATACAGTATCTACTATCTCCTAATGAAACAAGTAATTCGAATAATATAAGCCTACTGTTCATTCATTACACACATAGGCTATACAGTGTGTGTGCGCTGAACAGGTGGCCAGGAGCGCGCAACAAGACGGTATAAATATGGAATATTAATACAGTCTATTCCACTATAGATCCACATGACCCTGTCATTTGCAGTGTTGGTGTAGTGTTTTTATTTATTTTCGGACATCACAATGCCTCTTGAGGCATGACTGTAAATGGAAAACTAAATTTTTTATCATACAAATATTGTCATATTTATTCTTATTATGATTAATTAATTCCAAGGATTCCTGTAGAGTTGACATGAACGAAATAACCATGATTCCTCCCAAATAAAGCCATTAAGAACACGGCACACACCAGTCTGTCCGACTTACGACTGCTCTTCAGCGCTCCTAAATCCTGCTCTAGTTAAGACCGAATCCAGGAGAAGGGACCGTTGGTGAATCCCAAAATCGGCCAGAAAATGTCATAAGAGGAGCTAGGACAGAAATGTGTCTGATCTTTTGTCTTAAGTCCGTTGGATGAGACCCAATGTCATTACATACAAATAATGTTGATAAAATAGCGGTAACCCCTCCCCCTTTCCTGTTTTGCCTGACAGATTAATAATATTTATAATTTGGAGGGCAGGCTTCTATCAGTAATGTCGTTTAGCCAGGTCTCGACTAGGAACATGCATTGCAAATTATTTTCAGTTATTAGATAATTGATTAGGAAAGATTTGTTGCTCAACGATCTAACATTTAGGGTTGTTGGGGACGAGGGGCTGATAGTTACATGGTCTCTGCTGTAAAGTGAGGCAGAGCTGTGGATGTCCTCTGTGATCCGATCCAGTCGGCGATCGTCTTATTGTCTTGACGTCATCAGTTAGGTTGTGTTATTATACCGTCGGTCTTGGAGCTTGTCGCCTTTGGCAATGACTCTTTCTCTCTCTAACCCCTCTTCCCCTCCCTCACTCTCACCCCTCTTTCTCTTTTCTGTCATCCTCTCGTTCTGTTTCTTTCTCTATATAGGGGACACTGAGCTCAGCGATAGTGGGACATAATGTAATGGCCGTTAAAAGTGACAGTATCATATTTATGTTAAGTAACTATTTCAGCGTTTCTCTCTCCCTATCACCCCTCTCTCTACCCCCACCCCATTACACCAGAGGCATATTTCTAGGGGGTGATGAGACAGGATGAGGAATTATCCTAATCTAGCATGTATAAATTAGTGTCAGCCATGGAGAGATTAGATTGGCCAATATGGCCTAAGAACCCAAATTAAGTGGGTGAAGCTGCCTCTTCTATGCCTTTAGCTGTGCTAATATTACAGTTGACACACATGACAATTATGGTCATTCTGATCTCTGTATGCAGGGCCGGACTGGCAAAATCATTCAGACTGGGAAATATACCACGAAATGTAGCCCCAGTCGGGTCACCTTTTAAGCGAGGGTCTGTTAAACTAGGAAAATGTTAGTTACAGACTTAATTTCCTGCATTTTTGGTGAATTTCAGTGCATGTCAATCACAAACGAATGAGATAACAACTGCAAATGAATAAAAAGCAGATGATTTACAGGTTTTGTAGATGCAGTACTGAATATTGCCACCCGGACACATGCCATTTTAAATATGAATATAGAATATCAAGCCTTTGGGCGGCTAGGTGGTGCAGTGGGCAAGGCACTCACCACCAATGCTGGAGATGCTGGGTTCGAGCCCAGCTCTCCACATTGTTTTCAGTTTGGCTGGTCGTCCGTACTAATACAATTGGCAGTATTAGGGGGAGGGAAAACTGAGGGGTGGGGATCGGACGTTGTGGACAGCGACTCCTACAGGTCGGTTGATGCGCCTTCATAGTAGAATCAAGAAGCGATGGGGGCGGCGCCCCTCCAAAGCGCAGACCCCTGACGCTGAAAGATCGCGCCGCGCAGGTGAAAAGATGCGACGGCTGCTACCTCGAGTATCGGAGGGGACTCGTGCTATGTATGGCTTCGTCCAAATTGCAGCCGGCTTGTGGGAGGCAAGAAACAGCGGTCGAGACAGGGGAGGGTTGAATTGGACGATACGACATTGGGATGGGAGAAAAATAGAAAATGGGAGAAAAAGTGGATAAAAAAAAATAAAAAAATCAAGCCTTTAAATGACCTTATTATGGCCAAGTCATACATCTATGGATCGGACCAAATCTCCTCTATCCAATGGCACTGTCTGAATCTGGATTTAGTACCACCAGGTGCCTGTTACAGGGCAGCAAAGACCGTGAATGAAATCTACTGTAAACTTAGTTATTTTTCGTAATGTCCATAGCTCCGCCATTTTCTTTTATCAGCTTGAGACGTTTTTCCCCCCTAGACGTTCACAGAAAGGTAAAGAAACAAACTACGTTATATTTTATGGCAATAACATTCAGGTTTGTTTGACCCATGAGATAATTATAATCACGAAAATAACGTTAAAAAATTGTTTTTACGGGGTGCCAGGGTGGCGCACCACGTACAGCACTGCGGTGCAACACGGCCGTCCCGGGTTCGACTCCCGGACCCGGGGACCTTTGCCGAATGTCTTTCCCCTCTATCCTCCCATACTTCCTCTCTCTCTCTACCGGACTGCCCGGTAAAAACCAATAAAATATCTACCAAAAACATAATAATAAAAAAATATATAAATAGTTTTTACATCAAGCAGCTCCAGCTTCCAAAGCGGCTGGCGTGAGCTGGGTAGTGTAGTTTTTTTTTCTTCTCCTTTTTCCTCCGATTTTCTCCCATCCCAATATTTAGTCGTTATGCCAATTACCAATCCCCTTCCTGGTCGCTGCGCACTTACCCCCCACAGTCGGTCTGGGAGAGTGGAGGCTATCACGTGCTTTCTCCGACACACGTCCAGCCAATCAACCGCTTCTTTTCACCTGGCAGCGCGGATTCTCACTGAGAGGGCGTAGCGTGTGGAAGGATCACACTATCCCACTTAGATCCTATCCGCGCTTAGCAGGCGCCCCGACCGAACTGTAGGAGTCGCTGTTTACAACGACCCGGACCCACCCCGCCAGCTTCTCCCACCCTCTAATACTGCCAATTGTATTAGTGTGAACGGCCAGCCAAGCTGGTGACAACCCCGGAGCTGTGAGCTGGATTCGAACAGGCGAATCCTAGCGTCTCCGGGGTTGGTGACGAACGCAATCTCCGCTACGCCACCTGACCGCCCTGGGTAGTGTAGTTTTATGAAATTCCGATGTCCATCAAAAGCCCTGGGTCTCCTCTCTCTTAGGACTACAAATATGCATCTAATTCATCAGGTTTCTGCCGGGATGCGCCGAGATATTTATAAACTCATATTTAGCTAATAACACTTAAAATCATACAATTAAAATATACACTTTGACTGTTGTTTTGATAGGGTTAGGGTCTTTACTCTTGGCTACATTTGAAAAAGAAACTCAACATTAATTAATACGGACTGTATTGATCTATTTATGACGTGATCATTTTGTACCGGTACTGGACTGCTCTGGCTTAACACTTTCAGCGCCAATCACGACTATAGTAGGTTATCTCGTCATGCATTGAGTGCCAAAACCTGAGTATTGTCGGGTTTTCGATCGTTTTTTCTTTTATTCGATTTTTTTTTATTCTATACAGTCTCACGGACGGTGTATCATTGGGACTCATTCTGGGACCCCAAGATTGCAATGCCGGCCGAATCCTGCTAGGTGGCAGTATCGCCTACCCTTTGAAACCTTATTTCACACTGTGTGTTACATTTGATATGGTCCGGGTGGAGAAATGGTACCCGGGCGAGTCTATATTAAAGGCAGCCCAAGAGTGCTTCCGCATTCGCCTGATTGGCCCCGGTAACGCACACAATGTGCATTTTCTTTTTCGCCACTCACGGAAATGGAATACATATTTATCCAAACGAGGACCCGATTCACTCATAACGCCATAACGTTATTTCGCGAGCCCAGCTGTCAGAAACTGTACATTGTAACGTTAACACAGCCCAGCTGTCAACTGTACATTGTAACGTTATGTTATTTCGGGCATCGTTGTAAAACTGAGACTTTTGTGGTTCGACTTCTGGAGCAATATTTAACCCCTTATTCCATTACCTTGATCTTCGCCCACTGAAGCCTGTGAAAGATGGTAATATATGCAGAACATGTTTTTTTTTTTTTACACGAAGGGTACAGTATGGCCACTGCAATAGCATGATGACCCTGTATGAGACAATCTGAATAACAGATGGGCATCTCTATAATATACCCATGTGTAGATTTGAGATTAATAGCTGATTAATAGCTGATCCAAGTACGACAAGATTATGGTCATTGTGTCAATGTATTCTTGCAGTGTGTGTGTCTATTAGAGCAGACAGCTCTCACCTTAGGGTATGTATGTTTTTTAAATAAATGCCCAGTGCTTTGTCACCACCTGTCAATCTGTTCTGTTATTCTATGCATAGTAAAACCTATTAATATTACATATGTGTTGGCGGAATCGCGTCAATGTTTGTTATGAATAAAACGGCCGAAATAACATAACGTTACAAAGTACAGTTGACAGCTGGGCTGTGTTAACGTTACAATGTACAGTCGCGCGAAATAACGTTATGAATGCCCGAAATAACATAACGTTACAATGTACAGTTGACAGCTGGGCTGTGTTAACGTTACAATGTACAGGCGACAGCTGAAATCCGATTAGGCAGTGGCAAAAAAGAAAATGCGCATTGCGTGCGTTACCGGGGCCAATCAGGCGAATGCGGAAGCACTCTTGGGCTGCCTTTAACACTTTCTATGCCACTCACGAGTTTTCTCGGAATTATTAATATTACGTTGAAAGCCACTCACGAGATTTCTCTGATTTTTTTTTATTTTTTTTTTTTAGCGATCTGAAATCATATTGCATCACGCAAGCCTACCCTAGTCTACCCGAGAGCCGCCGGCGATCAGATGTGGAAAAAAGCCCCCCTATCGTCTCCCAGATGACATAAGGGATTTTGGAATGGACTCAATGAAAATGGATGGGGAAAAAAATCCTGTACTCCACATTTTCCAGTCCACTGATGCAGCCGGGGTTACCACAGTTCATTCTGGAGCCTCTGAGCCCCGCGGAATCATGTGTTCTACTGTACACAAATATCAACGTTCTGGAATATTCCAGTAAAAGACGATTATTACAGAATGGCCCAGAATGGGCTGTTTTTTACCTCAAAACGGGTGCTTTTCAAAATGCTCTCAAACGGAAATGAAGCGATAAAAAACCAATCTGCCTTGACAGCACTGACTGGAAAAGGATTCTTTGATAAGCGACGGGCAGATTAGACACATAGCCATAATTTAAAACATAGATTAGGCGATATTAAGGTTAACATTGGCGCCGATGGTGGCATTAAAGCGCTAACTCTGGCGCCACCTGGTGGCACTGAAAGTGTTAATGTAGACCAGGGGTAGGCAACCCTAGGCACGCGTGCCTGCATAGGCACTCGGGGGCATGTGCATAGGCACAGGGGGCAGCAGTAAAAAAAAATATATATAATTTTTAATTTTTTTTTGCTTTGAAATATTATAGTGAAATATTTTGCACTGTTGTCGCATCTTGTTGAAATCTTCCCATAGGTTCTTTTTACTACCACATATTTAATTGAGACCCTTTATTTGTTTATTATTTCAATTTAGCTGGAAATACATGTTACATCATTCAGTAACATTTGCAGAGCCTTATAACAAAAACATTATTACGTTCACCATTGTGACCAGTGGGATTAATCAACACATTTTATTATTTATTTTTCTATTTCATTGAACATTGCACATGTTAAAAGCAATTTTTTTTACTCAAAATGTGAGTATTACCAAGTCAACTTGTGTTCTTAAAACAATGACAATAAACATAGTTTTATTAGGTTGAAATAATGTGGTTGTGTACTTATTTTTCTGTTAACTTATTATGGATTGAAAACTGAAAACCTTAATGCACAGTAACTGAACTCAATATTTTTAAGTTTTGGTAACTTATTATTATTTTTTCTTTTACAGTGTAGTCTTGCGATCAATCAAAACTTATTTACACGATATACCGCACATTCACCCTCCATTCACATCCTGGTGTTCTCCTGGTGTTCTCCATTAGGCCTGTAGGTGGAGCTATGACAGCACATGAACAGTACACACACCGGTGTGTGATGTGTCCAAAAATGAATGGGCAAATGTGAGTGAAATGGTCGCACTGTATGCAGCTGTTTGTCTGCATTGCATTCCCCCCCCCACTCAGATTTAGGGTTGATACAACCATCATAATAATATTGTTAATAATAACAATAACAATAACGATGTAATAATGTAAAAATTATCATAAAAAATACCTGATTATGAGAGAAAAAAAAATTACGATGCATGGAATATTGTTGAGGCACACTAGTTACAACTATATTTCAAACAGGCACTCCATGTCAAAAAGGTTGCTGACCCCTGATGTAGACGCTACCCGGGCAAGTGAAAGGCTTCATTCGAGCCACTTGGAACGCGTCCAGCACACTTGATGCATAGTTTGTCCCATTTCATGTCAGGGACCCGATGGACATCAATACTGGAAACCGCGATCAGACAATTGGAATATTCGTTTTGGAATACCTCCTAGCAAAGGTAAGGGACTATATGACATCAAACCTACTTTGATCCTACAATGATTTCACATCGATCGCAACGATTATGTCACATTCCAAAACGTATGCTGTTGCTGACGATCAGAGCATCACAAAACGACCCCCCCCCCCCTTTTGATGCCTTCATGATGAAACATAATACCTATTATATACCTTTGATTTGGAAATAGTATCGTGCATGCACCTCATGGTACCAAAGCACCTCAAAGGCGCTAAAAACAAGATTACAAACATCACAAAACAAACTGGTCAGACTACTGCTTGACCTTACTCCTAAAACCCACCTCACCCCTGCCCACTTTGACTACCTAGGATGGCTTAGAGTAGACGACAGAGTACAGCAACTTGCAATGGGCCTGGTCTACAAGATACACTACATCACTCAGGTACCCATGTACATGTCGAATACTTCCCAAAGGTCAGTGAATACCACGCCCACAACACCAGAGGGAGTTCCACAAATCATGCGCAACTCAGATTCGGCACAAACAAGGGACTAAACACGTTTCGCAATTATGCCACAACAATGTGGAACGCCCTACCCACAGCCGTAAAAAATGTGAATCCCTACCCACATTCAAAACCGCTCTCAAAGAGCACCTACGGGAGGCTGCAATTCGAAACTGGCCACCGTAAATGTCCAACCCCCCCCCCCCTCCTAATGGACAGTCTCCTCCCCATCATATGTATATATTTTCTGTTAGGATCTCTGGTAAATACCTGTATGTCATGTATGTCCCTATGTCATGTGTGTATGTCATAAGTGTCATTATGAATTGAAAATGGGGGACCCTGACGTAAACAAGACAAACGTCTTTCTCTGGTCTGCATCCCCTTAACAATTGTGTGTATATATAGTCTCAGTACAAATTAATTCCTTTCTCAAAGATAACAACATCATGGAGGAATTACAATCAGGCTTCAGAACAAATCACAGCACTGAAACTGCCCTTACTAAAATAGTTAGCGACATCAGGCTAAACTCCGATGCTGGCAAAGTCTCAATTCTTGTCCTATAGTTCTACAGTATGTTAAGCTTGGAGACAATGTATCCGAGAAACATGACCGCAACTTTGGAGTTGCACAAGGAAGCTGCCTTGGTCCATTACTATTCTCGCTATATATGCTGCCCCTCGGGGACATTATTAGAGACCACAATGTATGCTTCCATAGTTATGCCGATGATACACAGCTATATATCTCCGCAGAACCAAATAACACTACAGCCATCAAGTCCATTACAAACTGTCTTTTAGCAATAAATAAGTGGATGAACAATAACTTCCTCAAATTAAACGAAAGCAAGACCGAAATCCTATTGATCTGCCCAAAAGCGAAAAGGGAAGTGCTGTGTGGAAACCTGGGGAGTCTGACATCCTATGTAAAGACTGAGGTTACAAGCCTAGGTGTCATTTTGCACTCAGACCTGACCTTTACGTCCCATATTAATAAGGCCATGAAAACGTCATTCTTTCACCTAAGAAACATAGCGAAAGTAAGACCATTCGTAAATAAAAAGGATGCCGAGACACTGATTCATGCTTTTATCTCAAGCCGGCTTGACTATTGTAATGCACTGTTCACTGGTCTTCCCAAAGCAACCATTGGGAAGCTTCAGCTTATCCAAAACTCTGCAGCTCGATTACAAACCTCGTACAAAGAGAAGAGAACATATCACTCCAGTCCTAGCCACTCTGCACTGGCTGCCAATAACTCATAGAATTGATTTTAAGGTCCTTTTCCTGACATATAAAGCTCTTAATGAGCAAGGCCCAAAATACATAGCAAATTCCCTAGTTAGTTATCTGCCCTCAAGAACGCTACGGTCATCCACACTACAGGATTATTAGACACACCCAGAAACCAAAAGAGGATCGGAAGTACGGCATTTGCCAACTATGCCCCAAAACTATGGAACAAATACCAACACACATCAGGAACACCAGCTCCATACACATTTTTAAAGGAAAATTTAAAACCGAATTTATTCTACTGTATTTCAATAATTGTGTCTAATATGGTAGTATTATTGTTTTCATATGCTGTTGAATGTGTGTTGGATCAGCTGTATGAATTGCATTCCAAATATATTGCCTTCATGTATGTATTATGAATAATAATGTGTTTTTATCCATGTTCTGTCATTCATCATAGGGTGAACCAAAAGTGGTGGATCCTACCAACCTATTTGCCGGTTTACCACAATCAACACCCAAGGAAATCCGTCCAGAAAACCCTGCAGAGTTCAAACTCCAACAGCTGACTAGTCCTCAGCAAACAGTAACACGCAGAAAACCATGTATTTCCCTGGCACCCAGCTGGACACAACAATCGGTAGGCTAATTAATCATATCTCATGCTATGAATTTTTATTACTTTTCAATAGGGCTGCAACTAATTACTATTTTGGTAGTCGACTAATCTGTCGATTATTTTTTCGATTAGTCGACTAATCGAAAAAAAATTATATATATTTGTTTGCACTACCTATCTTTGTGAAAGTGGCTTCTCAGCTCTGGTCCAGCTGAAGACAGAGCAGAGGAACAGATTGGACATTGAGCATGACCTCAGAGTTGCTTTGTCTACCATCACCCCAGACTTTGAGACTCTTGTCAGGACCAAACAACATCCCCAGTTATCCCATTAGTTCCCCCAAACTTACTGTCGGTCTGTTATGTTAAGCTAAGAAGTCTTCAGCTGGACCAGAGCTGAGAAGCCACTTTCACAAAGATAGGTAGTGCACATTTTTTTTATTTTAAACGACTAATCGACACAACAATTCCTCGTCGTCGATTATGTCGACTAATCGTTGCAGCCCTACTTTTCAATGTAATCAATGTAATGAAAGTTATTTAATTTGTAGGACATGGCATCTTCTTCCACAACGACTATGTGCAGGACAAAAACAAGGCTAACCTTCCATGTGAGTATATGTTATCTATCTAGGATCCCTAATAAAAGTCAATACATTACATTTTAGTAATTTAGTCAGTGCTGAAACACTCATGTAAAGGTGAGTAGAGAAACTAAAAATGTTCATGTTGGTTTGTCCGCAACAGGACACGCACCAAATGGAATCTAATGAAATGGACATCAGTGCATCGTCATCAGCTGCCTTGGACATCAGCATGACTTCAGAGGCTGCTGCTGATCCTGCAGATTCCAGTTTTGTCCCCTTGACAAGCTCCTCAACCTCAGGCAAGACATCTAGTTCAGGAAGCACATCAAGCATCCCTGGACTAATAAGATTAAGAAATAACAAGAAGTGGATTGTGAATGAGTCCAATCTCATGGAACTCTTCCAAAATGAACCAAGACATATCAACATCTGGCAGCAGAATCAAAGTGACATGGAAATGCAACGATGGACACACTGGAGATTGGGAGTCATGTCCAACTGTACGTGGAATGGCTGAAAATAACCTGCTAGCAGCAGCAGCAACACTTTTCACTGGTGCAACTTACACTGACATTGCTGATTGGGCAGGGCTTTTGAAGCTTCAGCTGCCTCAGAAATCAACGTACTACAATATACAGTCCAGCTACCTGATTCCAGTCATTGGAAAAGCATACAAGGAGCAGGAGAATTCTGTACTGGCAAGGCTCATCTGCCAGACAGGATGGTGAGGGGGTGCAGGTCTGCAGAGATGGGAGAAGTGATAGCCCAGGCCATTCCTGCAAATACACCACTTATTCCTTCATGGATGACCCCACCAACCAGATTATAGTATTTGATTTGATTCAGGTAAAAAAAAAAGAGGCAACAATAGACTAAACATCAATTATTGTGATAATAAGTCTTGTCAGAAATGTAAATGAACAAAGCGGGGCTCTCAACTAACTTTTTGTTCAGTCTGGTCAGTTTGGGGCAAATATGGGGTCAAGGCTGCAAATCATGATTAACATTTGAGACAATGTTTTTCTGTTCATTTAGGGTCCAATAAAGAAAAAAAAGCAAGGAGCCCAAAAAAGTAGGTAGGCGAAGTCTCTGAAACGGCCACGCCCACTCTTTAGACCTGACATTTTGTATCTCGGCTCCTGGAGGTCACAGAGAGTTGATTTTGGGCTCAAAAGTTGCGCAAACAACTGTTATGAACAAACATATGCCCTAAAACCTTAACTTTTTGAGATATTCATGAATTGATCAGCGCCCAAGCCACTTCAGCCAAATCTGCTCATGAAGGCCATGCAGTTAGTTTGGGCCAAAGTTCTAAATCTACTCATGGGGCATACTAGTGTTTAGGTTGAGGCTTTGTTATAAGATGAGGACCCCAACAACCACCCAAGAAACAAAGCAAACCACTTGAAGTATCCACTTTTTCTCCCCTTTTTCTATTTTCCATCCCAATTCCACTGTGCCTATTCTTCCCTCCCCTGTCTTGAACGTTGCTCGCATATGCCCCCCACTGGCCGGTTGTAGGGAGGATAGAAGCCTTGCATCACGTGTCCCCTCCGATACACGAGGAGGCAGCCTGTCACATCTTTTCACCTGCCAGCACGGACTCTCATTGGCGAGGTGTAACGTGTGGGAGGCTCACACTACCCCCCGCCACTTCCTGTCTCTGCTGTGCAGGCGTCCCCAACCGACCTGTAGGAGTCGCTGTCCACAATGTCCAGATTACCACCCATCGACTTCCACCCGCTAACTCTGCCAATTGAGTTAGTATGACGGCTGGCCCAAGCCGGAGGCAACGCCGACAGCCGGAGTCGAACCCGGTGTCTCTTGCGTTGGTGACGAGCGCAATGTCCGCTGCACCACCCAGCCGCCCCCAAAAAAACTTTATTTGGCTGGGGAGATTTTCATCTTACATTTTTATTCGTCCCAAATGGCCCAGCCCCATCGCTTAGCTTTCTTAGCTTTTTTCACTGTTTATTTATCATGCATTGCAACACTAATATATGGTCAGTACCCCAAGTCAGACTGCCCATATACAAATTATCTTGGTGGTCTGAGGGCAGTAGCCCCCGACCCCCTCCCTGGGGAAGCACTTAAGTTAAGTACCCTTCCTTTGTTTATGTTTAGACCCAGCCACCACCCCCCGAAAATTAACACCTGAGTGCTAGTTCTAAAGTGACAGAGGAGTGGCAGAAAGGACTTGAATCTGAAGGGCTTCATCTGTACATGTAGACAGTAGCTAAAAAATTTATATCAGTGAATGTAAATATAGAGGTAAACGAAAACTTAGTTTGCCCCATGCATCATGATGATTATAATAGTCACTTACTCCAGTGGTTCCCAAAGTCGGGGTCGGGAGGGCCGCGAGGTGATTAAAAAAAAAAAAAAAAGTAAAGTAAAGTAAAGGTTTTTTTTTTCTTCTTTTTTGTCAGGCCACTGAACTTAGAAGCAGGCCAGGACAGTGTTTCTAGTTGTATTCTAAAATTCTATTCTATTGTATTCTAAAATGTGACTATATGGTTTTATATTAACTTAATAAATAAACAAAAACGAAAAATCTACTTATTTCAACGAACATTTAAAACTAAATAACAGATTATGCACATAAAACGCTGAAAACAACCGAAGCAACAATAGTATTTTAATGAGGCTATTATTATTATCATTATTATTTTGCAACAAGTTAGCCCTCTCATAAATAGCACATATAAATGAATAACTAACTTGAACTAACTTAATAGGATTGAAGTGATATTTGGCTTAAAAAATCGGTTGCCTGGCAAAAAAAAAAAAAAAAAAAAAAAGCCTGACGATGTGCATTGGGCCGCGGCTCTCTGACGCCTTATTTTCTGGGTCCCGGCCTGAAGAGTTTGGGAAACCCTGACTTACTCGATAGACAACTGTCCATTAGGTCCACTCGGCACGGGGCGTCTTTTCCAATTTATTTTCGGAACATGGAAAAAAGTTCCAACCACTTCTGGATGTGTTAGCACTGACAAATGTTCCTTGCTCGTTAGACAGTCTCGTTGTGCACTGTCCTCTTCATCCGATATATGAAGCCTTCCGATCATTGATGGCAGCACAGAGTCCCATTCATTACAGCAGAGGCACTCTATTTCTGTCGGCATAGGTTGGCATAATCCACATTTGCACCACCAATCCGTGTCTGTTCTGACTCTCCCCATGGCCCCAAGCTGTTCTGCTTCATCCTCGCGTCTCGCCTGGTCAGCTTCCAAAACACGTAGTTCCTCCTCTGTGTATTCGGGTTCAAAAAGATAAGCTTCTGGATCTTTGTTTGTCCCGAAGTATTCATCATCCTCTGAGGATTCCTCTCTTTCAAAGTCGGCCATGATTAGCAGCAGTCAAGTTAGTCTGTCGCTAAGCTACTAGTCACATTGGTAAACACTGGCCGGCCGTCTCAGGGTAGAGCCGCAGAGCCCAATGTCTGGGCGGGGCTTCGGTGATGGCCGCCTCCCTCGACATTAGAAAGTAGCACTGGTGAAGTGAAATCACTGAGCCCAGAGAGGAGTGGTTCGGCAAAATAATCGTTCAGAGTATATTTGCTTAGAAAACGTAAATGTCTAATTCAATTATTTTTTATTTCTCCACGTGGTAAATACTAGGGCTGTCCCCGACTAAGGATTTGGATGGTCGACTATGATAGGCCAAAATTTGCCGTTAGTCGACTATTGGTCGACTAATAATAATACAAAAAAAGTATATGATAATATATTAAAAAAAAATATATATTTTTTTATCATTCCATTTGGGCTGTGGGGGGTGCTTAATGTCTGAAGGAGTCGACTGAAGGCTTCTTGTCCTCTGCAAAAGCATGCAATTGGTCCACTGATGGATACATCTTGATATTTGTCTAGTCTGTGTGTTCATTAGATGGGTGAAATCCTCTTTCAGTGCCTCTGTGCCTGTTTTCGTAGGCAGTTAGCCTCTGGTATGACCAGAGAAAGACTTTTGTCTTGTTTACATCAGGGTCCCCCATTTAATTAATCAAAATCTGATCCGATCAGATAGGGATTAAAAATGTTGAACTCCTGAGCCCGGGGGCTTAAAAACCATGGATCGGATAGGTTGTGGGCCAATACTGATATAGTGAGTGGGACGGGAGGTGACAAGGATATATATAGGGGTGTTCGTAACACAGATGGGTACCGGGGGCTGGTAGTACTCCAACTGTATTCACAGTGGCCGTCTTTGGTACACTGGTTGGCCAAGAGATGGGTAGGTGAACACATACCCTGGTCGTCTCGCTCGGGTGGACAGCCTTTCAACTTGTGTGTGTGTGTGCGTGTGTTCGTGTGTATTTCTGTGCGTGAATCTGAATTAAATAACGTGTGAGCTAATTTCCCAGTGGAGCCCTGCGGCGCTACGTGCTACAGTCAGAGATGAAACTATTGTTCTCCACTGTGTCATCAGCATCGCCTTTCAACCACCAAACAAGGGCCTTGTCTTCATCTCTATTATTCTTGTCTCCTCTCCCTTCTTATCCTCTCATCCCCCTCCTCTCCCTTCCATCCTCCTCCTTCCCATTCCCTCTTCCCCCTCTCCACTCCTCCCTTCTCTCCTTTCATCTCCTCTCCTTCCCTTCCCACTCCCCCTTCTCTTGCCTCCCCTCCTCTCTTTCCCACCCGTCTTCCCCACTACTCCCTTCTTCTCTCCTCACCCTCCTCTCCTTCCCACTTCTCGCTTTCTCTCCTTCCCACTCCTCCCCTCTTTCACCCTCCCCCTCCTTTCCTCTCCTCTCCTTTCCTCTCTGCACCCTCCTCTCAAACATAAAATACCAACAGCAGAGATTTATCCCAGAGCAGTGACAGTCAGAATCCAGAGCAGATTAACTGTGACGTTGGGGCCATCTGTGTGTGTGACCTTGTTGATTTCTGAAGGGTCGCTGATTAATTGATATCTGGTGCCAATTAATTGATGATGAGATGTGTGTCTGTGTTATTTTACCGTGCCCTTGCTATCTTTCCATAGCGCTGTTTTCATGTGTGTTTAACTCAATCAGCGCCGGAGCGATATGCGTGTTGTGTGGTTAAAAGGCCAGCGTTCTAAAGTATAGGAATACGTGGCGGTGTTTGCAGGGCTATAACTATATTCTATATTATAGCTATGGATACAATACTATGGCCCATTTGACATCGAGTATCTTATCGTTCAATATGTGAAAAAGAAATAATTTTTTCATCCATACATTCCCGTTTTATATCGTGGTGAATATAAGTATGGTTTTAGAGTGGTCTAGGGTAATTCCTGGGAGGCTGGTAATTAGAGATGTTCCGATACCATTTTTCCCTTTCCGATCCGATTCCGATACCTAAGCGTTGGGTATCGGCCGATACCGATATTTATCCGATACCAGTGCATAAAAAAAAATTAAAAAAAAATTATATAAATTATACTTTTTTTTTTTTTTTTTTTCAGATACTGTTATACTGTTTTTTAGTAATAACTAGAACGTATGGTATTTATTCAACAACAGGTGATTGTATAGATTTGTATTAGTATCATTAATCAATGAGTATGGGCTGCAGCACTGCAGATATACCCTACTCCAATGATCCACACGGACATTAAACGGTGTTGCACTCGCTACTCAGTGGCTCTGCAGATATACCCTATTCAGTCTGTAAACTAGTGGCAGATAGAACGTTCATGTTGTGGTTTTTGATGCAAAATAAATATTCAACATTCTCTTTTGAAACTCCGCCTCAGACTCTTATCCTTTGGCACTTGCTGTACTTTGCTTGCAGGTCTGCAGCCATTATTGCTGGATTATGTGAATAGCACCAACTTTAGACACGGTAACGTTATCAAGCTAAGCTAACTGACCTAGCTCGCCTTCCCGCATCGACATTAAGATAACGTTAGTAATAGTCAGCTAACGCTAGTCCGTAGCTACTTAACTTAAATACAATTCACCGTGGGTGCATTATTGTTGATAGACGGTCACGGACAGTGTTAGGTCCTGGAGAAAGGACAGGCGATCATCTGATTTGATGTAACGTTAAAAGCGGATGTTGTTCCAACTAGCTATCTTTCCAGCTAATGCTATCATAACACCAGCCAAACACATCCCGATTCCCGTCCGAGCTCCCCGTCACACCGCACTGTCGGGGACAATGGAATTTAAGAAAGTGTATCTACTGTTAAAATGACACAGCATCACACTTTAAAACATGTTCATTTTATAATCCTCACTCTCCGCAGGAGATAAATTACATCATGGGATCGGAGGCTAGAATTTACGTGTACTCGCCGATACCGATACTAGCATTTTAGGCAGTATCGGCGGCATTTCCGATACTAGTATCGGTATCGGAACAACTCTACTGGTAATAGCCCGCAACGTGTATTATACTAAATGCATTGGCCTTCCGTCCCTGCACACGCTACAATTAAAACATCAAATACGGACTTCCGGTATGAGAGCAGACGGGTAACACACGTGCGGTAGAGCTCCTGGTCAAATGAGCGAAAAAACGGATAAAAAAGGACCCGAAAAGTGATTAAAAATGAAAATGCACACGAGAAGTAAGGAAGAGACAACGATTGTGAAGGAAAGAGAAATGGAGAACACACGAGAAGAGGAGAATTTGAAGAAACAAGAGTCCCCGAAGCGAAGCCGAGAAGAGACAGGCGGAAGAAGGGGGAGGTCCCGCTGAGGCAGACACAGGAATGCCAGGATGGGCCGTGGTCATGCAGGCCGGGATATTGGAGAACATAACAGCGGCGATAAAACTGAACACGGACACGATAAGGAATGATATTGGGAAGCTACGGGAGGAATTGAGGAAGGAACAGGAGGACTTCAGAGGTGAAATGAATACATAACTCAAAAGGGTGGATGAGAAGATGGCGGAACAGGACAGAAACGTGACCGAGTTACAGACTAGAACGGCGCAAGCGGAGGAATGGAACACAGAGATACACGAGGTATTAACATGTGCGATTCAGAAACAAGAACAGATGGAGACAAAGATATCGGACATGGAGGGGAGGTCACGGAGAAATAACATCAGAATATGGGGATTGAAAGAAGGAGTCGAAAGGGAATCGGTGACCCAATATGTAGAAAAGCTTATCAAAGAGCAATTGAAGGAGACGGGACTGGAAAAAAATTGAGATTCAGAGGGCCCACAGGGCGTTGGCTCCGAGACCGAAACCGGACAGACCTCCGAGAGCGGTGATTATTAACTTTCTGAGATTTGAGATTAAGGAATTGATACTCAGAACCGCGTGGACCAAGAAGATAGAAATCGAAGGGAAAAGACTATCGTTTGATCACGATTACTCGACAGCGGTAGCAATAACACGCAGGTCCTACGCGGGACTGAAGAGAATTCTGAAAGAAAACGGAATGAGATTCCAATCACCCATGACCTCGCTAAGGATTCACTGGGAGGAAGGGACGGTGACGTACGCGACGGCACGGGAGGCGGCGCAGGAGATGAGACGACGGGGGATGCAGATGGCGGAGGACGGAGAAGGAAGGAGACGGGAGGACCAGACGCGGAGCCTGCAGCAGAGATTGGAGGGGGCACGCAGATGGACCAGAGTAGGAGACCGAAACCAGGGAGAGGAGGGAGGAGAGAGGAGAAGGCCGAGGTGAAACGTGACAGACCGAGGGCGGAGACGGATGAGGAGGCCAGAGACGGAGAAGGAGGGGAGAGGAGGCGGGAGGAGGCGAACGGATGAGTACACGCACAAGAGATTGAAAAAACTATCCAAATAGAGACAAAATATAGAAACTGAAATAACATATGCATAAACACACATTCCCAGGTAGAGGCAGGATATAGAAATGAACATAACGTATACATGGACACATAATACACATGCTGATGGAGGAAATAAATGGAAATATAACTAGGTATGATAGACGAGACACAGAACATACTGAAACAAATACATAGACACACGCTGCGAGTAACACAGTTGGAAGGGATTAAGGGGATAAATGGACATCACATAGAAAATAGAGGGGAGGAAAAGAAAGTAAAAAGGGGTACACAGGAGACACCACACATGGGTTTGGGAGGAAGGAGGGACATTGGAACATATGAGACACATTGAGAGGGACCTAGGAAATGAGGGTCTTTGGTCAGAATGAAGGACAGAGCGCTTTTGACCAGGAGCTCGACAGCAAAAAAAACAGTAAGAAAGCTGGACAAATATGACGAGCGGTTGGGGGTAAAGGCTTCAAACCCCCAAGCCGTCAGGAGGAGGCCTCTCGCTAGGAGAGCAATTACTCCTCACCCACCAGCAGGGGACAGGGGGGGACACAGGGACCCCCTGAACGCCTTGGGAGCACTTTATGTAAAGTTTATGTTTTTTTATTTATGTTAATCATTATATGTATTCGGTGAAGAGAGCGGAGGCTCCAACCGGAGGGGGGAATGAATGTGACATGGGGGGGACTGACAGACGAAAGAAGAAGAAAGATGACAATGGTTAAAGGTATAAAAATGATGTCGTTAAACGTTAATGGAATGAATAATGCGATAAAGAGGGGCAAAGTGATGTTGAAATGTAAAAAAAGTGTGAGATGGAAGTGATTTTTCTGCAGGAGACACATTTGGTAGCACAGGATCATGAGAAACTGAAGAGATTTGGATATGAAAATGCATACTATAGTTCCTTTAAACGGAACCCGAGGAGAGGAGTAATCACGTTAATCAAAAACACAGTCAAATTTGAATTGATCAAGGAAGTAAGAGACAAGGGGGGAAGGTTTGTTCTGGTGAAGGGGAAAATGGAGGGCCAAATGGTTACGTTAGTGAATGTTTATGCACCCCCAGAGAGTGAGAGGGATTTATATGAGACCATTTTTGATATGATAGTGATGGAACTAGAAGGGATATTGATATGCGCGGGAGATTTTAATGTAGTACTGAATCACGACCTAGACACCACGAGTACTAGAAAAGGACGAGCACCCATCAGTAGATATATGAATATTCAAATGACGGAAATGGGAATTACAGATGTTTGGAGGGGGATGCACGCCATGGACAGGGAATACACACATTACTCACACCCACACGTGACATATGCGAGAATAGACCATTTTTTGATGACGACGGGGGACAGTTACAGGGTACGGGAGAGCAGAATAGGAGTAGCGGACATATCGGATCACAGTGCCATATATCTGACAGTAGATCTAGAAGGGAGACGGAGGAACACGATCTGGAAACTAAATGTAGGAATACTAAATAACAAGGGGGTGGTGAGTCAGATCAAGGAGGAGATAGCCAGGTATAAGGAGGAAAATGACAACGGGACGGTAGACCCGAACATTCTATGGGACACACTGAAGGTGGTGATAAGGGGGAAATTGATGGAGAAGACAGCAATGCTGAAGAAAGCCAGAACGGAGACATATCACAATCTGATAGGGAAGCTGAAGGATCTAGAGGGGAGACACCAGATATCAAAAGAACAGGGAACGCTCGGAGAAATCAAAGAAGTAAAGGCCAGGATAAATAGGGAATTATTGACGGAAATAGAAAAGAAAGCGAGGTTCATGAAACAAACGTACTATGAAGGGGGACCAAAAGCGACCAGACTGTTGGCTAGGAGAATTAGGATGCAACAGAAGTTGAACACGATACACACAATAAGGGATACAAAGACTAATGAAATATTGAGAGACCCAGCGGAAATAGAGTGGACATTTAGAGAATACTATGAGAAACTATACACAGCCAAAAGCAGCGGGAGAAGAGGAAATAGAAGCATATCTGGAGAAGCTAGAGCTACCATCGATAGGGAAAGAACAGAATGAAGAATTAAATAAAATAATTACGGAACGAGAACTGGAAGAGGCAATTAGTAGAGCTAAAAACAACAAGTCTCCGGGGAGCGACGGATTCCCATCGGAATTCTACAAGACATTTAGAACTGAATTAGCACCCATGTTAGGGGCGGCGTTCAGACACACGATGGAAGAGGGAAAAATGCCCCTCTCGTGGAAGGAAGCCATAATCACCACGATACCGAAGGAAGGAAAGGATAGAGAATTATGTAGTAGTTTCAGACCTGTGTCCATACTCAACGTGGATTACAAGATGTATACATCGATAATATCAAAGAGATTTGAGACGTTTATGCCAGACATTATAGATGAAGATCAAACTGGATTTATTAAAGGGAGACAGACACAGGACAACGTGAGAAAGACATTACACATAGTAGAGGAGATACAAAAACAAGGAGGTAGCGCGGTACTGATTAGCCTAGATGCAGAAAAAGCATTCGACAGTGTGAGCTGGACATTTTTATATAAAACATTGATGAGGTTCGGACTGAACGGGAGGGCGATGAAGATGATCAAGGCGCTATATCAAGAACCGACAGCGAGGGTTAAGGTGAATGGCAGCTTGACAGATATAATCAGATTAGAGAGGGCTACCAGACAGGGATGTTGTGCTGTTGTAACGACAAGTATGAGGCAAGATGGAAAGACATTGAAAAAGAAGGGGAGGGATACAAGGTACAAGCTCTGGTGGGAGATAGGGAACTATTTAAAGAAAAAGAGGGACTATTAGATTCAATCACCAAATACACCTTGACCATATGGAACAGAGTAATAAAAACACACAAATTGGAGAAGCAGTCAGGGGTCCTGAGATGGGTAGCACATGACAAGAGATTCAAACCAGGGAGGTTAGACCATGGATTCAGAAGGTGGGAGAGGGGGGGGGGGGGCAACAGCGATATGCAAAATGATAGAGAAGGAGGAAATGCAGACACTACAAAAATTAAAGGAGAAATTTGGACTAGAAAACAGGGACCACTTCAGATATCTACAGGTTAGAGACTACTACAACAAAGAAATAAGGGGGGCCAAAGACGAAGAACAGAATGGAATAATAAAGATGATAGTATGGGCATACGAAGGGGGGCAAGGAAGAGTAATATCAGCAATATACCGGACTATAATGAACAGCAAGGGACACACGACCGATTACATAAGGGAGAAATGGGAGAGAGAGCTAGAGATAGAAATAACAGGGAAGGAATGGGGGAACATATGCGAGGTACAACATTCAACAACAGGATCGAGGATATGGAAAGAGTTTGGATGGAAAAACATAATCAGATTCTTTATAACCCCAGAACTGAAGGGAAAATATGCACCAACACAAAGAGCTTGCTGGAGGATGTGTGGGAAGGAGGGGGCAAATCACACACACATATTCTGGGGATGTCAGAAGCTGAAGGGGTACTGGGAGGAGATAGGGGAGGCAATGATCAGAATACTAGGATACGGATTACCACAAACAGGACTGGTGCTTTACTTAGGAGACCTGACACACGAGGGAATACAAGGGGGGGACAAATATTTAATAAAGATAATGTTGATAGCGGCCAGAAAAGCAATAACGAGACTGTGGTACAAGGAAGACCCACCGACAATAGCACAATGGGTAGGAATGCCGAAGGCATTCAAAATATGTGTGTTCTACCCAAATAATGACCAGAAGTAAGTCCTTACTTTTTCTTTCCTCCTTATGTTTCTCAGGCCAGGTGGCCCATTACACCATGAGCCCATCTCCCGTTTCCAAAATGCATTACAGACTGTTTGAAAAAGCTGTTTTGCTATGATAATTGGTAATGAAATATCAAAATAATGTTCAATAAGATGTACTTGTGTTTAATAAGTTGTTTTATTCAGAAGTTAACACAAATAAATAATATTACCAGTACAGTACAGTATCTAGCACTCTCAGGAGCAAAACAGAAAGAATCATTTCAAACTTGAACTATGTGACATGGCTTGAATCAACTGCTCCAGTGGAGTTGCTCAGTGGCCAATGGTGTCAACTGTGGTTGTACTGGGCAGCTCCCAGGTGTGAATGGAACTGTGTGAATGTGAAGCAGGGCGTTCCTGAAAAAGAGCATCTGTGCTCAGCGAACCTACCCTGGGTAAATAAAGGTAAAAAAAAAAAAAAATGTAAATTTTTATTTTATTTTTTTTAGATTAATGCGTTAATTATATTATCGCGCGATACTAGTATAGCGTTAACGCCGTTAACGGCCCAGCTCTAGTAGGAATAGTGGAAGAGATACAGGATATGGAGAGGATAACACACATGCTGAGGTTACAGGAAGAGAAATTTGGGGAAAGATGGGGAAAGTGGGAGGACTATAAGGGGAACGAAAACGACATCACAGAGGAAGAAACAAATGCAACACAAGAGGGAGAAGGGTAAAGGAGGACAGAGGTTCAAGGAGGGTCTCTGAACCCATGTCACACATTTTTGCTTTAGTTAGTATTCTCTATCTCTATCATTTGGGTAGGACGATTGCTTTATGTTTTTTCAATTTATTATTTATGTCTGTGGAACTTTTGCTTAAGTCGGTATTTATTATTTCTGTTTTTGGGTATTACATTTTTTCTTTTTCTTTATAATTTGTCTGTTTAACGGTGTTGTACATTATGTCTATATAATATGTACCTGGAAGACCGACTGAGAGGATAATAATATTCAAATATGATGTTGTTTGTATGCTTGTAATACAAAAATGCAAATAAAATTTGAGTAAAAAAAAAAAAAAAAAAACATCAAATGCATGGCAATATCGAATAAAAGAAATAACGATGAAAACCCGACTTTTCTCGGTTTTTGCGCTCAAGCATCGGCGAGTTAACCCGACTTATCTCGGGTCTGGCGTCCAATGAGTTAAGAGAGGGGGGGGGGGATAAAGGGAGTGATGTGTGTTGTGAAGGGCCAGATTAAACCGAATATATATATTTATTTATATATATATATTTAATTGTATTTGTATATTCTCTAATATTCCCTGATATCCCTTGTATATTCCTTGTACAATATGCATTGAATATCCATTCTAGCCTACTGAACATCCCATAATAGTCTCCATTCTACTATTGGTCGAGACCTTGGTGCCAGGCTGCCATACCCCTCAGACCCAGTTCAAACGTACCGCTCCACATGTACGAACAAGTCCTAGTTCCGCGTAGGAATCTGACTACCGCACCACTAATGGGACTATTTGTTCATAGTGCGTATATATACTGCGCTACTAAAGTAGGACTTTCTTTTCAGTCCAGTTTCTTACCCTCCAATAGAGTCACAGACGTAAAGCCTCCCCGCGACGCCACGTGTGGGAGTAAGGCCAAGTTCGCCTACCATCGGTATTGAGACATCGTGTATATTAATATTTGAATAGTCATATTTGGCACTATATCGTCGAGTTGGACGTAGTCTATTAAGCTAATAATAGTCTGTTAATATATAGTGCTTCGTGCGGTGAGAATACTACCGTAGTCAGTACCCCATCGTTTCGGGCAGAGAACTGGCTGCTTACCCAGGGTGGTTGACCCCACGTGAAGCTGCACCCGAGGAGCCCCAGAGCCGACGAGCGAGTGGACCTGTATACCGGATTATTCTACCGACGACAGCCCGCCTTCCCAGGCACGGATTATGCTTTGTATACATTGATTATTCCATGGATAAAGACCCCTGACACTGCCGTGTGTTGGAACCCCCCCCCCTGGAGAGGACGCAAGGTGAGGAGACGCTCTGCAAGACGAGGTCGCTTCACGTCTCTCCTCCGTGGACCGGATGACGCCGGCCCAAAAAGAGTCCACCTGCTTTCATCTGTGGTCCAAGGATCGCCGGCGCATTGAACGGCACTACAGTGGGTTCACCTGGGATACCCTTGGCCGGATGAGGCAGCCGGATTCTACCCCCCCCCCCTTCCTACTCCTGTCGGCTTACAAGCGACCGGATTAACCCCCTCTAGTGTATCCAGTATATAATCATTAAAGTATCATTGCTGTTATTCCTTAAACTATTCCAGGTCGTATATGTACCACCTGCGCCTTCAGAGATTGGACATTCTCTATTGATATACCGACGAATACTCTTGCCATAAAAGTGCATACTAATTCCATTCATAAATGTGATTGATTTGATTAAGTGCTTGCTCTACACACCATCGCTGTGTAGAAATAAAGACCTATTTCTAATTCGTACATTTGTGTTGGATCCGTTTCATCTACGTGACAGTGTTCATCATAATATATTTATGCCGTGTACTGGGTGGCCGAATATTAAGTACAAAGGTAGTGGTAGTAAGTATCATATCTAGTAATACAGTCAGGGAATTGTACCCCTCAGTTACAATTGGTCCTTCGAACCGGATGGTAATTAGTGTAATATTAATATAGTGTTATTAATATTGAAATGGCCTATGATGAACACTCCACGAAACGATCCTCCTAACCAACGCCCGCAGCGCGAACGACGGCTCCCTCAGTACTTAGAGGCCTACGCTGTCAGTCAACAACCTAGTCTTCTACTAACAGTAAACGCGGTAAAACTAGAAAGTAAAAGTATGTCTAACCCCAACGCCCAGACTACCCCGACCATAGAGGCCCCTACGGGCTCTAATGTAACTGACCAAGTTCACGGTGGGGACCAGTGGGAACCAGACATGACTTCACACCCCGCCAGTACTGAAGAAGTAGTCCCCGATGAGTCCCGGGAGGAATACAACGCTACCGAGAGAGAACTCGGCACGGAAGAAGACGGGGAGAGCACCGTGGAGATAGAGCTCCAAGGCTCCGCAAGGAGTACCCCGAGGGAAGGCTCCCCTATACAACCGCCTTCTCCCAGCGAGGCAGAGAGGACCCTACAGCAGGCCTTCCTCATCAGCCTGAACGCCGCTGCTGAACGCGACCGACTGCAGATCCAGCAGCGAAGCGAACACGAGCAGATACGTCTAGAAATAAGACGCATTCAGATGGAAGAGAATGTGGCCCGAGAACGAGCCGGTGCTCAATGGGACGCAGAGCGCGACAGACAGCAGTCGCAACTAATAGAACAGCTGATCAGACGGACAACACCCTCTCCCTCCGCCAGAGGCTCCAGGAACTCGTCTAGACACACCTCCAGGGCGGCATCCCCTAGCCGAGTAAACAACCCTGAACTTGACCAACAGACGAGGTCTATACCCCCCACAGACCACCTCCCCCCACCGGTCCAAGCGAGACCTAGCAACCGGGAAGGAGCAGCATATCCTGTGGAGAGGCTAAACCAGAGACTACAAGCACTGGATGACCTAACTGAAGACGAAGAGGAAGAGGAGGAGAACCACGCCCGAAGACAGCACAGTACTCTACCGGACCAGGAGGTCCGGTACAGCCCAGGCTATACTCCCGCGGAGCTGCGCTACAGACCCCCGACTCTATACACGGGTGAGCACGACGCACGACCCGCACCGAGGAACAGCACCTGGACAAGCGGGCCATGGTACACTGCCGGTACCAGCCCATACCAAGGAGCGGGAGGAGACTCGCCTAGGAGGCCTCTCCCCCAACGCTCGCCGATGTATCCACAGTCAGCGTCATACATTGGCACGCCTATGGTACCCGACTTCACCCAAGAGAACCGGGCCCAGTATACAGAACTCCGCATGTGTCTGGAGACCATGTTGGTGGATGTATTGGATGAACGCCACAAATACGCCATCCTACTGAAGCACTTAAAGGTGCCCCGCGCACATAATATAGCGCTCGCCTACGCGACTTCCACCACCCCATACACAGCAGCGCTGGTAGCATTGGACCAGAGGTATGGGCGCATATGGGATTACGTGATCCAGGAGATCCGACACATCGACCGCTTACCCCCAGCAATAGACAATCGAGCACTGGACGACCTGTCCATCAGAGTGCAGTCCCTGGTAGGGATGTTGGGAGCGCAAAGAGAGAAGGGGAGGCATGAACTTTACGCCAACTCAAATGTGGAAAGGATTCTGGAGAAGCTGCCGCCCGCTCGTCAGGAGCGCTTTAGGCGGCAGAGGGACCACAGAGACCCGAATGGCCCCGAACCGAACCTCCTCGATCTAGCAGACTTCCTGGCGAGAGAAGTCAGCAGCCTACGGCTAGATACATTCGGACAGAGCACCCCTGGCTCCAGAGAAGGAACCAGACGACTAAATGATGGAAGAAGATCGGTGACCGTGATGCACCAATCGGAGTCAGTACCGAGCAGCAGGAGCCACAGTACCCCCTCCAGAACGGAGAAGTGGAAGATAGTGTGCCCCTACTGTGAGAAAGAACACTGGCTAGCGCAATGTGACTCCTTCCCCAAGCTGAACGCGGAGGAAGCCAGTCAATGGATAAAGTCCAACAAGCGCTGTTTTCGCTGTGCGCGCTCACACATGGCAGCCGAATGCCGCTTAAAGAAAAGGTGCACCAAGTGCGATGGAGCCCATCTGGACATACTTCACGACAGTAACAGACGGCGCCCTTCACCCGCACCATCCAGCCGCAAAGCGAGCGTCATGTACATCGATCCCGCCAGCAGCAGTGGAGCCCGAGTACTCCTAAAAGTAGTGCGTGTGACACTAAGCTACCAGAATAAAGTCCTGGACACTTACGCCGTCCTCGATGACGGGTCAGAGAAGACCCTGCTGCTCGCCTCCGCTGCGGCCCAGCTAGGGCTGCGGGGAAGCAAAACCCAAATGACAATTCGGACAATAAGACGAGATTTGAAGACGATAAAGGGCGAGAATGTCTCATTCTCTATCGCAGCAAGCGGCCAGCCTGAGCGACGGTACCAGATTGCAGACGCTTTCACCAGCCAAGAAATAGGACTGTCGCGGTACACATACCCCGTCGCCAAGCTGATGGAGAAATATGTACATCTGCGCAAGTTACCGATCCCGCTCATAGACAATGCTGACACTGTTGATAGGCTCCGACCATGCAGACCTCATTGTCCCGATAGACCGGGTTCATACCGGACCCCGAGGCTGTCCTGCAGCAGTCGAGACCCGTTTGGGATGGACTCTCCAAGGCCCGCTCGCCAAATCTCTCAACCGAAGTACAGCCACTAGATGTCTCCACTCCCGAGTCACAGAGGGAGAAACCGCACTCCTGCAACACGTAGAGCGGCTATGGACCTTGGAACAAATGCCCTTTAAGAACGGAAAGAAAGACATTCGCTCTAAAGATGACATTTACGCCATTCACCTCCTCGAGACAGGGACCAAGAGAGTCCCGGTCAACGGCGTGTTGAGATACGCCACGCCACTCCTGCGGCGAGAAGGAATGCCTACTTTCCACGCCAAGACAGACGCCACAGAACGGTACCTGCTGAACACGGAGCGGCGCTTAGCCAAGAACCCCGCCCAAGAGAGTGTATACCGCGCTGAGATTGAGAAGCTCATCACAGCGGGACACGTCACAAAGATGGACATTAAAGGAATGTTCCTGCAGGTGAGATTAGTAGAGGCGGACAAGCCCCTGTTACGGTTCCTATGGAGAGAGAAGCCAGGAGATGAGCACCCAGCCATCTACCAATGGGAAGTCCTCCCCTTCGGAACGACGTGCAGCCCCTGCTGTGCTACATTTGCACTACAGAAACATGTAGCAGAGGACCCAGCAGCGGACGAAGAGGTCCGACACAGCGTAAAGAACAGCTTCTACGTAGACAACTGTCTACAAAGCCTTTCAACCCAGGAAGAAGCCGAGGCTCTCCTGATTAAACTCCGCGCCTCATTGATCAAAGGCGGCTTTGATCTCAGGCAGTGGGCCAGCAGCGATCCGCAAGTACTGCGCAGCCTCTCCTCCGAGGACAAGGCAGCCAGCAGCGAGACCTGGATGGCTACAATCCCGGGAGAAGCCCAGGAGATGACCCTGGGATTGGTGTGGCGATTCAAAACAGATTCGCTTCACTACAGACACAAGCCCCTGACTACGGAGCAGGGAAGGCCGGCGGCGGCGCCGACCACCAGACGGAGTGTGTACACAACACTCGCCCGACAATATGACCCGCTAGGATGTATTCTACCGTACACCACCAGGGCAAAAATGATTGTACGAGCATTGTGGGACAAGGACCAGGGCTGGGACGACCCCATTCCCGCACACCTTACATCCACCTGGAGAGAGTGGGAGATGGAGCTCCACTCACTCCCAGGCGTTAATATGCGCCGAAGCTACTTCCCACCCACGGTGAGGCCAGAGACATGTAAAATGGACTTACACGTCTTCAGTGACGCCTCAGAGGTCGCATACGGATCAGTAGCCTACTTGCGGGCCCAAGACCAGGGGGGAGAGATCTACACAGCATTTGTCCTCGCCCGCTCGAGAATAGCCCCACGCAAGCAACAATCTATCCCACGTCTAGAGCTCTGCGCAGCCCTAGCCGGAGCGCACCTAGCCACGCTCATCCAACGTGAGCTCACCATACCGGTGTCTAGAACAATCCTGTGGTCAGATTCCACGACGGTACTCGCCTGGATCAAATCGGACTCATGCAAGTACAAAGTCTTCGTGGGAGTCAGAGTCACCGAGATTCAAGACTTAACCGAAGAGTTAACCGGAAAAACAGAGTGGCGCTACGTTGATACAAAACAGAACCCAGCTGACGTCATCACCCGGGGGATGCCCCTGGATGACCTCACCCGTCGCAATGTCTACAGTGACGGCCCCGCATTCCTAAGACTCCCGGAAGGACAGTGGCCCATGCCTATCCCGAGGGAAGCAAGTCCAGAGGAGGTGGAAAATAAGAAGTCTGTGTTCTGTGGATTGAGCACCGTAGCCTCCACCGACCCTAACATAGACGATTGCACGTCCATAGAGAGTGCACAACAAAGAACATTCCTGCGGTACCACCCGGAGTGCAAGTCCCCCGCTGATATGTCAGCAGCTAACTACGAGGAAGCAGAATTGCTTCTACTACAGCAAACCCTTATGTGTAAATAGACAACGCGATTAATCTGTCTCTGTTTAACTGATTAGGTCTGGGACCAATCAGGGGGTGGCTGTTGTGAAGGGCCAGATTAAACCGAATATATATATTTATTTATATATATATATTTAATTGTATTTGTATATTCTCTAATATTCCCTGATATCCCTTGTATATTCCTTGTACAATATGCATTGAATATCCATTCTAGCCTACTGAACATCCCATAATAGTCTCCATTCTACTATTGGTCGAGACCTTGGTGCCAGGCTGCCATACCCCTCAGACCCAGTTCAAACGTACCGCTCCACATGTACGAACAAGTCCTAGTTCCGCGTAGGAATCTGACTACCGCACCACTAATGGGACTATTTGTTCATAGTGCGTATATATACTGCGCTACTAAAGTAGGACTTTCTTTTCAGTCCAGTTTCTTACCCTCCAATAGAGTCACAGACGTAAAGCCTCCCCGCGACGCCACGTGTGGGAGTAAGGCCAAGTTCGCCTACCATCGGTATTGAGACATCGTGTATATTAATATTTGAATAGTCATATTTGGCACTATATCGTCGAGTTGGACGTAGTCTATTAAGCTAATAATAGTCTGTTAATATATAGTGCTTCGTGCGGTGAGAATACTACCGTAGTCAGTACCCCATCGTTTCGGGCAGAGAACTGGCTGCTTACCCAGGGTGGTTGACCCCACGTGAAGCTGCACCCGAGGAGCCCCAGAGCCGACGAGCGAGTGGACCTGTATACCGGATTATTCTACCGACGACAGCCCGCCTTCCCAGGCACGGATTATGCTTTGTATACATTGATTATTCCATGGATAAAGACCCCCGACACTGCCGTGTGTTGGAACCCCCCCCCCTGGAGAGGACGCAAGGTGAGGAGACGCTCTGCAAGACGAGGTCGCTTCACGTCTCTCCTCTGTGGACCGGATGACGCCGGCCCAAAAAGAGTCCACCTGCTTTCATCTGTGGTCCAAGGATCGCCGGCGCATTGAACGGCACTACAGTGGGTTCACCTGGGATACCCTTGGCCAGATGAGGCAGCCGGATTCTACCCCCCCCCCTTCCTACTCCTGTCGGCTTACAAGCGACCGGATTAACCCCCTCTAGTGTATCCAGTATATAATCATTAAAGTATCATTGCTGTTATTCCTTAAACTATTCCAGGTCGTATATGTACCACCTGCGCCTTCAGAGATTGGACATTCTCTATTGATATACCGACGAATACTCTTGCCATAAAAGTGCATACTAATTCCATTCATAAATGTGATTGATTTGATTAAGTGCTTGCTCTACACACCATCGCTGTGTAGAAATAAAGACCTATTTCTAATTCGTACATTTGTGTTGGATCCGTTTCATCTACGTGACAGTGTTCATCATAATATATTTATGCCGTGTACTGGGTGGCCGAATATTAAGTACAAAGGTAGTGGTAGTAAGTATCATATCTAGTAATACAGTCAGGGAATTGTACCCCTCAGTTACAATGTGCTTGTTTTTTTTACCTCCCTCGCGTATTCATGTGACTCTTTTTTAAATGTCTCCCAGTCAACGAATTTTCCTAAGTGTGTTATTCAACATCTTTTGAGTTATAGGGGTTCTGGAATATTTTCTTTGTTTAAGTATCTATACCCAGAACCGCCATGCAGTCATTACCTCCATACTATTCCCAGTGCAAAAACCCTGTATTTGCATGTATTAGCATTTGTTGCCTAGCTCTCTGGAACCGATCATGTCTCCGGAGACAGCGTTGTCACTCCTGTCACTCAAACTGGCGTCCCGCCCTCATTTTTGCTCCGATCGACGCCATTTTGACGGAACGGGGCTGTACGGTTGTACAGCTGTACAGCTTGTGTGTGTGTGTGTGAAGGCCAGCACAATCATTTTATTTGGAATGAATACAGTTCTATTATCTTATTTATGTCTAAATTCTTTTCAGCTCTGCTGGACGTGGCTCTAGGACCAGGTCGGGTCCTACATCCAGCCCAGGTCGGCTCTTACATCGACCAGGTCTGCTCCCAGCTGCAGCGACGATGGGGAACCAGGGTTAGTAAAATTGCAGTATACAGTGTAATATGAGATATGACTAATTGCAGTACAGTGTAGCAGCAGTGTAGATTAGAACGTTAGCTGTAACTTGACAGGAAGACCAGAAGAAGAAGGACTGCAGCAATAACAATATATAAGGTATAGAAAATAACATTTCTAATGACTCTGCACCCTAGCTTTATCAACAAAAATCTCTCTGGGCCTTGTAATGGGAAATATTAAAGGACAAAACGATGAGCCGTTTACAAATCATTCTTTCATTATATAGTCATTATATAATAGAAAGGTTTATTTCACCGTGGCCACAATGAAAGGACAGTTTACAGACAGATACATCATGTTCACACAGTAGCATCTGGCCATAAAATGACGAAGAGCTCTGGTCAGATGTATATTAAATACACAGTTGTCAGACGTAACATAATACATCAGATATGATGATGAAGGTAAATAAAAATGGTTCCCAGTCACGGGAAGCAACAACAACCTTGCTATGGCTGGGGAAATGTTGCTATCTCGGAGTCTCTTAACACAATGGTGGCCAAGCACGGAGACCTCTGTGTTTCGATTCCACCCGTTGTGGACAGAGGCACGGAGTTGTTTTTGCTTTTATTCCATTTTAATAACCTATTCAAGGTCGCCGAGCGGCACTGCAGATTTACCCTACTCTTTGAATTCGCCAACGTGCAATACCGGCCAGATCCTCTTAGGGGCGCTGTCGCGATAATGCAGTGTGCACTGGCTGAAGGGAGCATTCTTTTTTTTGAGTTTCCAGTAGCTGGAATGTGTAGCCTGCACCTTGGATTACGTTTTGCATCGCAGATTTCACCATGCAATAAGGGGATATATCATCAGCCAATGGACATATCGATCTACCAGATGGCGATCGATAACGGGGAAATGCTTTGGGGGATCCCACCGGCCCACGGTAAGATCTTTTTCACGTAAAGTCAGGGAACAAAATAAGTACCCGCCAACCGCCAATGGCGGGCAGATTTAAGGTTTGGCGAGTAAAAATGAGAGGTCTGCCCGCCACCTGGCGTGTAGTTCATATCGATACTCGATATTTTGAAAATCCTGTGCGGGTCTCATTTCCGGCCCAAGCGCAGCTCCAGTCATAATATCTATGGCTCCGGCAGCTAACAACTTTCGGTTCATATGATACTCTTATTTTGAAAAAACCTGTGGCAACTCGGCGAGTCGTATCCGCCCAGTCCGTGCTAATGTCTGCTGGCATTACAGCAGAGCAGCGCTACACAGCAGTGCGCCTACACGACCGAAATAAGTCTGTGGTTTATTTTTTTTCTCTCACAACGGGTCAAATGCATCTAACATGCTTTGCACCATCGCCATTCCTTTATGCCCACATCGCCCGAAATGAACGTTATGTTAGCGTAAGCTAACAAGCTAATCCTGATCAGAGGCAGAGCCTAGAGAACAGCAGACAGTGTGGACTGAGGAAAGGGAAATGGGGGGGCACTCTCCCTTTCTATGTGTGTGCGTGCGTTTGGAAAGACGATGAAGTCACTAGTCAGGACTCAGGACAGGAGTATATTATAGTAAACTGAGGATTACTGAGGATGGACAGATAATGTTGATATTTAAATATAAAAAAGTTGAGAGGAGTGGAAGTTTGAAGACAGACTAGACTACAATATGATGCGGGGGTGGTGATTGAAAACGTTATTAACAGATTGCAGAATGGGTACAATACAGTACGGCTCAATACATACAATTGTTAAGGGGATGCAGACCAGAGAAAGACTTTCGTCTTGTTTACATCAGGGTCCCCCATTTTCAATTCATCATCACATATATGATGTGTCCCAACCTCACTTCTATGTTTCAATAAATTATTTGCATTTAAAACTATTAACACTGACTCATTCCTTCAGTCCACTCAAAATTATGCTAATATTCCTTATGTTGTTTATGATATTAATTGAAAATAGCATATGAGAGTATTATAGTAATAATAACACATGGCGATATACTAAAAAGCTACTTATAATTTTTGGCTGGTAAAAAATCTGCCTGGCTGGTAGTTTTTAAAATCTAAGTTAATTTTGTTCCCTGCATAAAGTACAGCCCAATCGGGCATTATTATGATACTCAACCAGGCGTTCGGCCTATGTGGCTACTTAGACGAACACGGTTATTGGTAATCAATCATAAGAAACGACGCCCCCCCCCCCCCCCCCCCCCCCTTTCATGCATACATGCTTGAGGATCGTGCCGATCATATGCAGTTTGAGTTTTAACTGTAGCGTATCTATAACCGAAATGCCATTGGATATAGCGTTAGTAGCTATTAGCCCTTTATCTCGGCTTCCAGGAAATATACTAGACCAAATCCGGTATAACGCTTATATTCACTGCGCTATAAAATGAGAACGTATTGATGATTTTTTTTTCTTTAAGCCATTTTGAAGGGACGGTTTATGATCTCAATTGACAATGAGAATGGACAGATAGCAATACTATAAAGTATAGATTTAGCTCTACAAACAGCCCCACGTCTGTTTACATTTCCTGGTCCTCTTGAGATTAATTAGACTCATCCCAGTGGCCGCGATTGTGTTAAAGAGACACACACACATTATATAGCTGGTCAGAGTGAACCAGTCAAGCTGTCTATAATGACATGATAATATATTCCACGACAACTCCCCTCTTTGATAATTAATCACAAATCATTATCATTTCATAATGACAACTAAAAATATTATCATCCTTAAACAAAAAATAATGACACAAATTATAATAACGCAGCAAAAACTATTTTTATTATCTAAAAACAAAAGGTCCTCTGGATTGACCCTGTGTCCCGTGCAGAAGAGAAGCTGCCATAACAGCCAACGTTCGTGTCTCTTTGCAAATGTCCAGACGGTGGTCGAAGGACTCAAGAGTACAGTGTCCAAGCTCCGGGTATTTCTCCAGTCACCAGGCTGAAAAGAATCACACCAAAACCAAGGAGAGTATTTTACAGAAACAATAACAATTCCTCCATGCAGAGGCAAAAAACAAAACAACCTTGCAGTTTGGAACGGAGCGTTCCCAAAACAAACGTAGAAGAGAAAAAGATAATAAAAATTACCTACTGCACCTTTAAAAATGTCTGAGGGTTTGCTTAAATTATTAGAAAAAACACTTTACAAAGAATGAAAAACATAATCTCACACACAAAACAAAAAAGACATTCCAACAACCTCAATACAATTAGCAAAAACATTTAATTCTGAACAAAGTTCAGTACCTAATATTCTTGAGAATGTAATGTGATGTAAGGCTGAGCCCGAACGTTCGAACCTTCGTTCGTTACGCTGACATTCGGATTTTAATGAATGGGTTCGAACGTTCAAAAAGAAAAGGAGGCGCGCGGGGTGGAGTCGAGGTGAGGAGGCGCGTCCCTGCGGCGCTCGGCTCAATTATTCAATCATGGCAGCTGCAAGAAGTGGGAAGACGTCACCTGTGTGGAAACACTTTAAATTAACGGAGGATAAGGCAAAGGCTGTGTGTCAAATGTGCGACAAGCACTTGGCATTCCACGGTGGCACCAGGAGAATGGTTAATGTGATGGCGCCAGGTTACACCATGCCCAAAAGATCCACCGTTTCCAACAACCTGAGAAAGTCTCCTTTTACATTGACCATGCCACAGCTGTGGCATTCACAACAGACGCTTGGACGTCGGTGGCGATGGAGGCGTACATGGCAGTCACCTGTCATTTTATTTCCAACGAGTGGGAACTACTGGGATATGTCTTGGAAACGAAAGAACTGGAGATAAAACATTCTGGAGTAAACATCGCTCAACGCCTGGGTGAAGTGGCTGGCGCAGACAAAAAGTGAGTGCGTTATTATATGATATTATGTTTGACTGCTGTCTTTTCCCTTTATTTTCTTCTGAGTGCTTTGTTTAATTACATGTTTACATGAACAGCCACCACTGTAAACAAAAATGTTTTCACCGATAGACTATGCAATGCCGCCCTCCGTAGGATCTATAATAATACAATTAATTTTAAAAAAAACGAACGTTCGAACGTCCGTTCTAAAAACCCTGGCGAACGTTCAAACCCTAAAAACAGGGTTCGGGGACAGCCTTAACACTTTGAGTGCCACTCACTGCTTTTCTCGGGTTTACACCCCGACCGTTGAGTGCCACTCACGGCTTTTCTCGTTTTTTTTCTGTTTCTTTTTTTCTTTTTAGGAACTAGAGCTCCATGCCCGTCTCGCTACCACGTTTTTGAACGTCTAGCCATGCAATTTAGCTCGAATCCGCTCGAATCCCTATGTTTGTAACATGTGTATAATGTTAGCAGATACAGAGGATGATGATGATGTCCACGCTAAGCAGCGGGGTAAGTTGTGCATCACTATCTCACACTGACTCATTCACTCACACACGTTTCTAAATATGTATTATATGAATGTGTCTACAGTATGTACATTGTATTATACCATTAGTTATTGTAATATTCTCATAATTTACAGGCAAAGGTCGAGGCCGGGGCAGAGGCCGTAAAAGCAGAGCTCGTGGGAGCCAGGATGAGTGGATCAAAGGCAATTTTGTGGCAACAAAAATTACCTTTGATGCAGAGCCAGGACCACTCCAAGATGCGGCCACCATCACATCCGACAAACCCCTTGCCTTTCTGCATCTGTACCTCACAGACGAACTCATGGGTGGCATTGTACAGTAAACAAACTTGTACGCCCAACAAACAATGGCCCTCATTGATCCCGACCGGGTGAGTAACAGGCTACGCAAGTGGACGCCTGTCACCGTTGCGGAGTTATGGAGTTTTTTTGGAATACTCTTCCTAACGGGGATCGTTCAGAAGCCAGCACTGTACATGTACTGGTCAACTCTCACATTTTTCCATTGCGCCCATTTCTCTAACACCATGTCACGCAACAGATACCAGATAATTTGGAGGTTCCTACATTTTAGTAACAACGAGACGGCAGACAAGGCTGATGCACTGTACAAAGTACGCCCGGTCCTAGACTACCTTGTCAACCGATTCCAGGAGCTAGATCAGCCAGACCGGAATATTAGCATAGACGAGGGGATGCTGGCCTGGCGTGGCAAACAAAAATTCAGAGTATACAGCCCCCTGAAGCCCACAAAATATGGGATCAAGTCATATGTGTGACGACCCCCACTCTACCTGCAAATGGGGAGTCTTCTGACTCAAAGAGCATGGTGGAGTGGGTATGTCGTTAACCCAATTACCCTCACCTGTGCAGTGCAGAGAGCTGCCTGCACACACAGTATATATGTTTCCCTTGTCTAACCCTTCTGTCTGCTTCTCCCATCTGCTTTCCCACTTCAGACACCACAGGTTGTATCAGCCACCAAGTGAACCATCTTGGGATCCTTATCCATTCTGATACATACCTATTTGTTTATGTCATTATGCTTTTGTTGTTTAATCAATTATTGTTTTTAGATAGGATTAAATAAATAAATCTTTGTTAAATTGAACTCTCATGTGTTGACTTCCTTTATATGACAAACCTCTTATGGTTCGTCATATATGTGCTCTGTGATTCTCGCACTGGTTACTGCTTTGCACTGCGGCCATTTTGTGGGGACTGGGCACGCCTCAAAGACACGGTCGTTGGGCTCCTAGGACGTTTGGCAAATTGCGGCTACATGTTGTACATGGACAATTTGTACAACTCTGTGGCCCTGTCTGACATACTCCTACAGTTGAGGACCCACGTCTGCGTTACCTTGAGGATGCACCGGGGAGAACCGGAGCAGGTAAAGCATGTAACCAATGCTGAGCTGTTGGTGGGCGAGACCATGGCCCTGCACAACAAACGGGTCATGGTTCTCGCCTGGAGAGACAAGCGGATTGTCAAAATGATCACCAGCTTTCACCAGGGCACTCTAATGGAAACACGCGTCTGGCAGAAGGGTTCAAAGGAGAAGGTAGCGGTCATGAAGCCGGACTGCGTGCTTGCCTATAATTTGTCTATGAACAGGGTGGACAAGTTAGATCAACACATCGCATACTATCCGTTCATTAGGAAGACTGCAAAGTGGACCAAGAAGTTCGTAGTCTATTTGATTCAAATAGCCATGGCCAATGCCTATGTTCTGTACAGAGCCAGACAGCCAACAGGACCCTGCAAGACACTTGTGCAGTTCCAAATCGGCGTAGTCGCTGACTTGTGTGATGAGGCAGATGCAGCAGATGCAGCTCAGACAGTGGCCGGTGCCGCAGATGAGGCAGATGCAGGTGGGGGGGGTGGGAGGGAGCGTGCTCCCAGGGCCCCAAGGACAGATCCGCATTGCAGGTTGGATGGCCAGCTAAAAATACATATTATGCAGAAGTACGCACCCACCCCAAAGAAGATGCATCCCACGAGAGACTGCCGGGTCTGTAAGAAAAAAGGCACTAGCGTGAAACCAGATCATACTGCTCAAAGTGTGAAGTCCCCCTACATCAAGAGTGTTTCACACTCTACCACACAAAGAGAGATTATGCTAGCTGAGCATTATCGCTAGCATAAGCTCTCTTTGTGTGCTAAGAGTGGAAACTCTCCATGAAATATATATATATGGATGGATGCGTACTTCCCTGTAGTATGTGTTATGATATATGAGTGTATACATTTAGTCATTTAGCTGACGCTTTTATCCAAAGTGACTTACAGGTTCTGTACGACAAGTCATCATGACGGGCACAACTCTATCAGCTGAGTAACAATGTGTGTCTGAGGCGGCCAGACGATGCAGAGCGTAGGGCAGGGCCAGACTGGGGAAATAATTCATACCGGGAGATATAGCGCGAAATATAGCCCCAGTCAGGCCACTTTTTAAGCGGGGGGTCTGGGGGTCCCCCACCAGGAATTTTTTTGTTACAAAGACTTAATTTCCTGCATTCTGGTGAATTTTAGTGCATGTGAATCACAAACTAATGAGCCAACAATTGCTTAGTACAATGTAGGCCTACTGTTATGGACCTCAAATAAAACTGCTGTGGCACTAGCAATGCTACTCTCTCCACCTTCAAAAAGAAAAAAGCAAGAGCACAACATATTTTTCTATTTACTATTATAATACAGTTAACCACTCTCTCCTGTAAGGGCCTTTCTTTTTCTTTGTTTTATCCCTCTCTCCTCCACCCTTTCTCTTTCTTCCACTGTCCATCTTGACATCAACGTTAATTGACTTTCGCTCTACTGTATCTCTCCCGAGTCCCTCACTACCTGGCTCATTGCCTGGCTGTTATTCTGCATCTGAGTGCCGTCTGCCATTCCATTCGCCGCCTCCGCTGTCAATCAGTTGTATCGCCTGGTCCCGCCTCCACCAATCACAAGCGGCAGCACGGCTCCATTGTGTGTGTGTGATCCGCCGGCCGTGAGAGAGAGAGTCAGATAGTTCTCCAACTCTGTGGCAGACAGTGAAATCCTGGTTGTTCCCCACCCATCTAGGTTATCTAACTATCGCGCCGCGACGCCGCCACAACTAGAAACAATCGCCTGGCAAATTTTTTTTTTTTTTTTTTTTTTTTTTATATATATATATTTTTTTTAACACTTTGACTGCCAGGGGGCGTCTTGACGTCTTTGCTGGCGATGCTAAAGTTGCCGGGGGACGCTTTACGTCGTCTTTATATCAATATTTCAAAAATCTGCGATCTGATCCATAATGTCCCTCCGCTGGCCTGAGACACAAGTGTGATCTCCTCTCAATCCTCTAGCGGTTCAAGACCGCCATCTGGTGGCCGATCGGCAGATCGAAACCGGATGTCAACCTTTAACCCGGTAGGACTCACTCCATATGGGGTCCGGGCACTCGCTAATGTTAGAGAGACTCCGTCTTCACACAGTGAACATCGATCGCTGCAAATAACTCGAAAAAACAACATGATTTGGACGTATATATTATTATACAACCTGGAAATGGACCGACTATTTCAACATCCCATAATGGAAAACTGTCTACCCCACGCTGATCGCGGAGACTGGGGTGAGTTTTAGCGTGTAATATTACCGTGTTCGACACTAACTGCTATGATGAACATTTGACCCACATTAGATGATTGGTATAACGCTGCCCACGGAATTATAAACGCCCCCTCGCCCATCCGGTCAACATCAGATGACGTGTAGTAACTTCTAGAAGTACGTCTAGTTGGAATTTTTTATATCGCCCCGATTGCCATCAAACTGTATTTCATCATCAATATAATGCATTTGGGGCTATATATCACGTTCTGGAGAAAGCTGCAGAAAGAGATGAAAACATACTTATACATTAGACCATACTTTACTATGAATATGTGAATGAAAAAGTTTAACGTTGCTACACAATGAACAATACATATAGGACTTTGAATGGGCCCTAATAATGGCAATGTAGCAATAGAATTTAAAAAGTTATAGCCCTGCAAAGAAGGGGACTTTCTCCATAGACAAATAGCGCTGGCAATCTATGGTATATCATTAATTTAACCTTAGGCAACCAAAGTGTTAATCTGTGCAGGCCAGGCCACCGGGAAAACTCCCGGTGCTCCCGATGGCCAGTCCGGGCCTGGCGTAGGGGTATTGAGGGTGTGTAGTATATTGTATAGTGTCTTGTAAATAGTGTAAGTATTTCACAATATAGGTATTACTGGTTGTACAGAACAAAGGTGTTGGCATGGATATATTTGAAACACTATTCTTGGTCCACTTTCAGAGTAGCAATGTTGGTCTCGCTTGTCAATGCCGTTCATCAGTGTCCTGGTGTTAGCTGCTGATCATTTTCACAGAGTCACTTTACTAACTAACACTTTACATGTACATATGTGTTCTGATGCACAAACATAATGGTTATCTGCCATTTTGTCAGGTCAACACTAAACATACTTTACATGTAAATATGTGCATCGACCATTCTGCCAGGTCGAAATTAATGTACTTGAATATATGAACACATGGTGCACACAAGCTAATGGTACATGCATGGTTACACATTGTATGTTGTTTTTGCTACTTTATATATTTCCAGGTCAAAACAATGCACTTTACATGTTGTACCAAATAGTGCCTTACCTGAAGTGAATACATATTTTTCACTTCAAGTGGCAAGTGTTTATATACAGTTCATTATTATGCAATGCTTTTTTATAGCATGTGAATGCACTTTACATGCTGATGCACACACCCAATGGTGCTTCATCTGAAGTGAAGATATATATATTTTCCACTTCATACAGAAGACATTATTATGCAATGCTTTTTTATAGCATGTGTGAACACATGGTGCACACAAACTAATGGTACATGCATGGTTACACATTGCTAATGGTTATATATTTTATGTCGTTTTTGCTGATTTATATATTTTCAGGTCAAAATTAATGCACTTTACATGGTGTACCAAAATGGTGCTTTATCTGAAGTGAATACATCTTTTACACTTCAAGTGTCAAGTGTTTATAGTGTGCCGAGTATGGGTTGAACACATGGTGTAATTGCTAAATGTAATGGTACATGAATGGTTATTGTATGTCGTTTTTGCTAATTTATATATTTCCAGGTCAAAATGAATGCACTTTACATGGTGTACCCAATGGCGAATACATCTTTTACACTTCAAGTGTCAAGTGTTTATATACAGAACATTATTATGCAATGCTTTTTTTACAACATGTGTGCCGAGTATCGGTTGAACACATGGTGCACTTGCTAATGTAATGCACACAAGCTAATGGTACATTACTGGTTATATATTGTATGTTGTTTTTGCTAATTTATATATATATATATTTCCAGGTCAAAACGAGTGTTCTTTACACGTGACGTTATCTGAAGTAAAGACATTTCTTCCACTCCAAGTGTCAAGTGTTTATTATATACAGAATACATTATAATGCAATGCTTTTTATAACTTGTATATAACTAGATTAGAATATACAGAATACATTATAATGCAATGCAAAAATAAGATAAGATATTCCTTTATTGATCCCCTTGGGGAAAATTCAGGCATCATAGCAGCATGGCAAGGGGGGGGGGGGGGTTACATGTAGTGTCAGAATACCTGTCGGACGACTACACCATGATACGCAGGTAAATTCATCACGAACAGCTGAAAAAGAAGTTGTCAAAAAGGTTGTTGTAGTTGTAGTTAGGGTCAAATCATAATGTAGGTCGTTTCTGCTCATTTCTATATTGCATATATTGCTCAACTCGGCGCCAGTCGGGAAGAGGAGGTGCTCCGCCGGGCCTCAAGAGGGCGCCAGCAGGTGGGCTCACCCCAGCACTACCATCTGATACACGTACATTTCTGGAGGTGGCGGTTAACTGTGGGGGTAACGTTAGGGGAACGAAGGCTCTCATTGACTCAGGGGCGGCGGGCAATTTCATTCACTTGGGGTTGGTGAGAGAATGGGGAATCCGGGTTCCTATTCCGGTCTACGCCCTGGACGGTCAGCCCCTGGGCAGTGGGAGCGTCACTCAACGCACTGTTCCTATACACATCCGGGTGGGGGGTGGGAGTGGGTTCAATTATTTGTCATTGTCTCCCCCTATTATGTAATGGTGTTGGGTCATCCCTGGTTGTCTTCATGTGTACGGAATATTAATTGGAGCACGGGCAAGCTCTCAACGGAGGTCGACGTGAAGTCGGTCGTCGGTGAGAGTTTGTCCACTCCCTTGTCTCCCTTCCCCTCCTCTTTTTTCTCCTTCTTCTCTCTCCAGGATGGTGGGGAGCATCGCAGATTCTGTTCCACCCTCTAATCCCGATTTGATAGGGGTTCCTGAGATCTATTGGGACCTGGCGGACGTTTTTAGCAAGACGCGTGCTAAAGCACTACCGCCTCATAGATAATAATAACTTTAATAACTTTATTTGTATAGCACTTTTCATACAGAGGTTGCAGTTCAAAGTGCTTCACAACAGTAAAAAAAATACAGGCATAAGCGGGCATAAAAAAGATAGACAGGTAGCAAGGTATGGCAAATCACAGTGTTTCACATTAGGATCTAGCATCCCAATAGGCTCTCCGCTTACAGTTTTCAGTAACACAAATAATAAAAATAGTTTAAAATGATTCAGTTTAAAAATGGTCTAAAAATTATAAAATAGAACAGACATAAAAAATACAGACATGAGCGAGCATAGCAAGGTATGGTAAATCACAGTGTTTCACATTAGGATCTAGCATCCTAATAGGCTCTCTATTCAGTAATACAAATAATCACAGTGTTTCAGTAAGAAGTAAAAAGTGCAATAACCGACCCATGAATTTGATAGGCAGGGTATTGTTATGATTTGTAACCGACCCCAATCGCACAACACAAGACAGGTATGAGAGTAAGCCAAAACAGGGCAAATATTTATTATAGAACAAAAAGCGGCACAGTCCCTTTAAGGGAGAACACAAAAACACTGGAGTCAAGGAAATATGGAAAATGCGGCACTGTGCCTTTAAGAGGCGAACAGGCTAAGGGACTAAGGCTAAGGGCCAGGGCTAAGTGTCAGGACCAGGGGCACTGGAGAGGGGGACAGGGACAGAGGCCCGGAGAGGCGGGCTGGAGACAGGGACAGAGAAACAGGGTTAAGGCCCTGGACAGGGCGAGGGCCAGAGCTGCTTACAGGGATGAGGACAGGGTTCCGACGGCGGAGGCCGGGCAGGGGGACAGGGGCCCGACGGCGGAGGCCTGGCACGGGGACAGGGGCCCGACGGCGGAGGCCTGGCACGGGGACAGGGGCCCGACGGCGGAGGCCTGGCACGGGGACAGGGGCCCGACAGCGGAGGCCTGACACAGGGACAGGGGCCCGACAGCGGGGGCCTGGCACGGGGACAGGGGCCCGACAGCGGGGGCCGGGCACGGAGACAGGGGCCCGACAGCGGGGGCCGGGCACGGAGATCCTCCTCCTCGGATGCTGCAGACGGGCAGCGCAGAACAAAGGGGGTCCCAGGGGACCGGGATGGGAACACGCCGTCCTCCCGTGGAATACTAGGGAGCGACGACGAGCCTCACCCCAGGAACGAGGATCACGAAGAGACGCCTTCCTCCCGTGGAATCGGGAGCGATTTGCGAGCCGCCTTGACGTCTGGAGTGGGAACACTGGAAAACCTCCCGTAGAGAATTAGAGAGCGAAGACGGCGTCCCACTCCAGGCAAACGGCGACAGGTGGTGATGGCTGGGCCGTCGTCTCACGCCGGAGACGCGGCAGGTGATGGTGACGTACAGAATGGTAACGTACAGCACTCCATGAACACAGACACAGATACAGAACGACCCGACAAGGACTGGAAGGGAGGTCCAGGTATATAAAGCCCTCAGGGGCGCTAATCACAAACTATGACAGCTGCGTGATGGTAATTGAACAAGAAAGTCCAAGGGTGGGGGCTGGTGAAGAGTAGAGGAGAGTAAATCATCGCAAGGGTGGGGGCTGGTGAAGGAGAGTAGACAGGGAAAAGTTCAGGGAACAGGCGAATCCTCACAGGTATGGTAAATCACAGTGTTTCACATTAGGATCTAGCATCCTAATAGTCTCTATTCAGTAATACAAATAATAAAGTAGTTTAAAATGATTAAGTTTAAAAATAGTCTAAAAATTATAAAATAGAACGGACATACAACAGTAAAAAATGTAAATAGCAAGGTTACAGTAAAAAGTGTGAAATATAGTTTAAAATTATTCAGTAAGAAGTAAAAAGTGTGATAACCGACACATGAATTTGATAAGCAGTGTAAAATAAGATAAAATTAGCATAGTAAAGTAGGCAGGGTAAGAATAGTGCAGGTAAGTCATTGAAATGCCTGAGCAAAGAGATAGGTTTTAAGCTGTCTTTTGAAGATGTCTAGCGAGTTGGCTTCCCTGATGTTTTGGGGTAGTTTGTTCCACAGTTTTGGGGCATAGTTGATAAAGGCTGCATTACCGATCCTCTTTTGACTGTTTCTGGGAGCCTCTAGTAGTCCAGCAGCTGATGATCGCAGTGTTCTTGCTGGCGTGTAATTTATTAGAGTGTTGGTGATGTAGCTAGGTCCCTGTCCATTTAGAGCTTTGTATGTAAGGAGAAGGACCTTAAAGTCAATTCTAAATGTTACAGGAAGCCAGTGTAAAGCAGCTAAGACTGGACTAATGTGCTCTCTCCTTTTGGTTCTAGTTAGCAGTCGGGCTGCAGAGTTTTGGATTAGCTGAAGCCTCTCTGTGGTTTTCTTAGGGAGACCTGTGAAAAGTGCATTACAGTAGTCTAACCGGCTAGATATGAATGCATGAATTAGCTTCTCATCATCGTTCTGATTAATAAATGGTCGTACTTTTGCTATATTTCTGAGATGGAAGAACGATGTTTTCGTTACTTTGCTAATATGAGAATTGAAGTTCAGTTCTGAATCTATGATAACCCCGAGACTAGTGACCTCAGATTTGATCCAAGGGGTTAGTCCTCCTAGGTTCTTTATTAACGTTTCTTTTTTAGTTTTGGGGCCGATAATTAGAATTTCAGTTTTGTTCTCATTTAGTTTCAGGAAGTTCTTACTCATCCATTTATTTATTGCCAGTAAGCAGTCTGTAATGGAGCTAATCGCTGTATCATTTGGTTCAGCAGATATGTACAGTTGTGTATCATCCGCATAGCTATGGAAATCTACATTATGTTCTCTGATGATATCACCCAGCGGTAACATGTAAAGGGAGAAGAGTACCTAAGCAACTCCCTTGTGCAACTCCATAGTTGTTGTCGTATATATCAGACATGTGCTCTCCTAGTCTAACATAGAATTTCCTCCCTCTGATGTATGTTTTGAACCAGCCTAGCACATGTTCTGAGAAACCGACAAGGTTTTCAAGACGATCGATTAGAATATCGTGATCGATTGTATCAAATGCTGCACTGAGATCTAGCAGGACAAGGATGGAGATCTTATTCTCGTCAGAGTTTAGCCTGAGGTCACATTTTGGTGAGGGCAGTTTCAGTGCTATGATATTTTCTGAATCCCGACTGAAATTCTTCTAAGATGTTGTTTTCTTCAAGAAAGGAATTTATTTGAACTGAAACTATCTTTTCAAGTACTTTGCTAATGAATGGTAGGTTGGATATTGGACGATAATTTGCCATTTCATTACTATCCAAGTTAGGTTTTTTTAGTAATGGCTTTACAACTGCTGTTTTAAAGGCATCTGGGAAAATACCAGTTCTAAGGGAAGTGTTTATGATATCTAGCACAGGGCTTGAAACACTATTAAACACCCGTTTGAAGAAAGCTGTAGGTATAGGGTCAATGTCTGAGGTGGAGGAGTTACATTCTGAGACAGTTTTGCAGAGTACATCTAATGTGATGCATGTGAAACTTCTCATGGTTACATTGCACGGTTTGCTGCAATCAGCTTTATTTCCATCATGAGTAATGCTGGCCCTGATCAAGGTTATTTTGTTGTTAAAGAATAGTGCACGTTCTTCACACTTAACCGTTGATGACTGAGGAGGTGTAGGGGCAGTGTTGAGTAGTAGATTAATAGTGGAAAAAAGGATTCTGGAGTTTCCAGCATTTTCTGTAATGATTTTAGAGAAGTAGTCTTTCCTTGCTAAGCGGATGGTTTTATTATAAGCAGTTAAAGCATCTTTGTATATATCACAGCATGTGGTGGTTTTTGTTTTTCTCCATTTTCGCTCTGCTGCACGACATTTCCTTTTTTCTTTGTTGACAGCATTATAGTTTAGCCAGGGCGAGGCTCTGGTTTTTTTCTTTTTCATTTTTAGTGGGGCGACAAAATCTAATACAGATGACAGTGCATCATTGAGATTTTCTACCATTTCATTTAGAGAGCTGTCATGATTGTGTGGTTCATGTAATCTGATAAGATTAATGAACTTTGATTCAGCCTTGTCGTTTAGGAGCCTCTTTTTAACTATGATTTCTTAGATCATACGACTGTCCCATTAATCTCCTACCCGGTACCTCCCCGCCTCGCGGGCGAATGTTCTCTCTCTCACGCCCCGAGATCTTGGCCATGAACACCTACATTGAGGAGGCATTGCTTGCGGGGCACATACGTCCTTCCACATCCCCGGCCGGCGCTGGTTTCTTCTTTGTTGATAAAAAAAAATGGGGATCAGCGTCCGTGCATTGATTATAGGGGATTGAATGACGTTTCCATCAAGAACCGATATCCTTTACCTCTCATGGACACAGCCTTTGAGTGCTTACAGGGGGCGCAGGTCTTTTCTAAACTTGATTTACGTAATGCATACAATCTGGTCAGGATTAGAGAAGGAGACGAGTGGAAGACTGCATTTAATACGCCTAATGGTCACTATGAGTATTTGGTCATGCCCTTTGGTTTGGCTAATGCTCCGGCAGTCTTCCAAGCCCTGGTTAACGACGTGCTGCGAGACTTGATTGGGGTGTCGGTGTTTGTCTACCTAGATGATATCCTAATTTTTTCTCGCGATATGGTGCAACACCAACTCAAGCATCAACTATTCGTTAAGGCCGAGAAGTGTGTGTTTCACACTGATACCGTTTCCTTCCTGGGCTTTGTGTTGACGCAGGGTGATCTACGCATGGATTCGGCCAAGGTGAGTGCAGTCTTGGACTGGCCACGGCCTTCGTCGCTCAAGGGATTACAACGGTTTTTGGGCTTTGCACATTTTTACAGGCGCTTTATTCGCAACTTTAGCGCCTTAGCCAATCCGTTAACAGCTCTCACTAAGGCCTCTCTCCCTGGCTTTGAATGGTCGCCTAGGGCAGAGTCGGCCTTCTGCGATCTCAAACGTCGGTTTACATCCGCTCCTGTATTGATCCGCCACGATGCGGAGGTTCCGTTCATTGTGGAGGTGGATGCCTCTGACATCGCGGTGGGGGGGTGCTCTCTCAGAGGTGCTTAAAGGATGGGAAAGTGCACCCATGTGCTTTTTTTTCTCGCCGTCTGTCACCAGCCGAGCGCAACTACGACGTGGGTAATCAGGAGTTGTTGGCTATCAAATTGGCACTGGAGGAATGGAGACATTGGTTGGAGGGGGCGGCACATCCTTTCATTGTTTGGACTGATCATAAGAACTTGGCTTACATTCAAGGGGCTAAACGCCTTAACGCTCGCCAGGCCAGGTGGGCGTTATTCTTCACACGATTTCGATTTACCATCTCCTATAGGCCCGGGTCCAAGAATATCAAACCCGACGCGTTATCGCGCCAGTTTGATCTTCCTGGCCGGAAGGAGCAGCCCCATCCCATTATTCCACCGGCCTTGATTTTGGCACCCGTGTCTTGGGGCATAGATAAGGTGGTAAGGTCGGCGCTGATGCGGGAGCCTGATCCTGGCGGCACGCTCACGTTTGCTGCAGTGGGCACATGCCTCATCCCTCACCAGCCACCCTGGGGCCACCAGGACCCTGGAATTTATCCGTAGGAGGTTCTGGTGGCCGACAGTGGAGGGGGATACGCGTTCCTTTGTGGCGGCCTGCCCGATGTGCGCACGCAGTAAGACCTCTCGCCGTGCACCAGCAGGTCTCCTCCGGCCACTTCCTATTCCTAAACGCCCCTGGTCGCACATATCCCTGGACTTTATTTCTGGCCTCCCCCTTTCGGACGGGTTCACCGCCATTTTGGTGGTGGTGGACCGGTTCTCTAAGGCGGCTCACTTTGTTCCTCTCCCCAAGCTTCCATCGGCCCGAGAGACTGCTGATCTGGTGATACAGCATGTCTTTCGGGTCCACGGGCTTCCGGTGGATATCGTGTCGGACCGGGGTCCTCAGTTCGCTTCCAGGTTCTGGAAGGCGTTTGCCGCCGGTCTCGGCGCCTCCGTCAGCCTTTTGTCTGTGTTTCATCCGCAGTCGAACGGGCAGACGGAGCGCGTCAACCAGGACCTGGAGGCAGGGTTTCCGTTAGAAAAAATTGTTGCCGGCCTCAGTGTCCGGTAGAGAGAAATTCCGGTCAGAGTTTATTGAGCTTAAAAACAATTGATAGGCAAAAGAATGACAACTAAACAAAAGAATGACATCATCAAGGCATGTAGATTTATAATATTTTTACTTAAAACTAGGCAACTTTTGCGTATAAAGTCATTATATTCCAAATAAAATAAGTCCCGAGACTCCGTGCTGCTGCCGACTTTAAATCAAATAGGTGTCTGTGGGCAGTCGCCCGACATTAATAAACAGCAGTCTGTTATAATCACATTTTTATGAGCTAACGAATTCCGTTATATTGGACATTTGTATTAATTATATCAAGCAAAGAACTGAGAAATTTGGCAGAGAGAGACGGCAACATTATCGTGGGTTTGCGTGACGACTCTCTCTCCACCTCCCAACGACTTATTTGCGAGAGTATGTCGATGCAGAGCAGCAGATTCAGCTGTTTTCTGGCTCTTTTCTGGCTCTATCTGGGGACCGCACAGCAGCGCCCCCCACCCAACAGCTGAATTGCCAATGGCTGAATTGGAGTACTGCACTGTGCCGCTGCTGCTCCGGCTCTGCAGCTTCACATGCACTCGCACACCCAGCACTAAGCTCTCGCTGACAACGTCGTTGTCATTATTAGAAGCAACGATGAAACAAATGTAATGATTGTTTCGTTCATCGCATAGGCTATTTAATTTTAGCCTATTTTAATACAATTCAAATAATCAAATTGTGCTTAGACTCAGGGAATTATTTTCACCGGACATTAAAACCGGAGAGATTAAATATGTCGGACTTCAACAGATTTTGCCGGTCAAATACCGGTAATTACCGGCTAACGGAAACGCTGCCTGGAGGGGGTCTTGAGATGTTACGTTGCCGGTAGTTGGCATGGGCTGAGTATGTGCATAATACCCTCCTCTCCTCCTCTACCGGTATGTCTCCCTTTCAGTGTCAGTATGGTTTTCAACCTCCTCTGTTTCCCGAGCAGGAGGCGGAGGTGCCCTCGGCCCAGGCACATGTGGCTCGCTGCCGCAGGACGTGGAAGCGGGTCCGGGCGGCGCTGCAGAAGGTTTCGGTTAGTACCCAGCGGCAGGCTAACCGCAAGCGTCGTCCGGCTCCGGTTTACCGTCCTGGGCAGCGGGTTTGGCTTTCCACCCGGGATCTCCCTCTCCGGGTGGAATCCAGGAAGCTGGCTCCTCGCTTTATAGGGCCCTTTAAAGTGGTACGTCGGGTGAATCCTGTGGCTTACAGGCTACGGCTTCCGAGCTCTATGAGGGTTCATCCGACGTTTCATGTGTCCCTGTTGAAGCCGTTCCTCTCATCGCCCTTGGCCCCGCCACTGCCTACGGTTCCTCCGCCTCGGTTTATTGGTGGTCAGCCCATTTACACGGTGCGGAGGATACTGGGTTGTAGGCGGAGGGGTAGGGAGTTTCAGTTCTTGGTGGATTGGGAGGGGTACGGGATAGAAGAGCGTTCTTGGGTGCCTCAAAGGGATATTTTAGATCCCAGCCTGATTGTTGATTTCCGGCGGCTGAATCCCGAGGCCCCCAGGTGAACATCTGGTGCCGTTCGTCGGGGGAGGGTACTGTTACGATTCTGGTTCCTAACTACGGTCGGGAACCACCCACCTTCTCTGTCATCTGTCACCTGACTGCTGTCACTTGTTTTTCCCTGTCATTTAGTGCTGTCACTTAGGGGTTGGCTTCTGATTGGCTGTCACAGGGGTGTGTGTGGAATGTTGGTATTTGGTGGCTATTTAACATTCCTTTCCTCTGCTTGTCATTCGTCAGGTCTTCACTATAGGCGTTCGGAGATAACACGGCCAGTTCCAGTTCTGGACCACCACTAAGCTCCATTATCTATTCTCTCGTTCCTTTGCCTTTGGCATAGTATCCTAGTATTACTCTTTTTGTTCTTTACTATTAAAGTTGAACCTGTTCAAGAGTATACCTTCTCCGTCTCTGTGATTGCCTACAACAATTGGAACTCACCTACCTCCATCCTGACATATAGGCATACAACGTAATCGATAAAAATATCCCTATATAATATATGCATTGCATTTCATGAATGATAAACACCACTAAGTGGTGTGTGTACAGTGTGTGACATTATGCACTTGGAATAATGTGTTTCAGACGAGAAAATATGATTTGCGCTCCTGCAGAAAATCCTTCATATCTCGGCTTCCAGGAAATCGACCTCGATATTGCTGTTTGTTTACCTTTTTTGGCGTGGAATTGTGAACGAACGACGGCATGGATAAACAAACGGCTTTTGGCGTATTGTACATCAACTAGCCTGTTGTCAAATGAGCCCAACCATTTCCACATAGCTAAAATATATAATATAGAAATCGATCCGCGGAAATCATGAGATATCGCTAAATCAGCCCCTTAACACTTTGATCGCCATTAAATTCATAATTTACCATCCCTAGCCAGCTCTATTTGTCTATGGAGAAGTTCACCTTCTTTGCAGGGCTATACCTTTTTAAATTCTATTGCTAAATTGACATTATTATGGCCCATTCAATGTCCTATATCCATTGTTCAGGGTGTAGCAACGTTATACTTTTTCATTCACATATTCATACTAAAATATGGTCTAAAGTATAAGTATGTTTTTATCGTTTTCTGCAGCTTTCTCCAGAACATGATTTATAGCCCCAAATGCATTATATTAATGATCAAATACAGTTTGGTAGCGATCGGTGCCAGATGAAAAATTTCAACTGGAGGTACTTCTAGAAGTTACTACGTATCATCTGATATTGACCGGATGGGCGGGGGGTCGTTTATAATTCTGTGGGCAATGTTATATCATTCGTCTAGTGTGGGTCATATGGTCATCAGAGCAGTTTATATGGAACACGTTGGATCTTACCGTATCTTCCTCGCGCCGTTGGACGATCAGCTTGGAGTAGACAGTTTTCGATTATGGGATGTTGATCTGGATGAACCATTTCCAGGTTGTATAATACTATATACGTCCAAATAACATTGTTTATTGAGTTAAGGCGAGCGATTGATTATCCAGTGTGTTGAGATGGAGTCCGGCTAACGATCGCGAGTGCCCGGACGAAATATGGATGAGCACTTCCTGTTTGGCGCGTCACTTCCTGTTGGCCGATCTGCCGATCGGCCACCAGATGGCGCTCTTGAACCGTTATACAGTTGAGTGGAGCTCACCAGTACATCTCATGTCTCCGGAGGAGAAATATGATTTCGGTCACAGATTTTTGAAATATTGATATCAAAGACGAGTTACGGCGTCTTCGGCAGAATGAGCATGGCGAGCAAAGACGAGTTACGGCGTTCCCGGCGATTAAAGTGTTAATGTGATGTGGATCAGACTTGCCTCTTAATAATTTGTTGAATATCAGAGTGGTCTCTCCTCCTCCTCCCGTCCGACCCAAAACACCCTTGTCTGCAGTCCATGGAAATAGGCTGTCTTCCCCTCTGATGCAAGGAGCGGTCTGGTGAATGGCTTAGACCTGCTGGCTTAGATCTTTATCTTCGGCTGATGTTCAAGGAGTTTCGGTCAAAAGCCTGCTGGCTTAGATCTTCATCTCTGGACCAGTGATACTATCAGGCTGGGGTCAGCTGTTGGCTGATGGTCTTAGCGTCCCATAGCTGGGTGTTGGCGTTCTGTATCTGCAGAGTGGAGCATTAGCTGATAGGCCCTCTGCCTCCTAGTTCTGGAGCAGATAGGGTCAGCTTCCTCTCTCAGTAGTCAGCTGTTGGCAGTGTCCTAGCTGCGTCCCACAGCTGGGTAGGTGGTGGAGCAGCCGTAGTGGAGCAGCAGATCAGCCATCACTTGCAGTTTCAGCTTCCCCTCTTCTTGGACAGCGGCGGGCATTTGGACCGGCACAGGAGACGGAAGAGAGACACACGCCCACCGAGAACCCACAAAAGAAAGAGAGAGAAATCAAAAGCTGTCCGGTATCTTTATTTCCTCAGCCATGCTTTAAAGAAAAATGTGTAAACACTTTTCTTTCATCCAAATCATTATCATAGTGTTTACAGTGCAATACAATTGTTCTGAATTACTGTTCAACAGTTCAAAAGCCGTCTCAACCTCTGTTCGGTATCCACAGTTTAAAACATGACAGTCTTTTCTCCTGTTCGATACCCCCTTCAACCCAAAAAAAAATCCTGCAGGGCAAACCTTCCTCTCTGGGTGCAGTTCCCTTTCTCAGGGTACAGTTCTAGGCCTGGGTCCTACACAGTTTTAAAACCTGACAGTTCCACTTGTTTGATACACACACAGTTTAATACCTGACAGTTTTGAACCTGTAATAAAACAATAGACAGAGTTAACTTAGTACAGTGTAAAAACGTTTTCTCGTACTTTCCCCTTATCTGTTTACACGTCAATAGCTCCACGAACAGAGCAGCTCACGTTGCCTCTCCCATACAATATCACAGCACATAAAATGGTAGAAAGGTCAGTTCCCTCTAAATATTCAACAGTTTTGCCCAGATAAGATATTAGGAAACCAGTTACAAACCAGCAAAACAGCTGTCTGTTCTTCTGACAACAGGTAAATTCCCCCATGCACAGTACAATAGACAGTTATACACTAAAATGGTAGAAAGGGTCCACTCCTGGCCTGAAGTTAGGTCATTCTATACCCTCAACTCAGCTCCAACGAGCAGAGTAGTTTCCTAAGTCATGACAACAAAAAACAACTGTCTCTTAGAGTCTCGTCGGCAAACAGATCATAATGATGTCTGCAGGTCACATGAAATTAGATGATCGCCGTTGCTAGCAGCTACTAACCATGTAAGTACTGAACAGGTCAAAATAGAGACTGAATGGCAAATGACGGTAGGTCTGAAAAACATAGGTAAATTCTCCCGACTCACAGTCCCGCATTCCCGCCTCCTTGTGAAAAAAAACCCTTATAGTACAGACAAACAAAAATGGAATTAACCCTTAGAGCACTGCCATCCTTATCCATGAACCCTATGAGAAAGTACCCTTATACCCTAGTTTTTCTTAGAAAACACTGCAGATTGACCAGGTAAAATAATTTAAGATAATCAACCCCTGTGGAACATACTGTCTCTTTTTCCTTTAACAGCAGGATCACCTATTCACAGCGTTCCAAAGGACCATAAAAAAAAAAAAAATCCTCTCTCAGGATCACCCGTAACACAGCTATCTCCCTCTACTAACAGCCCTAATTTACAATCCCACAGCACAGTCCTAATTCCTGCTCTTTGTGAAAAGCCAAATACAGAGCCTGCAGAGCGAAACTAGCGCTATATATATATATATAATTTTGAAGCCCAAAAACCCCCACCCCCGACTGGGCACGAGCCTAATCCCTGCCTAATACATTCGGGACGTACCAAGATTGAGAAACTATAGAAAAAACCATCGCCAGTCTACCAAGCACACAGTAATATACACAAAACAAATAGCCCTGACTGGCACCATGTTCCAGTTCAGACCTCAAATTTTTTATTTAAAAACAAAAATGTTTTAAACAGAAATCAGAAAGTCAACAGCTCACAGAGTGTTCCTTATCACACGTCCAAGGTCCATGCCGGAGGTGACAGCCAAGCGGACGGCGCAGCCGGTTCTCTCCCCTCCGCGTCCTGCACGGAGATGCCTCGAGACAGGGCAGCGCTCCCCTGGAATCCCAGGATTCACCCTTTCTGCAGAGTCTGTTTGGCGGCCGACCTCGAAAAATAAATAAAAAATCTCTCGTTGCCATCTGCCATGGGAACGCCACCTCATCTCCCTCACCCCATCCCGACCGCGTGTATGCTTTTACCAACGTGTTCGTGTTTCCGGGTTCCCGTTTTGCGCTCTGATTGGCCACTGACCTACGCGCGTACGCCCCCCTCGCTATGATCGGCTGTGTCTGTGCGCTATTGTTTATTATTATCCGGCCACAGTGTGGGTTCCCTGGTCGGTGATGATGAGCTCAAATAGGTTATTATAATAAACACTGAATGGAGCAATATAGCCTTGTTGTTAGACAGCAGGCTATACGGTCTTCTTCAGTTGAGTTACACTTTGAAACATTTATAGCGAGTCTTGCTCTAGCGATGCATCATCACAACAACACGGGCGGCTCTACAACAACAATGGCTTATTTATCTATAATGAAGACAATCCCATCGCTGACAACAAGTACTATAGTCACACACAGGCCTGCCGTGTTTTATGAATGAAGTAGATTACTTTATAGTATTGCTATCTGTCCATTCTCATTGTCAATTGACACCATAAACCGTCCCTTCAAAATGGCTTAAAGAAATAATTTTTTCATCAATACGTTCCCATTTTATAGCGTCTTGAATATAAGCGTTATATGGGATTTGGTCTAGTATATTTCCTGGAAGGCGAGATACAGGGCGTTAAGCTAATAACATTAAATCGAATGGCGTTTCGGCACTACAGAAGCTAGAGCTAAAACTCAAAATGCATATTGTCGGTATTCATGGTCCACCATGAATGCATGAAAGGGGGGGCGGGGGACGTTGTTTCTGATTATTGATGATTACCAATAACGCCGTTAGCCTCAGTAGCCACATTCGCTGATCGGCTGGTTGAGTATGATAACAAGGCCTGATCAGCATGTAATTTACGTGAAAAAGATCTTACCGTGGGCCGGTTGGATCCCCAAAAGGATTTCCCAGTTATCGATCGCCATCTGGTAGATCGATATGTCCATTGGCTGATGATATATTCCTTTACTGCATAGTGAATTCGGCGTCGCAAAAGGTATTCCAAGCTACAGGCTACACATATAGATTCCAGCTAACAGGAAACTCCATTCAAAGTAAAAACTAAATTATAATAAAGCACCGTTCTGCCACAGGGAACACTGCATTATCGAGACAGCGCCCCTACGAGGATTTGGCCGGTAATGCACTTTTCAGAATTCCAAGAGTAGGGTAAATCTGCAATCTGCAGTGCTCGGTGACATTGAGTAGGTTATTAAAATGGAATAAAAGCCAAAACAACCTTGCGGCCCTCTACCGTTGGATCCGAGGCTGGGAACCAGTTAAGTACACATGTGTTTTGTGTGTACACGTGTTTTGTGTGAGTTGTGTGTGTGTACACATGTGTTTTGTGTGTGAGTTGTGTGTGTGTACACATGTGTTTTGAGTGTGAGTTGTGTGTGTACACATGTGTTTTGTGTGTGAGTTGTGTGTGTGTACACATGTGTTTTGTACATGTGTGTGAGTTTTTGTGTGTGTACATGTGTGTGAGTTTTGTGTATGTACACATGTGTTTTGTACATGTGTGTGAGTTTTGTGTTTTGTACATGTGTGTGGGTTTTGTGTGTGTACACATGTGTTTTGTACATGTGTGTGGGTTTTGTGTGTGAGTTGTGTATGTGTGTACACATGTGTTTTGTACATGTGTGAGTATTGTACATGTGTGTGTGTACACATGTGTTTTGTACATGTGTTTTTGTTTGTGTACACATGTGTTTTGTATGTGTGTCTGTGTGTACACATCTGTTTTGTACATGTGTGTCTGTGTGTGTACACTAGTGATGTTAAGATTCACCGATTCGCATCGGTGTACCGGCATAAACTTGCACGATGCGAGTGCACCGGTGGAATAAGTGCGCATCGGCTAGAATTCAGGTTGAACTCGCGATGCATCTGTTGTTAGTGTCTTTGCATCGGTCAAAACCGATTCATTCATATAATTTCCTCTCATCCACTTCTGTCAGCAGTGCACTGCACACAGCAGATACTATCTTTGCTTCGCTACTACAGAAGGTGAGAGCCGCGTCACAGTTATCAACAAACAGTGGAAGTCAAGGAGACCAACTGGCTAACGTTAGTAGCCGCTGGCTAGCTCAGCTAACGCTAAACTATCTAACAACTAACTAACGTGACTCTGCAACGCGTCTATACTTTCCGTAGCCGCATTTCTGCAGACCCCTCTCTGATTGGTTGAGCCCATTTCTGCAGACCCCTCTCTGATTGGTTGAGCGAAGCCCCTCTCTGATTGGTAAAATGAAGCTCGGGGGTAGACGCCGGCTCGTGTGGTGAGCACAGACCATCGCTATAGTTTCCCAACAGGAGTAAAGTCCGTAGCAATCAGCAATCCGAAGTGACATTGACCACCAGACTCTTTCTCTTAAGGCATTAACTGGGTTAATTAATATAAATGTTATATTGTAACTGTCTAGTTACACATTGGTTCCGAAACATGTATGTTCCAGGCTGCAATTAAAACTTTGAATCTGAGAGTTCTGGCTTCCTGCTTTCTTCTAACTGTCTAGTTAGGCATTAACTGTGTTAATCTAAATGTTACATTGTAACTGTCTAGTTAAGGCATTAACTGGGTTAATCTAAATGTTAGGTATTGTCACACCAGGATCAGTTGGTATGATGAAACACATGCTATTATATGTTTGATTGAAATGTTGTGTCTTACTAATAATAACTAATTCCTTGGTCAATAGAAGTCACTGTGATACTTTCTGAATATGATGTTCCCAAAATGGTTGGGAACATCAAATGGGCAGGGTTATAATAGAAGAAAGACAGTGTAAACAATATAATTAACTCTGAATATAATAATGAGGAAAAAGAAACAGGATACACAACAAGGTGCATGAGATGAACACGAAATAACATAACGTTATGTTATATAACTACAATGTGCATAACGTTTTGAATAAAACGTGAAATAACATATAACGTTATGTTATATAACGTTACAATGTACAGTTTCTGACAGCTGGCTGTGTTGTCACGCAAAATAACGTTATACGCGAATCTGGTAGTACATTTCTTTTTATCTTCTTGATATGATAACATTACGCTCGCCTTTTGCCGCGTGACGAGCTAAACCAATCAGAGAGGGGCTTCGCTCAACCAATCAGAGAGGGACTTCGCTCAACCAATCAGAGAGGGGTCTGCAGAAATGGGCTCAACCAATCAGAGAGGGGTCTGCAGAAATGTGGCTACGGAAAGTATAGACGCCTCTGCAACACCAGTTCCATTAGTGAGGAAATGGGGGGGGGGGGGTATATTGACGACGCTTGACAACAGGTTCAAAGATAACTTGACATTTATTGGCAATTCGTTTCTTTATATCGCTTCCTCCAGCCAGGTTCAAACTGTGTTGTTGACAAAATGCCATCATGGTGTGGTTAGCTACGGAGCATCAGAACGCTCAAACGCGCTCTCTCTCTCCCTCTCCCCCCCCCTCTCTCTCTCCACGTTCAATGATTTAAAGTGGCCAAACGTTACAATATAAATACTAACTGGATAGTTGATGATAAACATTTAATTGCATTATCTGAAATATTATAAAATCATTAAGTCTACTATAAGCCATTATCCCTTTGTGTGTGATTATTATTGTCTCACAGTAGTGTATACATTGTGTGTGTGTGTGTTTTTAGCTAAAGTGGATAGAAAACACAGTACTGTGCAAAAGTCTTAACCCTTTCTCCGCCGATGACGTGTTAACACGTCATTCTCCGCCATGCGTAATCTGCCAATGACGCCGTAAGGCGTCTTTGAGATCAATATTTCATATTTTCGTCATGGTATTCATATGTCACTCATGGAGTCTTGGGTGATGCTGTCTGGGCCATCACAACTCTGCAACGCTTCAATACCGCCACTTCGTGGCCGATCGACGAGTTGCCAAACCGGAAGTTGCCGGAAGTGCTTGGTCCGTCCCCTATTTTCGTCCGGCCACTCGCTTAGCGTCCCAGGACTCAATACAGACACCGTCGATATGAATCTTTGCCATAACTCAATAATCAACATGTTTTGGACGTGTATTAGTAATATACAAACCGGAAATGGATCGCATCGATCAACATCCCATAATAGCGATCTTTTTGCTCCAGTGTGAACGCCCAACGGTAAGAGGAGACTGACGTGAGTTTTAGCGTTTTTCTTTACCATTTTCGATACAAACTGCTCTGATCAATATATCACCCATACTACATGAATCATTTAACGTCGGCCATTGAATTATAAACGACCCCCCCCCCCCCCCCCCCCTCCAGTCACCAGCAGATGACCAGTCATGACGTTTAGGACCATGTACAGTTGAAATTATTAATATAACGTTGATCGGTATCAAACTGCATTTGATCATCTAATATGTGCATTTATGGCTATATCTCACGTTCTATGAAATACAGCAGAAAACGATAAAAACATATTTATACTCTAGACGGTATTTTAGTATGAATGTGTGAATGAAAAAGTAAAACGTTCCTACATCCTGAACGATAGATAATTGATGTTGAATGGGCCATAGTAATGTCAATTTAGCAATACAATTTAAAAAGTTATAGCCCTGCAAAAAGGTGAATATCTCCATAGACAAATAGCGCTGGCAGAGAGGCTACAAGGATGGATATAAGCCACTCTAAGTATCGATCGCGTTTCAGCCCAATGGTTACGAGAGTGCCTTAGAAGGCTCTGATTATCCCAAGACTGGTCAGGAAGAATCCTTAACTAGGATCGGATGGTCTTGCTAGAGGAATTTTCCGATTCGTGATCGCCACTCTAAGTATCGATCGCGTTTCAGCCCAATGGTTACGAGAGTGCCTTAGAATGCTCTGATTATCCCAAGACTGGTCAGGAAGAATCCTTAACTAGGATCGGATGGTCTTGCTAGGGGAATTTTCCTAAGTATCGATCGCGTTTCAGCCCAATGGTTACGAGAGTGCCTTAGAATGCTCTGATTATCCCAAGACTGGTCAGGAAGAATCCTTAACTAGGATCGGATGGTCTTGCTAGAGGAATTTTCCGATTCGTGATCGCCACTCTAAGTATCGATCGCGTTTCAGCCCAATGGGTACGAGAGTGCCTTAGAGGGCTCTGATTATCCCAAGACTGGTCAGGAAGAATCCTTAACTAGGATCGGATGGTCTTGCTAGAGGAATTTTCCGATTCGTGATCGCCACTCTAAGTATCGATCGCGTCTCAGCCCAATGGTTACGAGAGTGCCTTAGAATGCTCTGATTATCCCAAGACTGGTCAGGAAGAATCCTTAACTAGGATCAGACGGTCTTGCTAGAGGAATTTTCCGATTCGTGATCGCCACTCTAAGTATCGATCGCGTCTCAGCCCAATGGTTACGAGAGTGCCTTAGAATGCTCTGATTATCCCAAGACTGGTCAGGAAGAATCCTTAACTAGGATCAGACGGTCTTGCTAGAGGAATTTTCCGATTCGTGATCGCCACTCTAAGTATCGATCGCGTCTCAGCCCAATGGTTACGAGAGTGCCTTAGAATGCTCTGATTATCCCAAGACTGGTCAGGAATAATCCTTAACTAGGATCAGACGGTCTTGCTAGAGGAATTTTCCGATTCGTGATCACCACTCTAAGTATCGATCGCGTCTCAGCCCAATGGTTACGAGAGTGCCTTAGAATGCTCTGATTATCCCAAGACTGGTCAGGAAGAATCCTTAACTAGAGTCGGATGGTCTTGCTAGAGGATTTTTCCGATTCATGATCGCCACTCCAAGTATCGATCACGTTTATTGATCCAACACTGGTTGGTCGAAGGACATATTCCACGCGGTTCTAATGATGGGCGGTCACTGTAATGAGCTAAAACTGCCCCTGCATAACCTTGGGTGGTGGGATAACATTTGATAAATTTTAATATAAAAAATACTCTGTTCTAATACAGGCAATTAGGACATTGAATAAAGGGTTAACAGCTGGTTTGGGAAAGTGCAGTCAGCTGTCAATCAAGTGGGACCACGCCCCTCAACAAGGGGAGACCAATTAGAAGAGGGCTAGTGTTGTAAAAACAGATCCCTCCTTCCTTGTAAAAGGGAGACAGCTCACTTCACTCGTACGACGGAACACAGAGACATCTATTAAGAGAGAAAGACATGGCCGGTGAACCATTGAATGAGCACATTAAACCTCTTGTACAGGGGGACAGGAGAGGTCCTGACCCCAGTAAAAATAGCAAACGGGGCCAGGAACACTAGGCACATGGGGTAGAGCAACGAAAAAAATATTTTGGTCCACATAGAGACCATTTTGACCCCCAAGACCGCTTTTCGTGTCCCACGTTTCGAAGGCTGTCTGGTAACGACGACGCTGGAGAGGGGGACAGAAGGGATTAAAGAAGACAGGATAGCAGGCCTCTCAGGTCCCACACGGTGTGACGGGTGTGTTGAAAGCTGCCCACACACTGCAGGTAAATATCTCTTAACAATCTCCTAAGGGCCTTATAGAGCCTATACATGCCAGAACATATGCACGAACACGTTTTTCCAAAACAGGTTCCCTTTTACTCTAGAATAAAATAAAAAATACACAATATCCTACAGACTGACCTACAGATACCAACGGTCCCGTATGGGCAATAAAATAATGGAATTACTAATACTTACTTTCTTCACCCCCTGTGTTTAAAAAAAAAAAAACAGATGCACCTACTTCGGGATACCAATATCCTGGTAGATACAACTATTGAGATTCTCACGACCTGATGTGTCGGAATACAACATGAATACTGGAATCTTAAAATATGGGGACCTTTAAAATGATGACCTCACTCTTGTATATTAGAACAACAACAGGCATCATCAACTAAAATGGGATTGGGAAAACAGGCGCACCTACTTTGGGATACCAATATCCTAGTAAATACAACTATTGAGATTCTCACGACCTGATGCGTCGAAATACAACATGAATCATAAACACACTAAAGGAATGGTAGGGTGCTAATGGGGTTAAATATACTGGCAACTGGTTACATAACTCTACAATCTGCAAATAGAACCTACCCACGAGATAAATATTGCCTAGACTACGCGGACTAGCGCCTCCGAACCGAGCAGGAAGGTGCTGGTCCATAAATGAGCTAAACACTATTTGCAATGACTTATATATTCCAAAACAAATATATCTATCCCGGCGCTTCCCCCCAAAATGGACCATTTGACAGAATACGGATGACAGCCCGAGGATGATCACCTCACAGGGCGGGCCGGGCTCGGCGAGGACGTATGATGTCTTGCAAACTTGTGTATATTAATACACGGATTTGCACTACGGCCGAAACGTCTGATGACCCGAGTTACATTACTGAAGAGTCTATCCGTACAATTGACACCAATCAATCAATCAATTAATCAATCATTATAAACGATAGGTTATGACTATAACCAAGTTCTGTTAGTTAGGGGCGATGCTTGGCATCACACTGCACTATCTCGCGTACGTGCACGCGTACTGAATAAACCACAAATGTACCTCTAATACCAGTATTAGTCTGACCACACCCCTCATCAGCTTACCTTCATAAGCAGGTGTGTGGTCACCTGCTCTCCTCCTTCCCAAGCTTTCACCACAAGGTGAGGTCAAGGGCTGCAGCGGCCGTCTGATGCCAAGCATCGCCCCTAACTAACAGAACTTGGTTATAGTCATAACCTATCGTTCTGTATCGTTAGTGGCTTAGCTTGGCATCACACTGCACAAGGGAGGCCAAGCGGAGCCACTGGCTGACAAATACACCCCGCTGACAGCCCCCCAAAACCATCAGAACAGGGAGGGCCGAGCCCCCCCGACCCCCCCTAATGGAGGGTATCCCCCCTATTAGAGGCTTCACGGGAAGGCGACGGACCCGACCGTGCGAAGAGGCACTCAAGCAACTTAACGCACAGGGTGAGCAGACCGTGGCTTGACCCCACGACTACACACACGCACAACCCGCATGCCACCCGGGAACGAACGGAGGAACAACCTCGTTACTGCCCCCAGAATCACGGGGTCAAGGGCAAACCCAACCCCGTGGCAAGGCCGTAGCAGCGGAGCGCGAAGGAAGACCCAGACCCACCAAAAGGACTGGACTCCCTGGAATGGGGGCCCGGAGAAGTCCATGATGCCAGCATCAAGACCCCACCAGGTGGGCACGTAGTGCCCCGCCCCCCACATCGCCAGCGTATTCGGACAAAGGCCCCCCAGTTACTGCACCTGGTAATCCCAGGCGGTATCCCAACCAAGTACTAACCAGGCCAGAACCTGCTTAGCTTCCGAGATCGGACGAGATCGGGCGTGTTCAGGTCGGTATGGCCGTAAGCCGAGCGGGCCCCGTCCCCCCAACAGTACACCGCCTGGCACACTAACCCTGCAGAACAGACAGTCAGCATGGCCGTAAGCACACAAAAAAGGTTAACCAACGGAAGCAGGCAGCGCACCGGGGAAAAACCAGGCAACAGGCTGTTAACCCTAGCCTGGAGACTGCGGACGAGACAGGCGCCAGAGGGGACAGCTGAACACAGCCGCCCCGGCGGAAGGAGCGTAAGCTGGCGGTGTTGCATGACCAAGCCTCCATTTAAAAACCCCCACCCAGAGGGGTCGAGGCAGAGAAGGCTGACACGATTGGCAGACGTCATGAACGTGCAGGGGCACCCTCAAACGGTGAACCCGGGAGTTGACACTGCTCCAACACACCAGGGAATCAACCACCTCGGTGTTACCCAATGCGGTGGTTGTTCCTATAACCCCTCAAGAAAAAACTCCAAAACACACCTGCGGGTATACACCGGCTATACCGCAGTACAAGTGTTTCAGTTTCCAAAAAGGGTTAACCCAGGCCTACGGGTCGCAAACATCACTTCGGACCGGGCCTGGCGGTACGGGAAGCACAGGGTCACCAGAGGAGGTCAAAAAACCACCCCCACAGGCCCCTCTTCGCCATGCGTGAGAGAGGAGCGAAAAATAATGGAGAACCAGCCCCTAAGCACACCGTACCTGGTATTCCCCGGCGGTCTCCCAACCAAGTACTAACCAGGACCAACCTGTGTAGCGGCCGAGATCCGACGAGATCGAGCGCGTACAGAATGGCATGGCTGTAAGCCATGACGACAGTGCTGAGTAAAAACATACCCAACCAGGGTCTCCATAGCGCTTAACCCTGTGACACCCAGACCGACCTGGCATTTTTCCCCCTGAAAAAAGCCCAAGTCCCTCAGGGTACCAGAACAGCAGATCTGCATCCCCGGCGGACAACGGGTTCAACTGATCTGGACCAGCGTGACCAGAACCAGTCCCGTGCCCTAACCACGCCGACATGCCTACTCCAGGAGAAGGGCAGATATGCGTGTTGATCTTAACATGAAAAGAAGGCGCCACCCAGACGTTCGGACGAACCGCGCCTGGTGGCCCACCCCAAGGGCGTGAGACCCCACTACATATGTTCAGATCCATCCCGTCATCATCCCCCAGACATGAACGAGAATCCGTCGACAACCCACCCAGGTCATGGGATGTGGTCGTCGGAAGAGGAAAAACCCCCATCTCAGTTGCTTTATAAAAACGCTGTTTCAACCACAAGCAACCAAGGCGTGCCAGTCAATCGCCTGTTTACAGCGAGCTAGCACTATACGTGCGTCGGGACACACCCCCATCAATGAACAGGCTATTTAGACCTGTCATTGAATCCCCAAGGCGCCCAGGGGAACGACAAGAGGGGTGTGACACTCCCTAACTCCAACACTTCTGGAATAGAAAGAAGGAAGCATCAACAGTATGTATCCCAGTCTACACAGCCGGGGTAAAAAATGTTCACATTTTTACATCCCACCACCCTCCCATAGGAAAGAGACGGGGATCCCCAGAGAGACTTCCCACGCGAGCTGTACAGATTGAAAAGAATATATTGCACCTTGAGCCATGTAAAAAAACTGGTTTTAGGGCCTCCGGGGAAGAGGCACTGAACCCATACACACTCAATAAACGAATTGAATCGGATATACATACAATAGAAAAGGACCCTTCTAGAGGGTCCACTCACTTTGACAATCTGAGGAGGAAGGCTCTGTACTCTGATGGAGGCTTCCTCACATGGAAGAAGGAGTCCGAACTCACAGAAGGCCTGAATAGGCGCTTGGTGAGGAGGAGCCCTGACCACCCCCCCTGAAAACAGATCCATCACATGGACCTGAACAGCACACGGAAGTCCTACCAACAGAGACGCGCACGGTGACGTACTCTATGGCGGGGGAATTCCTGCGGTGCACACGCCCAATATACCAGGCCGTGGGACCAGGAACTCTCCCACCCCCCCCCCCCCCGTAACGTGCCGAACCGCCACGTGACGGGAACCTTGAAGGACAGGGGGTGTACCCCTGACCGACAGAACAATGGGGAGAGGAAAGGTTACCAGTTCACCCCTTTACGACCCCACACCCATGATACGACGTAACGACAAAAAGAGAATATGACACAGTCATAGTCAGCTCTATGAAGCGTTTCACAGCTCCACACAGCGCATGAGCTAACCTGCTATCTGATTTTTACTAAGGAAAAACACAGAATAGAGAGGGCTCTAAGAACCCCGGTCCAACATACACATGTGCTTCTGTGGCCAGTCCAACCCAGTTGTAGGTCACATGACACACACAACCCATCATCACCTACAAAAAATGGCAAAAACACTCAACAGAGGAACGCCGTTTTTTCCACAATGAGAGAATACATCATTCTTGATTAGTATCGACCACAGGCCTTGCTAAGCACACATGACAGCAACCAAACCAATTTCCCTTTAGGAAATAAGCTTCTCCAGCAGATTTAGCACAACCTCAGCAATCAAGCTAAGAGTTACATCGTATCCCTACCACACAAAAGACACAATTAATGCACAACATGTCTGATAGGAGGTGATAAAGTCCCCAGGGAACCGGGGGGGAAAACACAATCCTCCTATTTTACCCTCAATACGGCCAGTTAAAACAGGAAAACCTGTCAATGTGTGAACACACTGTTCATTGTCATTACAGTCTGAGAAAGAACATTCTTTTACTCACTTGTCACCAAGCATAGCTTCATAGGTTAGTTACCTTAGTTGTGAGTACACGGCCGTGTTACTCACACAACAACCAGATCATTACATCCCGTTTGCACGGAGAAGCTAACTGCCAGTGACAAAAACAGCTCACACATAACCCGCAACGTATCCTAAATGCATTGTAGCAACACACGTTTTGGGAAAAACACCGTTATTCACAATACATTTAGCAAAGTAAAACCAGAAGACGTGTTATGAGGTCTGGCCAACCCCGTTCCTACCCGGAACGCAGATCAGCGAAGTGCAGTCACAAGACACCGTAGAACACAGCCGTCCTGTGTTGTTCGATCCGGGCAGCGTCGCCGCTCCAACCAGTCGCTACAGTCCTCTTTGTTGACGCAATCCCCGTCCAGGCTCAGGGCAGGGTCGACGAACATCCCCTGTCAAGGATGACGTCGTGGTCAAGAGTGTAAAACATGTTAAAATCAAAGCACGTTCAACAGAATAGCATCAAGCTAACGGCTGCTCCAACCGTTCGGGTGCTATTGCTTCTGCTCGCGAGACGCCGATCTAACGACGCACGCGATCAGAAGCGAGCTCCCGGCGGCGCGCGAGAAGCTAAGCTACCCCGCGCCAGGCCATGGCCATAGCAGCAAGCTAACGTCACCTAGCGACCACGACATGCTAGCCCCGCAGCTAACAGCTGACTGGCTAATAGTAGGCCTTAAGCAGGCCATGCAGCGATCCAGCAGGCTAACGCAGCAGTTAACAGCTGACCGGCTAACCGTAAGCTATGAACATGTAAACAATGACATAACACTCACCCAGACAGGCCGCCGTTCTGAACCTCTCCTCACTTTTTAAGAGAAAAGAGAAAACAAGATGTCAACACCGCTTCACAACGGTGACATTACCACATCCGACGGATCAGCACAGTACCAACTGGCCTGTGTAGCTGACTTTGAACATGAATCTGCCGCTATCGCACATTACATGCACATATCCCCTCGTGAAGGAATACTCTCATTTGGATATGAAAGATGGGGCCTTAACACGGTGACAGAGAGAATCCACTCGTCCAGAACACACAGGGATCACCAGTGTCAATGGTCGCGGCCCACTAGTTAAAACTATAATGGTCTCCAGACCAAGGCCTTCTGTCGCCTAGGTGGCTGAACAAAGGACCCTAGCCTGGGGCCGGTTTCCATAAACTTTGTCAAGTAGCCCCCATAGCACTAACAGACAAGTGGAGCCCGCCAGCAAACACTACTCACCCAACCTGGAACGCACCGCTTCTCACAACAGCGGCATGTCCGACAGTTCAGCTGTGGCCTGACAGGTTTCACCCCAACAAACACAGCAAGGAACTGCAGTTGAGAAGCATGCAGCAGCGTGCTCCCAATACGAAAACCGGTGGAGGGTTTTTAGAATGATCATCATCTTCTAGACACTCCAGTACGAAGACAATATCGCCGTATTTTCTCGAAAAATAGTGAGAGAGAAAATAAAGATATGATGTCAACGTATCCTTGTTTCCCAAAGCTGTTCCTAATCCAATTTCTTCCATCATGGTGTCAAGTGTGGGGATCTACCGAGGCACTTCTTCCTTGTGGTGAAAGCGAGAAGGAGGAGAGCAGGTGACCACACACCTGCTTATGAAGGTAAGCTGATGAGGGGTGTGGTCAGACTAATACTGGTATTAGAGGTACATTTGTGGTTTATTCAGTACGCGTGCACGTACGCGAGATAGTGCAGTGTGATGCCAAGCTAAGCCACTAACGATACAGAACTATTCTCTCTTGTCTGTTAGAGACAACGTACTGGTTACTAGGAGCTAAATAAAACAGGATTACTTTACATGATGACTTCTCTCTTGTCTGCTAGGAACAACGTACTGGTTTTTATGAGCTTAATAAAAGAAACAGGATTACTTTACATGATAACCTCTCTTGTCTGTTAGAAACAACGCACGGGTTATCACGAGCTAAATTAAACAAGATACGACTAGGAAAAGAATCTGGAAACTGGAGTGGTCCCTTGAGCCCATAATAGTTCATTTTTTCTGCCTCTAGACCCAGTGGGATGTGCAAGCAAGGGGCTAGGAGAGTGCACTAGAGGCAAACGAAAGTGAGCCACTAAAGCGACCGACTTCTCTATACCAAACTGGTACAACGTACCAGGGAGTTGTAACTCGCGAACCGCAAACCCAGGCTACAAGGATGGATATAAGCTCCGGCAGAGAATGGGTTTAATAGGCACCCAAGAGTTTTTATATAAATTGTCTTACAGTAGATTTATCATTTTGTTTTTTATAATAATATAAGCTGCATATAAGGAATACAACCAAATCCTCTGTCATACCATAACATTTTATCATTCTTTTGCATCGTGTTGAATCGCATCGTATATCGCCCCGAATCGCATTATGTTGAATCAAATCGAATCGTATCGCATCGCCCGTGCTTCAAATGTATCGTTAATGTATCGTATCGTTGGCACCGTATCGAGATGCGCATCGCATCGGCCTCAGTGATGGAGATGCACATCCCTAGTGTACACGTGTTTTGTAAATGTGTGTTTTGTGTGTGTACACATGTGTTTTTTACATCTGTGAATGTTTGTGTGTATGTTCATGTGTGTGTGTTTGCGAGGTAATACAGCTTATGGGAGAGAGGTCCAGACAGGGTTTTTATGGATACTAGTAAATACAGCTTATGGGAGAGGGGTTCAGGCAGGGTCTTTATGGTTATTTGTAAATACAGCTTATGGGAGAGGGGTTCAGGCAGGGTCTTTATGGTTATTTGTAAATACAGCTTATGGGAGAGGGGTTTAGACAGGGTCTTTATGGTTATTTGTAAATACACCTTCCCCTGACCAACAGTAGGGTAGTCTACACCCTCCCCAAACCGACAGTCCAGGCATAACGACTAAATTGGGGGATGAGAGAAAAAAAAGAAAGGCAAATGCATGCCTCACAAATAACCCAGATGGCAGATTGTCTTGGCTGTTTAGTTTAATCCCTTTGACCCTTTGGACATCATACATGTACAATTTACATGGTCATACATGGTCAATTTCAACATAGCGATCACAGGTCACAGGGCGACTGGACTAACCACAGGCCTCCCCCGACAACGAGGGACATGACGTGGCGTCTCTCGCGTCAGCTGATTAGGTGTGGACGTCTCAGTGGCCCACGGGCGGCAGATTGAACTGGATTTGGGGAACTCATGATCTCAAACGTATGATGGAAACTTGCTGATGTAGGCTATACGAACAACGAAGACAACTAATCTCATAACACCGGTTCCTGACAGGGAGCGAGCGAGCGATATGAGGCGGCGCGTGTCTGTGTGTGTGTGTGTGTGTGTGTTACCTGGAAGCACACGTGGGGGGGGGCCTGCGATTCTTGACCAATAAAAAGTGTTTAGGGGCGGGACTCGGCCGCGTAATCGCTCAACTAGAGACACAGCGAGCGAATATCTGAGGGGTGGACGACATCGCTGCTCAGTTCGCTGTCGCTCGCGGCAGGTCAGGATAGTCTCATTGAAACGAATACATTTTAATCATTTTCGCAATCACGCTCGCTCGTGTCGCTCCCTGTCAGGAAGGGGTGTAATACGGGAACTGGTGGAAGTGGTGGCAGGAGTCAGAGCTCTCTTCTGAGGTAGGAGTAATTATTGTACAATATTATTATTATTACTATTGTATTTGTATTTATTTGTTTATTTGTCAGGGACAATGCAAAAGAAAATTCACTGTAACAAGTTACAATAATAAGATACATATTAATACTACAACTCTGTACATACATCTGATTCGCGCTATACTCAGTAGTACTAATTTATATATTATATATTTATATCCAGTTTAATCACCTGTACATTGTATATTAATATTGCACTTTACTGTTACATTTGCACTCTGGTCGGATGCCAACATATTTGTTGTTGTACTGTACTTGTGCTGTATGATGACATTTGTATCTAATCTAATCTAATACAGATGCATTGCCTCACAGCGCGGCCGTCAGTGCGCGGCCCAGAGAGCGCCGCTGGCTCTGCGGCTCTGCAGCTGCATGCTTCTCCGGGAGTCCGGTTGGATAATGCCATGTAAAAAGCGATTGCGCGTACTTCAGCCTCAGTGACCGAGGTATAACGCCGTTATACCGAGTTATACCAGCACTGCACCACTGCATGTAGGCTAATGTGCAACCCCTGTCCCTGTTTAGGCTTTTATACTTTATTTATTTCAAAAGCATGTAATAAATAGTGAGATTCTTTACATGATCATACCAAAATTCTGATTGGATAAATAATATTACAGTGAATTACCTGGCTCAGTAACCCAGCTGGCTATCAGGTTCAGGTTTCACATTGTTGTCATATGATCATGGTTATTGCAAATTGGATATTGCATTGACACATGGCGTTTCAAACTAAGAACAGGGTTCTTCAGAACCCTGAATAATATAGAATGCATGAGAATGCATTGTGTATACCTATTTTGTTTCTTTGTTTGTTTGAATGATGGCACCTACTGTAACACTGTTAGGGTTAGGGGTTCGATTCCCCACTGAGGCCACCCATAGTGAAAAATGTGTGTAGTCATTCCAGTTTTAAAGCGGTTTGTGTCCGAGTTGTAGAAAAGTGTTATAGAACTCGGTCTTCACAGTAACCATGTTGTTCTCTCTGTTCCCTCCTTGTAGCCACACACACACTGTCATCATCATGGGGGACTGGTCGTTATTATCGTCCCTGATGGACAAAGTGCAGTCTCACTCCACGGTCGTAGGGAAGGTGTGGATGAGTGTTCTGTTTCTGTTCAGACGGTTCATCCTGACGGCAGGTTTGGACAAGATCTGGGGCGACGAGCAGAACAACATGGACTGCAACACCAAGTCTCCCGGCTGCAGGAACAAGGCGTACGACCACACATTCCCCATGTCTCATCCACGCTTCTGGGTCCTCCAGATCCTCTTCGTCTCGCTGCCGACACTGATCTACCTGGGCCACGTCCTGCTCGTCGTCCGCAGGGAGAACAAGCTGAGGAGGCGCCTGGAGCAGAAGACGGGGAAGGACGGGATGGTGAGAGTGCCCAAGTACTCGGACAGAAAGGGAAAAGTTCAGATCAAAGGCACTACTCTTTATTGACTTCAGCAGTGCCTTCAACACCATCGACCCCCTCATACTGTTTCAAACCCTGACCAACATGAACATTGCCCCCTCCCTCTGTTTCTGGTTGCTGGACACACTGAAGGGCCGCAAACAGGTAGTCCGCTACAACAACCTCACCTCTCTCCCTCTGACCACCAACATTGGGGTACCACAGGGGTGTGTTCTCTCCCCGTGGCTTTTTTCCCTCTACACTAACAACCTCCGTTCAGCATCCCCCTCAGTCAAAACCCTTAAATACGCGGACGACACCACCATCCTAGGGTTGATCTCCAACAACAAGGAGGATGACTACCGGCTGGAGGTGGAGCGAACACTCACATGGTGCAAAGAACATAACCTGTTACTCAATGAAAGCAAAACCGTGGAACTCATTATTGACTTTCGCAAAATCACACCCACCAAAACACCCATGCTCATCAATAACCAACTCATTTCAGCCACAGACACATTTAAATACTTAGGAACACACATCAGCAACAAACTCAACTGGGACCATCACACCACTCATTTACTTAAAACAGCCAACCAAAGATTATTTCATTTAAGACAACTCAGGAAGTACAAGGTCAGGAAGACGTTAATGATTCAATTTTACACAGCTATCATACAAAACATCATTTCACTCTCCATCACTGTTTGGTACGGCAACACACCCAAACACACACTACACAGACTAGACAGGATCATCATTAGGGCATCCAAAATCATCAACTGCACACTCCCCACCCTGGGCCCTGTTTCTTGTACGTGGTTCAACTAAGTCGATCAAGATGTCATTATCCAGCTTCAGTTAACCCGATGTTTGAAGCCGGGATTTTCCTGTTCCACGAAGGTGGATTCAGTCTCGTTAACTCAAGCCAGACTTGCGACTCAGGCTAAATGCGCGCGGCCGCTTTAGGTGAAAAGCCAGCACGTATCGATGGCAGAGATCCTGATTCTCTAACGGCATTGATTGATTAATTGATTTAAGACTTTATTGACAGATTGCAATACGGCTCAATCGCCTCGCCGACAAGTTAAATGCGTTATCTATAGGCTAATTTTAAGTCCCTCATTACCTCAATCAATCAGATTATATTTCTTTAAACTTGCCTGCTGGATTGAATAATCAAATGAGATCTTGCTAGCGAAAATAATTAGTTAACTGTTATACAGAATTACGATACGGCTCTCTTACCCATTGATTGATGTATAGTCAATCTTTAACTTATCTCCAATGTGGTCTAACGGGTTGTTCTTTTGACTTTCACACAGACGACCGGGGTTCGAGACCCTAGTCGTCTCCTTCTTTTTGCAATATAGGAATAATTCAATTTGGTGCACGTTGAGAGCTATATAAAGAATGACATCCTCAATGCATGTAGATTTATAATATTTTAACTTAAAACCAGGCTACTTTGGCGTATAATCATTAATATTATATTCAAAAAAATCATATTGGAAACACCGGGTTTTGAACCCCGGTCGATGGGTTGGCAGGCTTGAGCACAACCGCTGCACCACTGTGCCAGATGGGATAAATTCATCGTTTATACATTAATGAACGAGAGACCCGTGTTTAGAATATCCTTTGTTTTGAATGAAGTTTATCTCTTTATCCTCATTCATTAATGTGACGTCAACGGCTCATTCAATTTCTCAAATCCGTCAAACAGCGCATCTCATCAGACATCTTAATCCCAGTTACAATTAAAATAACCACATAATGTGTACATCGCACGAGCGAGCGCCACCGTCGCCACGGTATATATAACGTGCATTATTTAGGACAAAGTGAATTTAGTATCAGCATTTTGGGTCTATTTTACATTTCAAAAGCCCCCTCTGGAAGAATGGAGCACAAAAACGTAATTCAGAATGGTATAATGCAGATCGTAGACTGTGGGAATAGTTTCAGGAAACGGGCTGTCACTTCTTTGCGGGGGCGTGGCTCTGCGTGATCCGGCTAACTTGAACTTGAACTCTGCTTTCGACCAGGCTCAAACTTTTGGATCTGTTGTCATGGTGATTTGGAAAATCCACGTACATGGAACCGGAAAGTCCGGCTAACTCAGTTATCCAGTTAAAGTTATCCGGCTAACTCAGTTATCCAGGTACAAGAAACAGGGCCCTGGACTCCATACACAAACATCACACCATCACACGCGCACACAAAATCATCAGTGACCCCCTGCACCCAGCTCATCACCTCTTCCAACTCCTCCCCTCTGGTAGAAGGTTTAGGTCACTAGGTAGTCGCACGGTTAGGTTCAACAACAGTTTCTTCCCCAAGGCCATACAATTACTCAACTCCAACTCATCCTAATTTCACCCCCTGCTGTTATGTTATGCATGTTATGTTATGTTATGTTATGTTGTTGATGTTATGTTGTGTTCCATCATCCATGTGGTGTATTGTCGCAGCTACCACCTGCACCGTGCTCAAATTCCACCGGCCTGGCCGTGTGGCAATAAAAGAAACTTGAACTTGAACCCTGCTGGCCAGCTACATGACCCAGCTCTTCTTCAAGATGGCCCTGGCCTTCATCGTGGGGCAGTACTACCTCTACGGCTTCATCCTCATGCCGTCCAAGATCACATATGACGGCTACAATAACTACCCCTGCAAGGCAGTCGTCGAGTGCTTCGTCACCCGCCACACGGAGAAGAACGTCTTCATCATCTTCATGCTGGTCGTGGCCTTCGTCTCCCTCCTCCTCAACGTCGTCGAGGTGTTCTACCTGATGGTCAGGGAGAGGATGAGGAAGAGCAGGAAGAACATTCTGGAAATGGAGATGCTCTCACTGAGCAACGTGACAAACAAAGCAGACAGGGAAGGCTTCTGTTGAAGGACTGACGGTCTCAGTTACATTTTACTTGCAGACTAGCACTTTGGATGTGAGGTCAAATAGCCTGGAATTCAGAAAACCACCTTATGGCATTAGAAGGGCTATGGGTATTTCCAAGAAGCTCGCTGTACCTTTTATTCTTTTTTTATTATTGTTCAAGTTTCAAGTTTGTTTATTATTTGTCACAATAAAATACATGTACTTTACGGTGAAATGCTTGGTTCTGTATGAGCCCCTGAGAGTATGCTTCATACAGTAAAAAAAAGTAAGTAAAAAAGTAAGTAAAAGAGGAATATACAATATTCTAAGTACAGTGAGTACAGTGAGTAAAAATTAGTAAACAGTGAGGTACAAATGCAGACAATGAGGTACAGAACTAAGGTAAGGTGCAAATGAGGTATGAATGTAGTGCAAACCTCTTTAACCCTTTCTCTGCCACGCTTATATCCATCCTTATACCGTCCTCTGCCAGCTCTATTTGTCTATGGAGATGTTCCCCTTCTTTGCAGGGCTATAACTTTTTAAATTGTATTGCTAAATTGACATAACTATGGCCCATTCAACGTCAAGTATCTATCGTTTAGGATGTAGCAACGTTCTACTTTTTCATTCACATATTCATACTAAAATACGGTCTAAAGTATAAATATGTTTTTATCGTTTTCTGCAGCATTCTGCAGAACGTGAGTTATAGCCACAAATACATATATTAGATCATCAAATGTAGTTTGATACCGATTGACGTCAGATAAAAAATTTAAATTGTACAAGGTCCTACACGTCATGCCTCATCATCTGCTGGTGACCGGGGGGGGGGGGGGGGGGGGTGTTAATAAGTCCGTGGCCGACGTTAAATCATTTATGTGAGTATGGGTGATATGTTGATCGGAGCAGTGTGTATGTTTAATAATAATCAAACACGCTGAAACTCACCGCAGCTTCCTCTGACCGTTGGGTGATCAGCGTGGAGCAGAAAGATCGCTATTATGGGATGTTATATGCGATCCATTTCCCGGTTGTATAATGCTATATACGTCCAAATCATGTTGTTTATCGAGTTATTGGCAACGGATCGCTATCCAGTGTGTCGAGCTGGAGTCCCGCTAGCGATAGCGAGTGGCCGGACGAAATATGGGTGAGCACCACTTCCGGCGCGTCACTTCCGGTGTTGGCGATTCGCCGATCGGCCACCAGATGGCAGTCTTGAACCGTTGGAGAGTTGAGAGGAGATCAACAGCAATTCTCAAGTCTCCGTGGGTGAAATATGATTGCCATGACAGATTTTTTAAATATTGATCTCAAAGACGCTGTAAGACGTCATTGGCAGATTACGCATGGCGGAGAATGACGTGTTAAGTCGTCCTTGGTGATTAAAGGGTTAAGGGGAGACCACCCACCTAAAATAAAATGTTCCTGATTTTGGGGCAATTTTGAGATTTTTGTATAATGTTGCCCCTTTACATGTCTTCTTTCAAACTAGTAACAAGAAAACGTCAAATTAATTTTGCATGATTGCATCCATAAAATGTGCATATATTGAATGGGGAAGTGCCTCATTTGCATATATAAACATAAAATTCAGAAAACATGTAATATATTTTTTCTTAGTTTAAACATAGTGATATCTATTCAAAATCTCATTTTGTACCCCCTAATAGGCAAAAACAATATAAAAAAATCTCAATTTCTCTAGTACCTCCACACACCAAACTGGCCATGTTTCCTCCTATCCATATACCACAACTTTCTGTTAGAGGATTTATCACTCATCCAGAGTTTTTGAACATTTTATACAAATTTCTTTTATGACTAGGGGGTCATAAAAGGTCACAAATCCCTGTTCGGGTGGCATATCAACAAATCCTCTAACAAAAAGTTTGTTTTTTAATGTAGTAACATGAAAAACCATGAGAAAATATCTATATATCATCCATCTTTTTTTTTTTTGAGTTTGTGTATTTTTCTCCTCCTGGATGCCACCACCGTACAGCACACCCCTAACACCAATACATGAAATACCCATTTTCCTAGTACCTAGATGGACCAAAACGTCCACATCTATATCCTGCTTCTTTGTGCCAAAGGGTTTGTTGATATGTCATACATAGATTTACAGACAATACAAAACTTTAAAGGAGTTTTTCTCAAAATGAGATTTTATGAGTTTGTATTACACATAAAACAAAAAAAAATCTCAATTTCTCTAGTACCTCCACACACCAAACTGGCCATGTTTCCTCTTATCCATATACCACAACTTTTTGCTAGAGGATTTTTTGATATATCACTCATCCCGATTTTTAGAACATTTGTATTGCTGCAAAAAATAGATTTTTTTATGACTAGGGGGTCATAAAAGGTCATAAATTCCTGTTCGGGTGGCATATCAAAAAATCATCTAGCAAAAAGTTCGGTATTTAATGTAGTAACATGAAAAACCATGAGAAAATATCTATATATCATCAATTTTTTCAAAATTTTGTTTAGGGTAACATGCAAAAAGGGGCCATATTGAATAGACCACGCCCCTTTTTGGGTAATAAAATGATGCGGCCAAAAGAATTGTAATAAATTGTTTTTCTTTTTTTGACTATTCTAAACAATTAAGATGCAAATGATTTCATCCTTTATTTAAATTGCTTTCCCTATCTAGGTGGGTGGTCTCCCCTTAATAAATAGATAAATATAATGTAGTGGTAAAGTGTCTAAGGTGACATGTCATCAGCTTGTGACTGCAACTTGTGCCTGTTCGCCCTGCTGGTCTCTGACAGGGACAAGTTGCAGGCAGTGGCGAATATTCATCCAAGCCAAGGGAAGCTTGCCCAAAAATAGAAACAGTAAAAACATTTAAAAAAAAATTAAATTATAGTTTACAATAATAATACAAAAAAAAATCATTATTTTTCATCTCTGTGTCCTGGAGAAATTTTCTATTTTCTTTTTACAATTTTCTCCCTCTTCTCCTTCTCACTCTTTAACACTTTGAGCGCCACTCACGGCTAATCTCGGGTTTACGATTGTGACGTTGAAAGCCACGTCACGGCTTTTCTCTGGATTTTTTATTTTTTTTTCAGTGATCTGAAATCATATTGCATCACGCGAGCATACCGTTGGAGATCCAGGGGCCGCCGGCGATCAGATGTGAAAAACGCGCCCCCTATCGTCTCTCAGATGGTAAATCACCCTTTGGAATGGACTCAATGAAAATGGATGGGAAAAAAAATATTCCAGTCCACATTTTCCAGTCCACTGATGCAGCCGGAGTTACCAGAGTTCATTCTGGAGCCTCTGAGCCGCGGCGAGCATGGGTTATACTGTACACACGTTGGATCAATATACTTATCGATTTTTTTGAATGGTGATCAGGAATTGGAATATACCATTTGGATACCATCTGATGTCAGGTAAGGAATCTATGTTATCAGTGTTAGGATAATCAGACTCGTTTTCGAGGAGATATAAGCGTTTCCACTATATGTGATATGGCTGTTTCACTGTAAAAGCCATGAGGAAATAATAGCAGCGATTATCAGCGCACGGCACGAGCGTGCGTGCGCACACATATACTATCGACCATCTAGCGTTTATTTGAAAACGATTCATAAATAGATCGCCAAATGATAACGTTCTGGAATATTCCAGTAAAAGGCGATTATCAGGGAATGTGTTGTTTTTTCTTCGAAACCGAGTGGTTTTCAAAATGCTATAAAAAGGAAATGAAGCGATAAAAACACAATCTGCTTTGCCAATGTTGACTGGAAAATGATTCTTTGATAAGCGATGGGCAGATTAGACACATAGCATAATTTAAAACATAGATTAGGCGATATTAACGTTACATGGGCCGTGGACCGTGGCATCAACGGGGTAAAAAGGAAAACACGGCCTGGCACTGAAAGTGTTAACACTGTCACTGACTCAGGCTTCTTCAAGATTCAAGCTTAATTCAATGGGTTGGGCTTAGGGCCTACGCCATTAACACGGCCGCAGACTGGGACTAGGTTAGAGAAGCGAAGCACTCCTTGGCTTCAATCAAATTTGCCGCCGGAGCCAGAGAGTCCCCACCATATTGACCAATCAAATCACATTAAAAGCTAAACGTGACGTCATCAACAGGCCCGGAAGGGACGCACTTTTAATGTTGAAATGATAACTACAAGCAAGTCGGAACTGAATGGCTAACTGAATGGCTAACTGGTTGGGCTAAACAGAGGAGCTTTTGTTGGAGATATTTCAAGATGCAAGAGGTTTATTTTTGGCCAGAGGACTTTTCCTGGATTTCCTGGATCCTTGGATACCAAGGTAAGCCTATGGTACTGCATAGCTTGCCTGCTAGCTAAGCTAACTAACGTTAGTGACTGTGTGTAAACAAACGGCATTGTTTGATTGATTGATTGATTGAAAACTTTATTTAACAGATTTAACTAGAAAAGGTAACAACCTAACAAGGCCACTGGCCATGACAACATCCCCTCCAAATTCCTCAGAGACTCAGCAGCCGCCGTCATCACACACATAATAAACCTCTCCATAAAACAGGGACACGTCCCCAAGGACTTCAAAATTGCGAGAGTGACCCCTATGCACAAAAAGGGCAGCAAATTAGACCCAGGCAACTACCGCCCTGTTTCTATTCTTACCTCCATCTCGAAAGTCATGGAGAAAATTGAGCCGTTGCAGTCCCATCTAGGGTCCCGGAAATCCGTTATGTTGCTAGGGTGTGAAGCGGGGCTGGGCTTGTGCCGCTACATCCGGGGTATAATGTTGCATAGGCTGCGCGTCGATGTTGCAGAAGCATAAAGGCAGAGTGTTTGCAACATTGTTGCATTGTCGATGTTGTGTTGTAGTTGCGTCGCGGTAGCATGTAGAGCCCTTAAGAAACTAACATATTCCAGTTAACGGTATATTTTTTTAATGATTCATTACGCCGAAATCAATACTTCCATTTGTATAAATTACGTTAACTATCGAGCATACTGGGGGTGGAGCTGAGCGATCATGGAGTAGACGTGTTTCACATGAGCTCCCTTCTACCGTGCAGAATATACGTTTCTCCCCATTAGTCTTTATTTTATTTTTATTTGTTTTTTGTCTGCTTGCTAATTCGTCGTGTTTCAAATACTGTCGTCGACTTTCTGCGATGTCGGTGGTGGAAACCAGATCCATGAGCGCCCCAACCAGCAAACCACCACCGGGCCCGGCCGCACCATCGCCCGGTGTCGGTGAGATAAGCGAAGCTGTGCTCTTGGTCATGACCAAGCTACATGCAGAGTCTGAGACACGCTCCGCTGAAGCACAAAAGAGAGTGCTGGCGGATTTTTGTGTCAACCTTCATCGAGAGATATCAGAGGAAATAAGGCTGGCGGTCGTCCCGCTGATAGACAAGATGGAGTCGCTGCACGCTGTCTCCTCGGCTAATGCTATCGAGCTAGCTGCGCTAACGACGGAGGTATCATTACAGGGCGAGAAGATGGTGGATCTCGAGTCCTCCCTGCTGGCTAGGCAGGCTGAAGTTACCAAACTACAGTCGGTAATTGAGGAAATACAGTCCCGGGAGAGACGCTACAACATCAGGATTGTTGGAGTACCGGAGGGCAGCGGGGAAGGCCGTCTCTCTGAGACCATGCCGGAATTGCTGCAAAAAATACTGGGAAATGACGTCCTCCCCTCGCCTCCCGTCTGTGAGTCGGCCTACAGAGCGGGCAGGTCCACTCCTGGTGTGAACAAAGAGCCGAGGCCCATCATCGTCAAGCTGAACAGGCTTCAGCAGAGGGAACTCAGCCATATCATTGATTGATTGATTGAAAAGTGTATTAACAGATTGCAGAATGGGTACAGTACAGTACAGCTCAATACATACAATTGTTAAGGGGATGCAGACCAGAGAAAGACTTTCGTCTTGTTTACATCAGGGTCCCCCATTTTCAATTTATCATAACATATATGACATACATGACATACAGATAGACAGTACTGCTACATCTATACATTTATGACATATCAGATTTGCAAATACAGTACTGTTTGTGATACAAAAGTGTCCAGAAAAAGAGTGTATATACATTTGGCGTAGAAACTGTACATTGGAGGAGGTTGGGTGGGTGGGGTTGGGTGGGTGGGTGAGGGCTGTACATTGGAGGTGGGGGGGGGGTTGGGTAGGGGACACACACACATTTTACACTGTACATTGGAATACTGACAAAGCCTTACTTGGTCATTTACTGTACAACTAGGTTAGGACATTTGTAGGGGCCAGTTTCGAATTGCAGTCTCACGTAGGTGTTTTTTTTTGTTTTTGAAAGTGGGTAGTGATTCACATTCCTTTACAGCTTTAGGTAGGGCGTTCCACATTGATGTGGCATAATTGCAAAACGTGTTTAGTCCATTGTTTGAGCCGAATCTGGGTTTTACATGATTTGTGGAGCTCCCTCTGGTGTTGTGATCGTGGTATTCACTGACCTTTGGGAAGTATTTTGACATGTACATGGGTACCTTGGTCGCGTAGTGCATCTTGTAGACCAGGCCCATTGCAAGTTGCTGTACTCTGTCCAGTGATGCCACTAACGCGTTACTAAGTAACGCGTTATTGTAATCTGTTTACTTTTCCCCCGAAAATAGTAATCTAACGCGTTAATCTTTACAAGCCAGTAATCTGATTGCAGTTACTTGTCCAAGGTCCGTGTACGTTTTGATAGTTCGTTTTTCGTTTCAAAAGGAAAAACGAAAAAACGAAAAAAAAAAACGGAAATACGAGGTGTTTCCTATTTCCGTTTGAAACCAAAATCGAAAAAAACGGGGAAAAACTGAAATACGGACCTGTTTTTCGTATTTTGGTATCAGAATCAAATGAAAAAAATGAGTCAATAATGGGCCGTGTACGTTTTGATAGTTCGTTTTTCGTTTTTGATGTGAAGAATGGAGGACGGAACCACGTGACAAGTACATTTTTCAATGTAAAAGCCATGCAAGATCTAACGTTAACGAATATGTATAACGTTATGAATAAATACATAAATACATGCATACAGATCTATACCAGGGTAACGTTATGATACATACATTTTTTGTTTTGTGCATTTCATTTAGACATGATATTTTATGTGAAGTAATAGCCTAATAATATGGAAATAGCCTGTGTGGTCTGTCCCAAGCAGTGTTGTCTAAACGCACGTTATACAGATATCCTAGTTCAGTGCAGTGGTCGGCAATAGGCGGCTCGCAGACCGAAATAGGTCCGCCAGCAATAATATCTGCCGATCAGATTATTTTGAGAATATGATTTGTGATGAAGACTCGCTTTATTGTATCGGAATCGGGAGACTTAGGTAAAGTTAGAAAGATATTCACAGATTCGAATTTCCGCGTCAATAATTCTTAAGCAAAATGTTTTTAAAACACAAAGGACACCTCTTTCCTATCGTAGTAAGGTAGACAATGAGCTACAACCTTACTTTCACCTAAACGAGGCGAGCCGGCCTCGGAGCTGTACATTTAATAATAATAATAAATCATAATTGATCTATATGTGCAGTCGGCCTTGACGAGGCAAGTGCGCAGCCAGGGATCGTCTAAAAAGTGCAACACCGAAAAGAGGCACTGCAAAAAGATTCAATAACTTCACGTCATACAGTGTATAGTGTCACCAAAATCACTGCACACATCATCAATGGTATCCTATTGGTTATACTACAACACTTAGATTTGAAAAAAATGCTTTTTCATAATTCTGTGGATTTTGTATTGGAAAAAAACATTAAATATCTTCACTCTTATAGAGTGTAGTGTCACCAAACTCACTGCACACACATCAATGTTATCCTACTGGTTATCCTCGTAGAAGGGGTGGGGGAGGGATTCTCCAGGATAGTGTAGTGGATAGTGTAGTATGCAGTATGGTACCATATAGTGCATGTCTCGATAACACAGATAGCAGCCAGCTTCCTTCTCATCCCCCTCTCTGTCATCACCTCTAGTCTGACCAGCTCGACTCCCACCACAGAGCTCAGCTTGTTCAGTTTGTTGAACGAATGAATGAATGAATGAAAACTTTATTTAACAGATTGCAGAATGGGTACAATACAGTACGGCTCAATACACACAATTGTTAAGGGGATGCAGACCAGAGAAAGACTTTCGTCTTGTTTACATCAGGGTCCCCCATTTTCAATTTATCATAACATATATGACATACATGACATACAGATAGACAGTACTGCTACATCTATACATTTATGACATATCAGATTTGCAAATACAGTACTGTTTGTGATACAAAAGTGTCCAGAAAAAGAGTGTATATACATTTGGCGTAGAAACTGTACATTGGAGGAGGTTGGGTGGGTGGGGTTGGGTGGGTGGGTGAGGGCTGTACATTGGAGGTGGGGGGGGGGGGGGGGGGGGGGGGTTGGGTAGGGGACACACACACATTTTACACTGTACATTGGAATACTGACAAAGCCTTACTTGGTCATTTACTGTACAACTAGGTTAGGACATTTGTAGGGGCCAGTTTCGAATTGCAGTCTCACGTAGGTGTTTTTTTTTTGTTTTTGAAAGTGGGTAGTGATTCACATTCCTTTACAGCTTTAGGTAGGGCGTTCCACATTGATGTGGCATAATTGCAAAACGTGTTTAGTCCATTGTTTGAGCCGAATCTGGGTTTTACATGATTTGTGGAGCTCCCTCTGGTGTTGTGATCGTGGTATTCACTGACCTTTGGGAAGTATTTTGACATGTACATGGGTACCTTGGTCGCGTAGTGCATCTTGTAGACCAGGCCCATTGCAAGTTGCTGTACTCTGTCCAGTGATGCCACTAACGCGTTACTAAGTAACGCGTTATTGTAATCTGTTTACTTTTCCCCCGAAAATAGTAATCTAACGCGTTAATCTTTACAAGCCAGTAATCTGATTGCAGTTACTTGTCCAAGGTCCGTGTACGTTTTGATAGTTCGTTTTTCGTTTCAAAAGGAAAAACGAAAAAACGAAAAAAAAAACGGAAATACGAGGTGTTTCCTATTTCCGTTTGAAACCAAAATCGAAAAAAACGGGGAAAAACTGAAATACGGACCTGTTTTTCGTATTTTGGTATCAGAATCAAATGAAAAAAATGAGTCAATAATGGGCCGTGTACGTTTTGATAGTTCGTTTTTCGTTTTTGATGTGAAGAATGGAGGACGGAACCACGTGACAAGTACATTTTTCAATGTAAAAGCCATGCAAGATCTAACGTTAACGAATATGTATAACGTTATGAATAAATACATAAATACATGCATACAGATCTATACCAGGGTAACGTTATGATACATACATTTTTTGTTTTGTGCATTTCATTTAGACATGATATTTTATGTGAAGTAATAGCCTAATAATATGGAAATAGCCTGTGTGGTCTGTCCCAAGCAGTGTTGTCTAAACGCACGTTATACAGATATCCTAGTTCAGTGCAGTGGTCGGCAATAGGCGGCTCGCAGACCGAAATAGGTCCGCCAGCAATAATATCTGCCGATCAGATTATTTTGAGAATATGATTTGTGATGAAGACTCGCTTTATTGTATCGGAATCGGGAGACTTAGGTAAAGTTAGAAAGATATTCACAGATTCGAATTTCCGCGTCAATAATTCTTAAGCAAAATGTTTTTAAAACACAAAGGACACCTCTTTCCTATCGTAGTAAGGTAGACAATGAGCTACAACCTTACTTTCACCTAAACGAGGCGAGCCGGCCTCGGAGCTGTACATTTAATAATAATAATAAATCATAATTGATCTATATGTGCAGTCGGCCTTGACGAGGCAAGTGCGCAGCCAGGGATCGTCTAAAAAGTGCAACACCGAAAAGAGGCACTGCAAAAAGATTCAATAACTTCACGTCATACAGTGTATAGTGTCACCAAAATCACTGCACACATCATCAATGGTATCCTATTGGTTATACTACAACACTTAGATTTGAAAAAAATGCTTTTTCATAATTCTGTGGATTTTGTATTGGAAAAAAACATTAAATATCTTCACTCTTATAGAGTGTAGTGTCACCAAACTCACTGCACACACATCAATGTTATCCTACTGGTTATCCTCGTAGAAGGGGTGGGGGAGGGATTCTCCAGGATAGTGTAGTGGATAGTGTAGTATGCAGTATGGTACCATATAGTGCATGTCTCGATAACACAGATAGCAGCCAGCTTCCTTCTCATCCCCCTCTCTGTCATCACCTCTAGTCTGACCAGCTCGACTCCCACCACAGAGCTCAGCTTGTTCAGTTTGTTGAACGAATGAATGAATGAATGAAAACTTTATTTAACAGATTGCAGAATGGGTACAATACAGTACGGCTCAATACACACAATTGTTAAGGGGATGCAGACCAGAGAAAGACGTTTGTCTTGTTTACATCATGTGTCCCTTGAGTTGATGTAGCGCCCCCAGCATAGAAGAGGACGCTGGCCACTACAGACTAGAATGACTGCAGCAGTCTATTGGACACATTGAAGGACCGGCCCACAGCAAAAAGACCAGTGTTGAATTAACTCCCAGAGTTGATTTCAACACTTTTTCAGGGTTTATATAGCTCCAATTAACACTTGTAAAATAGTTAAACATTTAACACTATGCCAGTTCCTTCTTTAACTCCAAAACAGAGTTAAAGTAACACTAAGGGGATTAGATAAATAACACTGCTCCAAGTTACATTTTTACTATTTGGGAGTGTTAATTGTACTCCCTAAAGTGTCAAGTTATCAACTCTGATTTTTTTTTATGAATTTTATATACGTATATAAGAATGAATTCCATAAACAAAATCATTTTCAAAAATAACCATCTGTGTGCAAGCCAGTGCCGGTTCTAGACCCTTTTTAGGGGGGCTGAATGTAATATTAGCCCCCCTAAGATAAAAAATATTATTATTATTATAATTTTTTTTGTAATTACATTTTTTTATGTTTTATTCTTGTTTTATTATTATTATTATTATTATTATTATTATTATTATTATTATTATTATTATTACAGACATAGATTGCTGGTAGTAGCCTGTTGACCTCATTGGTCAACTATAAAAAAAATAAAAAAAAAATATTCAAAGATGTTGGTAATGTCATGTCAAGTCCCAGTCTGACATTCAACACAAGACGTGGAAGCAGATGTAGCTAGCAACCTACTGTAACTAGTTTAGTAATAGTGCATTTGCCAGTGCTGATGGGGAACAAGACAAGTATGTTGAAACGTTAGCTAGCACTATATAAAATTACTGACTATTCTGACAGGGAACGTTGTAAAATTGGTCATTAGTTCCATGGTGTTGGTGTGAGGTGCGTTGCTCATGGGACGGGGTTGCACACCGGGCAACCAAGCTTTTGTGAGCAGAAGCGCGTGCATGCAAGAAAGCGCTGCACTCGACTCGTCGCGTGTACCTGGCTACCTTGGGGGGCAGTGGGGCGGCGTGGCTCAGGGGTAGAGCGGGTCGTCCAATGATCGAAGGGTTGGTGGTTCGAATCCCGCTCAAGCCCATGTCCATCCCACTGCCGTTGTGTCCTTGGGCAAGACACTTAACCTACTTGCCTCGTATGAATGTGTATGCATGTGAATGAATGTTGGTTGTGGTCGGAGGGGCCGTAGGCGATGATTATTCGCCACGCTTCCGTGAGTCTGCCTCAGGGCAGCTCTGGCTGCAATTGTAGCTTACCACCACCGGTATGACTGTGTATGAACGAATAATGGACTCTGTAAGCGCTCTGGGGTCTCTGGGGTGTCACGAAGAGCGCTATATAAATCCAACCATTATTATTATTATTATTACCTTGCATAAGCATAACAATTCATGGCAATCACATTCACAGGTTTGGTGTGAACGGTGCTCTGCCTGAGTCAGACCATCGTTCGCACCAAACCTCATGAGGAATGCGCTGCACTCGACTGATGCGCCAACTCGCTAAGTACCCACCTGCCTACCTTGCATAACAATAGCTCAGGTCGTCAAGTGTGTTCAAATACGTTCTCAGATACATTCACACAAAACTTGTGAATGAAATGTGTTACATTCCATTCGTAGAGGAAATTAGGCATTGTCTTTAGTCTGTGCAAACTAATCATCTGGGAGGCGATACAGGGCCTTCATCTGGGAGGCGATACAGGGCCTTCATCTGGGAGGCGATACAGGGCCTTCATCTGGGAGGCGATACAGGGCCTTCATCTGAGAGGCGATACAGGGCCTTCAACTGGGAGGCGATACAGGGCCTTCATCTGGGAGGCGATACAGGGCCTTCAACTGGGAGGCGATACAGGGCCTTCAACTGGGAGGCGATACAGGGCCTTCATCTGGGAGGCGATACAGGGCCTTCAACTGGGAGGCGATACAGGGCCTTCATCTGGGAGGCGATACAGGGCCTTCATCTGGGAGGCGATACAGGGCCTTCAACTGGGAGGCGATACAGGGCCTTCAAAGCTCCACCTCCAGGCTGCAGAACAGCTTCTTGCAGAGAGCCATCACTGAACTGAACAATCACCCCCCCCCCCATTGTTGCCACCACATCTACAACCCACCTCACTATAATTTATACTTGTATGTGCAATATGACAGATGTTGGGACATGTGCAATAATGCAATAATGGTTCATGTGCAATATTTTCCGCCGATGTGCAATCTTTTTTTTCTACTGTGATGATTTTGCAATGCTTTTTTTAACTGAATTTGGTGGTACTACAGTGTACAAGAGTGAACTATTTTATACTATTTTCCTCAATCAAAAATCCCCCAAATTATGAAAAAGGATATATATATATATATTTTTTTTTAATCTAAGTGTTGTAGTATAACCAATAGGATAAAATTGATCTGTTAAGTGAGTTTGGTGACACTACACTCTGAGTGAAGATATTTAATGTTTTTTTCCAATACAAAATCCCCAGAATTATGAAAAAGCATTTTTTTCAAATCTAAGTGTTGTAGTATAACCAATAGGATACCATTGATGATGTGTGCAGTGATTTTGGTGACACTATACACTGTATGACGTGAAGCTAAAAGCAATTGGTTTTGATAGTTTATCAGTGAGCTGGATACAATCCTACCTGGAGGGGAGGGAACAGATGGTGGAGGTAAACGGTACCCTATCCCCCCCCTCACAGTGAGCTGTGGTGTTCCACAAGGAAGCATACTAGGACCGCTACTGTTGTGAAGGATCAGATTAAACCGAATATGTATATTTATTTATATATATATATTTAATTGTATTTGTATATCGTTTGATATCCCCTGTATATTCCTTGTACAATATGCATTGAATATCCCCGTTTCTACTGAACAGCCCATAATAGTTTCATTCTACCATTGGACGAGAACCTGGCGCCAGGTTGCCATACCCCTAGGTCCAAGTTCAATCATGCCGCCTAACATGTCGAGGCAACCCCCGGTTCCGCGCAGTAATATGCCGGGCGAAATACGTGTGGTACTATTTGTTCATAGCGCATATATATATGGCGCTCGTAAAGTAGAACTTTCTTTTAGTCCAGTTCTTTACCCTCCAACAGAGTGACAGACGCAAAAGCCTCCCCACGAAGCACGTGCGGTGTAGTAGGGCCTACTTGGCCCAGAATAGGCATTGAGATATCGTGTAGATTAATAGTTGAATGGTCATAGTTTGGCACCATACCGTCGAGTTGGACGTATTCTATTAAGCTAATAATAGTCTATTTATGTATGGTGCATCGTTCGGTTCGAGTCCTACAGTTATCAGTACCCCCATCGTTCCTGACGTTATCTGGACGCTTATCCAGGCTGGTCAGACCCCTAGTGGTGATTGCATCCGAGGAGCTCCGGGTCAAGAGCGACTGGACCTGTATATTGGATTACTCTACCCGACGACGGCGAGCCTTCCACGGCTCTTGGATTATGCTTTGTGTGCTTTGGTTATTCCATGGATAAAGGCCAACACTGTCGAGTGTTGGAATTACCCCCCGGAGAGGACTACAGGTGAGGCGGCGCTCTACACGTGAGGTCGCACCACGTCTCTCCGTTGTGGACCGGCAGATACCGTTCCACAGAGGGTCCAGCTGTATTCGTCTGCGGCCCGAGGTTCTGTGGGCACTGGGTCTAAGACTTTGGATTCTCCCAAGACACCGTCGGCCAGATGGGATACCGCCAGCGGCTTCTCTAACCCCCCCCCCTCCTACTGTCTTACAACCAGCGGGACCCCCCCCCCCCTTAGTGTATCCAGCTATAATCATTTAAGTACTATCGCTATCGTTTCCTAAATATTCCAGGTTGTATACTTACTCCCTGCGCAACCAGAGATTGGACATTCAATGTTGATTTACCTACGAATACTCATTTGCCATAAAAGTGCATACTCAACATTTCAAATCATAAATGTAATTAAGTGAATGTTGTATACACCCTTTGCTGTATTAAATATTCGATTTGGTCCATTTGTGTTGGGAACAGAGTCCATTCTCTTCGGTTCAAATAACAAACTCAGCAAGACCGACGGCTTCTCGGTTACAGTGGGTGACAATATTATCACAAGGAAAGATGAAATTACCTACCTGGGTTCCATCCTAGAGGCTAATCTTTCCTGTGACAAAATGGCATCCAATGTAATAAAAAAAGTCAACCAACGAACGCGATTCTTGTACCGGATCTCCTCTCTGGTAAACAAGAATACCCTGAAGACTCTAGCAGGAGCACTCATTCAAGGGTACTACGACTATGCTTGCACCTCATGGTACCAAAGCACCTCAAAGGCACTAAAAAACAAATTACAAACATCTCAAAACAAGCTAGTCAGACTACTGCTTGACCTGACTCCTAGAACCCACCTCACCCCTGCCCACTTTGACAACCTAGGATGGCTTAGAGTAGACGACAGAGTACAGCAACTTGCAATGGGCCTGGTCTACAAGATACACTACGCGACCAAGGTACCCATGTATATGTCAAAATACTTCCCAAAGGTCAGTGAATACCACGATCACAACACCAGAGGGAGCTCCACAAATCATGTAAAACCCAGATTCGGCTCAAACAAGGGACTAAACACGTTTCGCAATTATGCCACATCAATGTGGAACGCCCTACCTAAAGCTGTAAAGGAATGTGAATCACTACCCACTTTCAAAAACACTCTCAAAAAACACCTACGTGAGACTGCAATTCGAAACTGGCCCCTACAAATGTCCTAACCTAGTTGTACAGTAAATTACCAAGTAAGGCTTTGTCAGTATTCCAATGTACAGTGTAAAATGTGTGTGTGTCCCCTACCCAACCCCCCCCCCCCCCACCTCCAATGTACAGCCCTCACCCACCCAACCCCACCCACCCAACCTCCTCCAATGTACAGTTTCTACGCCAAATGTATATACACTATTTTTCTGGACATTTTTGTATCACAAACAGTACTGTATTTGCAAATCTGATATGTCATAAATGTATAGATGTAGCAGTACTGTCTATCTGTATGTCATGTATGTCATATATGTTATGATGAATTGAAAATGGGGGACCCTGATGTAAACAAGACGAAAGTCTTTCTCTGGTCTGCATCCCCTTAACAATTGTATGTATTGAGCTGTACTGTACCCATTCTGCAATCTGTTAATAAACTTTTCAATCAATCAATCAATCAATCTTTTTGCAGTGCCTCTTTTCGGTGTTGCACTTTTTAGACGGTCCCTGGCTGCGCACTTGCCTCGTCAAGGCCGACTGCACATATAGATCAATTATGATTTATTATTATTATTAAATGTACAGCTCCGAGGCCGGCTCGCCTCGTTTAGGTTAGGTAAGGTTGTAGCTCATTGTCTACCTTACTACGATAGGAAAGAGGTGTCCTTTGTGTTTTAAAAACATTTCGCTTAAGAATTATTGACGCGGAAATTCGAATCTGCGAATATCTTTCTAACTTTACCTAAGTCTCCCGATTCCGATACAATAAAGCGAGTCTTCATCACAAATCATATTCTCAAAATAATCTGACCGGCAGATATTATTGCTGGCGGACCTATTTCGGCCTGCGAGCCGCCTATTGCCGACCACTGCACTGAACTAGGATATCTGTATAACGTGCGTTTAGACAACACTGCTTGGGACAGACCACACAGGCTATTTCCATATTATTAGGCTATTACTTCACATACAATATCATGTCTAAATGAAATGCACAAAACAAAAAATGTATGTATATAACGTTACCCTGGTAATGGTATAGATCTGTATGCATGTGTATTTATTCATAACGTAACGTTATACATATTCGTTAACGTTAGATCATGAATGGCTTTTACATTGAAAAATGTACTTGTCACGTGGTTCCGTTCTCCATTCTTCACATCAAAAATGAAAAACGAACTATCAAAAGTACACGGCCCATTATTTACTCCTTTTTTTCATTTGATTCTGACACCAAAATACGAAAAACAGCTCCGTATTTCAGTTTTTCCCCGTTTTTTCGATTTTGGTTTCAAACGGAAATAGGAAAACACCTTGTATTTCCTTTTTTTTTCGTTTTTCCGTTTGAAACGAAAAACGAACTATCAAAACGTACACGGACCGTCCAAGTGGCTGTGCGTTACTATTTCGTTACTATCTCATCATAATGCAGGCGGAATGCTGTATTTTCTTTCGTTTTCGACAGTCAAATATACTTTTGGAGAGCTTTTCCTTGTATTGGGGAGTGACGTCACAGCACGCAACCTCGCGTGTTGAGCCATGCTGGTGGGCGCGGCTGTTATTGTTATTATCAGGCTGACCAAAACATAGCGAGCTAGCAGGGAGACGCTCGCGCTGGTAACGCTTTCTTGCACTGGAAGTTCACTAGTCTACTTAACGTTTGTGTCAGCTAAGCCGGGTGAAAAAAACATTCACTTTGCGGAGGAAACAAAATACTGTCTACCGCATATGGAATATACAGCACAGCACGACCATCGACTTCTACAGGACTCGGAGCTGCACCAGCCAAACAGTATGTTCCACCTTTGAGTTAAACATCTTTTGCATTGCACTATTCATGAACATGGAACACCATACTGCAGTATGTAGGTTGTCAGTAGCAGAAGGAACAGACTTTCTGACAAGAGGTTTGAGAAGATTCTGTTACTGAGATATAATCACTGGTTTACTCACCCCTCTCCCCTGTTTCACTTGGAACATTAGAACCATATCTGAATGGGGCAGGCCTCAAAGGTAGGCTACATATCAGCCTACATGTGGTGTTATTGACCATTTATCTTTTGTGAAATCTATAGATCTATAGGTTTAGGTTAGGTTTAGGTTTACTTTATTTGTTCAAGGGGGACAGTGTACATTAATAAAACATTTTACAAATGTAAATGCACCCAATTTTAGCCAAAAGGCTAATTTCCATTGGTAGTCCCCCTGCCAGAAGGTACAGGCTAAAATCCTGTGTAAAAAAAAAAGGGTTAGCAATAAAAACAGAATAAAATCAAGATAAATACATTAGAATAAAAACACAACAAAAGCACATAGACATAGTAGGGATACAGGTCACAATACAGTCATGGACACAAGGACAGAGCACATCATGACATATTAAGAGACCCAGACATAGACAGACGCACCATATCCATATCCACACACACATATACGTATACAGACACCTCAGTGTCTAGATATAGATATAGATAGGCCTACCTGCCCTATTAGTACATTTTACTCAAACTGAGTACATTTTACTAAATTTTTTTTGTCATTCTTATGTTGTGGCAGCAGCAGTGGGGGACGACTTCGTAACCTAGTTACTTTCAAAGTAACTAAGTTACTCTGATAATCAAGTAATCAGTAAAGTAACTAAGATTACTTTTTAAATGAGTAATGGCATCACTGACTCTGTCGTCTACTCTAAGCCATCCTAGGTTGTCAAAGTGGGCAGGGGTGAGGTGGGTTCTAGGAGTCAGGTCAAGCAGTAGTCTGACTAGCTTGTTTTGAGATGTTTGTAATTTGTTTTTTAGTGCCTTTGAGGTGCTTTGGTACCATGAGGTGCAAGCATAGTCGTAGTACCCTTGAATGAGTGCTCCTGCTAGAGTCTTTAGGGTATTCTTGTTTACCAGAGAGGAGATCCGGTACAAGAATCGCGTTCGTTGGTTGACCTTTTTTATTACATTGGATGCCATTTTGTCGCAGGAAAGATTAGCCTCTAGGATGGAACCCAAGTAGGTAATTTCATCTTTCCTTGTGATAATATTGTCACCCACTGTAACCGAGAAGCCGTCGGTCTTGCTGAGTTTGTTATTTGAACCGAAGAGAATGGACTCTGTTTGTGTATGTGTAATGATAGTTTGTTGTCGGCGAGCCATATGCAGATTTTGCCTAGTTCCGAGCTGAGGGCTTTTTCAACCTGTAACTTGTTCTTATCAGAGACCAGCAGGGCTGAGTCGTCCGCAAACAGGAACAAGTTGCAGTCACAAGCTGACGACATGTCATTTGCATAAATTAGGAATAGTAGCGGTCCTAGTATGCTTCCTTGTGGAACACCACAGCTCACTGTGAGGGGGGGGGATAGAGTACCGTTTACCTCCACCATCTGTTCCCTCCCCTCCAGGTAGGATTGTATCCAGCTCACTGATAAACTATCAAAACCAATTGCTTTTAGCTTGTCAATCAGAATGGTGTGATTGACAGTGTCGAAGGCCTTTTGTAGGTCCAGCATGACCATGCCGCAGTAAATGCCCGCGTCCACCTCTTGTTTGATGTGGTCGTTCAAGTAGAGAAGGCATGTGTCAGTGGAGTGGGATGTTCTGAAGCCAGATTGGAATTCGTAGATTAGATTTTTTTCCGCGAGGTACTTTTCGATCTGTTAGTATACTATTTTTTCCATGACTTTCGAGATGGATGTAAGGATAGAAACAGGGCGGTAGTTGCCCGGGTCTAATTTGCTGCCCTTTTTGTGCAGGGGTGTTACTCTCGCAATTTTGAAGTCCTTGGGGACGTGTCCCTGTTTTATGGAGAGGTTTATTATGTGTGTGATGACTGGGGTGATGGCCGCTGCCGAGTCTCTGAGGAATTTGGAGGGGATGTTGTCATGGCCAGTGGCCTTGTTTGGTTGGAGGGCGCTCAGTTTTTTGAGTACCTCATCTGTAGTTACCATTTCCAGTTTGAAGTCGTCTTTGTGGACGCCTAGGTTCTTGTAGTATGCTACTATGTGTTCTACCCCATACTGCCCTGAGTGGGAGGGTAGTTTGTTTACCAGTGTTGTGGCTATGTTTGTGAAGAAAGTGTTTAAGTAATTGGCTACATCCAGCTTGTCTGTGATGAGCGTGTTGTCCGTCTTTATGTTTATGTTTGAGAACCTGGTTTTAGGTTTTTTACTGCAGCCTAGTTGATTGTTGAGTAATTTCCAAAGTTCACGTGGTTTATTTTTGTTTTCCTCGGTTTTGTCATTGATGAATTTTTTTTTAGCAGTTTTGATCATGGAGTTTACGTCATTTCTTAGTCTGTTTCTTTCTAGTTTGAGTTCAGTCACGTGGTCTTGGAGTTCACTGCTCGTGCTTTTGGTAAGCTTTGACTGACTTTTACGAAACTCAGAGCATTTTTTGTCTCTGGCTTTCATAGCGGTCAGTATTTCAGTGTGCATCCATGGCTCAGCGCGATTTTTTACCCTGGTGGTTCTTAGGGGGGCCATGTTGTTTAGTATTGATGAAAATTTGGTTTTGAAGCCAAGCCAAGTTTCTTCAACCAGTGTACCATTGAGTTCATCTGACCAGTCCAGACTCTCCAGTTCAAGGTTAAAGGCCTCGCTAGAGTAGGTTTTGAGGTCTCTAGATGTGACTGTTTTGTGACAGCCAGCCTTTAGTTTTAGCTTTTTGCGGGTACAGAATATCATATAATGATCACTTAACCCACATGCTATAACCCCTTTATTGGAGATCTTGGACTTGTCAGAGGTCAGTATGAGGTCAATGGTAGTCTGAGTTGATTCGCATACCCTTGTGGGTTGGGTGATTAACTGGCTGAGGCCGTGCAGATCACAAAACCTATTGAAGGATTTGAAGACGGGTGCATCTTTTTGTTGCATATCCGTGTTCCAATCCCCAATAAGAATTTTTTCAGCGTCCTCAGCTCCAGCTAAGCACACATCCAGAGTATCATAAAAGCCAGTTTGATCTGGCGGTCTGTATATTGTGCCGACTAGAACAGATTTTGCCCTTTCAAATAGAATTTCCACCCATACGGTTTCAATTGTCTCATGATGAAGGTCAGTACGGGTAATGAATTTGGTGTCCTTATGCATGTACATACAAACACCACCTCCATACTGGTTTCTGTCATTACGGACTATAGTATAGTTCTCTAACTCTATTTCAGGGTCTGTTACAGATGGGTCAAGTTTCGTTTCAGTAAAGCATATTATGTCTACCTTACCGCTCATAAACAGGTTTCTTATTTCATCCAGCTTATGCTTTATGCTGTTTACATTCAGGTGAAAAATGTGTAGTCCGTTTTTATTTGCTGTGGTATTGATGTCGTCAAGTTCCAGGTAATTGTCTTCGTCTGTGTCTGGTGCTGCTGTGGGGGAGGGTGGGGGGGGCTTTGTTGTTGTCTCCGTGAGGTCTGTGTGTTGGTGTGTGGGGAGGGGGGGTCCTTTGTCCTGTGTCTTCTCTGGCGGCAACCCTTTGTCCTCCTGGGCTGGTAAACATAGCCAGCCTGGCTAGGTTGGCTAATTTAGCAGGCGATTTGACCGTGGGGTTGCCGGTTGGATTTCTTGTGATTTGCACCGGTGTTGTAGCCTCTGGTTCATCCCGTCTCGTTCTGGTCCCTCGGGCGTTCCGTTGTAGTTGCGCCGGTGATCCAGTAGTGGGCGGTGGAGGGTTGTTGATGTTGGATGATGAGTTGGTCGCAACGGCTGTCGTCGCTGTTTGCGTCTGTAGTCCGAGTTGTCTCGCTTGGTACAGAGTGATAACTGGACCTGGGTTCAGCGGAATGTCTCCCGAAAGAAGCAGGTATAAGAAGATCATTGATCTTCTATCAAACCTGCCCGACGGGGGTAAACTCTTTCGTCCCGGATTCGACGTTAACACGCTGTGTATTGCTGCCGTCCCCATGGATGGATGTTTCCTCTCCGAGCCATTCTGTCAGACCACAAGACTGGTGAGGCTCTGACCAAGGTCACACACACACATGCAGCCATGCACACACACACACACATTATACATGCAGGCATGCACACACACACACACACATATGTATACGTAAATACACACTCTCCTGTCTCTACTTCTCTCCCTCTGTCTTCATCTCCTTCTCTGTCACTCTCCTCCTTTTCCTCTCCCATTCTTGCTGTCTATCTCCCTCTCTGTCCCTCTCCTTCTCTCACTCTATGTCTCTTTCCTTCTCTCTCCCTCCTCTGTTGCTCCTCTCTCTCACTCTGTCTCTCTCCTTCTGTCTCCCTCTCCTCTCTGTCAGTGTGTGTGTGTTTCTGTTTGTGTGCAATGCTATGTGTGTGTGTGTGTGTGTGTGTGTGTGTGTGTGTGTGTGTTAATCTCCCTCCTTCTGTGTGCCCTGTATGTAAAGCAGGGGGAAGGGAGCATGGTTTTGAAGTGTCTGTCTGATTTCATGTTATTTTCTTCCATGGACATGTTGTGGTTTCAGCTGGGTGGCTTCAACCGATTTCCTGCCAGTGCTCCTCAAATGAAGTGAAGCCACAATCTACATTCATGAATGTTAACCACATAAGCATCGGGCAAAAATGGGGCTAGTTTTGCATAACACGCCTGACGATTGCATACTCCCTCTTTCTCTAAACCTTATTCAGAATAACATCTCTCTCGCTCTCTCTAAACCGTATTCAGAATAACATATCTCTCTCTAAAACCAATGTTTCTCAAATTAATAATTCATTACATTTATATAGCGCTTTTTTAGACACTCAAAGTGCTCCCCACAATGTAGGGTGAAATGGCCTCCTTCACCATCACTGGTAGCACCCAACCTTGGACTACGCAGGCTCAATGGCTGCCATACACTGGCACCAGGCGCGTTATTTTTTTCCGTAGCCGCATTTCTCGGAGACGCTCTCTGATTGGCCGACGCCTGTTTCTACACTGGTTAAGCTTAGGCACTCTTTCGAAGTTGGTTAAGGTTAGAGTTTGTCTTAGAGCGTGACGGCAAGTTCTTTCGACGGTTAAGCTTAGGCACTCTTTCGAAGTTGGTTAAGGTTAGAGTTTGTCTTAGAGCATGGCGATAGAACGCCAGATAGTTTGCAGGCTGTTCGACGCGGAAATGGGCAAAAACACAGCTCGTCACGCGATTGGGCAAACATGTCAGTGGCCAATCAGAGAGCGTCAGTCAGTGGCCAATCAGAGAGCGTCTCCAAGAAATGCGGCTACGGAAAAAAATACACTACACAATGGCTGAATGGCTCAGGAGACAGGGATTGATATCAGCCAATTAAGGGGAAGGGATGATTAGGTGACCTTGATGTTAGAGACCTGATTGGGAATTTGGCCAGGAACGTCGGGCAACCCCCTATACTCTTTGCGATAGGCGTCCTGGGTTCTTTAACACTTTCGCGGCTACTTGGATCCGTCTAAAATCACTCTAGACGGCCAGCATTTCATAATAGACTTGCATAGTCCGTGGGGCTGTTTTTAGAGCAAAATCTATACTATAGTATTGCTATCTGTCCATTCTCATTGTCAATTGACACCATAAACCGTCCCTTCAAAATGGCTTAAAGAAAGAATTTTTTCATCAATACGTTCTCATTTTATAACGTCTTGAATATAAGCATTATAAGGGATTTGGTCTAGTATATTTCCTGGAAGGCGAGACACAGGCCGCTAAACTACTAACGTTAAATTTCGGATATACAGAAGCTACAGTTAAAACTCAAACTGCATATGATCGGTATGATGGTCCACCATGAATGCATGAAAGGTGGGGGGGGCGGGGGACATCGTTTCTGATTATTGATTACCAATAACCGCGTTAGCCTCAGTAGCCACATTCGCTGACCGGGTGGATGGCTATCATAACAAGCCCTGATCAGCATGTAATTTACGTGAAAAAGATCTTACCGTGGCCCGGTTGGATCCACCAAATGATTTCCCAGTTATCGATCGCCATCTGGTAGATCGATATGTCCATTGGCTGATGATATATTCCTTTACTGCACACTGAAATCCGCATCCCAAAACGTATTCCAAGCTACAGGCTATAGGCATCACTTCATGTTAGCAGAAAACTACATTGGAGTTCCAGAAAAAACAAGACAACTTCTGCCACAGGGAACACTGCATTATCGAGATAGCGCCCCTAAGAGGATCTGGCCGGTAATGCACTTTTTTGAATTCAAAGAGTAGGGTACTTCTGCAGTGCTGCTCGGTGACATCGAGTAGGTTATTAAAATGGAATAAAAGCCAAAACAACCTTGCTGTCCTCAACCGTTGGATTTATGGGTTTGTCATGACAAACCAATACAAAATCGCGAATGGCTACAACAACACACAGTAACTACATGCATCATTGTTTACAATGAATGGTGGGGCTAATCGAAAGGACTGGACACGGACGCGTTAAACAGCAATCAATTAATTTAATATAACAGTCCGGTTCTGTGTTTGTTTGTGTCTGTATTGTTGGTGAACAACTAACTTTAGGTAGTTACTGTGTGTTGTTGTAGCCAACAGTTAATTCACGATTTTTTATTGGTTTGTCATGACAAACCAATTACATAATCCAATTACATAATCCAACATATGTGTAAAGGCACAACATATTCCAGTTAATAAGGGTATATTTTTTTAATGATTCGTTACGGCGTAATCAATACTTCCATTTGTATAAATTGCGTTAAGCGGAGCTTAGTATTGCTTCTGGCTGAGGAGCGCGTCGCGGCTCATGCGTATGAGCGCGCTCGGCCAATCAGAGCAACGCGGAAGGGCAAGTTGGCTGCCGAAAGTATTCACGTGTCCTGTTCTCACTTCCTGTGTGGCGTCATACCTCCGTGTTCCCGTTCCCGTTTGTTCACTGCTGTCGTCTGCCTTGCCCTGCTGTTTGTTAAAGTCTTAGTAAGTTTTAGTTTTTTTTGTATTCAGTTTTGTTCATCTTTGTTTTCGTGTATCAGTCCGTGTTTGTATTTAGCGCCAGCGCGGCTGTGCCTTTGGTTTTGTTTGTATCTGTTATATATATTTCTGCATAGCTTCTGTGATCTTGTATTAAAAGATACACCTCGTTTTGAGAAGAGCAACTACCGTCTCCTTCCTCCTGTCATTCTGCAGTTTCGGTGCTCGTAAGTCAAGTTTAGAAAAGACCTGTGCCCCCTGTAAGCACTCAAAGGCGGTGTCCATGAGCGGTAAAGGATAACGGTTCTTGATGGAAACGTCATTCAACCCCCTATAATCTATGCATGGCCGCTGATCACCGCATTTTGGGTTCTTCTCCGCCCTATCGTAACAGTTAATGACTCTGAACGACCCAACAGGAGCGCAATTATAACAGGCTCACTTGCCACACAAGAGCCTTTTAGAGCGCAGTTGGCCTGCTTGTTTGGCACAGGGGGGCAGATGCAGAACACCCACCTCCAAACTCGATTAAATATAGATTTTTTGAAAAGAGATTACCTACTAGACCTATTAGAAATATATTGCTTGCATAAATTGTTGTTTCAGACTACCTATCTGCAATTTCAATGAAAATGCCGACTGCCCGCAAGCTACAAGTGCCTCCGGAGAGCCTGCCTTCAAGGTGACCTTTCCCAAGGCAAAGAAGGGGGGATTACAGTCTCAAACCAATAAAGACTGCTCCAACATTCAGTATGTAGATTTATTATTGCACATGAACTAAATATTTGAAAAACTAAAAGTGCACTTACAGTGGAACAGCTGTAACAAGAATAAGCTTATAAAAGAAAATAATATTTTTTTTAACATGACATTGAATTTCGCTTCAATTGAGGGCCGGTCTGAAGCCAGTGTAGGAACCATCATCTGGGAATTCCGTGTGGATGCGGAGGACACACACATGAAGGGATTACTACCCTCACACTGCGGCCCAGAAACCCCCAGCACCAGCTCACGAAGCTTCTGGAAGCTACATATCTGAAACGACTAAAGAAAAAGAAGAAGTATTTTATTTATGCAAAAAGAAAATAAGTAACGTTGTGAAATTATAATTTGTCATGTTGGATACAGGGACAGTAGCAAGGAGCTGGACACCATTGATTCTGCTACTGTATGTGTGGAGTGGGATGTGCAATAAGGATTAGATGGTGGGAGATGCAAGATGGAGATACAGGGACAGTAGTAAAGAGCCATAGAGGTTTTCATTCCATTGGGTGGGGTGTGCAAGAAAGATTAGTATAGGGTGGGAAATGCAAGATGGAGAAACACCTGTAAATCAATTAATCACATGCACAGGGTGAGTGCTGTGCTAAGGGGAATGAGAAAAAGCACATGTGAAATGTTAGATGGCGAGACAAAGATGTATTTTGTTACTTTCACCAAAATGTCCTCAAGCAATTAGCATCAGGTACTCTTGAGGGGGAAAATACTTGAATTGTCACTACTTGCACAACTGACTTTGTTCATAGAAAATTACAATTTAACCCTTTCTCTGCCACGCTTATATCCATCCTTATACCGTCCTCTGCCAGCTCTATTTGTCTATGGAGATGTTCCCCTTCTTTGCAGGGCTATAACTTTTTAAATTGTATTGCTAAATTGACATTACTATGGCCTATTCAACCTCAAGTATCTATCGTTTAGGACAGGGCTATTCAACTAAATTGTTCAGGGGGCCACATTGTCAGAAACCCAAGGGGCCAGGGGCCGGACTGCCACGGCGCCTCCCCGTGCTATGAATATATGTACACTTGACACAACACGCAACCACATTTTTACAACTTTTATTTAAAGGGGAATTATTTTACTATTTCTTTCACTATTTGGGCACTTTTACACAATTCCTGTGGGTTTATGGAACACCTCTGTAATTTTCTTTTTTTTTAATTCATTGTTTTGTATTTCTAATCAAGTACTCAAAAACAGCATTTTTCTACCTCAAGATCTTAAGCGTTTTGAGCCTGGGCTCCAACCACAGTGGGAACTGTGTGGAAACTCAGCTGATTATCATGCAGCGGTGTCTCTCTGACATCACAAATCAGCACATTTTCAGATGACTCAGTTCAGTGAGGGTGAATATTGTGAGAGGAGAATTGGAAGAATGCGCCAATATGAGAATTAGAGACATAGATCATATTAATATAAGTCCACATAGCTAGGACACAATGCTAAACACTGAAAAAGGCCATTTATAAGATAGTTCCCCTTTAACTACATTGCAAAAGTAGTATACTTTTCAAAAAAAGTGCTTCTTTTATGTGCCACATCTGCAACATCTCCTGCAAAAAGTGCTTCATTTATGACTGTGCAACAACTGCAACATCTCCTCTTCAACATTTCAATATAAAAATAAAATAAAAAACAAACAAGTGCATGATGTGCATCTGAACATTCTAACATCAACACTTGAACAAAAAAAACACATTTATAGTGCAGCTGAGCTTATGAAAAAGTGCTTCATGTCTGTGCAACAACAGCAAATCACAGCATCTTATTAGCACTTATTGTCGACTCTTAACTCTCAAACATCAGGGGGGTGGGGGGCAGACAGGCCTAGCCTACATACACACATCTAATGAGAGCGATTGCACTTCTTTGACTGGGCAATGGCAGAGAAAGAGGGTTCATAGGAAGTGAGGGCTACCCGCAAACAGTGATGCAAATGCTCATTTGTCAAGGAGGCATGGTTGCTTTTTTTTTTTTTTTTTTTTATATATCTTTTTTTCCCCCTCCATTTTCCTCCGATTTTCTCCCATCCCAATGTTAGTCGTATGCCAATTCCCAGTCCCTTCCTGGTCGCTGCGCACTTACCCCCCACAGTCAGATCATCTGGGAGAGTGGAGGCTACCACGTGCTTCCTCCGACACACGTCCAGCCAATCACCGCTTCTTTTCACCTGGCAACGCGGATTCTCATCGAGAGGACCACACTATCCCCCTCAAGTCCTATCCGCGCTTAGCAGGCGCCCCGACCGAACTGTAGGAGTCGCTGTTTACAACGACCCGGACCCACCCCGCCAGCTTCTCCCACCCTCTAATACAGCCAATTGTATTAGTGCAGACGGCCAGCCAAGCTGGTGACAACCCCGGAGCTGTGAGCTGGATTCGAACAGGCGAATCCAGCTCACAGCTCCGGGGTTGGTGACGAACGCAATCTCCGCTCGGCCACCTAACCGCCCTGGTTGCTTGTTTTAATGGCATTCATGTGAGAGAAACTGGATTCACAGGTGTATGTTGAGCCAAACATTGTTAGCACAGATATTGCCAGCGTTTTTTATGTTGGGGAATGTCTCGACATGAATACACTTTATCCAAAATGTTGTGGTGGATTCATTCTCAAGTGCCTGCTGCAGAGCAGATGATGCTTGCATGTCAATTATTTCAAGTTGCAGGAGACCTTCATCAATGTGAAGTGATGCAAGTAACTCTTGTCCTTTTGTGGAAATAAATTCATCAAATCGACTTGCAAAGTTTTCCCTCAATTTATCAATGAAATCTGTCATTAATTGAGTGACTTTTGGCTCAATTGTGCGTGTTAACGTTGACATGAAAAGAAAAAAGTTTAAAAAAAATATATTTTTTTAATTTTTTTTTGTTTTTTTTTATTATCATGTAATCTTTGGCGGGCCGGTCAGAATCATCCCGCGGGCCGGATCTGGCCCGCGGGCCGCCAGTTGAATAGCCCTGGTTTAGGATGTAGCAACGTTCTACTTTTTCATTCACATATTCATACTAAAATACGGTCTAAAGTATAAATATATTTTTATCGTTTTCTGCAGCATTCTGCAGAACGTGATTTATAGCCCTAAATACATATATTACATCATCAAATGTAGTTTGATACCTGTAACGTTCGGGAGACTATCCTCCTTAGGATAGTATCCCACTGTCTACCTGGGTCACTCCTGTTGTTATGGGTTCACCTTGTATGTCACCACTGATTGCTGTCATCACTAATTGTCTGTCACACCTGGGTGCTGTCATTGGTTGACAGACTGCTGTCACTCATTGACAGCGTGGAATGTTTAGTATGTGACCTATTTAACGTTTGCTCTATCCTTTGTCCTTTGCTAGAGCTTCACCTAAACCTACGGACAAGATACAGCTGGAACAAGCACAGACATATTGTCTTTATCCCTGTACTTTCATTATACGCTTTTCCCTGATAATAAACAGTACAGCTGTTTTGGAAGAGTAAACATTTCTCCGTCTCGTTCTTCTTCTCGACAACTTGGAAGTCACTTACCCGTTCGTAACAGAAGCTCTAGCCATCATGACTTCCAACGAGGAGATACGGGACGAGATAGTGAGCCTACGGGACCAGCTCAGGATAATGATGGAGCGGCAGATGGCAGTCGGTGTCGAGCTGGGTCGACTGGGAGATGTTTCCCTGGCTTCTCAGGAGACGGCGGAGACAGCGTTGGCGGCGGTGAACCAGGCCCGCTCTGCAGCCGCTGGGACGACATCAACGATGAGATCCGCAGCCGGAGCATCATCGATCGGCGGGGAAGGCGAGCGGGGGTATCCGGTAGATCGGGAGGACTACCGAGAGCCACGCCTGCCGGCGCCGGATCGCTATGGAGGGGCTTCGACCGGCTGTCGTGAGTTCATCGCCCAGTGCTCTCTCATTTTTCAATTGCAGCCGCGTAATTTCCCCAGTGATGTGGCTCGGGTAGCGTATATTATAACTCTCCTCACGGGTCGTGCTCTCTCTTGGGCCACAGCGGAGTGGGAGAGTGGGTCTGTGGTCTGCCGCGACACGGATGCCTTCACCCTGGAGTTACGTTGTGTATTCGATACCTCCAGGGTGATTTCCATTTACGAAGCCGGCGGTCGACTTATGTCCTGCCGGCAGGGCATTCGCGCCGTAGCAGACTATGCCATTGATTTCCGCATTGTGGCTCGAGAGGCGGACTGGCCTGAGGTTCCCTGCTGTGTCCACTTCTTGCATGGTCTCTCCACTCGCATGCAGGACGAGATGGCTACACGGGAGCTACCGTCACCGGGAGAGGGGACGCGAGAGGGAGGCTTCGTCACAGGTACTCTTCCGCCCCTCTCCTAGTGTCGATCGGCCAGCATACCAGCCCATGAGAGAGCACCGGGGCGATGACGAGCTCATGCAGCTGGGAGCGCTGAACCTCTCTGAAGCGGAGAAGCAGAGGCGGGTCAACGAGAGGCGCTGTTTTCGTTGTGGCCGCACGGGGCATCGCTTCGCCGCCTATCGTGGCTCGGGAAACGCAGGAGCCCGCTAGGCCTGGGGAAGGTGCTAGCAGGTGGGCATGTCTCTCCGGTCATAGACGTTCACGACTCACGTACTTTTTTTGATGTCACTGTCAGGTGGGGGGATTCTTCTAAAACGGCCAAGGCTTTAGTGGATTCGGGGGCTGCGGGCAACTTGATTCATGTGGGGGTGGCTCTAGAATGGGGGGTTCCCTTGGAAATGCTAGAGGTGCCCATCCCTGTCCGTTCGCTAGACGGTCGACCGATTGGCTGTTTATTTATTACCCAGCGCACCGGGAAACTGTGGGTTCGGGTGGCGGGTAGCGAGGGGGAATATTTGAATTTTTTTGTTGTTATGTCTCCTCATTCTGATATTGTTTTAGGCCACCCTTGGCTTGTGCTGCATAATCCTCTTATTAATTGGGCTACGGGTGAACTCTCCATGGGAAGCGGCGTCAGAAGAGTGGAAAAAAGACAGCGAGGTTGACTGCATGTTTTGTGGTAAAACACATGAGAGGAACAAGAAAAAATGCCCAGCTTTTGGAAAAAAGTGTAAAAAGTGTGGGAGAGAAAATCACTTTGCGGCTAAGTGCAAATCAAAACAGGAGAGCAGCAAGAAAACTAGGAAAGTGCATGCAGTGGCAGAACAGCACAGTGATAGTGATTCTTACGAGGAAGACCTCTGCTGCATAACGGAAGTAAATAGAGAGGATGAAAGCGTTAATCAGTTAAAAGACAGCCACAGGCAGGGCCAACAGCTTTTTGCAGGGATGATGTTGGGGGAAACACTAGTTAACTACCAGATAGACTGTGGGGCCACCTGTAATGTCATCCCCATACATTTGTTAAACCCTGACACATAGCTAGAACACACTGAGAAAGTACTGGTGATGTATAATAAGACTAGGGTGACTCCTCTGGGTACATGTAAGGTTAAGATCAGAAACCCCAGAAACAACAAGCGTTACAGACTAGAGTTTCAAGTGGTAGGCCAGAGTAGCAGAATCCCTTTACTGGGCAGGAAAGACAGTGAGGCTATGAAGTTGATAAAGGTACAGTACGAAAATATCCTAGCTATAGACAGCATAGTGAGGAAAGAGCAGAGCCCAGTGACAAGGGGAGAAAGTGACAGTCACATGACAAGGGACAGAATAAATGCTGAGTTTGGGGATGTGTTCACCGGAGATGGATGCATGGAGGGGGAGTATAAAATAGAGATAGATGACGGAGTGCCGCCAGTGAAACTGCCAAAGCGCAGAGTGCATGTAGCTATGATAATACCGATACAAGAGGAACTCAAGGATCTGGAGAGAAGAGGGGTTATCACACCAGTGGAACGCAGCACTGACTGGATCAGCAGCATGATCTCATTAAGGAAGCCGAATGGGAAACTAAGGCTCTGCATAGACCCGAAACCTCTGAATTGGGCACTAAAGAGAAGTCACTATCCACTCCCAACTATAGATGACATCCTGCCGGAGATGTCAAAGGCAAAAGTATTCACTGTCTGCGACGTGAAGCACGGTTTCTGGCACGTCAAGCTAGAAGAGGAGTCAAGCTACCTGACCACATTCGCCACTCCATTTGGTCGCTTCCGTTGGCTCCAGATGACGATGGGAATAAGCCCAGCACGGAAGTGTTCCAAAGAAAGCTCATGCAGGCCCTAGAGGGCCTACCAGGAGTCTACATCATAGCAGATGATATGTTAATCACAGGGGAAGGAGCAACGCAGGAGGAGGCAGAAAAGGACCACGACAAGAAACTCCGAGGCTTTCTAACCAGATGCAGGGAGCGCAACATCAAGCTGAACGCGGACAAGTTCAAGCTTCGACAAAAAGAGGTGCCCTACATAGGTCATCTGCTCACGGTTGAGGGGCTGAGAATTGATCCGGAGAAAGTACGGGCGGTCAGAGAGATGCCGAAGCCAACAGATGTAAAAGGAGTACAAAGACTGGTTGGGATGGTCAACTACCTGGCGAAGTTCTTTGACCACCTGTCAGATGACTGCAAGATTCTTAGACAACTCACACGGAAGGAAAACATGTGGGAATGGGCAGATGTCCAAGAGGAAGCGTTTCAAAGGCTGAAAGACAAAATAGCCAAAGCACCAGTCCTACAGTATTACAACAGAGAAGAGGAGTTGACGCTACAATGTGATGCGTCCGACACAGGACTGGGGGCCGCCCTGACACAGAAAGGTAAACCTGTAGCATTTAGTAGTAGGGCGCTCACACCAAGTGTTTAGCCATAGTGTTTGGTATGGAAAAGTTCCATCAATATACATATGGTAGACCGGTGACTGTTCAAAGTGACCACAAGCCTCTAGAAAATATCCACAGCAAGCCACTGCTTAGTGCACCTAAGAGATTACAAAGGATGCTACTCAGACTGCAGCACTATGATATTAGTGTGATATATGTGCCAGGCAGGGATATGTTGTGTGGTATAATATGTCCTCATGTCTTATTCCACAGAGAGGGGGGGGGGGGGGGGGCACAGGTAAAGGGAACACAGGGGAGGGGGATATATTTACATGAGGACATATTATACCACAATACTCACTTTTCTTTCTTATAATGTGGGTGAGATTAATGTATAATATACCAGGATTGTTTGGAACAGGTAAAAGTGGGGATAATAGTTTAAAATAGAATTATTTACATACATGATTAATAGAATTATTTACATACATGATTCATGACATGATCGACTGGACTGCGGTCTGTGTTATTTTGATATCAGAGATGTGGGAATAGATATCACCCTTTTCTTTTATTAATCGCTCAAAATACCTATATCAATGAGTGGTCCTCATCTCTGATATCAAACAACAATTAACATAATCATTTGAAGCTATCGCTGTGCAAATATATTGGCATACCTTCAGTCGTTCATGTCGTGACTCTGGGGAGCTAATGTGATCGTTGTGCATACAGGCATCGTAATAAACCAATTAAATACATGCACTGTCTGTGTGGTCAGATTGCACAGGGTGAAAAAACAAAATTGTGTGCATAATTAGGCTAATGTGTACAAAAACATTTTAACAACCGTTAACCTGGTGGTTAATAAAACTAACATGATTGATTATGGGAAACTGTTCAAAAATATATATATATATTTTTGCACGTTTTATGATGATTCTTGATGAAATTACTTAGGATCCAGTTGTATTTACCCTGAGTTTGAGTGTCACTTTCATCTGTGATTGCCTCAGTTTTGTTGGTCTTTACTTAGAATCAGGCAATTTTCTCCATTTCTTCTCTATAAATGAGGAGATAAAACGTCTTATGCATCGCTTCTGTATGTAATTCTAGTGCATATACTATCAATGGTTCACCATATAGGTGCAAAACAACGTTACATGTCCTCTTCTATGAGAGAATAAAACAACTGATTCTTTCTTGTCTGACAATACAATTTTGTAACCTAAGTAATTCAAATGTGATGTAATGTGATCATGTGGTCACTTCTTCCTTCAGCAATACATTTTAGCTCATTATTACTAACCATTGTTAATGCTTTCTCATTGATTTCTTTTCATCACATCCCTAGTTCATCGTTTTGCAGATACATACAATTGTGTGAAAAGTTTCCTTCTTGTGAAGGTATTAATCTGAATGATGTTGCGTCGTTGTTGACAAGGTGTTCTCTGTCGGTCGTGTGGCAGGGCCAAACAGTAACACATAAAAATTAAATAAATACATACAATAGACATTACCTTAGTGGCTAATGTGTCAAAATAAAATTGAAAACCGTTAACCTAGTGGTTAATATAAAAGGTGATTATGATAATCGTTATGCATTGTTCTGTGGTGCATACTATCAATGTTGAACACAAACTTGGTGTCTTGGAACAATCCAACTGGTTCTGCCCTGTTTAACAATACCATTTTGTAATGTGACTCTGTGATCATTTTTCATTGTCATTATAAAATTGGTTAATGCAATCTTACTGATTGTATTTCATCATATTCCTTGTCAATAATTTTCCAGATACATATGAACTCTGTGAAACAGTTCTTGTTTGTGAATCTGACAGTTGCTGTGAAGTGTTGATCATCTGTTCTCGGTCTGTCGTGTGGCAGGGCCAATACATACATAACAATGTGGACAATGTGTGTTCAGAAGTATCTTGTTCCACAGGTCTCTGATGATGTCTCTTCTTGACGATGCAGTCGGGAATATTCACTGGTCGTCGTTCATTCAGAGGGGGCCTACAGGAGGTCGCCGTCCGCTCCCTGTGTACCTTGTCAAGGGTCACCGGTAGCAGTCAACTATAGTGGTCTTTTCCTGCAGCCTATGTTGTTCTCCATCCTTCTGTGTGACCTGCTGTGTGTTGAACGTATCGTACATTCAGTTGATGTTTCTGTGAGCCTGTCTTGTGGCAGTAAGACAGTCTCATTTGCTATGTGTCTCTTCTTGACGATGCAGTCGGGAATATTCACTGGTCGCCGTCCATTCCCTGTCAAGGGTCACTTGTCTGCGCTGCTCTCCATCACCACCACACATCCGCCACTGTGCTCACGCTTGGCTCCCATCAGGCCCAGAGACATGGTGGTCAGGGCGTTTTTGAATGTGTTGTGCTGGTTTCGCTGTCCTCTCCTCGTCATTGCGGTACCACTTGATGGAGGGCGAGGGCCCGCCGGTGTAGTGGCTAGTCAGTAGGACGCTCTCTCTCACACGGATGACAATCTTGTCATGGGAATCCACCTTGATGGTCGGGGCTTTGGTTCCCATCTGCAGGTGATGGGTTTGGTCTGCAGTGCCGGGGTGGAGGCCGTCAAAGGTTGATCTCCTCTTCGTTAGTGTCTCCTTGGTCAGTCTCCTTCGTGGTCCTCTGCTCCACTTTCTTGGGGATGTCTGTGGGCTGGGTTGGATGGTTCTCCCACGGTTGTTGTCGTCGCCTCTGGTTGTGTCCGCAGCTTCGTGGTTCAGGTCACGCGTCGTCTCACTCGTCCTGTCCTCTCACCAATTCGTGATCTGAGGGTGATAAACACTGCCTTAGAAAACTCCTCACATAAATGATTCAACGCCTTTCTGCTAAAGTGGAAAATCATTTTGGGATTAATTCAATTCATTGTAAATAAAATCACTTAATTGACAATAGGAAATGCAACCCAATTGCATTAGCAGTGATAAACTCACTTAATTGACAATAGGAAATGCAAGCCAATTGCATTAGCAGTGATTCCTTACGTCAAGAAGGTCACATTCACTACAATTTATCAGGTCTCGTATCTAACTAGATCTTACAGCATTAGGCTTTAAATAAAATTTGTAAATAAATGGCCAAAGTCTTGAATCAGATAAAATAGCTCCTTGTCTTCATATTCTGATGGTCTTAAATTGAAGTTGATCTTACCTCAGGCCGCGTACGATGGTGTGCTTCTTCAAGATACTTACCTCGCCATGACTTCTCGGTTGTTCTTCACATCTCAGTGTGGCTCATCATAGCATAGCATGGGGAAAAAACATAAAATCTAGGTAGCCAGTTAATTTTGCATGAAAAACAATCATTCGTTTTCTCATTTACTCTTAAATAGCATTAATTTAATTACCTCTAATACACCTTGTGCATTTTGATAATCATTGTGTAAATGATTATCCTGCTTTCAACTGATACAAATAATTCTAACCCTAGCTAACCTTACTGTCATGCATTTGTCTTAATAAACTAACCTACACTGTAGCACTCAACACTTTGATGACCATTGTTACTCAGCTGATAGAGGTGTGCCTTGCCTGATGTCCTGTCGTACAGAACCTGTGAGTCGCTTTGGATAAAAGTGTCAGCTAAATGATCAATGTTGTTGATATCTTGTACATTTAGATAATTGTGCTGCAATTTTGGTGGTTGATAATTTTGCAGCCATGGAAAGTATTAGTTGTTAAAAGAATAGTCTAAGGAATAGTCATGCATGTTATTGGTTATAAACAGAGAATAGAAGGAGGGGATTGTAAGTAGTTGTTTTCATCATTAATCTTTCATCTCGGGCACTTCTCTAATTCAGGCCTTGAAAAGAGATGATGAAAACGACTGGTTAGTTATTGTTAGTATGGGAGTTAGGTAGATTTTCATAACTGCAAATTCATCATCTGTAACTAATTCATGTTAATTAAGTGGTTCTCTGTTGTCATCCACCGCCAGGTGAGTTCATCAAGTCTGTGGTCACGAGTGTAGGCATTTGCATTGCTTTGTCTCCCAAGTGCCCACTCTGAAGAATTTACATGTGGGTATTTGGATGTAGATTTGTTCCAAATGGTCAATCGATTGTCTCTCAGCTCTGCACTGTCTCTCGGTTGACATGCAAATTGTTGGATTTTCTGTCTTTTGTGATACAATTTGGGTGTAGTCATTCACTGTTTTGCATCTCGCCTCAGAGCCAGATCTGTAAATACAAACACATGTTAATTTTCCACTCTTTTCTAAGACCATCTGTTCTCCTTGATTGTCTGTGAGCTTAACAAAACATCAGCTATTTCTCATCCATCCTGTCCTAGGATGTAATGATAGTGTTTATCATTTATCAATCATATCGCATATGTACACAAGCATCATATGAATGTGGACCCACACATTTTGAATCATGTTTAAAAATGTCTTACAATGGAAAGGGCTAGTTATCTTTCATTGGTTCTTTAGATAAACACATTAACTCAAGTGAATATAACCTAAACATCTTACTTTTAAACATAATCTATGTTGTTTGTGTTCCAAGTTTTCAACATTAAAAGCTTATAAAGCCTAATCTAACGCTGTTTATGTGGACTACAAGGTACGCCCACAGATGTATTATAATTCTGAAACAGACATTGTAATTAGCTTTATGTGACTTATAATGTGTAAATTAAAGCAACATAAACACTCAAGTGATCTGAGATAGTTGTAATTTACTGTAACTGAGATGATAGTACAGTTTCTACGTCAAATGACTCCCTTTTCTTGACTCCTTTTTTTTTATCACAACCAGTACTGAATTTGCAAATCTGGTATGTCATAAATGTGCAGATGTAGCAGTACTGACTATCTGTATGTCATGTATGTCATAATATGTCCTGATAAATTGAAAATGGGGGACCCTGATGTAAACAAATCTGGTATTGAAAATGGGGGACCCTGATGTAAACAAGACTATAAGTCTCTCTCTGGTCTGCATCCCCTTAACAATTGTGTGTTGAGCTGTGCTGTATTGTACCCATTCTGCAATCTGTTAATAAAGTTCTTCAATCAATCAATCAAAGCATCTATATTTATGATTTTCATACTCACCGGGGAAAGCTGTTTTGTTGACGTTGGATCCGTTACGTGTCGTCAGCAACCCGCATCTCGCCACTACAACTCAACATTTTCCAATAGCAGCGCGCACATACATATACAAATAAAACATATACTACACGTGGATTTCACGCACCCTTGGCCTTGGGTACATTACACTTTACGTTCGCTTATGGATAGTTTAATATAAAATAATAACTTCACGGCGCGCATAGCGTCACGTCATTGCTCCATGCGACGTTCGTGTGTTCTCATTCGCCTCGGAAATAACGCTTTGCAATTCATACAGTATTTTTCCACGAGCTCTCAATAGCCTGGAATTCCTATACCAGCGTTTTGTTACCGAATGAACGCTCCTGTGCATATGTGAAACGTAAACAAACTGAAACGATAAAACTATACTTCCCCAAATGGCCGTTCCCGTGGGCCGGTGTTCTGCGGAATCCGGAAATTACTATCCTAGTTTGTTCTCGTGAACTGCACTTCAATGTTATTCTTTGTATAACGGTAACTCGTCTCTCAATGCTCGTCGCGCTATCCGCAGCCGGTTCTTGACTCAATAAAGCAACGCGACGGGTCCTATAATACTTGTGCACATACAAACGAGACTTAAACAGACAAACAAACAATAATACATATAACTTAACGTGTGTGTATATCTGACTGTATTGGATCGCTTGTTCGTTTAGTCGGCCAGCATCTGCTGCGACAAGGCATTTATCCCTTGATATATCTATACATCGTTATTAAAGTCATAACGACCGAACCTGACTTCGAAATTTACCAGCGATATATTAGATTATATATACCTTTTAATCATACTCTCGGCCTCTTAACCCGCGACTAACGTCCTGTTTAATGTACTTTTCCGCGACTGATGTCCCGTTTAATGTACATTTACGTACTCCCGGGACATCGCGTAATCATGTACTAACTAGGACATCGCGTGATCATCTTCCCGCTATCTGTATTGATCAATTGGTTAATTTAATCCAAAATACATCGTTTTCAGGAAATGGAAGAGATTGTGAGCTTAGTTTGAGGTTGAAACAATGAATATTATGACGCTACTCTGGTAATTTCTAACTATGATTCTATCAGCTTCTCGGTCCTACTTCCCGCCTCTTTGCAAAGGAATCACAGAACGTTTTTAACAGAGTAGCGTTTTCCAAGGATATCACATCATAATAAGCTCACGTATCTATTTTGTTGCCTATATTTTTAGTCTGCATCAGCTAGACTAGGGGTAGCAATCCAACAACCTGTGTGGTGTGCCTTAACTTTTCGTCGGCTCCGACTCGACCTGGAATAGCACTTCAACCTTTGTGCCTAAACTTTTGGGAATAGCACTATAACCCATCCTCTCAGAACCGCCTGATAAAGGACCCAGGTGCACGCGCGCCCTGGTAACGATTCTCAATACAGATCAGATATATTAATGCACATTATTCCTACTCAGCCATGATCTCAATATTTGACAACATTCTGTAATATTCACCTGGCACAGAGAAAAGCAGGAAGGTTTTAATTCCTTTCCATAAATTTTTTTTTTTTTTTGGTCGACCAGTCTATATACTCACTTTTCTCTGTATAGATGAAACGATACAGCATGCCGGGAGGACGCAAAAAGTCCGTCACAAGTTCGTAGACGCCAATTGTGGGATATTTGGTGGATATCCCGATGAAGAATGTCTCAGTCAACCGAGGCTTGGATAATAACAAGGTTTATTAACCAAACAGATAGAATACATAGAGAAAATGGCTGAGGCTCTCGCCCCAGGTGATCAGCTGAAATCCCCCAGGTAAGAAGCCTGGATAGATCTCAAGAGGAGATCTATATAGTTAACAGGAGGGGGTGTGGTCCCATTTGATAGGTCAGATGGGGGGGGGGGGGCACAGGTAAAGGGAACACAGGGGAGGGGGATATATTTACATGAGGACATATTATACCACAGTTGCTTGCAGACACGTTGAGTAGAGCATACTTACCAGAGAGCACTAAGGGAGACAGTGAGACAGAGGTAGAGACGGTAAACATGGTTAGCTATTTACCCATCTCAGCAGAGAGGCTGAGCGCTATCAGAGCTGCAACAAAGGATGACCTAAAGTTACAGACTGTGGCAAATAGAATACTGTCAGGGTGGCCCAAGAGGAAAAGAGACTTGCCAAGTGACATCAGGCACTACCACTCGTTCCAGGAGGAAATGAGTTTCCAGGACGGCATCGTTTTCCGAGGAGAAAGAGCTGTGATACCGGATGCACTCAGGGTTGACATCACGTACAGGATCCACTCCTCTCATCTGGGAGTAGAAGGATGTCTGAGGCGAGCGAGGGAGTGTGTATACTGGCATGGGATGAACGAGGAGATAAAAACCTTCATCGCTAAATGTGGTATATGCAGGTCAGTGGACCCAAGGCAACAGAGGGAGACACTACACCCACATGACATGGCCAGCAGACCCTGGGCCAAGGTAGGGACAGACCTTTTCTCGTTCCACAACAAAGACTACCTGATCACTGTAGACTACTTCTCTAACTTTTGGGAGGTTGACTATCTGTCTGACACTAAGAGCAACACAGTAATAAGAAAACTCAAGGCCCACTTTGCCAGGCAAGGGATACCTGATGTCGTTATTTCTGATAACGGGCCACAGTATGCATCACAATAGTTTCGACACTTCAGTCAGAAGTGGGTTTTGAACACAGGACATCTTCGCCGGGATGGCGCCGCACCGAACGGCTGCCTGTCTGTGCGCTCCGTCGAGACTGTGTTTACTTTTGTTAATATTTATAGTTTTTAGAGTTTTGTTTGTACCAACTGTTGGTGCATTTAATGTATATGACCGTCAGTCACTCATAGACATTGGATTACGGGAAACTTACCAACTGGATTACTCACTGGACCAGCTTCAATATCAAAGAGACGTTAGGGACTGCAACGTCCTCTGCTTCACCGAAACATGGCTCACACCGGAGGTTCCAGACCACGCAATTCAACCAGCAGATCACTTCTTTATCCATCGCAAGGATCGGGCATCAGCAGAGTCCGGTAAACAACGTGGAGGAGGTATTGCCTTCATGTTTAACAAAAATTGGAGCGATCCAACTAACGTGAAGGAATTATCCAACCACTGCTCCCCAGAACTGGAATATATAACCATCAAGTGTCGTCCTTTCTTCCTCCCGAGGGAGTTAACGGCGATCGTCCTGATCGGAGTGTATATTCCACCGCAAGCCAGCAACAAGGTTGCGCTCTCCAGACTCCACGACGAGGTAAATAGAATACAAGTGGCGAATGTTAACGCCGCCATTTTAGTGCTGGGAGATTTCAATAGCGCCAATCTGAGAAAGGTATTGCCTGACTTCTATCAGCATGTGACTTGCAACACCAGAGGCGGTAACATCCTAGATCACTGTTACACGCAATTTAAAGGTGGCTACAAGGCTCATTCTGATAGTGGCTTTGGTAAATCAGATCACGCGTCCATCTTTCTTTCACCAAAGTACAAACAGAGAATTAAAAGTACTCCTGTAGTCTCGCGAGAGGTGCAGAAATGGGATTTGACGTCAGAGGAGACGCTCCGGTCAGTGTTTCACTACACAGACTGGAATGTGTTCCGCGACACAGATAACATTAATGTCTACACGGAAACAGTGCTGGACTATGTTTGTACTAGGGTGAAAGAAACAATCCCCACTACCAAAATGAAAGTTTACCCAAATCAAAAACCCTGGGTAGACAAATCCGTCCGTGAAGCTCTGAGAGAGCGCACCAAAGCATACAACGACGGCCTAGTGGCAGGCAACATGAATGACCACAAGGTGGCGCGATACAACGTAAGGAGGACAGTGTCAGAGGCCAAACGGCGCTACAGGGATAAAATTGAACTCCAGTTTGAACAAGCTGACTCTAGAGCTATGTGGCAGGGGCTCAAAACGATGACAGACTACAAAGGCGCCTCCCTCAAACTGAACAGTGACATCTCCTTAGCAAATGACCTCAATACCTTCTATGCGAGGTTTGATGCTGGTAATAACAACACCAGCTCACAAGCCACGGCAATGGGGGGGGGGGGTCGGCTGCTGATGGAGGCGCAGTGTTCAGGGTAACAGAGCATGAGGTGAGGCGGACCTTTAAAAAAGTGAATATCAGGAAGGCAGCAGGTCCGGACGGCATCCCCGGCCGCGTCCTAAAAGTCTGTGCCGACCAACTGGCCCCAGTATTCACTGACATATTTAACCTGTCCTTAGAACAGGCTGTCATCCCCACCTGCCTGAAGAAGTCCACTATTATCCCTGTACCCAAAAAATCCAAGCCTGCTTGCCTCAACGACTACCGCCCTGTAGCTCTCACCTCCATAGCCATGAAGTGCTTTGAGAAGCTAGTAAAGGGCTACATCTGCTCCTCCCTCCCCATCAACATGGACCCCCTGCAATTTGCATACCGCCCCAACAGGTCCACGGAGGACGCCATATTCCATGTGCTGCACACAGCAGCATCACACCTGGACAAGAGGCAGGGGAACTATGTGAGAATGCTATTCATCGACTACAGCTCGGCATTCAATACCATAGTCCCCTCCATACTCATAGCCAAGCTCAGGGACCTGGGCTTGGGCTATGACCTCTGCCAGTGGGTCTTGGACTTCCTGACTGGCAGACCCCAGGTGGTGAGAGCAGGCAACTGCACCTCCTCATCCATCACCCTCAACATAGGGGCCCCCCAGGGCTGTGTTCTGAGTCCCCTCCTCTACTCCCTGTACACACACGACTGTGTGGCTCAGCGGAGTAGCAATACAATCATCAAATTTGCTGACGACACAGTGGTGGTGGGCCTGATCTCTGCCAACGACGAGAGGGCCTACCTGGAAGAGGTCAAGGTCCTGGCGGGATGGTGCCAGGAAAACAGCCTCTCCCTGAACGTCAGCAAAACAAAGGAGATGATTGTGGACTTCAGGAGGTCGGGGGTCAAGGACTACAGCCCCCTCAGCATCGACGGGGCACCGGTTGAGAGAGTCAACAGCTTTAAGTACCTCGGAGCCTACATATCCGAGGACTTGACATGGACCACACACATTGACAGTGTTGTGAAGAAGGCACGACAACGCCTCTACTTCCTCAGGCGCCTAAGGAAGTTCCAAGTCAGCCAGAAGATCCTTAAGAACTTCTACTCATGTACAATAGAGAGCATCTTGACCGGCAACATCACCTCCTGGTTTGGGAATAGCACTGCACAAGACCGAAGCAGACTACAAAGAGTGACACGTTCAGCCAAACGCACAATTGGAGGGGGGCTCCCCACCCTCCAGAACATTTACAACAAGCGTTGCAAGGGCAAGGCTAAGAGAATCATTAAAGACTCCAGTCACCCGAACAACTGCCTCTTTGAACTGCTGCGGTCAGGCAAGCGATACCGGAGTCTCAAGGCGAGCACAGAAAGACTCAGAAGAAGCTTCTATCCCCAGGCCATCAGGCTGCTAAACGAACAATGAATGAACACTACACAACAACAACCACCAAACGCACATAGCACACACATCCACACGCACACACTCACTTTAAACAAACACTGTAGCACCCACTCCACACACTTTATAGCACACACCCACTTTAAACAAATACACTGTAGCACCCACTCCCCACACTTTATATTTATGGATGAAGGATTGCACTACAACTCGTACACCTTACTGTAAATTGTACCTAAAATTGTACCTCATCCCATTTCTGCTTTGCACTAGATAGTACTGTACATTAGTACAGGGGTTCCCAAACTTTTCAGGCCGGGACCCAGAAAATAAGGCGTCAGAGAGCCGCGGCCCAATGCACATCGTCAGGCTTTTTTTTTTTGCCAGGTGACCGATTTTTTAAGCCAAATATGACTTCAATCCTATTAAGTTAGTTCAAGTTAGTTATTCATTTATATGTGCTATTTATGAGAGGGCTAACTTGTTGCAAAATAATAATGATAATAATAATAGCCTCATTAAAATACTATTGTTGCTTCGGTTGTTTTCAGCGTTTTATGTGCATAATCTGTTATTTAGTTTGAAATGTTCGTTGAAATAAGTAGATTTTTCGTTTTTGTTTATTTATTAAGTTAATATAAAACCATATAGTCACATTTTAGAATACAATACAATAGAATTTTAGAATACAACTAGAAACACTGTCCTGGCCTGCTTCTAAGTTCAGTGGCCTGAAAAATAATTTTTTTTTTTATTTTTTTTTTTATTTTTTTTTTAATCATCTCACGGCCCTCCCGTGGCTGCTCGCGGCCCACCTTTGGGTCGCGACCCCGTCTTTGGGAACCACTGCTAGTACACTGCATAGTATTGTGTATTGTATATTATATGGTAACTCAGAACATTGTACATATGTCTATACCGAACACTGTGACCTCATTTTTCTTCTTCTAAATTCATGCTATATTATGTTATTATGTTATTTGATACTATCTTGTCTAGCACAGTCTCTGGAGCGTAACAGTAAGAAGCATTTTGTATGAAAGTATTCTGTACTTCTGTATGACAACTATTAAAGAACTTGAACTTGAACTTGAGTAACGGGAAGGCGGAGTCAGCGGTAAAGACAGCCAAGGGCCTGATGCTGAAGGCTGCAGCGGCGAGAGAGGATCCGTACCTGGCTATGTTGGACCATCGTAACACATCGAGCCAGGGCCTCAACACAAGTCCAGCACAGAGACTCCTAAGCAGGAGGACCAGAACCCTGCTTCCTACAAAAGACACTCTGCTGGAGCCAGAGGTAACGGACAATGACCAGGGACTGAAACACAACAGACAGAGACAGGAAAAATACTACAATCGCACAGCAAAGGACATGGACACTCTGAAAAGAGGAGACAGTGTGAGAGTACAGCCTGGTGACACACACAAGACTTGGAGAGTGGCAAAGGTGATCCAACCAGTGAGCCACCGATCATATGAGGTGGAGTTAGAGTCGGGAGGTGTTCTGAGAAGAAATCGTCGCCACCTCAGACACAATCACACCACTATAGACACACCAGGTACAATCACACCTGCGTCACCAGTGACTGAGAAGGCCGGCCCGCCAGTCAACCCGGTAGGGAGCCAAGGTACGGTCACTACCAGGTCTGGTCGACAGGTTGTCTGACCTCAATACCTGAAGGACTATACTTCGTGATTAGAGAATGGACTGGGGAGAGAGAGAGAAAAAAAAGTGAAATGGGTTATGTGTGCACATGTTTTGATCTGTTGATTGTTTGAGGGGTACTAATGAGTCATTTACACAGTGTTGTTGTTGTTTGGATCTGTTGTAAGTAAGCAGAACACAGGTTAAGTAGTTGTAAGTTAAATATCTATATCCTGTATATATCTGTACTTGGAAAAAGAAAAAGAAAGATGTAACAATAGGATTGTTCTATTTAAGTGCTGTTGCACGTAGGACTCTTAGATGTGACACCGAGGGTTCACTTGTGGTGGAACCAAGCTTATGTAACTATAACAACGGTGAATAAAGTACAAGTAAACAAGACTGCTTTAACCCTTCATTGTGTACAGTCGGGACACGGATAGAACATAATGAAACACATACCACCAAAGTCACTGGCCCACTGTGTGTGTGTGTATCTGCATGTGCAAACGGGAATGGGACACAGACATTTGAACTCTTAAGTGATGAATGCCTACTGTGGCAAAGTTGTAGCCAACAACTAGGCCTAATAAAAAAGGCAGTGACATTGAACAAAAAGGACACTGGCATTACCACCAGGGCCATCAGTAGAGGGGACTGTAAGGTGCCTTTTCGGTATACTACCTTTGCTAAAACTGTGTTCTCTGTTAAAGGTGGTAACTACTGGAATAGCCTACCAGTTGTGATTAGAGTGCCCCACATACTCCATGTTCAAGACCCATCTTAAACTGCATCTTAACACTTTAACTGCCGGAAGACGTGTTTAGGCGTCCTTCCCCGCCATGCTCAAGTTGCCGAAGATGCCGTAACTCGTCTTTGATATCAATATTTCAAAAATCTGTGATCGGATTCATATTTCCCATCCGCTGGCCTGAGACCCACCAAAAAGCCCCACTGAACCCTCTAGCGGTTCAAGAGCGCCATCTGGTGGCCGATCGGCGCAATCGCCTAACAGGAAGTTACTTGGACGATGTGCTGTTCTCCCATATTACTTCCGGGCACTCTGTAAAGGTCCCGGCACTCTAGCTCGTCACAATACATAGCGATCCGTTGCCAATAACTCGATAAACAACATGATTTGGACGTATATACCATTATACAACCTGGAAATGGACCGGGTATTCCAACATCCCATAATAGGAAAATGTATACTCCACGCTCATCGCCCAACGGCGCGAGGAAGATACGGTAAGATTCAGCGTTATTTTTCAATGTCTTCTATACTAACTGATCTGATGAACATTTGACCCACATTAGATGAATGGTATAACGCTGCCCACGGAATTATAAACGCCCCCTCGCCCATCCGGTCAACATCAGATAACGTGTAGTAACTTCCAGAAGTCCGTCCAGTTGGATTTTTTTATATCGCGCCGATTGCTATCAAACTGTATTTGATCATCAATATAATGCATTTGGGGCTATAAATCACGTTCTGGAGAAAGCTGCAGAAAGAGATGAAAACATACTTATACTTTAGATCATATTTTAGTATGAATATGTGAATGAAAAAGTTTAACGTTCATACACCCTGAACAATACATATAGGACATTGAATGGGCCCTAATAATGGCAATTTAGCAATAGAATTTAAAAAGTTATAGCCCTGCAAATAAGGGGAATTTCTCCATAGACAAATAGAGCTGGCAACCTATGGTATATCATGAATTTAGCCTTAGGCAATCAAAGTGTTAAGGCAAACCAGAACTGTGATCATTTTTAATCTGATTTAGTTTATGTAACTTGTTTCTTGTTTTTATTGTTGTAGGTAGTGTGATAGTAAAGGGTTAACCTTCTGTAGTGTGGGCAGTGAAAGGGTTAATATTTTGATCAAAGGTCTGTATTGTACTGGTATTTACACTTAAAGTAAAAAACAAAGGTAATCTGAGATGCAGGTGAATCCTCTCCCCTCCCCCCTCCTCTCCTGTCTGGCATTTGATCACATAGCCTCTGCCACAGCTACCACTCAGGAAGGGCTATCATATCAAAATATCATCTACAGACATAGATCTTTAAAATAATTATATGTAACTTTGAGTGGTACCGATATCTGGTCTGGCCCATGTCTTGTATTCAACAGGCTTTTTTTCCGATTCGGTGCCTCATAGTCCTCCACCTGTCTGCCCTGTATACTGTATACCAGACCTGGGCATTGTACGGCCCGCGGGCCAAATACGGCCCGCGGGATGATTCTGACCGGCCCGCAAAAGATTACATGATAATGAAAAAATATATATTTATATAATTTTTTTTACATTTTTTCTTTTCATGTCAACGTTCACACGCACAATATACGCTTACCTAGGATTTGACTTGATTCAACAACAAAGCAGTCGGGGCAATGGCAAGACGAAAACTAATTTGAAAAATTTGCTATTAATTTCAAGGCAACTAGGCAGCAACAATCCAGAACACATGAAAACCCTGAAAGAAGTCAAACCATCAGCTGATCACCGGCACAGGTACTCATCCATGTTAGGAGCACTGCATGATGAATTTTCAAGGCGTTTAAGATTTCAAAAAGGTTGAGGATGAAATGCAGCTGGTTTCCTCTCCATTTACCTGCAGTGTTGATAGTGCACCCACTGATGTTCAGCTTGAACTCATTGACCTGCAGTCTGATTCACTACTGAAAGAGCACTTTAAGTCAGCATCACTGCTAGAGTTCTACTCTGCTCTCAAGGAGGATAACTTTCCAAACATGAGGAGACATGCTCAGAAGATGTTGGTTCTCTTTGGATCCACATACATATATGAACAGACATTCTCAGTCATGAAGTTTACCAAATCCAGGTACAGATCCTCTCTCACTGATGAACATCTGTCAGCTGTGCTTTGCATCTCCACCTCAGACATTCAACCTGACTTTGATGGACTTGTTAAAGCTCAAAAGAGACTGGATTTCGCACACTGAATGAAAAAAAAAGAACTGAAGAACACTAAAATGTGGAAATATAACAAGTGAAATGGGACACTTGAACCTCTTCTTTTTTTCTGCACAGTAAAAAAAAAGAACTGAACACTAAAATGTGGAAATATAACAAGTGAAATGGGACACATTCTTTTTTTTGCACAGTTCTGAAAACATTAAATGTTTAATATAGGCATGTAAAGTCAAAAAGGCTACAAAACTGGGACACTTTTCTTTACACAGTTACACAGTTCAGTGACATGTCTTGTTTATTTTGGCTACAAAGATGATGTGATGTCTTTAGAAAGCTAAGAAGATCCTTGTTTCAATAGTATATGAAACTCAAAATGCCCTTTGTTATTAATGTGACTGAAAATGAGTTAAATGTTTCACATTTTGTTTATCATTTTGGAAATTCTCTTTGAATAAATTATATTTTTGAAAGCTAACCTCACCTTTTAATTGCCAAATAATAACACACACTCTTACCAGCGGTCAAAACAATGCCATTTACTGCTTTTTATATAGAAATAAAATGTATATTATGCATAATTGAGAATCGGAATTTTGGCCCGGCCCTCCAAAATATTTTCAGTTGCTCATTTGGCCCCCTGGGAAAAATAATTGCCCATCCCTGCTGTATACCCTAACCCTGTATGTACTCATTCATGATAATTTAAAGGTCTTGTCATCATTATATTTGCAGCTGATGCCATCCAGCATCTATTTGATATCAGACGCAGGAGTTTTGTTTCTGCCTGGCCCCATGGGGTTTATAATGTTTTTTTTTAAGAGGACAGCAGGTACGCGGTCTGTGGGGACGAAGCCCCTACCCCATCCTCAGCACCTGCACCTGTGCAGCCAGTGAACCTGCCATTCCAATTCAGTGCAAGGCCTGTGGCTTCCGCTGGCCGTCCAGGACCTGCACCCCAAGTGAGGGTTCTTTCAAGGTTTTTTCCAACCTAAACCAAATGTTTGGGGGCGGGGGGGGGGGGGGGGGGGGTTGAGCCAAACATACATTATTACAATGCACTGAGGGCAACCTTATAGAATTATTCTTGAAAACATAGAAACATTGTAAAAGGCTGAATGACATAAACAATCTCGTATCTCTATCTTTCTCTCCATCTCTGTTTGTCTCTCTCAAAAGGAACATATCAGTAAGGAGGGTGGAGGGTGGACTCCTCGTTTGTGGAGACACCCTCGGTCCAATTTGACGAGAGGGAGGCAAATGTGGCCACTTTAACTGTTGAGAGAAAAGGATATAATGGGTGAGGATGGGTGGGTTGTAAAGAAAGAGTGAGGTCTAAGCACTGGAGCAACTGGGTAGTGTAGAGGTCTAAACACTAGAGAGGCTGGGTAGTGTAGAGGTCTAAGCACTGGAGAGGCTGGGTAGTGTAGAGGTCTAAGCACTGGAGAGGCTGGGTAGTGTAGTGGTCTAAGCACTGGAGAGGCTGGGTAGTGTAGAGGTCTAAGCACTGGAGAGGCTGGGTAGTGTAGTGGTCTAAGCACTGGAGCAACTATGTACAGGGCCGCCTTTTTAATTTTAAGTTTTTTTATACAGTCAACATATTCTTAAATAATAGCGCTGCCTGAGGCTGGGCATGATACAGTCAACATATAGCAAGAGAGAGCTCCCGTTCTACAGTCAATATACAGTGTTATCGCTGCACAGACCCGGCAATGCCCCTGACCAGAGGAGAGAGAAATATAATATAGTTAGTAAAAGCACTATATAAGCTCAGAACACAGCTCAGAACACAACACAGCTTAGAACACAGCTCAGAACACATCTCAGAACACAGCACAGAACACAGCTCAGAACACAGAACACATATCAGAACACAGCACAGAACACAGCTCAGAACACATCTCAAAACACAGCTCAGAACACAGAACACATGCAGAACACAGCACAGAACACAGCTCAGCACACAGCTCAGAACACAGGACACCTCAGAACACAGCTCAGCACACAGCTCAGAACACAGCTCAGAACACAGAACACAGCTCAGCACACAGCTCAGAACACAGAACACAGCTCAGAACACATCTCAGAACACAGAACACATGCAGAACACAGCTCAGCACACAGCTCAGAACACAGGACTAAGTACAGACTCAGCGAGCACAGCCTAGCCATCGAGAAAGGCCACCATAGGCAGACCTGGGCCCTCATTCATCAACGTGGACGTAGAACTTGACCTACTTCCACACGTAAGCACGGAATGTAGAACTAGCGTACGCACAGGGAAGTCGGCATTCATCACACGTGCGTACGCAGGTTCTATGGTCCTCCGTGTTGATGAATACCACTTTGTTCTACCGTCAATGCTCGTGCATGATTATCCATATATGGTCATGAAAATGAGGAAACACCCCCCATGGGATGTGAAATAATGGACGGACCCGAGCGGAACCCTGAGAAACTCCACGAAGATTGTTCACTGCTGTCGAACCAAGAAGACACTATCGCGTATTGTGGGATAAATAAAAGGCGGACTCGTAAACGGTGATGTCAGATATCAACGGCTCCCTAAGACCATTGCTGCAATTCTGCCTGGACAGCTCAAAATACTAATAAAGACCGTTCGTTGACCACTGTTTGGCGTTGGTTGTGTGTCATTATAACCGTGCTGTAATATGAATGCCTTTATTAGTTGTGTTCGATTGGCTATATGATTTTTAGATGCATCTATTTTGTTGTCGGCTAATAAAGACCGCGCTGGAATATGACTGCCTTTTCCCGTGTTGTTTGATTAATACCCCAGGGATTAAAGTTCTCCTCAATTTTATTCCAAATCGCGATGGATCTCCCGTCAATCTTCTACCTGCTGCATATGATTTCTAGAGGCATACTACAATCTATTTTGATGTCAGTATTGGGTAGCCTATATAAACAATATAATACGAGAACATATACAAGAACAATGAATCTCACTGCATGTATGATAGCCTGCCTTTCAATACATGAACTTGAATTCCATCATGTCTGTGTGCGGGTCACTGCGGGAACTCACAAGGCTGTTGTCACAATGTAAATAAGAACGTGCACTGAAAAGTTACAGTATGTAGTTGGTTGATCATTTGTATGACAGTCAGTAAACCCTTGCAAAAAGTATCCGTTTTATTTAATGAATTGAAAACATTCAGCATCGCCTTCCTCCCGGCATCCAGCAATAACATGTATCAGGCAAATGCGCATCGCAACATTGACTGAGTGGAATCCCTTTCTATTCACATAACTGCATTTGTGATGGAGCTTTGACAGCTACAGTAACAGTCTATTGGTCGATCCATCTCCAATATCACGATGGACCGTGCCGCGGTGGCAAAGACGTAGGGTGGAGAGGATCTTGAATGAATTCCATCATCATATATATATGTTGTGTGTCTGTCCACTATGTTTGTTACTTTGTTATTCCCCCCCCCCTATCTATGTAAAGCGACCTTGGGTCTCTTGAAAGGCGCTATATAAAATGAAGCTATTATTATTATTATTATTATTATTATTATTATTATCATCACATCTGTGCGGGAGCTCACAAATAGACTGTTAGTCTCAGTGAAGTTTCAACGGAGGTCATCTATTCTAACCAACAAATTGAAGTAGAAAGCATTTCGTGACCAATCTTATTTGGAAACATGACACACATAATAATTTGCTTTTTATTTGAAACAATATCTAATCGCGTTTGGAGGTTGGTGTTTTGCGTCTGCCCCCCCGTGCCAAACAAGCAGGCCAACCTCTCGTTCGCGTGTGAGCCCGTTATAATTACACTACTGTCGCTATTTTGCAATGAACTATAATGAATTACGGGTCATACAGAAGTTGAACACTAATGCACGGAAGCTTATTTCCGCCTTGGAACTAATGCAGGACTGAGGAGTGCTTATGCATAGTAACGATCTTCTACCACTGGGAGCTAGGTACGCCAGGTCTGACCTGTGCGTAGATGTACGCACGAAGTCAAGTTCAAATCGAAATTGATGAATCCCACTCTTTGCTTAGAAATGATCGTACGCACAGGGTAAGCACAGATCTGTGCGTAGAACACGTTGATGAATGAGGGCCCTGGCTCCCAAGCGAAGACAGACTATGCACCCAATGCACACAAGATGAGGTGGAAACCGAGCTCCACTTCTTAACAACCTGCCCACTATACCAAGACATCAGAGACATATACTTCCCACAAATTGCAAACACCCAAAGAGACTTTGAAAACATGGACAATAACTCAAAACTCCCATACCTACTGGGAGAAATACAATAATGTGCAAACACAGCAGCCAGATTTGTGAGCTGCTGTGACAAGAAAAGGACATCCAACGGAATACAACCACCATAAAGACTGTACAAGAAATTCCTTCTGTAATGTACTGATTTCTTTTGTTTTATCTGTTTGATTGTTTTGTTTTGTTTGGCTTTGGCAATGTAAACGTATGTTTCCCATGTCAATAAAGCCCATTTGAATTGAATTGAGAGAGAGAGAGAGAGAGAGAGGGAGAGGGCGAGAGAGAAAGAGAAAAAGAGAGAGAGAGCGAGAGAGAGAGAGGTGAAAATGTGACAAGGATAATAACAGGTATTGGAGGTGAACTGAATCCATCATTTGTGACGTGCGTTTGTTTTCCCCTCTCTCACCTGGTGATGATGGCCAGGTGGGGTGGAGCCATGCAGGCCGCCATGAAGAGGACCACGTTCTCGTGCCTCGTCTGTCTGTAGTTCATCACCTCCTTCTTAAAAAGCTTCAGGTGGTCCTGGCCTTTAGCTAAGCTACTAGCCGACATGGCTAGCCCGACTGAACCACACGTTAGCACTCGATAGCTAGCATTAGCTAACGCTAGTTAGCCTTTAGCTAAGCTACTAGCCAACATGGCTAGCCCGACTGAACCACACGTTAGCACTCGATATTATAACGTAGCTAAAGCTAACTAGCTGTCCCTGCCTTTAGCTAAGCCGACATGGCTAGCCTGACTGAACTTTCTAACATGCAACAACTTTCATCTTCAGTCCATCTGCCGAACGACCGTCCTCTTCGTCTTGGCTGGCATAACCTCCAATGCTGCACGCGCGAAATATTCAGACGCAGCTGACGCACGCCGGCCGACTGTGCACATGTAACCCCTCCCTTCGTTGAAACCAATAGTATATCTGCTGCAGAGCCTCAGAGTTCCAATAGTGTATCTGCAGAGCCGCAGAGCCAGGAACAAGTCAGACACATTCTACAAACGTGTCTAATGTGAAATATATAAGCATATATGCAAAACTAGATTTTAGGTCTGTGATGAAAAAGGGCCTCGCGGGAAGGGGGGCCTCGCAAAAAAAGATAATAATTATTTTTTTTGCGAGGCCCCCCTTCCTGCGAGGCCCTGTGCGACCGCACTGCTCGCACACCCCCTGAGGCGGCCCTGACTATGTACAGTAGTGTAGTGGTCTCTAAGCACCGGAGCAACTGGGTAGTGTAGTGGTCTAAACACTGGAGCAACACTGCTTAGTGTAGAGGTATAAGCACTGGTGTGGCTGGGTAGTGTAGAGGTCTAAGCACTGGTGTGACAGGGTAGTGTAGAGGTCTAAACACTGGAGCAACACTGCTTAGTGTAGAGGTATAAGCACTGGTGTGGCTGGGTAGTGTAGAGGTCTAAGCACTGGTGTGGCAGGGTAGTGTAGTGGTCTAAGCGCTGCTGTGGCTGGGTAGTGTAGAGGTCTAAGAACTTGCCTAATACCACAGGGACCCAGGTTCTATTCCTGGCAGTGGTATGTCCGGCTTGGTCAGTCATCCCTATGAACAAAATTGGCAGTGTTCGCAGGTGGGGTATGAGTTAGGGTCGCAATAGCGACATGTACTGGTCGGTTGGGGAGCCTGTTTGGCAGGGAGGGGATCTGGGGGAGATAGCGTGAGCCTTTGCATGTGTTACGCTCTCCCAGTAAAACTCCTAGCCACCAGATGAAAAAAACAACTGGTAACTCCACATGTATCAGAGGAAGCATGTGGCAGTCTACACACCATCTCCAGACTGACGGAGGAAGCATGTGGTAATCTACACACCCTCCCCAGACCAACAGTAGGGCAGCGCAATGACCACGAGGGAATTTAACGACATAAATTGAGGGATTGGAGAAAAGGTAAAAAGGAGGAAGTGAGAGAGAAAACGAAATTTACAGACAGAGATGTAGGTGATATTTTCATACTTGTTCCATCACCTCTGTGAGTTATTATACCAGTAACTAACTAACTAGCCAATAGTGGAGATTTCTGTGTCACTCACTTTGTCTCTCTCCATCCCTCTTTCTCTCCATTTCCCTTCTCTGTCTCCATCTCTCTTTCTCTCCTTCCCCATATCCCCATCTCTCGTTTTCTCCCCGTCTTTCTGTTTCATCAACCTCTCTTTGATGCCGACATTCTTTTGTAAAGTTATTTTCTGCTGAGCGCTGCAGAAGCTTTAGTGTTTGATTCCTGGCAACAGCTGGCGAACGCTCACCATCCCAGGCCTCCCACTCTTCATCCGCGGTAATTATGAAAGGCGCTGTGTCTTTGTGCCTGGTTCGAGGGAAGGACGGAACGAAATGAGGAACGAAGAGAATAGGAGAAAATTTGCAGACAAGAGGGCTGAAACAAAGGAAGGAGGCTTTATGAGTCACTGAAGAAGGGCTAACAGCAAGAGAGAGAGAGAGAGACAGATGGACGGACAGACAGTAAGAACTACAGATGGACAGACTGACATATACAGTACATGGACAGATGGATGGACAGACAGAGACGGACGGACTGACTGACATATAGAGAGACAAATAGTAAGACAGAGAGTGACTAAGGCTACAGTTACATTTATTTTAAAGTGATTTCCATCATAGGATCCACTCAGGAGGTATTGAATGGTAGATGTGATCCTCTCAGGAGGTATTGAATGGTAGATGTGATCCCCTCAGGAGGTATTGAATGGTAGATGTGATCCCCTCAGGAGGTATGTTCTGGGAGGGTATGGAGGCTTTATGAGTCACTGAAGAAGGGCTAACAGCAAGAGAGAGAGATGGACGGACAGACAGTAAGAACTACAGATGGACAGACTGACATATACAGTACATGGACAGATGGATGGACAGACAGAGACGGACGGACTGACATATAGAGACAAATAGTAAGACAGAGAGTGACTAAGGCTACAGTTACATTTATTTTAAAGTGATTTCCATCATAGGATCCACTCAGGAGGTATTGAATGGTAGATGTGATCCTCTCAGGAGGTATTGAATGGTACAGTAGGCGTGATCCACTCAGGAGGTATTGAATGGTAGATGTGATCCCCTCAGGAGGTATTGAATGGTACAGTAGGCGTGATCCACTCAGGAGGTATTGAATGGTAGATGTGATCCCCTCAGGTGGTATTGAATGGTACAGTAGGCGTGATCCACTCAGGAGGTATTGAATGGTAGATGTGATCCCCTTAGGAGGTATTGAATGGTACAGTAGGCGTGATCCTCTCAGGAGGTATTGAATGGTACAGTAGGCGTGATCCTCTCAGGAGGTATTGAATGGTACAGTAGGCGTGATCCTCTCAGGAGGTATTGAATGGTACAGTAGGCGTGATCCTCTCAGGATGTATTGAATGGTACAGTAGGCGTGATCCTCTCAGGAGGTATTGAATGGTACAGTAGGCGTGATCCTCTCAGGAGGTATTGAATGGTACAGTAGGCGTGATCCTCTCAGGATGTATTGCATGGTACAGTAGGCGTGATCCCCTCAGGAGGTATTGAATGGTACAGTAGGCGTGATCCTCTCAGGATGTATTGAATGGTACAGTAGGCGTGATCCCCTCAGGAGGTATTGAATGGTACAGTAGGCGTGATCCTCTCAGGAGGTATTGAATGGTACAGTAGGCGTGATCCCCTCAGGAGGTATTGAATGGTACAGTAGGCGTGATCCTCTCAGGAGGTATTGAATGGTACAGTAGGTGTGATCCCCTCAGGAGGTATTGAATGGTACAGTAGGCGTGATCCCCTCAGGAGGTATTGAATGGTACAGTAGGCGTGATCCCCTCAGGAGGTATTGAATGGTACAGTAGGCGTGATCCTCTCAGGAGGTATTGAATGGTACAGTAGGCGTGATCCTCTCAGGATGTATTGCATGGTACAGTAGGCGTGATCCCCTCAGGAGGTATTGAATGGTACAGTAGGCGTGATCCTCTCAGGATGTATTGAATGGTACAGTAGGCGTGATCCCCTCAGGAGGTATTGAATGGTACAGTAGGCGTGATCCTCTCAGGAGGTATTGAATGGTACAGTAGGCGTGATCCCCTCAGGAGGTATTGAATGGTACAGTAGGCGTGATCCTCTCAGGAGGTATTGAATGGTACAGTAGGTGTGATCCCCTCAGGAGGTATTGAATGGTACAGTAGGCGTGATCCCCTCAGGAGGTATTGAATGGTACAGTAGGCGTGATCCCCTCAGGAGGTATTGAATGGTACAGTAGGCGTGATCCTCTCAGGATGTATTGAATGGTACAGTAGGCGTGATCCTCTCAGGAGGTATTGGATGGTAGATCTGGACACTGCTAGTGTCTTTTTACTTCTTACTTTGTAAATCGGTGGAAAAATCCGGACAGGAAAAAGTCACAGAAATGTCACCTGTTGGCGGCTAAGTGGCGCAGTGGGCAAGGCGCTCGCCACTAATGCAGGAGATGCTGGGTTCGAGCCCAGCTCTCTGCATTGCTACCAGCTTGGCTGGTCGTTCATACTAACGCAATTGGCAGCGTTAGGGGTGGGAAGCTGGTGGGGTGGGGATCGGACGTTGTGGACAGCGACTCCTACAGGTCGGTTGGTGCGCCTGCGCAACAGAATCAGGAAGCGACGGGGGCGGCGTGTCCCTCCCACGCAGACCCTCGCCGCTGAGAGATCACGCTGTACAGGTGAAAAGATGCGACGGCTGCCTCCTCGTGTACTGGAGGGGACACGTGATGCAAGGCTTGGTCCACATTGCAGCCGGCCTGTGGGAGGCATGGCCTAACAGCGTTCGAGACAGGGGAGGGTAGAATTGGACAATTGGGATGGGAGAAAAATAGAAAATGGGAGAAAAAGTTGATAAAAAAAAGAAATATCACCTGTTTTCACAGGAGAGAAAGGACTCATATACACATACACATACACTGACACACACACACTGACACACGTACGTACACACACACAGATAGGTAAAGTGAAGAATGCTCCTGTCTTAAGAGAATTATCCAGCCGTCTCTGACAGAGAGTGTTTTCGTATTCCTTCCACATGTATAGAACAGACAGAGAGGCGCTGATAGGCAGCAGGACAGAGAAGAGAGGAAATTGTTTCATCTACCTAGGGAAATATAGCCTAATACACAGGATTGCAGTGTGAACGTGTGTGTATATACATGTGTGTGTAGTGTGATACAGATGAAGCCTTTAGTTTTCATGGACACTTTGCCGCGACGGGCGCATGGTGATGTGATGTCACGTCATTGGAATTCATTAGGAAACCAGGCTGCTGTTCTGTTTTATGCCGCCAGGGGGCGCAAAGTCATTAGACGGACGCTACAACGCCCTACTGTATGTCTACAGACTGTATGAATTAATGTTGCTGAATTAAAGAATGAATAAGTTAAACGTGTCAATTCAGCAGTCAAAGTGTATATATTAAAAAAACGTGTCAAATCTAACTTCATTAGACGGCCGGTGCACGGCTCTCTTGTCCATTCATTTCATCAGAAAAAAGCATTAGTGTAATGCTTTTTGGTAACAATAAGTTTGTGTAAACAGTTAAAACCTGTCGAATGAGCAGTCAATGTGTATATTTTCAGCACTTTCACGCTTGTTTACGATTTTGTTATAGTGTACTATAAGATGAAAAGACTGTGGTACACTGGTGACATTCCCGTGTCGCAAACACTAAGCCTTGGCAAAAAGCTTTTTTTTTAAACTTTGACCAGTCAGCTGGTTCTTTTTAGCGTTTATCGCTTTTTCTTCGCATTCATACTTGGTCAAGTTCGACCGACAGAAGCAGGCTGAAAGGGTTCAGATGGGGGGAAAGACACTCTGGGAAAGGCACGGCTGCCGTCCGGGATTCGAACGCGCTCAGCCCCAGATCCGCGCGAGCGCGGTTGTCCACGGCGCTGAAATAGCACTTGCGGTACGTGGTGAGCTACTGGAGCTCCCGGCAAAAAGCTTTTATATATAATTCATTTATAAAATGAAATGGTGTTCTGCCAACTTGTCTATTCCTCCCATGCTGTCCATCTGCGGACCACAAATGACATCACAAATCAGACAAAAGTATCGTTTTATTTTTCAAACGTATTCAAATTATACATCATAACCATGTCACAACAGCAGTTATTATCATCAATACGTTAGTTTACCAATAGGTTAAAGTGTTATTAGATAGATAGTTATTATTTTTTCAAGATATTGCTGTTTGCTTTTAATTCTGCCATTCCACGGCGTACGACGTTATTGAGATCATATTTCATTTTTTCGCCATGGTATTCAGAATGCCCTCACGGAGCCTGGTCTGATGCAGTGGGAGCCTGCACAACTCTGCAACGCTTCAATACTGCCGCCTGGTGGATGATCGGCGAATTACAACCGGAAATGGATCTCCGGTGATCTCGGTGCACCGGGCAAATGCGTCCGGCACTCACATATTGTTGCGGGACTCTAGACACACGTCATGTATATGGATCGCTGCCATAACTCAATAATCGATATGATTTGGGCGTTTATTATTATTATACAAACCGGAAATGGATCGAGTAGATCACCGTCAAATAAGTGGGATCTTTTTCCTCCAGTCTCATATGCGAACGGTAAGAGGACACTGATGTCATTTTCAGCGTGAGTGTTTATTATTAATAATGCAAACTGCTCTGATCAATATATCACCCATACTACATAAAGCATTTACTGACGATCACGGAATTATAAACGACCCCCCCCCTTTCATCCGCGCATGATCAGTCATAACGTTTAGGATCATGTACAGTTGAAATGTTTAATATAGCGTGTATCGGCAACAAACGGCAGTTGATAATCTATATATGCGTTTATGCCTATAACTCACGTTCTAGGAATTACTGCATAAAACGATAAAAACATATTTATATTCTAGACGGTATTTTCGTATGAATCTATGAATGAAAAAGTATAACGTTCCTACATCCTGAACGATAGATAATCAATGTTGAATGGGCCATAGTAATGTCAATTTAGCAATACAATTTAAAAAGTTATAGCCCTGCAAAGAAGGTGAACATCTCCATAGGCTTAAAGTGGTGGCAGAGAGTGGTATGAGACGGGCAAACTCTGTGGCAGTTAATGTGTTTCGAACGGTTAAGCTTAGGCCCTCGTTCAAACTGGTTAAGGTTAGAGTTTGGAATCAGGGCTGGTGGTCTAAAATGTTCAATCTATCAATCAATCAAAGCGGGGAACATAGAACCCGGGGAACATAGGACCCGGGGAACATAGACATGCTCCCTAGTCGGCAGCGTTTTTGGTTGGAGCGCTCTCAGCTCATAAAGTTGAAACTTGTTCAACTTTTTTGGAAAGGAGCGCGCTCATCAATGTAACTCATCGAGGAAGGGGCGGAGCCGCGACTGGCGCAAGCTCTGGGGAGACCATACGCTCGAAGCTTTTTTTTCTTCTTTTTTCAAAGCGGTCCGCCTTGAAAAAGAGGTTTTGAGTGGACACATAGCCTAAAGAAGCTATATTTCCCCCTGAAAAACTCATGTAACTAGTTTTATCAAGTTTAAATTCATCAATCGACGCAAGACGTTCAAAAACATTTCCTCGAGCATCCGCTTCCTTGCAATCCCTGAAAACGTATATATTATATTCCAACAAACATTCCACACTCTCCATGACCCACGTACAGCAGATCCCCTATAGGTTTCCTATGACGTACACTGCTCATTAAATTCACAAGTTTGAGATATTTTTCTACCGTGGACTCGCTGGAAACCACTATTGTAAATATATCACATTACCCTGGCTAAATAAAGTGAATGGATTAATGAATAATTCGTCAAACCCTGCTTTCTTGTATCTTGTATTTGTACCCTCCCCACACACATATAATTCCCATATATGTTCTCTGAATTTATTCAGCACATCATGAAAGATGTGTTTGAGCAAAAGCTACGGAGACCCTCTGAGCAAACTTTTTGTAAATCCCTGGGTATACAGAGAGAGAGAGGGAGAGAGAGAGGGGGGGTGGGGTGGTAGGGGAAAATAAATGAAAATAAATAAAAACTGTGTTTTAGAGATGGTCTCGTAAAACACTGTTGCCTACCAGGCGGCCATCCGAGTGCCTTGCATGAACACATTAATTATGGATGAGCGTGGAGGGAGTGGAGTATCTACAGCGATGCTAAACGAGGAAGGGCTCGGTTTGGATGCAGAAGGCTGAAGGCAGCAGGCAGTCATTAGGATTTCCCAGTCATCTCTGTAACACTGGGCTTATTTAGCTGGAAGCTGTAAGGAGATTCATTAATATTCCCCTGAAGGATTAGATTCTGACATCCAGCTCTCTGGAATGTGGCTGAATGTGGCTGTGGGGTCCAGTGACAAGCCAGGCACCCAGGCCATGCACCCAGAAATACTCTGACCTGATAACCTGTGTGACCTAATGTGCATACATGGCTGTATCGGCCCTCCGGCCACAGGCCAGTGAGAGGAGCAAACCAGATTCATCCTTAGACTACCATATACGACCGGGCTTGTCTGATCATCCATTATTAACCAGTGGCTCGCTAAATTTGGAACCCACATAGTATAAAAGCCATGGTTGTGTCATCATTCTGGAGCCTCTCAGCCCCATGAAGGGTTGGGCTCCAGGACTGTTCCTCGTTCTCCGTGTGTTCCTGTCAATAAATACCATCGATTGACTTCACCTTTGTTTCCTGAATCTCTGTCCAGCTGGCTCATACATATCAATCCAAAGAACGCGTTGTGGAAAGGCTGGCTTTTCAACCGAGGGAGGGGGCCACCAGGGGAAAAGGAAGCGAGATGAAGAGAGAGAGAGAGATAGAGGTGGTAAGAGGGAAGAAGAGAGGTAAAGACAGGGAGAGCCAAAGAGGGGGACTGAGGATGGAGGGAGAGGGGGGGTGGGTAGTGGGAGGGTAGTGGAGGCACAGAAGCCATTATTATTTATTATTAAGTATTAACTAGTTGTCCTCCTTAAATGGGGTCAAGCACTTGCGAATATGTATGAAACGCTTAATGCAAACTCTCTTGTGTCCTCAGCTGCAAAGGAGGTGGACAATTATTGTTTTGTATGTAATTATCACAATGTTGTGGATCATCTCACCACGTTATGTGTGTCTCTTGTGGCTTGTTGTTTGTGCAGATTTTCAATATGTGTGTGTTTTTACGACGTTTCGTGGTGGTTGTAGTCAAGGCACATTTGTTTAGGGAATGTGGGGAAACTAGTTAGAAACTAGTAGCTACAGTAGTTGTCCTCTTTGCATTGGGTCAGACTATTTTGTGAAGGATGCTATGAAATGCTTAAAGGTAGAATCTCGAATGCCGTCCAAACAGCGACCTCTAGGTAAAAGACCCCTGCTTGATATTGCACTTTCTTTAAATGTTTTGTTTTGTTCTGAAGTGAAGGTTGGAGTTTAGAAACGTATTATACTGTGAATTTCTCTAGACCTTTCGAGCAGAGCTGAGGTGTGACCAGCAATGACAATGCTATCCCCCTATCCCACTCAACTCCAACCCACACATCAGACCAAAAATAAAAATGTAAACAAAGTGCAATACCAAACGATGCTCTTTTGCCCTTTTGGTCGCTGTTTGATGGCATTACAGGTTCTTACCTTAATGCAAACTCCCCCTGTGTCCATAGCTGCAGGTGAGGTGAGAAATGACTGTTTTGTACCCATGTAACTATTTGGATGTTGTGGATTCTGTTACCATAATTGATATGTTGTGGGCATGTTGCTTGTGTTCTAAATAGGTGCCTATGATGGCTCCCCCGCCCATTGAGAATGCAATGGGAAGGTAAGCAGATATGCTTTATTGGGTGTTTGGTGTCATCTTCAGCCGCTGCATCACAGTCAAACACAGGGCTGGATTATTACCTCTACACCTTTCGCCGTGATCGGCTGTGACATAATCAGCCTACGGAGCCCCCCCCCAAGACAAGGCTGCACTTGAGAGCGAGTTACGGCTCGAGACAGATGCCGGGAAGTCAGACCTAAGACTTATAGAACGAGTCTTCATATCTGTCCCAATGCAACAGAGGCGGCTCGAGGTGGTGGCAGTGAGGAGCATGAGAAAGAAGCTGGTCGCTAACCTGGAGAAACCCTCCCACTCCCTCTATGAGCTATAAAGACGCTTCTCTGCACCATCATCAAACCTTTATTTAACCAGACATAAAAACCCACTGAGATGAGGTCTCTTTTTCAAGGGTGATCTGGCCAAGAAGGCAAGCACAAATGATGACAAAACATACATAACAAGGCACAATACAGATACAGTAGACTACCATACAACCGATATTTTAAATGAAAAGTCAAATTCAGTTAAAAGTGCCTTGTTGCCTAGTATTTTAATTACACCACATCTCTACACATCATACACACATTCCACTATGTTCAGGATGCTACTTGTTGGGCGTGGGAAGGGGGTCATAGTGTAGGGGAGTGGGCATTTAATTATTAATTAATGTAATTAATTAATTACATTCATTACATGTAATTCCATATTATTATTTCCTCTATGATATTGCTGGATTGTTGTTTTGGTTTATATGCAGTGTTTTATAATTGTCCCTGCAATTTGAATGATTGTAAACCAGTATATTAGTATCGTTCAAGTTTTGCTTTCTTTTCCCTTCCCCCTCTCTTGTCATGTCGATAAGACTGAAAGGTATGCATCTCTGAGCTAGCGCTCTTTTTAGTACATTTACTGTGTTAATCGCCCCTTTTACCGTGTATCTTTTTTTTTTTAATCTTTATTTCGAACATGTAAATGAATACAAACAAAATAAATGACTAAACAAAATCAAAACATAACTCAAACAAAATAAATAACTAAACAAAAGCCAAACATAACTCAATGTACATGTTTACAACCATTGCTTGTAAAATATGTTTATGCCTTACTGGTCGATTCATTCGAATGTGTACCATGTATATAGCCATCATTGGCTAGCTAGCTATTTTGTTGGCTAACACAGCTACTAGCTAGCACCCTGGCTGAAGTCTATGTTCTATCTTACAGGCAACTGTTGCACGGCCTGAGAGCACCGTTGCTGAAACCTGTGTTTTTTTTGCTTGATGTACAGGTATGTTTGGGCTGCTACTGGGGTTTCTTATTTTACTTAGGGGTTTTAGAATGTACCATTGTAATGCCTTTGAGCATAAGGGTGGGTGCACATCCACTGGGTGGGGATGTACCGTTTATCATATTATGATATGATACTGTATATAATGTTATTATCTCTCAGGGATGTGATTTCTCCAGTTTAAAACGGAATTCCGTTTTTTCTGACCTAAAATAGTGACTCACGTGAATCATGCAGAAAAGCAATAAAAACATTTGGGGCGAGTGGGGGGGGTCATGGTCAATATTGAGCCGCGGAACCCTCTAGTAGGGCCGTGGCCATACCTACCTTGGCTGTGATAGGGCCATTTCCGGGTCTAACAGCCTGCAAACTACCTAACGCCTAGTTTATCACTGGTTAAGCTTAGGCGACTCTTTCGAAGTTGGTTAAGGTTAGAGTTTGGAATCAGGGCTGGTGTTCTATCGCCCTGCACTAAGACAAACTCTAACCTTAACCAACTTCGAAAGAGTGCCTAAGCTTAACCAGTGTAGAAACAGGCGTCACACGATTGGGCGCACATGTCACATGAAGTGGCCAATCAGAGAGCGTCTCCGCAAAATGCGGCTACAGAAAAAAATAACGCCTCTGCACTCTGTCCATTTCATGGCCCTCAAGTGGAGTCAGCGTTTAGCGCCATGGGCAACATCCTGCATGTTAAAGCTGCCAACACCAGTGTGGAAACATACAAGTCGTATCAGTCCATCAAGTACCACCTGCGAGCAGTGCAGCAGTCTGCCACTCAGCATTACTCGAGGGAGAGCAAGCATTGTCCAGTTAATGTAAAGCTCTGTAGAAATGTAAAACTCTCAAGCATGAGGTACAGAAGCCAAGTGAAACATAACAAAGAAGCTGAGATGGAGAAATGTCACCACCTTCATTCTCAAAAGCCACCTGAGAGCAGAAGAAAAGGAAAATAATCCATTCTAACTGCAGCCCTTCGCAGTAGGCAAGACTTCCAGAGGAGGAGGTTACAGGTGTTGCACAATCTGGTTGCAAAGAAGAAACAAGAGAGATAGAGATACCTGGAGGTTAGAGAGAGAGAGAGAAGGGGATATCTGGAGGTGAGAGAGAAATACCTGGAGGTGAGAGAGATACCTGGAGGTTAGAGAGATATTTTATTCATTTTCTTTGTCCCTCTCCCACCTTCCTCTTCCCTGTGAACAGTTCAGTTCTCTGTTTATTTCATACAAATAAAATGTGTTCATTCATTCAAATGGAGTGTTTGTTTATTTCAAAGAAAAAAGAATGGTTTCGAAAATGTTCAGGTTTTTTTCTTAACACATTGTGCGCCATAAACGGCGTAAGTCATTATTGCCTGCCATGCGTTGAACGCCAACAACGGCGTAAATCGTTTTTTGGGATCAATATTACATTTTTTCGCCATGGCATTCATAATTCATCTAGCCTCCCTCCGGACTGCAGCGGCACCCTGTCTGAGATTGCAACGCCTCAATACCGCCGCCTGGTGGATGGTCGGGCGAGTTACACTCACGTCAAACCGGAAGTGGCGGTCGGTGCATCGAGGAAATCCCTCCGGCAGTCATATCGTGTTACGTGGGTCTAGATACACACTCGAGTGCATTTGGATCGCTTTCGAAACGCAATAATCGATATGATTTCGGCGTTTATTGCGCCATACAAACCGGAAATGGATCTAGGAGATCGGCATCAAATAATTGGGATCTTTTTCCTCCAGTCTCATCGGCGAACGGTAAGAGGACACTAACGTTATTTATATATATAACGTTATACTGGCGATCAAGGAATTATAAACGACCCCCCCCCTTTCCTTCATGCATGATGAAGCATAATGTATACCGATCATATACATTTGAATAGGAAAGAAACAGCAATCGATAATCTATCATATGCGTCAGGGCCTATAACTAGCGTGTTTGGAATTACAGCAGAAAAGCTTAAAAACATACTTGTATTCTCGAACGTATTAACATAACAATGTATGAAAAAGTATAACGTTCCCACATCCGGAACGATAGATAATCGATGTTGAATGGGCCATAGTAATGTCAATATAGCAATAATATTTAAAAAGGTATAGCCCTGCAAAGAAGGTAAACATCTCCATAGGCTTACAATGGTGGCAGACTGGGTATAATGATGGGCACAATGCCCCGCGCCCAATGTGTTAAGGCGCAATCACATCCCTGATCTCTCAGAAGATCCTTAAGAACTTCTACTCATGCACAATAGAGAGCATCCTGACTGGCAATATCACCTCCTGGTTTGGGAATAGCACCGCACAAGACCGTAGCAGACTACAGAGAGTGGCCCGTTCAGCCGAACGCACAATTGGAGGGGGGCTTCCCACTCTCCAGAATATTTACAACAAGCGGTGCATGGGTAAGGCTAAGAGAATTATCAAAGACTCCAGCCACCCAAACTGCCTCTTTGAACTGCTGCGGTCAGGCAAGCGATACCGGAGTCTCATGGCAAGCACAGAAAGACTCAGAAGAAGCTTCTATCCCCAGGCCATCAGGATGCTCAACGAACAATAACACTATGTAACAACCACCAAATGCACTCACAGCACACACATCCTCACGCACACACTCACTTTAAACAAACAACTCACTGCAGCACCCACTTTACACACTTTAGTACACCTAAACACACTTTATATTTATTGGTAAAGAATTTGCACTACAACCCATACCTCATTACACCTTACTGTAAATTGTACCTCATCCCATTTCTGCTTTGCACTATATTGTATATTAGTATATTGTATGGTAACTCAGTTACTTCTACTCTGCATTGAACATTGTACATATGTACATACTGAACACTTGTGTCCACGTACGTGACTTCTATTTTTTACTTATTTTATTTTTATACTTATCTATTTTTGTCTAGCACAGTCTCTGGAGCGTAACATAAAGAAGGATTTTGTATAAAAGTATTCTGTACTTCTGTATGACAACTAATAAAGAAACTTGAAACTTGAACTGTTGCACGGCTTGAGAGCACCGTTGCTGAAACCTGTGTGTTGTTTGCTTGATGTACAGGGGCAGGGCAGAAATAAACCTGTGTTCAACAAAGTCCTGGCTGTTCCTTATCTGAAACACAACACAGAACTATATTACACCGGTCACACAAGCACAATAAAACAATGACAATCAACCAAAATGTTTTATTCAACACAAAGCAGGAGCAGCAGGTGGCAAGGATTTCCAATATTTTTTGTTTGAAGCAATACAAGGAGATCGGAGGCCAATTTGAGACGTGTCTGGAGGTCATTCCAGGACCAAGGACCAAAATAAAATAGGCTTCTTTTACTTGCCTCAGTCCGCACAGGCGGTATTTTAAAGCGCATCCAGGTGCTGGATCTGAGATTGAGGGAGTTCCTAATTAATTCTAGCTTGGAACTGATGTACCATGGAAGTTTACCAATAACAGCCTTATATATAAAAACATACCAGTGCTGCAACCAGCGTATAGCCAGTGAAGTCCAACCAATTAGTGAATAAAGTGTACAGTGATGCGTCCTATATGGTGAATTGGAGATACATCTCAGAGCGGCATGGTAAAGCGGATCGAGTCTGGCTAAGGAAGTAGGACAAGCAAATCTATGTCGCCATAATCTAGTTGTGAAAAAAAAGGGCCATTGAAGTATAAAACAAGGAAACAATTGTCAATATCTACCTATGAGAAGTCTTCATCACACACAGGAATGGTGTCTATTTCAACTCAGGGAGTCAAAGGTCGAGGGAGTGTGCGTGTTTGTGTGGGGGATCTAAAGTGTGTGTATGTGTGAAATCTAGTTCCAGAGAGAGAGAGAGAGAGAGAGTGAAGGGTGAGAGATAGAGAAGTTGAAAAAGCTGGCGGGAGTCCCGGAGAGTGAGGGTTCTTCTTTCTTTGCGGAAGGCGATGCAAGGCCTGCTGTATCTCGTGGTAAAAGGTACAGAAGAGTCCTGGAAATGCCTCCTTCCGTGTTGGATATCACAGTCTGTTGTATGGGGCAAATGGACGCATCACAGATCATTCAGTCCTTCACCACCTGCACTGTCAGTGGGGAAAGAGGGGACGGGGAGGAGGAAGAGGGGGCCTGGACAGATAACAAGGTGGGGTGCAGGGCATGGCACATGGGGCAGAGGGACAGGTGGGAGTGGACGTGCAGAGAAAACTGCGTTGTTTGATTGATTGATTGTTTTATTGGTTGTTTGATTGATTGATTGTTTTGTTGGTTGATTGATTGTTTTATTGGTTGTTTGATTGGTTGTTTGATTGTTTTATTGGTTGTTTGATTGTTTTGTTGGTTGTTTGATTGTTTTATTGGTTGTTTGATTGATTGATTATTTTGTTGGTTGTTTGATTGTTTGATTGATTGTTTTGTTGGTTGTTTGATTGATTGTTTGATTGTTTTATTGGTTGTTTGATTGATTGATTGTTTTGTTGGTTGTTTGATTGATTGTTTTATTGGTTGTTTGATTGATTGTTTTGTTGGTTGTTTGATTGATTGATTGTTTGATTGATTGATTGACAGTCCGACTGACTGACTGACAGTCCAACTGACTGACTGACAGTCCGACTGACTGACTGACAAACTTGAAATGCAGTAATACTATTATATCGATCAGGTGGGAATATATTGTATTGATCAGGTTAGTAGATATTGTACCGATCAGGTATTATAGATCATGTGCATGCAATAAACTAAAAAAAACATTTCGACTGTTTCTCATTCATGTACTGTGCATAATCTGCTCCTGTGTTGTAGACACTGTGTTGCTCTGTACCTACCTGTTTTCCAATTTATTCGTCCATACATGATAAACACATTCATAAAGTAATAATATCTTGTATTGATAATATATCAATTAGTTTCACCTGGAAATACTACTACCTTATCAACCACCATGCCTGGCGCTAACGAACAAGTAAGTTATAACTACTGGTGTAGGTCCAGAAAACATTATTATAAAATACAGAATACTTTACAATGCAGAAAACTTGAAACTTTGATGAAATGAACATTTTTATTGCAAAATATGTTCAATAAACTGGGTGACGGTATATGCTGGTAACATTCACAGTATACAATTATGGTAATTTACCAAGACAATGCCTTATAAAAAGTGAACACTGGCTGATGATAACCAACCATTGTTTCAGTGCATTTAGGAGTTTGCTGGTAACATTCACAGTATAGGATTATGGTAATTTACCAAGACAATACCTTATAAAAAGTGAACACTGGAGGATAATCAACCATTGTTTCAGTGCATTTAGAAGTTTGCTGGTAACATTCACAGCATAGGATTATGGTAATTTACCAAGACAATACCTTATAAAAAGTGAACACTGGCTGATGATAACCAACCATTGTTTCAGTGCATTTAGGAGTTTGCTGGTAACATTCACAGTATAGGATTATGGTAATTTACCAAAACAATACCTTATAAAAAGTGAACACTGGAGGATAATCAACCATTGTTTCAGTGCATTTAGAAGTTTGCTGGTAACATTCACAGTATAGGATTATGGTAATTTACCAAGACAATACCTTATGAAAAGTGAACACTGGAGGATAACCAACCATTGTTCCAGTGCATTTAGAAGTTTGCTGGTAACATTCACAGTAAAGGCACGTCACATGATCAACTACAGGGCATATCTTACTTGGTCTCTCGCATCGATGACTGCATTGTCCATTGATAAATGGATGAATCGCCAGATGATCTGTGGACCAAAAAATATCCAATACATGCTTCCAAAGTATATAAATAAGAGGCCAATGGACTGCATTAGAAAAGTGTGGTATGTTACCTACAGTATATACTTTTATAAACTGGGTGACTGTCAGCAACCATTGGTTCTGTGCAAACGGTAAAAATGAGGGGGGAAAAAGATAAATAAAAAAATAAACCATATACACACACAATGCAAATTATGAATGGAGTCGACAAAGCTAGATCGCTAACATAACGTCTCATCTGCAAGTGGTCCAAACATGCCTATGCAATATCGACAACCGTGGCCCAAATACATGTGTTCAACGCATTTGTCTTGTACAGAAAACAGTGCAACTACCCATACACTATACTATACTATACTATACTATACTATACTATACTACTCTCAGCTAGCTATACTATGTACCGGTACACATGGTTCTGTCTGTATCACACAATGATGGATTATTTAGAAGTAATCTGTACTTCTGTGTGCCGGATTATTTAGAAGTAGTCTGTACTTCTGTATGACAACTAATAAAGAAACTATTTAGAGAAATACCTCTTTGTGTGGTACAGAGTGAAGCATTTGTCACGATGCAGGGGGACTTTGCACGATGTGCAAAAATATCTGGTCTCACTCCTGATGCCACGCCTACTGCAGACCCGACATTTCCTACACGGTAGCTTTTGCTTGGGGGTGGCTTTGTATGCAACCATTACATGCTTCACAAAGCCACCCACTAATCTGCTCTGCGGGTCCCCCAGTGGGGCCCTAGGGTCGTGCTGCCCGTCACGCCCCACCTGCTCAGCCCCTGCCTCCTCAACCCCACCCCCTGCCTCCGCCTCCATCTCCGCTGTCACCCCAGGAATCTTCTTCTCCTTACCCCCTGTGTAGGTCCGCGCCACAGCCCTGGTGAACCGGAAGAGGTTGTAGTAATGCCCTTGTGGGTGCTTGCTTTTGTACAAGACAAAAGCGTTGAACACACATATTTGGATCAGATACATCACAAACTTTTTGGTCCACTTTCCAGTCTTACGTGTAACCGGATAGTACGAGAGGTTTTGATCCAGCTGATCAATGCCGTTCATGAATTTATTGTACGACAAGATTGATGACGGCTTGAGCATCTCCACCCTCAGCGCTTTGCCCTTCTTCTGCTTCTTCCACACCTTCGCCATTTCCATGGTGTCCTCGTGGTAGCTGCTGATGGTCTTCACAATCCTCTTATCGCGCCATGCCACGATCAGGACCTCCTTGTTGTTGACCGCAATGCGCTCCCCCACACCGATGTCACGTTTGGTCAAGTTCTTGATGATGGCTGGCTCCCCCCGGTGCTTCCTGAGGGTACCACAGACGTCGGTCCTCAACTGTCGGAGCCTGGCGGACATGCGTACACTATTGTAGAAGTTATCCATGTACAACGTATATCCGGCCCCAGACAAACGTCCAAGCAGGCCGACGACCGTGTCCCCCAGGAGCGAGCCTTCCTGGCAATATGGCTTAAATGCAAAGCAATATCCTGTGCGCGATTCGCACAGGAAGTACGACTTGATGCCATACCGGGTTGGCTTGTTGGGGTTGTAGACCCGGAAGGTCAGGCGGCCTCGCCATGCCATCACCCCCTCGTCAATGGCGAGCTCACGTTCGGGCTGGTACAGTTCCTTGCACCTCGCGTTGACATGGTCGACTACAGGGCGTACCTTACACAATTTGTCTCTGACTTCCAGGGATGTATTGTCCGCAAAGTGGAGGAATCGCCAGATCAATTGATACCGGTTGCGTGGCATGGTCTCCGAGTAGTACGGTGTGTACATCATATCATCGGTGGTCCACATCATGTCAACGCGAGGCTTCCGAAGGACACTGCTGAGGAAATTGAGTCCAAGGAACTTCTTCAGCTCCTTCAATGTGAGGGCCTTCCAAAGCAGTGCCCTGCTACTGGTTAGCGTGGGGTCCAGCCGGGCAATGGACTGATCAGCGTAGAGGTTGGTCTGGGCAACAATGGAATTGAGGAAAGCATCCGTCAGGAACAGATCTAGCCATTTTGCAGGCCGGTACGATTGCAGTGCCGCTGCGTCCTGGAGCAACCCCGGTTGGGCTGTGAAGGGGATCCTGTGAGGCACCCAGCCCTCACGAGACCAGGCATTCTCCTCTTCCTGACGGATCGCAGCCCTGCTCTTCGCTCCTCCGCGTCGCACGCCACGACCTGTCAATTATACAAATATACTATAACACCCCTACTGTAGACAAACATTCATATGCCACGTAGTTACAAACTGTGTGTGAGTGAATGAGTGAGTGTGTGTGGGGTTCAGATGTCAGAGCTGGACGTGGTGTGGGGGTCAGAGGTCAGAGCTGGAAGTGGTGTGCAGAGTGAGGCCAACTTACCGCTCTTAGATGTGCGTTTCCACCCTGCAACGGGTTCCGGCATGTCCAGACTAGCATCCAGTTCTAGAATCACATGATGTAATACATTACACTAGGGCAACGTATTGTCATTGTATTTACATGATATATATATATATATATATATATAGCATTATGTGTTATATTTTATGTACAATTACCTGCAGGAGTAGAATGTGATCCTATGTCGTTGCCAGTCTCTGCGTCACTCTCTGCGGAGTCTGCGCCAGAATCTGAATTGGATTAAATTCATTCAGTAAGTAAGTCTCATAAAACACAATAGTAATACATTTACATACATGAATGTAGTTAGTACATACCCAAGCATGTTGGTGTATCAGCCCCAGACTCTGTGTCGGATCCTGTTTGAACACAAAATAAATCAGCGGCCATTGTACATCAAAGCATGTACATGTGTGTGTGTGTGTGTGTGTGCAGCACATGGTGGCCTATATATGCATGGTTGTGTAGCATATGCAAAATTCCATTGATTACAGCACACACACAATCAAATATATAGCACATGGTGATGCCTCTGCCTCTATAACATGCAACTATCGATTTGAACATGCATGTGTGTACATAGCAGAGTCACAATAGCATTGATTACAGCACACACACACACACACAAGGGCATGGGCACATGGTGGCCTATATATGCATGGTTGTGTAGCATATGCAAAATGCCATTGATTACAGCACAGCATAGTGTTATTCACAGTCAAAGATAAAAAAAAAAATGTATTGATATTCTCATTTGGTTCATTACAATTTACTCAAGCCTAGTAACAGACACAGTATTTCTGACACTAGGAATACATTCCCTGAGATCCATAGATGTCCCTAGAATCAGATACCAAGAACATGCAAATGGACCATATAAAAAAAAATCTGTAAATGTGTATTCTACGTTCGCATGGAATGAATGAGATAAAAAAATAAGTTATTTAAAAAATATATATATATTTATTTTTTTAGTAATTAATTTTGAGTTAATTTTCATAACGCGATAATTTGCTGTGTAATTAATTAATCGAATTAACGCAATAAACTGACAGCCCTAATATATATATATTTGTATTATTATTATTATTATTATTATTATTATTATTATTATTATTATTATTATTATTATTATAATAAGTAATACTAATAATTATTATAATTAAATGTTTTCTTTAGAATTTGTTTTAATAATTTATTTATTATCTTCTCTTTCACAAGTTCAACCCACACAATGACAACAGACACAAAGGACAGGTTTGACGGATTCCATAGAAATTGATAATTGACTAGCAACGATGCAACAGGGAGGATGCACATGGATCAGTGTGCTCCTGGCCAGGTGTGCTCAGCGGGGATTGGATGAGGGAGGGGAAAGGAAAGGGGACCTTTCACAAGAGCGCTGGTCTCTAACCGTTAGAGTAGGCTCTGAAAGAGGGACGAGACTCTGTTAGCCTACAACCAGCCTCCCAACGGAGCGGCCTCCAGAGGGGGAAAGATCACATTGGCCCATGATAGACTCCACTTGGTGGAGTGGCGGAGCGCTTGCCAGATAGAGGTAGATGTTATGTGTAATTTTATGGAAAAGAGACCCCAACAATTACACATAGATGAAGGGTGCGATATATACGGTACTACTGGAGGAGAGATATTTGGGCTTGGCGGAGATGAGAGGGGTTTGTTCGGATGTGTGAGTTATATGTGTTAGATGACCAGCGTTTGATTGTGGCCTCTGGTATGCCGTATACCACTGTGGTTGCTGCTTCTATATACGTGGGATGAGAGCTGGGAGGCCTATGTGGGAGATTACTGTTTTAAGGTGGGACTGGAACCAGTGGCGTTTTGAGAGGCATCGGAGGTGAAGAGGGGGAAAAAGGGAGACGTTTGGGAATGGTAGTTTACATAAACTGAGAGGGAGTGAAAGTGATTGAGACGGGAATGAACGTTGAAGATGAAGTTGGTGTGGGGGGAGAAAGGGGAGGTGCGCAGCAACGATATGCAAGCCGCGAGGATGTCAATGGTGATAGGGAGCGAGTGGGTTGGTTCCTCTGGATGTCTCGCGAGAGGAGGGATGTCTGGGAGTGAGAGGGCAGGGCAAGGAGAACCCTGAATTAATTTATACATGAATGAATACAGCTGAGATATGACCGGAGGGTGGTGTGACGAATGTGAAGGGAATTGTGAGAAAAGGTGATGAAATAGGTGATGGTGGGAAGGTCGAATGACGGAAAGGGAAGACGGAGGGAGGAATGGAAGGAGCGAAATGCGTTCCAGGCTGTCCAGTAGGAACCGAGGGTGCTAGGGGTTAAACGGACGGCCTGCCCTGAGGAATGATGAGCAGGGCGAAGTTGAGGTGGCCGAGGAGGACAGCCTGGCTAATTTATCTGCGGGCAGTGGCGGACTGGGACACAAATTCAGCCCGGGACATTCAGACGCACCAGCCCACACACCGGCCCACTAGGGTTGCCACCTTTGACCAATAGAAATAAGGGACACCTATCATCGAGCGTGCGAGTAGCGCACGCAAAAAAAAATGTGTTGCTGTTTTGGGGCGTTTTTTGGGCGAAAATGGGCGGATTTTGTCACTATTTCTTTTTAACGGTTTTAGGGTTAGGCTTAGAGTTGGTTACGTTATTTAATTATTTTGGGGAGCCAGCCCCCCAAACTCCTGAAATGCATAGAAATCTATGAAATCTAAATAAAATGTCTATGACATTTATATTAAAAAGAGCTAGGCCCCCAAACCCCTAAAATACATAGAAATCTATGCATTTTGGAACAGTTACTATATATAGTCAAGAAAGCATTTAGTCATACTTAAAGTTTTAAGTTTATTTGCATTTAACATTGTTTAAATAAATTGGCTGAACTATAGCCTCAACTTGAGCATAATACTGTATGAATATAAAGTGCTGTAAAAACAAAGCCTGGGAACACTTTTACTGAAAGAGGACAATAATACAATGAAACACTTGTGTGACCCAAATTAAAAGATGAATACAAAATATTCAGGGCAGGTAAATAGAAATACTGACATCTAGTTAAAAACACAACCAGATAAATAAGATGTAATATCCCATACCGAATCAATCTCAGGAGATGTTTCAGTTATGAAGAACTGTGACACCTGTGCTTTGGTCCTTTGCGTTCTTATATTTCGGGAATATTGTTCTCCTGAGGCATGCTGTCTGATGTCAGTCAGTCCACCATGCGCCACAGAAAACACCTACATACTTTACAGTTTGCTTTGTAAACATCTCCACTGACGCACGCTATCAAGCCAGTGGTTTGCCTCTTCCCACTCAGGTTTGTATTTCTGGAGGCGTTTTGTCTTTTTAGGATGCGGTGGAGTCACAGTGTCTGCTGTAGACATTTTCAAAGCGTCTTCGAAAAGAAATCACGCAGCGCGCATACGGCACAACGGCACAGAACTCTTCTTAGCAACGTGAAAGCGCTAATTCTCATTGGTCGGTGAGCTGCTGAGCGCACGCCCATCATACCAGAGTTGCCAAGTCTGTTTATTTTCCGCAACTTTTGGACACAATTTTGCTTGTTTTTGTAGGTCGGCTGGCTTATTTCTCTCACTAAACTGGCAACCTTAAAATACGGGACAAAGGGCGTCCCGTATCAGTTCAATACGGAACGCGTCTTTTAGTTTCCAATTATGGGACGATTCCGTATTTTAAGGGACGGGTGGCAACCCTACGGCCCACATTAGTGGCCCACACACTGGCCCACACACCGGCCCACACACCGGCCCACACACCGGCCCACACACTGGCCCACACACCGGCCCACACACCGGCCCACACACCGGCCCACATACTGGCCCACATACCGGCCCACACACTGGCCCACACACTGGCCCACACACCGGCCCACATTAGTGGCCCACACCGACTCACACACTGGCCCACACACTGGCCCACACACTGGCCCACACACCGGCCCACACACCGGCCCACACACTGGCCCATACACTGGCCCAAAAGAATTAAGCAAAATCTTTTTTTTTTTCTTTTTTTTTGACCAGCCCACTTTGGTTCCGGCCCATCGGGATTCGTCCAGAACGTCCCGATGGCCAGTCCGCCACTGTCTGCGGGTAATGATGCTTGGAACTCCTATGTGTCGAGGCTGACGCAGAGGAATGGGGGATGTGGTAGTTATTCTGAAGATCTAGCCGAGGGCCTCGAAATATTTTGGGGCTGCTCTTGCATCCAAACGCGAGCCTGACGGCAAAATAGTATCGCTTGCCAGCCACGCCCCACCTTTTTGATGAACTTTATGGCGTCATCTATTGATGTGTAATCGAGCGAAGAGTCTGGGGAGGTAATGAGGCTATTGATGCTTGGCGTGGAGGAGGCGCTTTTTCCCCAGAATTCTTTCTGTTGACTATAACAATTGGCTTGATGCTGAACAGTTGAAATGGGGGTGAAGTGAATGGGCCCAACAGGAATCCTGCAACCAGCTCCTTCCTTAGCAGCTTGTCTACTACTTGTGGCTTGGAAAGAGCAGACTGCAGGTTATTGCAAATAAATGAGGTGTGGGGAAGTGAAATGAGACCAGGGTTGAATCCAAACTGCAGACCATGTAACAGAAAATGAACGAAATGCTGGTCAGAGAGTTCGGATGCAAGAGCAGGCACAATAACAGGGGTAGACAGGTATCGATTCAAGTTTTTAATTGGTTTGTTCGAACGTAACATGGTACAGGCGGTCCGGCAGTGTGCCCCGCCTAAGCTCCATGCCATCAGGGACAACCCCTCCCACCCACTATACACACAGACTTGGCTGACAGAAGAGACTAAGACTCCCAAGAGATGTAGCACTGTACGGCACAGGAAGTCCTTCATTCCGACAGCCATCAGACTTTATAATGCATCACTGTGCCTCACTGCATGACTGAGCACAGGATGTAGCACTGTACGGCACAGGAAGTCCTTCATTCCTCCAGCCATCAGACTTTATAATGCATCACTGTGCCTCACTGCATGACTGAGCACAGGATATGTACTATCTTCCTGGACTTTTACTTTTAAACCGACATAGTACAATTTTACACTTACTGTATATTTCTGGATATTTTTACTGTATATTTTATATTAGAATGTAACATAGGAAATGTATATCCCGGGCCGTATTTTATTCTTAGGCTTATTTGTATTCTTATTTGTGATTTTTGTTTTGTCTACCTAAATGTTTACTGGTTACTATGAGCGATTTGTAGTGCTAAATTTCCGTCGGGATGAATATGTGAAGTATTTCTATTGTATTCTATTCTATGCAGGAATTTACAATGAGGATGTCTACAGTCGCCAGAGATCTGCCGCTCTTGTTGGAAAATTGGGCGGCCAAGTCTGTCGGCGGAGGTGTTTTCACAGGGTGCTGATGCTGGCAAAGACATGGGCGGATAAACCTTTTACTTCAGTGTGTTCAAATGTCTGTTACTCTATTTCATTAGCACTCAAAGTGCAAGAAATTGTGTAAGAAACGTGTGCTATCAAATTGGCTGATGACACAGTAGTGGTGGGCCTGATCTCTGCCAACGACGAGAGGGCCTACCTGGAAGAGGTAGAGAATCTGTCACAGTGGTGTCAGGAGAACTGCCTCTCCCTGAACGTCAGCAAAACAAAAGAGATGATTGTGGACTTCAGGAGGTCGGGGGTCAAGGACTACAGCCCCCTCAGCATCGACGGGGCACCGGTTGAGAGAGTGAACAGTTTTAAGTACCTCGGAGCCCACATATCCGAGGACTTGACATGGACCACACACATTGACAGTGTTGTGAAGAAGGCACGACAACGCCTCTACTTCCTCAGGCGCCTAAGGAAGTTCCAAGTCAGTCAGAAGATCCTTAAGAACTTCTACTCATGTACAATAGAGAGCATCCTGACTGGCAACATCACCTCCTGGTTTGGGAATAGCACTGCACAAGACCGTAGCAGACTACAAAGAGTGACACGTTCAGCCGAACGCACAATTGGAGGGGGGCTTCCCACCCTCCAGAACATTTACAACAAGCGGTGCAGGGGTAAGGCTAAGAGAATCATCAAGGACTCCAGCCACCCGAACAACTGCCTCTTTGAACTGCTGCGGTCAGGCAAGCGATACTGGAGTCTCAAGGCGAGCACAGAAAGACTCAGAAGAAGTTTCTATCCCCAGGCCATCAGGCTGCTCAACGAACAATAAACACTATGCAACAACCATCAAATGCACACAGCACACACATCCACACGCACACTCACTTTAAACAAACAACACACTGCAGCACCCACTCTCCACACTTTAGATCACCTAAACACACTTTATATTTATTGGTAAAGGATTTGCACTACAACTCGTACACCTTACTGTAAATTGTACCTAAATTGTACCTCATCCCATTTCTGCTTTGCACTATATAGTATTGTATATTAGTACATTGCATAGTATATTGTATATTGTATGGTAACTCAGTTACTTCTATTCTGCATCGAACATTGTACATATGTCTATACTGAACACTGTGACCTCTATTTTTACTTCTATTTTACATGCTACACTATTTTATTTCATACTTATCTTGTCTAGCACAGTCTCTGGAGCGTAACAGTAAGAAGCATTTTGTATAAAAGTATTCTGTACTTCTGTATGACAACTATTAAAGAAACTTGAAACTTGAACTATAAGTATAAAGAATAATAAATTACAAATAACTTTGGGTATGCAATTGTCAAAAAAAAAGAATAGCCCCATTTCCCCCCCGATGCTTAAGTGGTTAACAAACATTTAACAAGTCATTAATAACTCATTTGTGTTTGTGAATGATCTATGAACTATTCATAAGGGATAGTTATTCTAAAGTGTCACCCAATTACTTCATAGATCATCATCACACACACATACGGTACACATACATACAGTACACACACATATGGTGTTCTCATGGTAGGGACGTTGTCACACTTTTTGTCACACTTTTTACTCAAGGTGCCAACGTAGTGTGAATTGCTCATAATCAAAACATCTTTCAATAGTCATTCCTACATTAAATTGAAGCTTAAGATGTTGGCTTGAAATGTGTATCCCTCTCATTTTCCAACGTATTGTAAAAAAGTAGGGATGCTCGATATTGGCTTTTTTACCGATACCGATATTCCGATATTGTCCAACTCTTAATTTCGATACCGATACCGATATCAACCGATACCGATATATGCAGGGTTTCCCCCCATTTTTTTTTTATAATTTCAGGTAATTAATAATTTCACTGGATGCATTCAAAAGGCTTTCTAAATGTAAGCATTATCTGTGCAAAATATGATAATTAAAAAAGTAAAAATTAACATTACATATCTCTTGTTGTTGAATTAAACCAACATGCATACTTTTGACAATAAATAAAATAATAATTGGTTCTTACTTGCTTGCCTGGGTATATAAAGGTTAAATAAATGTAAAAAAAAATATATATATATATATTGTTTTTTTTTTTTTTTTTTTTCGATACCGATATTTTCCGATGTCACATTTTACTGCCGATATCGGCCGATAATATCGGTCGGCCGATAATATCGGACATCCCTATAAAAAAGAGTTAATCACCTATCAAAGACACTCTGACACATTGTGACAACCAACCCCATCATGGGGTTTTAAAACTTTTAATGGGAAAATCTTAAAAAGAAGACAAGATTATGGCGGCTACGTGGCGTAGTGGGCAAGGCGCTCGCCACGAATGCAGAGACGCTGGGCTCGAACATTGCTTTCAGTTTAGCTGGTCGTTCATACTAATACACATTGGCCGTATTAGGGGGTGGGAAACTGATGGGTGGGGATCGGGCGTTGTGGACAGCGACTCCTACAGGTCGGTTGGTGCGCCTGCGCAGTAGAATCAGGAAGTGTCGGGGGCAGCGTGAGCCTCCCACGCGCTACTCCTCGCCACTGAGAGATCGAGCTGCGCAGGTGAAAAGATGCGACTGCTGTTACCTCAAGTACCGGAGGGGACTTGTGCTATGTATGACTTAGTCCACATTGCAGCCGGCTTGTGGGAGGCAAGAAACAGCGTTCGTGACAGGGGAGGGTTGAATTGGATAATACGAAATTGGGATGGGAGAAAATATAGAAAATGGGAGAAAAAGTGGATCAAAAAAAAAGAAGACAAGATTTAGATTTCAGATAATGATTGAAGAAGTGCGTCTTTAGTCGACGGCGAAAGATTGGATGGGTTTCGGCTGTCCTAACTGGGGTGGGTAGTTAATTCCACCATTGTGGGGCAAGGACTGAGAATAGACAAGAAGGCAGAACTAAATTAGAAAGTTTAATTGCATTGACAAGTTGACAAATACATAACTTAATGCATCTTAATGAACATAAACAGGAAACACATCTTTAGGCCATCCTATATAAGATGAACATAAACAGGAAACACATCTTTAGGCCATCCTATATAACAAAATAAGAACATAAAATGTGATGACCAACCCCAACTGGAATGTCTTGATAGCATCAAGGCTAACAGCCATCTAACAACTAGTTAGCTAGTGTCGTGGAAATATTATCATGTTCTTATATATCTGTGTGGAGATATCATGTTATACAGCTTGAGTTTCAATATGACCAGATTGACTGGTTAATGTGTGTATGTCTCTTTAAGATTACTCTATCATTTTCTCAGTCATAACGAAGTTGCTGTTTCTACCAGCCATAGAGACAGAACCCAAGGTCATGGGAACTGTAAGATGGAGCGCTGTTTTCCTTCCAGGCTTAGCCATAACATAGTCGTATTATTAATTTCTCTAACCAGCCATTTTGTTTTCTTCTACGTCATTTCATGTATTCAATTGTATGTCTGACCAAGCCTCTGGGTCAGTCCCCTGTCAGACGCTAGTGGGTAAACATGTCTGTCTCTGGCGGGTGACTGGCCTGGCAGCGTGGCCACGCTGTCATGAACTTTCTTTATTGAATAAACCTTCTTATTATTATAAATAATGACTCAGAATGATTAATGTAAACGGCTCATCGTTTGTCCTTTAATAATTCCCATTACACTAGCTAACAACAATCTAAACTATAGCTATCCCTTCACACTTTTTAAGGGTAATAATTGTTTCATTATAAACCAATTGTGTAAAAGCCTAGAAGAAAAATACTGAGGAGCGGAATATTTACAAATGGACATGAAAAACACAAAAAGTCCTCTCACCTCAAATTCAGCTGTTTCACTCCAAATATGACAATGTAGTGAACTCTGACCCCAATTCTGGACATTTAAATACCAAAGTATGGGAGACAGGATCCTCTGGTGGTGAAATATAATGAATGTGACAACCTACTCGTGTGACAACATCCCCTGTTACACACACACACACACATTTGTATTTGTTACAGTAAGTGTAGATAATCCATTCAGCAGTGCATGTATGACACTGTAGTCCCCATGAGACATTCTGTCAATCCAATTTAGGATTAAGATGCTTCTATCTTGGCTTACCGTCAGGGTGTGTGTGTGTGTGTGTGTGTGTATGTGCGTGTGAGAGAGAGAGAGAGAGGGAAAGAGAGAGATGGAGAGAAGAAAAGAGATAGAGAGAAAGAGAGCTAAAGATACCATGACTAAATACTCCTTACCAATCTTTAGTGTTTTAGTGTAAACTAGCTATTCATCTTAAATGTCTGTGTCTCTGTGTGTCTGTGTGTGTGTATGTGTGTGTGCGTATGTGTGTTTGCGTATGTGTGTCTGGCTGTTTGTGTGTGTGTTTCCTTGGCAGACACATCTACAGTTCCAAAAGTCATTGGACGGCAACTAATCTTTTTCACGTTGTGGGTCCAAGCTCCAAAATTACTTTGGATGTGAAGCGATGCAATAACATGAAGGTGAAAGTCCAAACTGTCAGCTTTCATTTTAATATTATCAGCAACAAGAGTTTTTAGTGCGTGATCCTCTCATGTCAGCACCGATTGAGATGAGAGTGGTTGTATGTTAGTATGTAGACTAAATAAAAACATGAAACATAATACCGATAATCTAAATTTGATTTGAGAACAGTAGCTAGTCCAGGGAAGAAACGATAACGCGTTTACTAGAATACACATTGCCGGCCATTACGGAGCATTTTGGAAATTACACCAGACTGCCCTGAAACTACACACATATTCACAACGGTATAAAACGGAAATGTATGGATGGAAAAATTATCTGTTTTTTGCATCTTGACCGGAAGAAACTCAATGACAATCGACCATATTATTAGATCCATAGCTATAATATATAATATAGCTTTAGGCCTGCAAACACAGCCACGTATCCCCATGTTAAAAGGCGCTGGCCTTTCAACAGTAACAGTAAACAGCGCCATCTGGCACTCAAAGTGTTAAACAGAAGGTTTTGTAGATACAGTACTGAATTCTGCCATCCGGACACATGCAATTTGAAATATGATTATAGAATATAGAATATCAGGCATAAAATGGTTATGCGATTAAAATGCGATTAATTCGATTAATTAATTACAAATCCTGTAATTAATTAGATTCATTTTTTTTATCGCCTTTTATACAAGGCTTTAGGCTCATGTGTGAACATGCCACCCGTGTTTTCATACTTCACCAAGTAAAGAAAAAAACAACAGATGTTAAAGAGAGGGTCAAAAGACCTCGGTACAAGCTACATATGTGATTATTTCTGCAGGCTAACACTCTAACCTAGTTGTGGACTCGATGCCATGTTTCCCAAACGTAACAGAATACACCCAACCCCCTCAGATAAAAAAGGCAAAGTTCACTCTTACTACTGCAAGAAGAACACCATCTTCTTCATGATGAGAGAAGACAAGTCTTTCGACCAGGAGGGACTTTTTTATTTAACCCGTTAATCGCCAATGACGACTTACACGTCATTCTCCGCCATGCGTAATCTGCCAATGACGTCGTACAGCGTCTTTGAGATCAATATTTAAAAAATCTGTCATGACAATCATATTTCACCCACGGAGACTTGAGACTTGCTGTTGATCTCCTCTCAACTCTCCAACGGTTCAAGACCGCCATCTGGTGGCCGATCGGCGAATCGCCAAAACCGGAAGTGACGCGCCGGAAGTGGTGCTCACCCATATTTCGTCCGGCCACTCGCTATCGCTAGCGGGACTCCAGCTTGATACACTGGATAGCGAGCCGTTGCCAATAACTCGATAAACAACATGATTTGGACGTATATAGTAGTATACAACCTGGAAATGGATCGCATATAACAACATCCCATAATAGCGATATTTCTGCTCCACGCTGATCACCCAACGGTCAGAGGAAGCCGCGGTGAGTTTCAGCATGTTTGATTATTATTAAACATACACACTGCTCCGATCAACATATCACCCATAGTACATGAATCATTTAACGTCGGCCACGGACTTATAAACCCCCCCCCCCCCCCCTCCAGTCACCAGTATAAACAATGCGTTGTGTACTTTTTTTATTGAACGACAGACACTTGCTCCACGGTCTTGGGTGGTTTATTCTGGTAACACACAAAAGATCCTGGTTAGACAGGTTATGTGGTCGGCTCATCAGACCCCTCGAACACCGTTCACATGGGCTGCTCCCTCATGTAATGGTGCCAATATAATAACATGAAATAATAAACAATGTACAATCAAATGACAATATTTTGTACCTGGTAACACACAAAAGATCCTGGTTAGACAGGTTATGTGGTCGGCTCATCAGACCCCTCGAACACCGTTCACTACAGAAGAATTGGGAATAATTAGCCTACTAACATGTGGGCTAGTTATATACATTTTCGACACAATCTCACTTAATTATTATTTTAACACATTTACCATACGGTCGCTACCTTCTACAATGTATTGTCAACATGCCTACATTAATACTTCCAACTAGTAGTGAGAGTTAAACATTTAGGAATGTTATGTTCATTCTGGGTGTACATCTGTGAACCTACCATGGGCTGCTTCCTCATGTAATGGTGCCACGCTAACGTGAACACTTGGGTTGAAGCCCACAAGGAAACGCCCACCAACCAATAAGAATCCCTAGAACCATTAAGTGCCATGCTATTGGGTCTTAGTTACCTTGACAAGTGGAATCACAATAAACTCTGTTACACCAGCAGATGATGAGGCATGACGATTAGGACCTTGTACAATTGAAATTTTTTATCCGACGTCAATCGGTATCAAACTACATTTGATGATCTAATATATGTATTTGTGGCTATAACTCACGTTCTATGGAATGCTGCAGAAAACGATAAAAACATATTTATACTTTAGACCAGGGGTCAGCAACCTTTTTGACATGGAGTGCCTGTTTGAAATATAGTTGTAACTAGTGTGCCTCAACAATATTCCATGCATCGTATTTTTTTTCTTCTCATAATCAGGTCTTTTTAATGAAATTTTTTACTTTATTACATCATTATTGTTATTGTTATTATTAACAATATTATTATGATGGTTGTATCAACCCTAAATCTGAGTTGGGGGGGGGGGGGGGTGCAATGCAGACAAACAGCTGCATACAGTGCGACCATTTCACTCACATTTGCCCATTCATTTTTGGACACATCACACGCCATCGGTGTGTGTACTGTACGTGTGCTGTCATAGCTCCACCTACAGGCCTAATGGAGAACACCAGGAGAACACCAGGATGTGAATGGAGGGTGAATGTGAGGTATATCGTGTAAATAAGTTTTGATTGATCGCAAGACTACACTGTAAACAAAATAATAATAATAAGTTACCAGAACTTAAAAATATTGAGTTCAGTTACTGTGCATTAAGGTTTTCAGTTTTCAATCCATAATAAGTTAACAGAAAAATAAGTACACAACCACATTATTTCAACCTAATAAACTATGTTTATTGTCATTGTTTTAAGAACACAAGTTGACTTGGTAATACTCACATTTTGAGTAGAAAAATTGCTTTTAACATGTATGTGTAATGTTCAATGAAATAGAAAAATTAATAATACAATTTGTTGATTAATCCCACTGGTCACAATGGTGACCGTAATAATGTTTTTGTTATAAGGCTCTGCAAATGTTACTGAATGATGTAGCAATGTATTTCCAGCTAAATTGAAATAATAAACAAATAAAGGGTCTCAATTAAATATGTGGTAGTAAAAAGAACCTGTGGGAGGATTTCAACAAGATAAATGCGACAACAGTGCAAAATATTTCACTATAATATATATATATTTTTTTATACATTTCTTTATTGCAGGAAAAGTAATTTGCACATCTACAATTGACAACAACATCATTCATTTTCCATCTTTTTTTCTTTTCTTCCCCTTTCATTTCCCCTTCCCCCCCACACCGGAGTTGTTGAAAACACATCTGCAAAACATCCAAACACACAGCATAAATGCTACTGGGAAAGAAAAACAAAAAAACAATAATAATAATATCAATCAGACCCATCTGTATTATGCACAAACATTTAGATAAAAAGAAGTAAAGAAATGAAAGAACTAAAAACACAGAAAGAAAACTCTCTAGCACGGCTGTGGCTGTGGAAGAAAGTCATCAATGAGATTATTTCACTCTTTCCCTCACCCCTGTCTATAGTATTGTGGTAATTCTTGGGTAGTTTGACCTTCTGCAGCTGCGTCTCCCGTTCCCCTCTCCCGTCCCCAGTTACCCACCCAGCCCCCGGGGGTCTCATTCACACCCATACATACCAGGACAGGGAAGGGGGGGGGGGGGCGGGGGGGAATTAGAAAATAGGAATAAAATGATAATAAAAGATAAGGAAGTGCAGTTAGAGGTGTAAAGCTCTATCCTTTCTAAGTCTCTTCATTGATAGTCAGGGTGTCGATGTGTTGCAGAAATGGTTGCCAGGTCACATGGAATGTTTCAAGGGAGCCCTTTAGGGAGAATCTGATTCGCTCAAGCTTAACGCAATGTAGTATCTCATGTATCCATCTGTTGTGAGTAGGTGGGGAAGGGTGTATCCATTTAAAGAGAATAAGTCTCCTAGCGAGGAGGGTAGTGAACGCCACAACTCGTTTTGCAGCCCTAGATGAGTGGATCAGGGTCTAACGTCACGCCCAAGACCCTACTTAGTGTATCAAATATTGCAGTCCAAAACTCTGTGAGTTTGGGGCACGTGTCGTAAATTAATTGGATCAAAATGACCCGTATAGTATTACAGGAGGGATCAAAATCATCTAGCGGTCTCTGGAAAAGGCAACAGGACACCCCAGCCAAAAGCTAACAGTGCAACCCTTCCCCCTTCACCTAGCATCTATAGGAAAGGCCCAGAGTGCCATATAGATAAAAACAGACCAAATGGCAAACAGATGAAACATCTTCCCCCACACAACGAAGTGGGATGGTGGGCCCAATTTGACTGACTTTAAGTCATAAAAAGACAACCTGAAGGATAAATGGAGATAGCAGGGTAGAATGGTTGTTTACTTTAGCCAGGAGAACAAACAGGCCTATGAAAGACCCACTGTTAGGTTTGAGGAGATAATCTATTCCAAGCTTCAGGGGGGTGGCTTCAGCGGCAGCTGGTTGACTCATTCTAAAAGGAAACTATTTTAAGTAAAGTGCCTGAATTTGGACAACAGCCACTCAGCAGAAAACTCTGGCTGGTAAGACAGAATGATCAGGAATATTCTGGCCAATAGAATAACCAATCTATACAATATAGACAAAATACTAGAGTACTTGACCAAAAGTAAACTGTTGAACAAATCACATTATAAAATTGGCTAAGTAAACCGAAGTAGTAAGACCAGGGATAAAACAAGTTAGAACCTCCAAGTTAAAAAGACATTTAAAAGTACTGGTGTAAACTTATATAGGGAACTGGGTTAATCATTCATAATTGTGTTAAACAACTTTTAAAAGGCTAAGTTATATTAAACAGTAAATAATCTATGCATGCAAACACGTAAAACAAAGTAAACCAATAGAAATCTTGAATGGATCAAAACTGATAGACCAAATGACAGTTTAAGTCCCTACCTCCATGAAACGGCCACATTTAACCTAAACCAAAATACTACCTTAAAAGGACCGAGTTCTCAGATTTAGGATGACGTGTCAAGCAGTAGAAAGAGCTTTAGCCAATAGGAGAAGCCCGAGCCCTGGGGTGACGTCACGGGACGTCCCCGGGGGCTCGGGGGAAAACCTTCCTTTTAAGCAGGCACTGATGGAGGAGAAAGGAGCGCACAGACGAAACCGACACAGCGAGACGAGACGGACAGCGTGAGAAGGAGAACCTGGAGACATCCCCACCAGTTCGAGAAAAGGAGACGCAAACCCTGACGACTGATTAGAATAGAAGCTGTGAACCCGAAAATTAAGCTGTTGTTTTTCAATAAAACAACAGAACTACAGACCGTTCTGTTTTCACCCGACGAGCTGACTCCGTCTCCACTTGATTTCCAAAGGACCCAATTTGAATGAACTGTTTCAAAACGTGTGATCCAACGATCAGAGTCAGCTGTAGCTATCCACTATACACTTGAGACTTATAGCTACATAGAATCTATTGAAAAGACACGTTACATGTCCAAAACATGTGCATATAATCGGCTGGAGATTGTTTACATCTATTACACGCATCCGTTCTATCCGGGTATATCTTTGCTAACCTCACATTGGTGTAGTGAACCCTATGCAGGATCCTACACTGCAGCAAACTGTGTCTTGCACATATAGAGAAAGTGTGTACAAGCAGTCCCGGCGCCATGGGCAGGCATTAGGGGGCTGGGCCCGCCCACTGAGTCAGCTGTGCCCACCCTGGTAAAAAAAATAAACACTTTTTTTTCTTTTTTTCTTTTTAATCAAAGTCAACTATCCAAATCCTTAGTCGGGGACAGCCCTAGTGGGCACTGATGTCAACAACAACATTACTGAAGCTAGCACGGCACTCTGTGAGAATTCGTTTTCTACCCTCTTTACCCTCTAACGTCTTTACAGAACATCGCCTTAGTATGCTTCATCGACGCAACTAAGGCCAATTTAATTCAGTTGGCAATTGAGAAGGACTTAACAAAAAAGTTCAGGAATGAGTGGAGGGGTAGTGTTTTAAGAAGATTTAACTCTGTCCCCAAACACCGCTTGCCTCTCTACTTATGATGGTGAGTAGCCTGTGGAGGAATTTTGTTTGCTTTTTTATGCACCTTATTTTTGTCAGTTCAGTTCAGTTTGTCAGTGAATTCAGAAGTGTTGAATAAATGGAGACTTTTCGAAGATATAGAATAGAAATGTATTATCCTGAGGGAAATTTGACACTGCAAATCACTCAACATTAAACATTTAGACAGAACAAGTCACAAATAAGAATAACAAAACAAATGGCCTAAGAATAGAATAAAATGAAATAGAATACAAATAGAATAAAAGATACAGTAAATAAATACAGTAAAAATATACTGAAGTCTACAGTAGGTGTAATAATGCACAGTGCTGTTTAAAAAGTAAGAGTCCAGGAAGATGGTAATTGTCACTCTGTGCTCAGTGATGCAGTGAGGCACAGTTATGCATTGTATAGTCTGATGGCTGTCGGAATGAAGGACTTCCTGCCAAGTCTGTGTATAGTGGGTGGGAGGGGTTTTCCCTGATGGCCTGGAGCTTAGCAAGGTTCCTCCTCTCCGCCACCCTCGCTACTGGCCTTCTTGACCATCTTATCCAGCTTGTTTGTGTCCCCTGCTCTCAGTCCGCTGCCCCAGCAGGTCTGTTATATATATCCGTTCAGTCTGTTTTTGTATAAGTGAAAGTTCTTAAGATAGAGAGAAATTAGATTTTTCAATTGCCTCTCTGCTGATTAGTTCAGCACTGTGGGCAGCGCCAAGCAAGCCACAGCGCTGCTGTCCCAGCTGAAACGTATAAAAGGGAACCTGTGTTGAAAAACCATTGTGCCCCCCGAGAACATTTTATGCCCCCCCACTAATTTGTTTCTGCAGCCTGGTCTGTGTACAATGTCTAATATATGATCCCATTGTTCATCTGTAATGATAATTCCCAGATCTTCGTCCCATTTGGCTTTTAGGGAGTCTAAGCAAGTTGGGTTCATCCAAAATATTTTATCATATAAAATTGAGACGAGCCCTTTCCGCCCAGTACCGAGCGATAGGAGAGGGTCAGTCCTAGAGTCTGGAGGACGGCCAGGGAATTGTGGGAATTGGTTCTGAACAAAATGCCTGATCTGAAGAAAACGGAAAAGGTGAGAATTTGGGAGACCAATTTTTTTTGATAGTTCTGCAAACGACGAGAACACACCTCCGGAGTAGAGGTCATTAATGGTTAGCAAACCTTTGTTCGCCCAGCTTCTGAATACAGGATCAGAACAGGACGGTAAGAATAGGTGATTACGAGAGATTGGAGCTAGCCCCGACGGAGCGTGTAGGCCAAATTGTTTCCTAAACTGATTCCAGATTTTCAAAGTATCCGTCACAATTTGGTTCCGAGCCACCTGTTTAATAGGGATCGAAATGGGTAGTTGGGATGTTGCCACAGACCAGAGTGAGTACTTTGAAGAGGAGACTTCCATCCGAGCCCATTGGGGTTGGTCTTCTTCCTCCCTCCTGGTCCTCCAGTAAAGGAGTTTGTTTATATTACATGCCCAATAGTAATAGCGAAGATTGGGCAAAGCCAAACCCCCTTCCAATTTGGGAAGTTGCATGATCGTCCTCTTAATACGTGCTCTTTTGTTACCCCACAGGAATGAACCTATAAGTTGATCAATTGAAGTGAAAAAGGCTTTATTAATAAATATTGGTATATGCTGAAAAGCGTATAGAAATCGGGGTAAGACCACCATCTTTATCAGGTTAACCCTTCCCAGAAGCGAGAGGGGGAGAGAGGACCATCTCGTCAGATCTAGCTTAAAGCGATCCAGCAGAGGACGGAAATCTTTTGCGAAGAGCTCTGTCTGAAAATCTGCTTGGATTAGCTGCCTCCATCTGCCCTGCTTTGTGGGCTACGGCCTACTAGCCTTCCAACTAGCCTCCACCAGCCCTACAGCAGCTGCTTGGATTACCTGCTTTCTGTCCTGTTTGCTGACATACCTTCTGTGAGCTGAGGCATACTACATCTGCTCTACAAGCTGTAGCCTCCATCTGCCCTGCTTTGTGGGCTGAGGCCTACTAGTCTCCTTGCTGGCCTCCACCAGCCCTGCAGCAGCTAGCCTCCACCAGCTCTGCAGCAGCTAGTCTCCACCAGCCCTGCAGCAGGTAGCTCCTCCAGCAGCTAACCTCCTCCAGCCCTGCAAACTTGTTGTTGTTGTTACTGAGGAGACTACTTGTTTTGCTTCTAGCGTTTTTGGAACAGAACTACAACAGAACTACACGTTTTTGGAACAGAACTACACAAACATTCTGTGCAAGGCCTCTATTCAGTGATGAGCGTTGCAGTGTTTGGTAGCAATTAGTAGTTTTTATTAGATTTTTACAATCCTATTGGATTTTTTACAACTTTCAACACCCATTTTAATAACTAACTTTTTTTTTCTTCTGATCTTGGGGCTCTTAATTTTATTTTATTTTTTTAAACATTGTATTACGAAAATCCCATGATGTGGCTACCTCCCCTGCTACTCTACCTGGTGCTGGGGATCTCCGGGACCGGTGTCGCTCCCGACGCTGAACACCCACAAGACACACCTGCGTTTGATGTGTGGCCTACCCCAGGCACCATGGCTTCCCCGGATTCAGAAAGAGTTTTTGCCAAGATGACAACCCCGCTGCTCGCGGAGGACCTTCTCTCATGGACGTCTCATCTACCCGGGGTTCTGCCACGAGGAATACGTTGTCTATGGGCCCAGGGAAATGGGAGACTTTCCCCCTATGCAGCGCGCACTTGCGACGGCAAGCCGACCAGCCCAGCGAGGAAGACCTGGCTCCTAATTCTCCTACTCCTGATGTCGGGTAACGTGAAACCGAATCCAGGCCCAGAACTGTGTCAGCTGCAAACGCCAGAGGAGTTTAGAACGAAAGACGGATTACGTCTTTTTCACCTTAATGTTCGCAGCATGATTAATAAGATGGACTCCATCAGAATATGGGCCGATTTGACTGACTCTGATATCATTATCCTTTCTGAGACGTGGCTCAAAAAGTCGATTACAAATGATATGATAAATATAAAAGATTACAATGTCTTTAGAACAGACCGTGTGGGAAAAGGGGGCGGGGTTGCAATTTATGTTAAAAACCATTTAGACTGCACCTGCATCGAATCCCTAACAAAACCGAAATGCTTTGAACTCTCTGTAATTAAACTATCGCTCCCAAATGGTTCAGACATTATAGTGGTCGGATGCTACCGCCCGCCCGCTGCCACAAGCGAAGCCACGAACATACTCTCCAATCTTCTCCATAACTGGACTAAATCCGAGATGGTTCTACTCGGAGACCTAAACTGGGACTGGCAAACGGATTTACAAAACTCTTTCAAGGACACTTGTGACTCTCTCTGCTTGGTGCAACTAGTTAACTCGCCAACTCGGTTAAACCAAAAAGATTTAGAGAAGTCCACTTTGATTGATGTTATTCTTACAAACGCACCTCACCGTTTCTCCGCAGTAGGCACGTTTTGTAATGATATAAGCGACCACTGCGCAATTGCTTGTGTGAGAACCTGTAAGGTCCCTAAAGGAAAGCCACGTTTCATTCATAAGAGACGATTCAAACATTTCGATGAGCAAGCGTTTCTACATGATGTTTTTAATAGTGATTTACACATTGTTTCACTTATGACCGATGTTGAGTTAGCATGGAATTATTTTAAATCCACCTTCTTGGCTATATGTGACAAGCATGCTCCTTTTAGGACATCTAGGATAAGCGGTAAAGATAACCCCTGGTTTAATGATTCTATGTCCTCTCTCATTCGACAGAGAGACACTGCCTGGGCTAAAGCAAAGAAATCGAATATTCCATTAGATTGGAATCTGTATAGGACACTAAGAAACAAATGCACTAAGCTGATTAAAAACTCTAAATGTGCCTACTATCTTAATGCAATTCATGACAATTTGAATAACCCTGCAAAGTTTTGGAAACTTGTTAAATCCTCCTCAGGTTCTATCACTCCAAACAGCCTTCCTGATCTCTTAAGGGTAAATCAGAGTGAAATCAAGGGCAAAATGGATATTGCAGACAGCTTTAATAATCATTTTATTTCTGCTGGCTCAATCTTTGATTCTAGCAACTCAGGGATGATCGCTGCAGAAGGAGAGCCAGGTCCTCCGCCACTTGACCCTGATCAACTGTTCACCTTTGCCCCCATCTTGACTTCTCAGGTTCACAAAGCTTTAATGAGCCTAGATGTAAAGAAATCTTCAGGCCCAGACAAGATAGAGCCGTTCTTCTTCAAAGTTGCTGCAGGTCTGATTGCAGAACCCATAACCTCTATTTTGAATCTCAGTCTTTGTGCTGGTGAATTACCTAGCTCATGGAAGTCGGCCATGGTTCTCCCCTTGTTAAAGGGCGGAGACCCCTCTGACCTAAATAATTATCGCCCTATTTCCAGACTGTCTGTAATGGCCAAAGTCTTTGAATCTCTTGTAAACGAACAACTGAAAAAGTTTCTAACTGACCATAATATTCTTAACGAGTCTCAGTCAGGCTTCAGATCAGGCCATAGTACTACTTCAGCAACTATGCTAGTCTCAAATGACATAATTGAAGCACTGGACAAGAAAAAACACTGTGCAGCATTGTTTGTTGATCTGTCTAAAGCTTTTGATTCTGTGGATCATGCATTGCTACTGCAAAGGCTTGGCTGCATAGGTCTTGGTAAAATGGCTTTGAGCTGGTTTAAAAACTATCTATCTGAAAGAACTCAGTGTGTTTCAGTAGAAGATTATACCTCAGCTGCTCTTACTGTAAACAAAGGTGTTCCACAAGGTTCTATTTTGGCCCCTGTCTTATTTTCCATCTTTATAAATGAACTAGGAAATGGGATAAACCCAGCACGTTTTCATTTATACGCCGATGATACAGTTGTTTACACAGTGGCTTCCTCTTTAACTCAGGCCATAGAGCTTCTACAGGATGCTTTTAATACACTACAACACTCCTTGCTAAGGCTAAGACTGGTCCTTAATGCAAAAAAGACCAAGTACATGACCTTCTCTCGCTCTCGAGCTAATACAGCTGTCCCCCCGATTCTGACACTGGAAGGGACATGCCTTGACAAAGTAGCATCCTATAAATATCTGGGCATATGGATTGATGAAAAGATGGCCTTTGATGTTCATATTGGGAACCTACTGAGAAAACTTAGACCTAAACTGGGCTTTTTCTTCCGGTTAAAGAAATGTTTCCCGTCTGAAGCCAGGAAGAGAATTGTGCAGAGTTCCTTTCTGCCTGTATTAGACTATGGCGATGTAATCTATATGCATGCTCCTTCCTCCCTGCTTAAAAAGCTGGATTCTGCGTACCATACTGCCATACGTTTTGTAACAGGTGCAGGCTCTCGCACCCACCACTGCACTTTGTATCAGTCATTAGGATGGTCCTCTCTGTACCAAAGAAGACAATCACACATGTTGATTTTTATCCTTAAGTCATTGCTAGGTAAGCTGCCCTTATATATCTCCAGACTTCTGTCCTTTTATACTTGCTTTTTTAATACCAGACGAGCAGCAAATGGGATGCTGTTAAATGTTCCTTTGATGCAGTCAGAGCTTGGTAAAGCTGCATTCTCCCACTATGCTCCCTTTTTATGGAATACGCTGCAAGTGAAACTTTGTCTACAGGCACTTCCTACTGTGAATGCTTTTAAAGGTATGCTACGATTAGCCCTTTATGAAACATGTAACTGTTTTACCTGATGCTATTGTTGATGTGATTATGCTCCTTGCCACTGCACAAATGACCCTCTGTATTTATATTTGAATTGTATGTTTTTTGTTTAATGCCCTGTTTTATGTTGAAACTTGTTGTGTGCTGTGTTGGTCAGGACTCCCTGGAAGAAGAGATCTTGTATCTCAATGGGACATTCCTGGATAAATAAAGGATAAATAAAAATAAAAAAGTCAGTGATTTGGCCATAAAAATCCCTAGATATGTGAATCCTTCCGTGGCCCTTTTAAAGGGGAAAAGCGATTGAGGAAGCCGTTCCGCAGATGCATTAACAGGTAAATATTAACTTTTCTGGAGATTAAGTTTGTATCCAGAGAGCTGCCTATGTTGTTCTAGATCTAGAATATCCAGGATAACAGGGATGGACGATGACGGATTGGAGACGTAAAGTAGGAGATCGTCGGCATACAATGAGAGTTTATGAACCAGGCCGAACCTCTCAATCCCCTCAAATCTGTCCTCACTGCGAAGCCATATGGCTAAAGGTTCTGCGGCGAGCGCGTAGAGCAAGGGAGCAAGCGGGCATCCTTGACGAGTGCCGCGATAAAGAGCAAACTGGCCCGACTTGGTACCATTCACATTAACCGAGGCCACTGGGGACGAGTATAGGAGTTTTATCCATGAAATAAAACCCGGTCCCAAACCGAATTTCTCAAGTGTATGGAACAGGTACCTCCATTCCACTCTGTCAAACGCTTTCTCAGCATCCAGGGAGAGTACCATTTCTGGCGCGCCAGTCGTGGTTGTGAAAAGGATATTTAACAGTCTCCTGGTGTTAAAGAAGGATTGCCTATCCATGATGAATACTGTCTGATCCGGGTCTATCAGGAACGGGACCACCTTCTGAAGACGGCATGAAAGGACCTTAGCCAATATTTTACAATCCACATTAAGGAGGGAGATTGGTCTGTAACTGCTACAAAGGAGAGGGTCTTTACCTTTTTTGAGCAGCAGGAACAGTGACGCCTCTGATAGCGTGGGCGGCATTTGGCCCTTTAGAAGGGAGTCATTATATACTCTCAGTAGAAAAGGAGCAACCAGGTAGGTTTTATAAAATTCTGTAGTATAGCCATCTGGCCCGGGTGATTTGCCACTTTGTAAAGATTTGATTGCCTCAGTCACTTCAGAGATGGTTATAGGCGTGCCTAACTCTTCAGCTTCCGCTTTATTCGCCTGAGGGTATTTTAGAGACTTGAGGGGGTTTGGGCGATCCCAGTCCTGCTGGGAAGACTCCGACGTGTAAAGTTTGGAATAGTAGTCAGAGAAAATTTCAGAAATTTCCGTAGGGTCTGTTGTAGTGACACCTAATTGGGATTTTATCCTGGGAATCAGTCTAGAGGCACTCGCCACTCGTGCTTGGTACGCAAGTAATTTTCCGGCCTTATCCCCCTGCTTGAAAAAACGTTGCTTGGTGTGCAGGAGTAGTCTCTCGATCTTACTAGTTGAGAGCAAATCATATTGTGATTGGAGCTGGAGTCGTTTAGATGAATACTGGATGTCCAATCGTTTAATCTCATCTGATATACCCGTTAATTTGGATTGTTCCTGCTTCCCAAAATGAGAGGTAAAGGAGATGGCCTGTCCGCAGAGATATGCCTTAAAGGCCTCCCACAGCATGTCACTGCTAACTTCAGGTGTGTCGTTTATCTCAAAGAAGATTTTTTATTTGTGCATGAATAAAATCCTTAAATTCAGGTTCAGATAATAAGTGGGAATTGAATCTCCAAAATTTAGAGGGTGTTCTACCCTGGGGGAAGTTAATTTCAATGGATGTCGGGGCATGATCGGAAAATTACTATACTATGGTACTTAGTAGAGACTACATTATGTAGTAGTTTTTCATCTAGTAAAAAGAAGTCTATCCTCGAATACGTGTGGTGGACATGGGAGAAGAAGGAGAAAAGTTTGTCGGTAGGAAATTTTGCTCTCCAGGGGTCTATAAGGCCAAGCTGTTCCATATGAAATTTTAGGATGCTCGCCGCTTTGGAGATGGTAGTACGTCTATCCGAAGACCTATCCAGTTCCAGTATCCAGACCTGGTTAAAGTCTCCTCCGATAATTATGTGATGATCATTAAGGTTAGGTATCGAGGAAAATAAATTAGATACAAATTTATCATTGTCCCAATTTGGTGCATATATTGAGGCCAAAACCACCGGAATGTTTTGCAGCTTGCCCGACACTATAACATATCGTCCGTCAGGATCAGTTAAAATGGTGGAAGGCTCGAAGGGTACATCCCTATGTATAATAATTGCAGCTCCCCTGGCTTTTGCTGAGAATTTAGAATGAAAAACGTGTCCCATCCATGCTCTCTTAATGCGGGGGATATCTGAGGTGCAGATGTGTGTCTCTTGTAAAAAACAAAGGTCACCCTTGAGGTGTCGTAGATGGTTAAGTACCTTGTTAGCCTTGATAGAGTTGTTCATCCCTTTGACATTCCATGAGACGAAACGGATGTTCCTGCCCGTCACTGCCATGTTCTGTTAAGTATATACATACCTGAGTCGAAAAGATAAAACATTGGAAGAGAGGAGAAAGGTAGAGGGGGATAGAGAAAAGGGGGGGGGGGGGTTGATGCACACACATACACCCACACAACCATACACAAACATACTCACCCGGGGGTACATCCCTTGGTCCCTAAGGGAATAGCAACAGCCTCTATACTTCTCTGGATACATTCCTTCCGGTGGAGACTTCATCCTCACTCCCCTTTTCCCCTCTCTCCCGTCAAATTCGAACAGCCTCCAATACTGTTACGGAAAAACCTTTAAATTTGAGTTAAAAGAACATTCGAACAGCCAAAGAAATAAGAAATAAAAACCAAAACAAAAAAGGGATGCTTAAATTCAAAAATTAAAGATTGGGATAACAATGAAAGATATTTGCAACACAACTCGAGGCTCATCCATTAGAGCATGGGCATAAAAGCGCTACCAATTACTCCCAATAAGGAGTGTGACCCATAGAAAGTTGAGAGTGAACAAGTAAACCGAGGCGTTCCAGCGTGTGTAGGTCAGCCTATAATTCAGTGGACCTGGGCAAAGCCCGCCTCCAGCCTACAACAGCTCGGGGAGAGTGTCTTTAGCCCCTGCTACCAAGCCCACTAGGGATACAAAGATTGCAAAATCAAAACAGAGTTGAAACAGAGGTGCCACTCTCTTCTTTTCTTTTCCCCCCCTTTCTCCTTCTGTCTATATAAAAAAATAAATAAAAAATTATATACATACATTTAAAGAGTAACATAGTAATAAACATGAGGTATATGCAGTTACAGGGGTTACACAATTCAGGGACCTCACAATGTACCTAAAATATGTATAGAGAGGTAATGTGGTTAGTTACATCCGGCAGTGTCAGAGATCTGTACCTTAAGACAATAAAAAGAAGCGTGTGCAAATTGAGTTGGCCCAGTCAGTACCTTGAGTGCTTCCTGAAACATGCATACAAAACCCCCACTACCCAACAGATACTATCTGGCTTGTTTGTATTGAGACCCTCAAATATTAAGAGGAGCATGTGCACCCTGAGTATGCTCACCCTGCATAGAGAGTCATATGTATATAAATCCATACAAAAGAAAAGACAAATTAAGTTAAGAAAAAAAGGGGAAGATTATATACATAAAAAAAAAAAAAAAAAAAAAAACGAAATAGGGAGCAGAAGAAAACGGCATGCAATCATTCACAAGGTCATGGCTATAGCAACCTGGTTGGCATAGGGTTCCTTTTGAAGGAGTCACTCCGATTGAAATAACAATATTCCCCTTCTGAGGCATAGGTGGCCAATCTATAGTGACTGGGCACTATAATATAACCAAGGTCCACAAGTTCAGCCGAACACTCAGTACGTCGTAATCATGCCTATTGCTGTTGGTGTTGGTTTCAGCTGGCCCCGAGGTGTCCGTTAGACCTAGGTAGATGGCCTAATAAATTCAGTCCCAGTCTCTGCACAATGAGCACTCCTAAAGCATACAAATAGAACCTTCATTATCCTGTCAAACAGGTCCATTCCATTTATCTAGCAGCCTCTAAACAGAGGGAACGTCTACAGTTTGAATATGAGAGAGACACATGTAAAATAAGGGCTATTAAAGAATATTAACAAAAATAAAAAGGAGTTAGAAATACGGGCAAATATAATCCGCGTCGGCTATTTGGGAAGCATAAAGTTCAGTTTCAGAAGCCAGTCCGCTTAATGTCAATAGCCTCTCCCCATGAGGTTTCAGTGTCAGGCCTAACGCGGTCGACCCGTTTAGCCCAACCAATGTCTATAAATTCAGTCTCGCATTCTACATTCATTGTTCATTGCTCCCGGCGTCAGGTTAGCTTACCGCTGGGTACTCGCTGGGTAGCCGTCCACGCTAGGCTAGCTTGGCCTTGAGGTACGCTTCGGCATCCCCAACAGACATGAAGCGTAGCCTGTCCCCGCTCTCTTCCATAATCATCAGTTTGGCCGGGTAGTGAAGACTAGGCCTCAGCCCCCGCTTGTAAAGTAGTGCCATCACATCGCGGTACGGTGCTCGCTGTTCCAAAACAGCCGGGGTATAATCCTCGTAAAAAGCTATTTGTTGACCGTTGTACTGCATCTCCACTCTTCTCTTTCTGGCCTCCCGGATCACCCGTTCTTTAGTTTGATAGTTATGGAACCTGATGATAACAGGCCTAGGCTTTTCACCCAGCTTCGGTTTAGCTGCCAGAGACCTGTGTGCGCGGTCCAATTCTGGAGGGTTAGGGAGGGTCTCTGCCCCAAGAACTTGGGATAAAAGGGTGGCGAAGAAGGATGTTGGTCTTGGGCCCTCAATCTGTTCTGGTAGTCCAACGATCCGAAGGTTGTTACGTCGTCCTCGAGCCTCGAGATCCTCCGCCTTAGCCTTTAGCATAGCCTGGCTAGCCCTCAGATCAGCACACGACGCAATTCTTTCGCTTACAGATTCTGCATTCTCCTCCAGGGACTTGACCCGCTGTCTGTTGTCGGCCACGTCCGTTTTCATTTGGTCAAGTTTATTTTCCAGAGTGGTAATGGCTTTTCTGAACTCGGTGGTAATAGCTTCTTTGTGGCTCTCAAGCAGGGTGGCCAGCCAGGCCTTGCTAACAGCGTTGTCAGCCTCCTCCTCATTTTGAACATCGCCCCGTTTTGGTCTTGGAGTCTTGGATGACATCTTTGCGAAGATAAATATTTAGTTAGCTATATCGATACTTGCATATAAACAAGAATTATGAGGGTTTGGAGTCTTAAAACGTAGAATAAAAAAAAACATGAGGGAGAGAGGGAAAAACGCGTCCTACTCCCTGCTCACCATACCGGAAGTCCCTCACTATAATATTTCAAAGCAAAATTTTTTTTATTTTTAAAGCTGCCCCCTGTGCCTATAAAAATGCCCCCGCGTGCCTATGCAGGCACGCATGCCTAGGGTTGCCTACCCCTGCTTTAGACCATATTTTAGTATGAATGTGTGAATGAAAAAGTAGAACGTTGCTACATCCTAAACGATAGATACTTGATGTTGAATGGGCCATAGTAATGTCAATTTAGCAATACAATTTAAAAAGTTATAGCCCTGCAAAGAAGGGGAACATCTCCATAGACAAATAGAGCTGGCAGAGGACGGTATAAGATCAGAATAATCCCTGGCAGATAAAGGGTTAATAACAAAATCATATGTTGGGGGGGGGGCAGGGGAGTCACTAGCGGTGCCTGCCGCGTGCAGAGCGCTGTTTTGTTTTCCCCCACGGGGAGCCGGCCCGGAGGAACGGTTCTGGGGAGCCTGGTCACGTCGATCCCTACCGTTCCCTCCGGGCGTGGGGCGACTGGCTGCAGCGGTCAACGCACTCCCTCCACTCCTGGCCTTCTTCGCCGAAGGCCCAGCAGCGGCGGGGGTAAGGCCAACGATGCGGGAGATTACCTGTCCCTGTGCCACGTAGGCCTCCATTGCTGGGAACGACGTTGCCAGAGATGACCTATCATGTAATCAGGAACAGGTGCCGGCAGTGGCTGCGGCAACGCCACGCCATTAGCGGCTGCGGTGGCCGCCATGAGTTCAGGGAACAAGGCAAGCAACTCCCCTTGCGTACCTCCCTCCACATCACTTGCGTCCCTCACGTACGGGAGGCTGCCTCGGGCGCCAACGTCCAACGCGGAAGATAGCTGGGCATCTTGTCTCGGGGTCGGAGGTTCTAACCCAACCCTGGAGTACAAGGGACCCCAAGGAGACACAACACTCCCTGCCACTCCCCGAGGGGGAGAGTGATACATCTCTACTGGGGCTTCGAACAAGAGAGCTCCCGCCCCCCCAGTTTCCATCGGAAATGGAGAAGAGGCAAGAGAACTCTCGTCCGGCTCCAGCGCAATACTAAAACCAGGCAGCCCCTGCTGCTCGCCGCCTTACGATGAGAGCGAGCCGAGGCGAAAAGTCTGCGACGCAAATCCTCGGCCACCAGAGGAGCTGTCGGCCTTCCGGCCGACTGTCCACTGACGGGGGAACCAGGGCCGGAACCCGGCCATCTCACAGGAGATGGAGGCTCAACGGCCCCTCGGCGAGGCAAACTCACCACCGGGTGCCGCCCAGGCGTACCTGGCTGCCACGACCGCGGAGCCAGAGACGCCCCACGGGGGACGCGGCGATAGTGAAGCGCTGGTGGAGGGTAACGTTGCAAGCGTCTAGAGTCGGGGTTGGCAACCTGCGACAATTTTCTTTTTTACATTTTTTTTCTTCTTATTTTGGAGATCGATGTCATACTGTGACACTGAAATGAAAAAAATATTTCATCAACTAAAATATTTAGTCAACAAAAATATTTCATCAACTAAAATATACAGTACGTCACACCCCGCACCTCTCCCTGCCGTCTGCAAGTGGCTAATCTTGAGTTTCAGACCGGACCGACCCCCCAGTAAGCTAACCATGGATAAATCCAAAAAAAGGAAAGTCTGAGGAAAATAGAGTTTTAATTCAGCGTGGACAGATTAATTTGCTTTCACGACTAACGATGCAGGCTTACCTGTATGCCTGATATGTGGTGCAAAATTTGCGAACAACGAAACATTTTCTTTTTATTTTATAGATTTTCCACAAATAAGGGAAGGACTCAAATATAGCTGCATAGTTCAGGGTTTTATTTCAAAGTAGGTCTACAGATGCCAGTGCTTTTTCTCCTTTTCTGTGTTTTATTTCAAAGTAGGTCTACACATGGTAGTCTTTTTTCAAATTGGACTACTTTTTATTTTATAAATGTTCCACAAATAAGGGAAGGACTCAAATATACCTGAATAGTTCAGGGTTTTATTTCAAAGTCGGTTTACAGACACCAGTGTTTTGTCTCCTCTTCTGTGTTTTATTTAAAAATAGGTCTACACAGCCAGTATTTTTTCTCCTCTTCATAAGAGTTTGAGGTTTTCCTTTGTTATAACAGGTAAAAACAGCAATAAAAAGTCTACATTTTTCTTTTTGTTGCTTTATAATTCCATTAATGCAACAAACATGTGTGCTATAAGTATAAAGTATAATAATAGTGTATACAGGCACTTTACGGTGGTGAAAATAGGGAAGAAGCTGTTAGTGTGGCCACGACCCCGCTTATGTAGAGGAGCGGATGTGGGTGTGGCCAGGTGGATGGGTGTGTACATGTGGAGAAAAAAAAATGATTCATTATTAGATTGGATAAAGAGATAGTTCCACTAGAGAGCAGAGCGTAAGCTATACGATAATATAACAAGCACTTCCTCATTAGTCCTACATAACCAAGTACACCTTCAAACACAGTGTTACATTTTCTTCTTCTTGTCAATCAATCAAGTTAATATACAATAATTACTGTTCATACATAATACGTACATTTTACAATCAATACTGATCAGAACAAAAATGTAAGCAAAAAAATAAAAAATTCAACATCTCCATTAATGAAATGAATGAGAAACATTGCTGGCATGAAACTAAAAGGTATTACATCATTTGTATTTTGGACGTATAGTACTTGGAATGGAAAACACATTCAGTAACCTGTTAACAGTGTTGGGAAAGTTCACTTTTTACATGAACTAGTTCAGTTCACAGTTCACAATTTTTTAAATGAACTACTTCAGTTCATAGTTCATAATAAATTTTTTTTAACTAAAGTTCATGGTTTCAAAAATGAACTAATTTAGTTCTTTTTAGTTATTTTTAGAATTTTTTTTTTATATAGATTTTTCACGTACAGTTACTTACATTACAAAAACACACATTGGGACAAGGGGGGGGGGGGGTCCTCCAGTTCATCTCTATGCCATCATCCACACCATAAGCAAGCAAAAACAAAACAAAAAGAAAAACAAGCAAAAAGGAAAGCAAACCAAGACAGGCACTGTACAGTATTGCACTTGCCTCGAGCCCATTCACATGTAGACATACATATATTTATTTTTTCCTATCCTAGGTCTGTCCATACAATGGGGCACTGGGCCTTTAGAAGGATCCGAGAAATTTCAGCAGGAAAATAGTCTAATAGTGGGGTCCACACCTCCTGAAAGGAAGCGTCGTTGCCTCTATGCATTGCACAGTGTCTTTCATGGGGTAGCACACCGAAGATCTCTCTATACCACATTTGTAAAAATGGAGGCTTATCCTTAATCCAGTTTATCAGAATGCATTTCCAGGCTGAAAGTAGAAGTTTATCAAATAGTTTGAATTGTAAAGGGTGTCACCCCTCCTGTTTACAGACAAACGTTAGATTGTTTCCATCTGAGTCAGTACTGACTTTAACGTTAAACTCTTTTATGCTCATACGCCGACGTCTAGAGATAGAGTCTGACTGAGCGAGTGCTGCTGCAGCTCTCGGCTTCGTTCATGATACTGCTTGCAGATTCCGCTGTTCCACTGCTTGTTGTGAGGAGTCTGATGACGTAGCCAGGGGTGACAGGCGCGTTGCCAGATCGGGTGGTTTTTCCGCATACATTTGAAGCCTGTTTACAGTGTGTTTTAACTGGGTTTTCGGCTGAAATGCATATGAAATCTGGCACATCTTTGAACGCCGTTATAATAGAGTGCTGAGAATGAATGCACGTTTGAACACCGTTATACAGCGCTGAGAATGAATGCGTTCTCAATTATGTTCATTTAGCGGATATACAGTACGTTCAGTTCACGTTCGCCCAAAATACGAACGCGTTCATGAACGATCGTTGATTGAACACGTTCGGGTACATCACTGTTAATAGGATTAATATGGTCTTATTCCTAATGGAATACCTTTACCTTGTCCTATAAATCCCCCACAGACTAGCACCATCAAAGTCAGCATCAAAGTGACAATGATCTTCACACATGCATTGACCGTTAATCCAATGCAAACCCACCACCTATTTTTGTTAGGTCAATGATCCAGTTGTGGTTTGCATGCTTGTGGTTTGCATGCAAACAATTAACAGTCAGCGTTTGTCTGGTTCCAACAAGCCGTTCATGCAGATGAGAGCCAGGTTCTGTCAGTCCAGAGGTTTGATGCAAAGCCGAGTCTGGAGACCTGATTCCCTTCTGCAAACCGCTTACAGCAGTAACAGCCTCTTGGGGAAATTAACCCGTCAATCTCTTTTGTTATGCAGGGAACCAGAAGGCTCAGTGTCAAAGGCTTTAAATAAGATATGTGATTCTGTTGAATTGAGTTGTGCAAAGGCTTGACACCAATAAAACCTATGCTTGTCCCGCAGGAGCAAGCAAACTAAAGGTGACGGCGTATGAAAAACCAACAGACGTGCCCGAAATAGAAACACAGTCGAATACACACAGCTGTCAATACTCCATGCAGCTCCACCGCTTATATTACCACACATTAACGTTAGGTTATGACTATAACCAAGTTCTGTTAACACTAGTGGACGCTCAGCGTCTCATTGCATATATCTCGCTTCAGCATATATACACTGAATACATTTCAAAATGTACCTTTAAATGCCAGCATTCATCTGGCCACACCCCCATCCGCTTACCTATATAAGCAGGGGTGGTGCCACACACTCATCTCCTTCCCAACAAATTTCACCACAATGAAAAATCAAGGGCCGCAGCAGTTATAACCTAACGTTCTGTATCACACTAGCTCCCGCTCAGCGTCTCATTGCATAATAGGAGCTGAGCGAGAGCTAGAAGCTCGACAAATACACCCCGCTGAAGGCCCCCCACAACCATCAGAACAGGGAGGGCCGAGCCCCCCCGACCCCCCCTAATGGAGGGCACCCCCCTATTAGAGGTTTCCCGGGAGGGCGACGGACCCGACCGTGCGAAGAGGCACTCAAGCAACTCAACGCACAGGGTGAGCAGACCGTGGCCTGACCCCACGACTACACACACGCACAACCCGCATGCCACCCGGGAACGAACGGAGGGAACAACCTTGTTACTGCCCCCTAGAATCACGGGGTCAAGGGTAAACCCAACCCCGTGGCAAGGCCGTAGCAGCAGAGCACGAAGGAAGACCCAGACCCACCAAAGGGACTGGACCCCCTAGAACAGGGGCCCGGAGAAGTCCATGATGCCAGCATCAAGACCCCACCTGGTGGGCACTTGGTGACCCCGCCCCCCACATCGCCAGCGTATTCGGACAAAGGCCCCTCAGCCGAGCGGGCCCTGTCCCCCCAATAGTACACCGCCTGGCACACTGACCCTGCAGAACAGGCAGTCAGCATGGCCGTAAGCACACAAAAAAGGTTAACCAACGGAAGCAGGCAGCGCACCGGGGAAAAACCAGGCAACAGGCTGTTAACCCTAGCCTGGAGACTGCGGACGAGACAGGCGCCAGAGGGGACAGCTGAACACAGCCGCCCCGGCGGAAGGGGCGTAAGCTGGCGTTGTTGCATGACCAAGCCTCCATTTAAAAAAAACCCACCCAGAGGGGTTGAGGCAGAGAAGGCTGACACGATTGGCAGACGTCATGAACGTGCAGGGGCACCCTCAACCGGTGAACCCGGGAGTTGACACTGCTCCAACACACCAGGGAATCAACCACATTGGTGTTACTCAATGCGGTGGTTGTTCCTATAACCCCTCAAGAAAAAACTCCAAAACACACCTGCGGGTATACACCGGCTATACCGCAGTACAAGTGTTTCAGTTTTCAAAAAAGGGTTAACCCAGGCCTACGGGTCGACGAAACATGACTTCGGACCGGGTCCGGCGATACGGGAAGCACAGGGTCACCAGAGGAGGTCAAAGACCACCCCAACAGGCCCCTCTTCGCCATGCGTGAGAGAGGAGAGAAAAAGAATGGAGAACCAGCCCCAAGCACACCGTACTTGGTATTCCCAGGCGGTCTCCCAACCAAGTACTAACCAGGACCAACCTGTGTAGCGGCCGAGATCCGACGAGATCGAGCGTGTACAGGTTGGCATGGCCGTAAGCCATTACGACAGTGCTGAGTAAAAAATTTACCCAACCAGGGTCTCCATAGCGCTTAACCCTGTGACACCCGGACCGACGTGGCATTTTTCCCCCTGAAAAAAGCCCAAGTCCCTCAGGGTACCAGAACAGCAGATCTGCATCCCCGGCGGACAACGGGTTCAACTGATCCGGACCAGCGTGACCAGAACCAGTCCCGTGCCCTAACCACGCCGACATGCCTACTCCAGGAGAAGGGGCAGATATGCGTGTTGATCTTAAACATGAAAAGAAGGCGCCACCCAGACATTCGGGAGAACCGCGCCCGGTGGCCCACCCCCAGGGCGTGAGACCCCTCTACATATGTTCAGATCCATTCCGTCATCATCCCCCAGATATGAACGAGAATCCGTCGATAACCAAACCAGGTCTCGGATTTGGTCGTCGGAAGAGGAAAAAACCTCCATCCCAGTTGCTTTATAAAAACGCCGTTTTAACCTCAAGCAACCAAGGCGTGCCAGTCAGTCGCCTGTTTACAGAACACCCCGAGCTAGCACTATACGTGAGTCGGGACACACCCACATCAATGAACAGGCTATTTAGACCTGTCATTGAATCCCCAAGGCGCCCAGGGGAACGACAAGAGGGGTGTGACACTTCCTAACTCCAACTCTTTTTAATAGAAAAGCAGGAAGCACCAACAGTATGTATCCCAGTCTACACAGCCGGGGGTAAATTTTTTTCACATTTTTACATCCCACCACCCTCCCATAGGAAGGAGACGGGAATCCCCAGAGATACTTCCCACGCGAGCTGTACAGATTGAAAAGAATATATTGCACCTTGAGCCATGTAAAAAATTGGTTTTAGGGCTCTCCGGGGAGGAGGCACTGAACCCATACACACTCAATAATCGAATTGAATCGAATACATACACAATAGAGTAGGACTCCTTCTTGAGGGTCCACTCACCTTGACAATCTGAGGAGGAGGCTCTGTACTCTGAAGGAGGCTCCCTCACATGGAAGGAGGAGTCCCAACTCACAGAAGGCCCGAATAGGAGCTTGGTGAGGAGGAGCCCTGACCACCCCCCCAAAACAGATCCATCACATGGACCTGAACAGCACACGGAAGTCCTACCAACAGAGACGCGCACGGTGACGTACTCTATGGCGGGGGAATTTCTGCGGTGCACACGCCCCAATATTCCAGGCTGTGGGACCAGGAAACTCCCCCCCCCCCCCCCCCCCCTCACCCTGTAACGTGCCGAACCGCAACTTGACAGGAACCTTGAAGGACAGGGGGTTTACCCCTGACCAACAGAAAAAAAGGGGGGAGGAAAGGTTACCAGTTCACCCCTTTACGACCCCACACCCATGATACGATGTAATGACAAAAAGAGAGTATGACACAGTCATAGTCAGCTCCATGAAGCGTCTTGACAGCTTCACACAGCGCATGAGCTAACCTGCTATCTGATTTTTACTAAGGAAAAAACACAGAATAGAGAGGGCTCTCCAAGAGCCCCGGTATCAAACTTACACATGTGCTTCTGTGGCCAGTCCAACCCAGTTGTAGGTCACATGACACACACAACCCATCATCACCTACAAAAAATGGCAAAAACACACTACAGAGGAACGCCGTTTTTCATAATGAGAGAATACATAATTCTCGATTAGTATCGGCCACAGGCCTTGCTAAGCACACACGAAAGCGACCAAACAATCTTTTCTTTTAGGAAAATAAAGTTTCTCCAGCAGTTGTAGCACAACCTCAGCAATCAAGCTAAGGGTTACATCGCATCCCTACCACACAGTGACACAATGTAGTGCAACAACATGTCTGATAGGAGGATGAAGAAGTCCCCAGGGAACCGGGGGGAAACACAATCCTCCTACTTTACCCTTAATACGGCCAGTTAAAACAGGAAAACCTGTTAATATGTGAACACACTGGTTCATTGTCATTACAGGCTGAGAAAAGAATCATTCTTTACTCATTTGTCACTAAGCATAGCTTTATAGGTTAGTTAACCCCCTTAGTTGTGAGTACACGGTACATATAAACACACATGATGTTTCTCAACACAACAAACCAGATCATTTTCACATCTGTAACAACAACCCGATTTGCATGGAGAAGCTAAATACCAGTGACAAGACAATTCACACATAACTCGCGTCGTATCCTAAATGTAGTGCAGCAACACTCGTTTTGGAAAACATCGTTATTTACAAAACATTTAGAAGGGAAAGCCAGAAGAAGTGTATAAGGTCTGGCCAAACCTTGCCTACCCGGAGCGTAGATCAACGAAGTGCAGTCTCAAGGCACCGTAGTAAACACAGCCATTCTGTGTTGCCGACCCGGCCAGCGTCGCCGCTCCAACCCGTCGCTACGGTCCCCTTTGTTGACGCAATCCTTGCCGTCCTGGCTCAGGGCAGGGTCGACGAACATCCTCTGTCAAAGATGACGTCGTAGTCAAGAGTGTTAAAACATGTTATAATCAAAGCACGTTCAACAGAGTAGCATTAAGCTAACGGCCGCTCCAACCGTCGGTCGCTACGCTACGGCGCACGCGACCAGAGGGGAGCTTCGAATGCCCCCCGACTCTCCCCGTGAGGGAGAGGGGAGTTGGGAACCGCGCGAGGGGCCGGAGCCACCCCGCGCTGGGCCTCGGCCGATAGCAGCAAGCTAACGTTTCCTAGTCTAGCCAGTTAGGCCACCTACTCACCTAGTGATCACAGCAGGCTAGCGCCGCAGCTAACAGCTGACTGGCTAACAGTAGGCCACCACTAGCACGTAAGCTAAGCAGCGATAGCAGCAAGCTAACGTTTCCTAGCCTAACCTAGATAGGCCACCTAGTGATCACAGCAGGCTAGCGCCGCAGCTAACAGCTGACTGGCTAACAGTAGGCCACCACTAGCACGTAAGCTAAGCAGCTATCACCTGAACTTGTACACAATGATATAACACTCACCCAGACAGGCCGCCGTTCTGAAACCCTCCTCACTTTTTAAGAGAAAAGAGAAACAAGATGTTAACACAGTTTTACAACGGTGATTTTACCAACACCCGACGGAGCCAGCACAATACCCAACTGGCCTGTGTAGCTGACTTTGAACACAGATCTTCCGCTAATGAACATCTATGCCCATATCTCCTCGTGAGGGAATACTCTCATTTGGATATGAAAGATGGGGCCTAACACGGTGACAGAGAGACATCCACTCGTCCAGAAAACACAGGGATCACCAGTGTTAATGGTCGTGGCCCACTAGTTAAACTATAATGGGCTTCAGATCAAGGTCTTCTGCTGCTGCCTAAGAGGCTGAACAAAAGACCTTAATCTGGGGCCGGTGTTCGTAAACATTGTCAGTTAGCCCCCATAGCACTAACAGACAAGTGGAGCCGCAAGCAAACAGTACTCACCCAACCTGAAACCCACCGCTTCTCACAACAGCGGCGCGTCCTACAGTTCAGCTGTGTCCTGAAAGGTTTCACCCCAACCAACACAGCAAGGAACTGCAGTTGAGAGGCATGCAGCGGCGTGCTCCCAATACGAAAACCGGTGGAGGATTTTAGAATGATCACCATCTTCCAAACACTCCAGTGACGAAGACAATATCGCCGTATTTTCTCGAAAATAGTGAGAGAGAAAATAAAGATATGATGTCAACGTATCTCCTTGTTCTTCCTTTCCTCGTAAACATTGCTCTTCCAGCCAATATTTTTCTCCACGTCAAGTGGGCATATGAGCAACACGTTGCTTGTGATGAAATTTGAGAAGGAGATGAGTGTGTGGCACCACCCCTGCTTATATAGGTAAGCGGATGGGGGTGTGGCCAGATGAATGCTGGCATTTAAAGGTACATTTTGAAATTTATTCAGTGTGTTGTGAAGGATCAGATTAAACCGAATATATATATTTATTTATGGATATATATTTAATAGTATTTGTATATCGTTTGATATCCCCTGTATATTCCTTGTACAATATGCACTGAATATCCCTTTAGTCTACTAAACAGCCCATAATAGTTTCATTCTACCATTGGACGAGAACCTGGCGCCAGCAGCCATAGGTTCAAGTTCAATCGTGCCGCCCAACATGTCGTGGCAAGCCCGGTTCCGCGTAGGAATACGTCTGGCGAAATACGAATGGTACTATTTGTTCACAGCGCATATATATATGGCGCAAGTAAAGTAGAACTTTCTTTTAGTCCATTAGTTCTTTACCCTCCAACCGAGTAACAGACGCGAAGCCTCACCCACGACGCACGTGTGGTGCAGTAAGGCCTACTTGGCCTCAGAATAGGCATTGAGATATCGTGTGGATTAATAGTTGAATTGTCATAGTTTGGCACTATACCGTCGAGTTGGACGTATTTCTATTAAGCTAATAATAGTCTATTATGTATGGTGCATCGTCGGTTAGAGTTATAAAGTGAGCAGCACCCCCATCGTTCCTGACGTCATCTGGAGTCTTAACCAGGCTGGGCAGACCACTAGTGGTGCTTGCATCCGAGGAGCTCCGGGCCAGGACGAGGAGACCTGTACATTGGATTACTCTACCCGGACGACGGCGAGCCTTCCACGGCTTGGATTATGCTTTGGGTGCTTTGATTATTCCATGGATAACGGCCAACACTGCTGAGTGTTGGAACTACCCCCCGGAGAGGAGTCCAGGTGAGACGGCGCTCTACACCAGTGAGGTCGCCTCACGTCTCTCCGTTGTGGACCGGCAGCTACCGTCCACCAGAGGGTCCAGCTGTGTTCATCTGCGGACCGAGGTTCTGTGGGCACCGTGTTCAAGACTTTGAATTCTCCCAAGAAATCGTCGGCCAGATGGGATACCGCCAGCGGCTCTTCTAACCCCCCCCTCCTACTGTCTTACAACCAGCGGGACCCCCCCCCCCCCCCTTAGTGTATCCAGCTATAATCATTTAAGTACCATCGCTATAGTTCCCTAAAGAACCGGGTTGTATACTTACTCCCTGCGTAACCAGAGATTGGACATTCAATATTGATTTACCTACGAATACTCATTTGCCATACAAGTGCATTCCAAATCATAAATGTCATCAAGTGAACGTTGTATATACCTTTTGCTATATTAAATATTCGATTTGTACATTTGTGTGGACTTCGTTTCATCAGGTGGGAAAGTGTTCATCATATCTATATCATGTACTGGATGGCCAGAAGTTAAAGTACAAGAGGTAGTGGTTTAATAATACCATACTTATCAATACAGTCAGGGAATTGTACCCCTCAGTTACACAGTGTATATATGCTGAAGCGAGATATATGCAATGAGACGCTGAGCGGGAGCTAGTGTGATACAGAACCCTTTCTCTACCACACTACCAAAGGGTTAACCCTTCCACTGCGACAATACGGAAGGTTAACCCTTTCACTGCCACACGACAGCAGGTTAGCCTTTTCACTACCACACTACGGAAGGTTAACCCTTTCACTACCACACTTCAGCCCAATTTGGTTCACCACAATGCCAAGTGTCTGTGTCCCTTGTTCAAGGAGATACGAAATTGTTTCCCACACTTACAACCTCCAAGGGTGTTTGCTCGATGACGACAGGGGTTGTACCTAACCTGCCTGTCGCGCTGCTGATTGGCCAAGACTCCCCCCTGTATAACCAGCTGTAGGCAGGAGGGGGTGAGTAACCTGTCTTATCCACACTTTGCGATAAACAGACAACTACTATACCAAGTCGTAAGAAAAAATTACAAGGTTAAAGAGCTCTTCTTCGTGCCAAAATACTTCATCCCCTCTGTACTCCAGCTGGCGCATTCTCATCTCCTTGGAGTGCACCTGGTGCGCGGACAAGACCATGAAAGGCATAAAAGAGCACTTCCATTAGCCAGGCATGAAGAGAGTGGTGGTGGACTACTGGAGGAGCTTCCCAGAGTCAATGTGCAGCGCCAAAGGTACATTATAGAAATCCTCTCATTCCATGGCCATCATTGAAACACTTTTCTCTAGAATCGTCCTTGATGTTGTTGGCCCACTAGTCCAATCATCCCGAGGCCACCACCAGTATATACTGGTGATCGATCATAGACTACACATGTTACCCTGAAGCCATCCCGTTACGCTCTGTAACAGACTAATTGCACAGGAGCTGTTTCACTTGTTTAGTCGAGTGGGGATTGTCGATTCCATTCTCACTGATCAGGGCTTGTGTTTTATGTCTTGAGTCATAAAGGAAAATGTGCAAGCTAATGAAAGTGGAAGAGCTGAGAACCTCTGTCTACCATCCACAGACAGACAGATGCCACGCTAAAAAGAGTGAAAAAGGATGGGAAGAAATTAGTTTGTTATCAGTTGTTATCTTTTCTGATGTTCTCTGTGTGCGAGATTACACAGGCATCCACTGGCTCCTCTCCGTTTGAGCAGATTTACACACGCGAGCCGCATGGTCTCCTGGACAGTTACTGAGAGGGACCTACTGTTCCTAGATCAGTTACTGAGAGGGACCTACTGTTCCTAGATCAGTTACTGAAAGAGACCTACTGTTCCTAGATCAGTTACTGAGACTGAGAGTGACCTACTGTTCCTAGATCAGTTATTGAGAGAGACCTACTGTTCCTAGATCAGTTACTGAAAGAGACCTACTGTTCCTAGATCAGTTACTGAGAGGGATCTACTGTTCCTAGATCAGTTACTGAGAGGGACCTACTGTTCAAATAAAATCAAATAAAATGTATTTGTAAGGCCCGACAACACACGTTAATGTCTCCATGGGCCGGACACGTCTTCTTTAAACAAGTCAAGAAGAAACATAACAATAAGTCAAGAATACCATAAGGTCCAACAAATTTTAAATAAATGCAAATAAATAATAGAATGCAAGCACTCCCAGACATACCCCACGCGAAGGTAAGGAAAAAGTGGTAAGGACAGAGGTTAGAGAGTTCCCATGTTTGTAGTGCTGCGGAAAAGCAGAGATGGGAGAAAATACATCAGTTACTGAAAGGGACCTACTGTTCCTGGACAGTTACTGAGAGGGATCTACTGCTATTTTGGGAGGAGCAGCCGTCGCACCAACAGTCTCTGTGCCGGGATAAAAGGGATAAAATGAAAGTGCTCTGGCCTGTTGTAAGAGAGCATATGCAACAGGCCCCAAGACACCCAATTTATGACCGGGGCGCAGTCACAGGAGTTTAATGTGGGAGACCGGGTCCTAGTCCTTGTTCCAACAGCTGAGTGCAAATTATTAGTGAAATGGCAGGGCCCGTAATAAATTGTTGAGAAGGGGGGTCCGGTCAACTATAAGGTCCACCAGCCAGACCGCAGGAAACCTGTACAGCTAAGAAATGGCATGCCCGGTGTTACGGCTACATGTACTGTAGGCTGTCATAAAAAAGTTGCGAGGGGCTAATAAGCAGAGGAGTATAAACACTGTGACGCGCATCATATAATAATTCCGTTCCACGTCCAGAATATGCATTTCAACCTTTTATTCTTTCGTTTAATGAAACAGATGAAACACACTAATACTGTGGCATACTTGCGTTCTTGTAATACTTGCGCTCTTGGATACTACACTCTTGCGGTCAATAGAAAATAATGCGCTCCTTGAGCTCACCCTCCTCTTTCCGTAAACTGTCAACACCCGTGAAAAGGTGGATGAAATCCCATATGAACACTCCTATTTCCGCCAAACCCCAGTGAACACGCCCAAACCTCAGTGAACACGCCCAAACCTCCTAAAGGGACAATACAACTAACCACACAACACCATAGAGCAGTGGTTCTCAAACTTTTTACACCAAGTACCACCTGAGAACGTAGCTGGCTCTCCAAGTACCACCATATGACCGACGTTAAAATACAGTCTATTCATCTATGCACAGTTCACGCAGGAGGAGGCAAATGTATTCCTAATACCATTATTTATTGTTAACTTTTGTCAGACACAGCCACAATGTACAAAGGGATAGCACTAGAACTAGCAAACGCTTCCACACAACTCATACAATGCAAGGGGCATTGAGAACATAATAACTATAACATTCTCACATAGCGAGTGAGAAAATTAAGAACTGTATTTCAGCAAATGTACTTAATTCTCTCTCTCTCTCTCTCTCTCTCTCTCTCTCTCTATCCAAGATGGCGCCGCTATGTCCGGCCGCCTGTCTGTGCGCTCCGTCGAGACTGTGCTTACTTTTGCTAATATTTATAGTTTTAAGAGTTTTGTCTGTACCAAAAGTAGGTGCATTTAATGTGTATGACCGTCAGTCACTTATAGACATCGGATTACGGGAAACTTACCGACTAGATTACTCCCTGGATCAGCTTTCTGAACCGCAGCAATGGCCTGTTGAGATCCTGAGAACACCAGGACCAGGTCTTGACCCCAGGGACAAAGGAACCATCAGACGGCGTGGGAAGAGAGCTGGGATCCGTAACAGACTGATAACCAGACGACACCGAACGCCACTACCCAGTATATTGCTAGCCAATGTACAATCGATTGACAATAAATTAGACGACATCCGAGCAAGGATTAAATTCCAGAGAGACGTTAGAGATTGTAATGTTCTCTGCTTCATTGAAACGTGGCTGTCGCCAGAAACCCCGGACCACGCCATCCAACCGGCCGATCACTTCTTCATCCACCGCAAGGATAGAACAGCTGAATCCGGCAAACAGCGCAGAGGTGGGATCGCCTTCATGGTGAACAACAATTGGAGCGATCCAGCCAACGTGAAGGAATTATCGAACCACTGCTGCCCCAATCTGGAATATATAACAATCAAGTGTCGTCCTTTCTTCCTTCCGAGAGAGTTAACGGCGATCATCCTTGTAGGAGTGTACATTCCACCGCAAGCCAGCGATAGTGTCGCGCTCTCCAGACTTCACGATGAGGTAAACAAACTCCAAGCCGCGAACGTTAACGCCGCCATTGTAGTAGTGGGTGATTTCAATAGCGCCAATCTGAGAAAGGTTTTGCCTGACTTCTATCAGCATGTAACTTGTAACACCAGAGGCGGTAACATTTTAGATCACTGTTACTCGCAATTCAAGGGTGGATACAAGGCTCATTCTGCTAGTGGCTTTGGGAAGTCTGATCATGCGGCCATTTTTCTTTCTCCAAAGTACAAACAAAGAATCAAGAGCACACCTGTAGTCTCGCGAGAGGTGCAGAAATGGGATGTGGAGTCGGGGGGGACGCTCCAGGCTGCGTTTGAGTGCACAGACTGGAGCGTGTTCCGCGACACAGATAACATTAATGTCTACACGGAGACAGTGCTGGACTATGTTCGTACTTTGGTGGAAGAAACAATCCCCACTACCACAATTAGAGTTTACCCAAATCAAAAACCCTGGGTAGACAAATCCGTCCGTGAAGCTCTGAAAGCGCGCACCAAAGCATACAACGACGGCCTGGTGGCAGGCAACATGAATGACCACAAGGTGGCGCGATACAACGTAAGGAGGACAGTGACAGAGGCCAAACGGCGCTACAGGGATAAAATTGAACTCCAGTTTGAACAGGCTGACTCCAGAGCTATGTGGCAGGGGCTCAAAACGATGACAGACTACAAAGGCACCTCCCTCAAACTGAACAGTGACATCTCCTTAGCAAATGACCTCAATACCTTCTATGCGAGGTTTGATGCTGGTAATAACAACACCAGCCCACAAGCCACGGCAATGGGGGGGGGGGGGGGGGGGGGGGTCTGCTGCTGATGGAGACTCAGTGTTCAGGGTAACAGAGCATGAGGTGAGGCGGACCTTTAAAAAAGTGAATATCAGGAAGGCAGCAGGACCGGACGGCATCCCCGGCCGCGTCCTAAAAGTCTGTGCCGACCAACTGGCCCCGGTATTCACTGACATATTTAACCTGTCCTTAGAACAGGCTGTCATCCCCACCTGCCTGAAGAAGTCCACTATTATCCCTGTACCCAAAAAATCCAAGCCTGCTTGCCTCAACGACTACCGCCCTGTAGCTCTCACCTCCATAGCCATGAAGTGCTTTGAGAAGCTAGTAAAGGGCTACATCTGCTCCTCCCTCCCCATCAACATGGACCCCCTGCAATTTGCATACCGCCCCAACAGGTCCACGGAGGACAACATAGCCCATGTGCTGCACACAGCAGCATCACACCTGGACAAGAGGAAGGGGAACTATGTGAGAATGCTATTCATCGACTACAGCTCGGCATTCAATACCATAGTCCCCTCCAAACTCATAGCCAAGCTCAGGGACCTGGGCTTGAACTATGACCTCTGCCAGTGGGTCTTGGACTTCCTGACGGGCAGACCCCAGGTGGTGAGAGCAGGCAACTGCACCTCCTCATCCATCACCCTCAACATAGGGGCCCCCCAGGGCTGTGTTCTGAGTCCCCTCCTCTACTCCCTGTACACACACGACTGTGTGGCTCAGCGGAGTAGCAACACAATCATCAAATTTGCTGACGACACAGTGGTGGTGGGCCTGATCTCTGCCAACGACGAGAGGGCCTACCTGGAAGAGGTCAAGGTCCTGGCGGGATGGTGCCAGGAAAACAGCCTCTCCCTGAACGTCAGCAAAACAAAGGAGATGATTGTGGACTTCAGGAGGTCGGGGGTCAAGGACTACAGCCCCCTCAGCATCGACGGGGCACCGGTTGAGACAGTCAACAGCTTTAAGTACCTCGGAGCCTACATATCCGAGGACTTGACATGGACCACACACATTGACAGTGTTGTGAAGAAGGCACGACAACGCCTCTACTTCCTCAGGCGCCTAAGGAAGTTCCAAGTCAATCAGAAGATCCTTAAGAACTTCTACTCATGTACAATAGAGAGCATCCTGACTGGCAACATCACCTCCTGGTTTGGGAATAGCACTGCACAAGACCGAAGCAGACTACAAAGAGTGACACGTTCAGCCGAACGCACAATTGGAGGGGGGCTCCCCACCCTCCAGAACATTTACAACAAGCGGTGCATGGGCAAGGCTAAGAGAATCATTAAAGACTCCAGTCACCCGAACAACTGCCTCTTTGAACTGCTGCGGTCAGGCAAGCGATACCGGAGTCTCAAGGCGAGCACAGAAAGACTCAGAAGAAGCTTCTATCCCCAGGCCATCAGGCTGCTCAACGAACAATGAACACTACACAACAACAACCATCAAACGCACATAGCACACACATCCACACGCACACACTCACTTTAAACAAACACACTGTAGCACCCACTCCCCACACTTTATAGCACACACTCACTTTAAACAAACACACTGTAGCACCCACTCCCCACACTTTATATTTATTGATGAAGGATTGCACTACAACTCATACACCTTACTGTAAATTGTACCTAAATTGTACCGCATCCCATTTCTGCTTTGCACTATATAGTATTGTACATTAGTACACTGCATAGTATTGTATATTATATGGTAACTCAGTTACGTCTATTCTGCATCGAACATTGTACATATGTCTATACTGAACACTGTGACCTCATTTTCTACTTTTCTACTTCTAAATTACATGCTATACTATGTTATTTGATACTATCTTGTCTAGCACAGTCTCTGGAGCGTAACAGTAAGAAGCATTTTGTATGAAAGTATTCTGTACTTCTGTATGACAACTATTAAAGAAACTTGAAACTCTCTCTCTCTCTCTCTCACACAGCAAGCAATTGTCCTTCATTCTCTCTCTCTCTCTCACACTCACTCTCACACACACACACACACACACACACACACACACACACACACACACACACACACACACATTATTTTGTTACAAAAACTTAATTTCCTGCATTCTGGTGCAGGAATTTCTTGAATGTTTACCCTTTAAATGCCAGTGTTTGTGATGGGCATCACAAATTATTATTGTAAAAAAGAAAAGAAAACACATATTCAATACATTTTTGAATGTTTACTCTTTAAATGCCAGTTTGTGTGATGGCATTACAAATTATTGTTAAAAAGATTTTCTGGTGGGGATTATTACAGGCTAGGCATGTGTCAATGATTAGCACCAACACAGATTTTGATGGATTTTTTGTAATGTCAGATTTAACACCAACTCTTTTCAGAAAAGTGGGAGTATTTCATTTTTTCATTACAAAAAATCTAAAAAAAATAAATGGTTATGATCAGGGCTGAAGTTGAATTAAAGATTTATGACTGTTTAGACTGCATTACTCTCTGTCACAGTGATCTCCTGCCTCCTGGTTGTTCCCCACCTAGGTTATCTAACTATCGCACCGCCGCAACTAGAAGCACTGGCCTGGCCTGCTTCTGGCCTGCTTTTTTTTGTAAATGTTTTCAAGTACCACCAGCAGTACCACCAAGTACCACTAGTGGTACGCGTACCACAGTTTGAGAACCACTGCGCATAGAGAATACTGAAACTTACATATATGGCTCCTACACCCAGGATGTGTTGCTCTCACTATCTCCCCCTGTGGGCCAGCAGGAAACGGAGATACTCAATGTCACCGTGGGAGAACAACTATCCCCGACCTAACGCCAAGAGCGTCAGGAGCCAGTCCAATAGAACCGAGACGTGTTCTCATGCATGCCAGGCTGCACCACGATGGTCCAGCACTGGTCCTGGAGAGGAGGTAAAGCTGGAGCCCTATTGTATCCCAGAGGCAAACAGAGAGGCAGTAAGAAAATAGGTGCAGGCGATGCTGGATGCTTGTTACTGAAGAGTCCCATAGTGAGTGGTCTAGGCCTATTATGCTGGTACTGAAGCCAAACACAATGGCCATGTTCTGCAATGACTTCAGGACGCGAAATGACAATCCAAGTGTGACGCATATCCCATGCCTAGAGTGGACAAGGCCTTCTATCACTGCTCTATTGAGAGCATTTTAACATACTCCATCACAGCATGGTACACACACTGCACAGAACATGAAAGAAAATCCCTCCAGAGTCATACACACCTCCCAAAAAAATCATCGGTCTCCCCCTGCCCACACTGGATGACATCTTCAGAAGGCGCTGCCTCCGTAGAGCTAGCAGCATCCTGAAGGATGAAACGCACCCCTCTCACCACCTCTTCTCCCTGTTGCCATCTGGGAGGCGATACAGGGCCTTCAAAGCCCCCCCCCCCTCTTCTCCCTGTTGCCATCTGGGAGGCGATACAGGGCCTTCAAAGCCCGCACCTCCAGGATGCAGACCAGCTTCTTCCCGAGAGCCATCACTGAACTGAACAATCACCCCCCCCCCCCCTATTGCCACCACATCTACAGCTACCTCACTATAATATTATACTTGTATGTGCAATATGACAGATGTTGGGACATGAGCAATAATGCAATAATGGTATTCGTTAATGTGCAATATTTTCCGCCAATGTGCAAAAATCTTTTCTGCTGTGATGATTTTGCAGTGCTTTTTTTTTTTTTTTTTACCTTTTTAGTGTTCCTGTTAATAAGTGCATATGTAGCAGAGGGTACGAGTTGGTACATGCATGTGTGGTGTGTCAGTGAGTATGCAGTATGGGTAAAACAATGTACATATGGTAGTGTGTCTATCATACATCATGGATGTGTTTGGTGAAAGAGTGGGTATGTAGGTATCGTTATTTTAGGTGCTGCACGAACCAATCTTGTTGTACTGTATTGTGCAATGACAATAAAGCATTCTACTTCTACTCTAAGCTCATTGACTAGGTACGGCCAGGTTCATCACAACACTTGATTTAACCAAAGGCTACTGGCAAGTTCCTCTGTCCCCAGCCTCAAGGGAGAAGACAGCCTTTTCACCCCAGACGGGCTGTTTCATTACAAGGTCCTCCCAGTTGGGCTGCATGGAGCACCCTCTGCATTCCAGAGGCTGATGGATAGAGTGCTACGACCCCATCGAGACTATGCAGCTGTAACGGATGGTACCGCGAAGCCCAGTCACGAAGCACTTCGGTCGTGAGTTGAGAAGTGGCTGAGGCGCGGTAGCGGTACCAGGAAGTAAAACTCACTCCCCTGAGGCATCCAGACTGAGCGCTTAGAGAGGAATTCCTTTCTTGGCACAGTGGTCTGTGATGGCCCGGGGTTCGACTCCCACTCAAGGCATGGTCGAAGTAGTGGCAGGTTCAGTGTTGAACAGGCTACAGTGGTGCCGTGACCCGGATGCCTGAGTGGTGTGAGTTTAGGGGGGGTGAATGTAACGGATGGTACCGCGAAGCCCAGTCATGAAGCACTTCGGTCGTGAGTTGAGAAGTGGCTGAGGCACGGTAGCGGTACCAGGAAGTAAAACTCACTCCCCTGAGGCATCCAGACTGAGCGCTTAGAGAGGAATTCCTTTCTTGGCACAGTGGTCTGTGATGTCGCCCGCGGTGCGGACGCCCGGGGTTCGACTCCCACTCAAGGCATGGTTGAAGTAGTGGCAGGTTCAGTGTTGAACCGGCTACACAGCGGCATATCTACATGACATAATAATCCATTCATCAGATTGGGATTCCCACCTCCAAAAGGTGAGAGCAGACTTGGGTGCACTCCGGAAGGCAGGGCTCACAGCGAATCCAAAAAAATGCAGGCTGGGCTTAGAAGAGGCAGGATTCACAATAGGACGAGGCAATATGAAACCACAAAAAAAACAGGTCAGGACATTCAGTGCAGTGGACACTGGAGGCGGAGGCAGCGTTTGAGGACCTCAAAACAGCGCTCTGTTCCAGACCAGTGCTGGTCTCCCAACAAGGAGATGACAGTACAAACGGATGCATCAGAGACAGGGCTAGGGGTGGTCCTCTCACAGCAGCTGGAGGGTGAGGAACATACTATTTTATATTTGAGCAGGAAGCTACTGCCCCACGAGCGCAACTATTCTGCTGTGGAGCGCATGTAAGGAGATTCATTAATATTCCCCTGAAGGATTAGATTCTGACATCTAGCTCTCTGGAATGTGGCTGCATGTGCCAGTGGGTCGAGTGACCAGCCAGGCCATGCACCCAGAAATACTTTGACCTGATGACCTGTGTGACCTGTGTGACCTAATGCATGGCTGTATCCGGCCACAGGCCAGTGAGAGGAGCAAACCAGATTCATCCTTAGACTACTACCATATACGACCAAGCCTGTCTGATCATCCATTATCAGTGGCTTGCTAAATTTGGAACTCGCAAGAGTATTTAAGCCATGATGTGTTTGTCATTCTGGAGCCTTGCAGCCCCCATGGAGGGCTGTGGTCTCCAGGACTGTTCCTCGTTCTCTGTGTCTTCCTGTCAATAAATACCATCGATTGACTTCACATTTGTTTCCTGAATCTCTGTCCAGCTGGCTCATACATATCAATCCAAATAATTCAGTTTTATACTATCACGCAAAGGTCTAGCAATTCAATAAAAAAGTATTATGCTAATAATTAAGTCTTATTCTGTGCAACCCCTACACCTGCCACAGTAGATATAGGTTGTTTAAATCAATGGGGTAAGTATCTGGGTGTCATTCAGAGTACACATGTAGGATCCATGTAGTGTACACCAATCCCAGGGTGCTCAAAGCATGTGCGGAGCAGCTGGCAGCACCGCTCCAACATCTTTTCAACCTCTCCCTGAGGCTGGAGAGAGTGCCCCAGCTCTGGAAGACCTCCTGCATTGTCCCGGTGCCCAAGAAGGGACGACCCAGCACCCTCAACGACTACAGGCCAGTCGCTCTGACATCACACGTCATGAAGACGTTTGAGAGACTGGTCCTGCAACACCTCAAGCCCCTGGTGCGTGACTCCCTCGACCCCCTGCAGTTTGCATACCAGGCAAACATCGGGGTGGAGGACGCCATCATCTACATGCTCCACAGAGCGTACACGCACCTGGAGAAGCCGCGCAGCTCAGTGAGGATTATGTTCTTTGATTTCTCCAGCGCCTTCAACACCATCCAGCCGTCACTGCTAGCGGAGAAGCTCTCTGCGATGCAGTTGGAGCACGGCTTGGTGGCCTGGATCAAGGACTACCTCACTGAGAGACCGCAGTACGTCAGACTAAAGGACAGTCAGTCTGACGTACTGGTGAGCAACACCGGCGCCCCCCAAGGAACTGTGCTGTCACCCTTCCTCTTCACCCTCTATACCTCAGACTTCTGCTGCAACTCAAGCGGGTGCCACCTGCAGAAGTTCTCAGACGACTCCTCCATCGTAAGCTACATCACCGACGATGATGAGGAGGAGTACAGAGCCCTGGTGGAGAGCTTTGTGGGGTGGAGCGACAGCAACCACCTCCAACTCAACACCAGTAAGAGCAAGGAGCTGGTGGTGGACTTCCGGAGGGGCAAGAAGAGGCCCCCCCCCGATGGAGGTGGTGGACTCATATAAGTTCCTTGGGGTACACCTGAACAATAAACTGGACTGGTCGGATAACACAGAGGCCCTCTACAGGAAGGGACAGAGCAGGCTGTTCTTCCTGAGGAGACTCAGGTCCTTCAACGTGTGCAATAGACTGCTGCAGTCATTTTACCAGTCTGTAGTGGCCAGCGTCCTCTTCTATACTGTGGCATGCTGTGGAGGCTACATCAACTCAAGGGACACCAACAAGCTCAACAAGCTGGTGAGGAAGGCTAGCTCCGTGGTGGGAGTCGAGCTACCTAGACTAGAGGTGATGGCAGAGAGGGGGATGAGAAGGAAGCTGGCTGCCATCATGGAGAACCCCTACCACCCCCTCTACGACGAGCTAATCAAGATGAGAAGCTCGTTCAGCCACAGACTCATACCCCCCCGACACTCAACTAACCGCCTCGGACAGTCCTTCATACCAGCGGCCATCAGGCTCCACAACAGTGGGCAGCGACTAGCGGCCTCCAGGCTCCACAACAGGGGGCAGCGACTGCTGCCAGACATTGACCTGGGACTAATAGGAACCCAAGGAGGACAATAACACTACCTTAGGCATACTGCACCTTATGTGGATACTGTGATACTGTGAATAATGTATATTTCAGTGGATACTGTGATACTGTGAATAATGTATATTTCAGTAGATAGTAAATTATAACACTACCTTATGCATACTGCACATTATGTGACACTGTGAATACTGTGAATATATTTTTCAGTTAGTTAGATAGTAAATTATATTGACCTATATGTTTACACTGCTTGTGTTGTTTTTACTACCTGTACCCCTCCCACCCCCCCTTCCCCCATGCTGCTATGATGCCTGAATTTCCCCAAGGGGATCAATAAAGGAATATCTTATATCTTATCTTATATGTAGTATTCAGGCTGGCTTTTTTGTTGTTCTTGAGTCACTGTGGAGAATCCGGAGGGAGTGTGGATAGTAGCTTCTCTTGGGCCTCTCTGTGTCGAACCCTGGGGCTGCAGTAACATCCGCCTGACCACAGCAGAGAGAAGATAATGACGAAATATGTTATATTGCAAAGTGCCCAGGAAATGGCACTGAGAATGGGCTTCACTTATGTGGTTACATTAGTTTCTGAGTGAAACAGGGTGTTGGGGAGGGGGGACTTAATGCCGGAGGATAATTGATTTGAGCATTGACCAAGGATAGAAGCGATATGGAGAGTGACAGCAGTGTTAGCCTATATGTTGTTGCAGAGCAATTAGAAGGACATTCTAATGTAATGGAAAGTGGGATTATTTTAAAATCAACTATCATATTTTATTGGATGTCGTAGGTGCAGGGTAGGCCAGTGACTAAATGTACTGTGACTAAATGTATCCAGGAGTAAAGAAGGAATATGACATTTGCGTATACAAATATGAAGAACTAAAAATACATTCATTCACATTTACATGTAGTCATTTAGCTGACACTTTTATCCAAAGTGACTTACAAATTGTGTACAACACATCAGCAGGAGGGGTACACTTCTGGTGGCTAAGGGTAAGTGGTATTGTTTGTCTAGCAGTGCCGAGCTCGAGTGCTACACTCTGAGTGCATTTTTTTTTTTACTTACTTTAATAACTTTTTACTTACTCTTACTTACTTTTTACTTACTCTTACTTACTTTTTTTTTTACTGTATGAAGCACACTCATGGGCTCATACAGAAACAAGCCTTTCATCATAAAATATCTGTATTTTATTGTGAAAAATAATAAAGAAACTTGAAACTTGAATCATATCAATTTAAAAATAAATAAAAGTTTTTTATCTTTGACTGTGAATAACACCATGCTAAAATGTACCAGCACCTTCTTGAGATCATGTGTACAAAATATCTAAGAAAAAAAAAAATCTAAGCAAATGAATAGAGGGCAGATGATTTACAGGGTTTTTTGTTGATACAGTACTGAATTTGGCCATCCGGACACATGCAATTTTAAATATGAATATAGAATATAGAATACCAGGCCTATAAATTACCTTATTATGGCCAAGTCATACATCTATGGATTGGACCAAATCTTCTCTTTCCAATGGCAGAGTTCAATCTGGATTTAGTACCACCAGCCCTGACAGGGCCATATCACAGTCATTACGTATCACAGTCATTACGTATCACAGTCATTACACATCACAGTCATTACGTATCACAGTCATTACGTATCACAGTCATTACGTATCACAGTCATTACACATCACAGTCATTACGTATCACAGTCATTACGTATCACAGTCATTACACATCACAGTCATTACGTATCACAGTCATTACGTATCACAGTCATTACGTATCGCAGTCATTACGTATCAGTCATTACACATTACAACCATTACATATCACAGTCATTACACATCACAGTCATTACAACCATTACATATCACAGTCATTACACATCACAGTCATTACAACCATTACATATCACAGTCATTACACATCACAGTCATTACAACCATTACATATCACAGTCATTACACATCACAGTCATTACACATTACATATCACAGTCATTACACATCACAGTCATTACACATTACAACCATTACATATCACAGTCATTACATATCACAGGCATTACATATCACCACGAGTAACAGACAACAAATCCAGGAGTCAGTAGGAGAGACAGTCGGGAAGTAAGTAAGGGAAACCGGGGGGGGGGGGTTGGGAGGGGAGGGGCAGGAGAGGAGAGAATGTAGGGCAGGGGAAAAGGGGGTGGTAGGTTGGAGGGAGGGTGGTTATGGGTAGGGAAGGTTGAATGCTAGGGAGAACAGGTCGGTTTTGAGTCAGGATTTGAAGGTGGAGAGTGAGGGAGAGTCTGATGGTCTGAGGGAGGGTGTTGCAGAGATGGGGTGCAGCATGTGAGAAAGCCTGATCACCAAAACTTTCAAATGTTGATGACGGGACGGTGAGGGAAGCAGTGGAAGAGGACTGGAGGGATCGGGTGGGGCGGTAAGGGAGAAGAAAGTCAGTCAGGTAGGGGGGGGGGGGGGGGGGGCAGGCTATGGAGGGCTTTAAATGTGAGGAGTAGTCATTTGAACTGTATGCGTTCCTTAATCGGGAGCCAGTGGAGAGAGTGTAGGACAGGAGTGATGTGGTTACAGGACCGGGAGTTCGTGAGCAGGCGAGCAGCAGAGTTCTGGACCATCTGGAGCAGGGAGGGGCAACTGGCGGCCGCGGGCCGCATGCGGCCCTCACCGACGTTCCATGCGGCCCCAGGCCAAAAAAAAAAAAAAGAAAAAAAAGAAAATTATAATATTTTTTTATTTTTTTGTATTGTATTCGACTAAGAAGAGTTGGCAGTCAACTATGACTCCTTTCGATCGATTAGTCGACTATTTGACTAATAGGGGTCAGCCCTAGTGTGCACATATTCAACGCTGTTGAAAGTGCCGTGCAGCAATATGGGGGTTTTGATAAACTGTCGGCTGTTGTTACCGATGGATTCGCCGGGCTTCTAAGGCAGAGTGGCGTTGAGTGTCCAATGCTGCACTGCATTATACATCAGGTAAGTTCGCTAACATAATTTCCATCTATTGTGCGTCACTATAATGACCAATGCGAGTCGAGTGTAGTCAAATTATATGCGAGAGTCGTTAAATCGTTTTTATTTTTTTTTATCTGATATAGGAGGCTCTCTGTGCCAAGAAGCTTGAATACAGCCATGTTATGGATTTGGTTACCAAGGTTACCAATCTAATTCGTGGAGGCAACAGGTCACTAAACCATAGAAAGTTTGTCTCCTTTTTGGAAGAGATGGACACTGATTATGGCGACTTGCAGCTACACACAGAAATCCGATGGCTGAGCCGTCGGAAAGTACAGGAGCGACATTGAAACACTGCAAATGCAATTCAATGATCGGTTTGAAGATTTCAACGGCATGCAGTCACGGATAGCGCTGTTTGCCGGCCCCCTCACCGCTACGGTGTCAGAGCAGCCCCCACCGTTGCAGCTTGAACTGTGCGAGCTACAGTCAGATCCTTTTTTTCAAGCAAAGAGAAATGAGAGGGGAATTTCGTTTTGGAAACTGCTACCTGAGCCCCGCTTCCCACTCCTCAGGGACTTTGCCCTCTCTATGGCCAGTATGTTTGGGAGCACATACATACGTGAGAGCAATTTCTCAAACATGAAGCACATCAAGTCAAAGGAGAGAAACAGGCTGTCGGATGAAACATTATTTCATCTGATACAGATTGCATGCACAAACATTGAAGTTGACATTCCTGCTATTGTGCGCCAAATGGAGAGACCACAAGTGTCTCATTAAAGACATGGGGGGGAGGAGATGATGAAGAGGTGTAGAGGGGGGGAAGGAGATGATGAAGAGGTGTAGAGAGGGGGGGGAGAGATGATGAAGAGGTGTAGAGAGGGGGGGGGGATGATGGAGAGGTGTAGAGAGGGGACCATTATTATTATTATTATTATAACCATTATTGACCCACTGTGGGGCGAGGGTGAATGTCATGCCAGTTTGATTAAGGGTCAATGGGAGGCATGTAGTATTGCACTTTACTTTACTTGCACTTTACTTGTTTACTTTTGTAGTGTTCAGATAACACTAATAACACAAACACAAAGCAGCATTCCTGCTGCATTTCACTACAACAGTAAATCAAAAGTGCAATAATAAATGATTTTGTTAAATGTATAAACTTGTATCCTGCTACTAAACAAAACATTCCTGAGTGCTTCATATCCATAACATGCATTTCAGTGTTATAATGTTTTGTTTAGTAGCAGGATAAAAGTTTATACATTTAACAAAATCATTTATTATTGCACTTTTGATTTACTGTTGTAGTGAAATGCAGCAGGAATGCTGCTTTGTGTTTGTTGAGCAGTGGGCTTTAAGTTCATACATTTATTTTATTAGAAGATATACAAAGATAATTGATCATTTTTGTATATATTTGGGGTTACAGCAATACTTTTAAATTCAGCTGTTTATAAATTCATAAAGTTGAAATTGCATTACTAAATGCATTTGAAATGGAATAAAAACAAAGTTACAACAAATTATAATTGTTTATATACCTTATTTATCACATCTGTGACTATTATGGGCTATTTGAGTGATGGGGTACTACTGGCGGGACTGCCGATAAACAATGCGGCCCCCCAGATTGATTGTGGACATTTTGTGGCCCTCACCATATACAAAGTTGCCCACCCCTGATCTGGAGTCTATGGAGGGAGCGGGAGATGATGTCAGTGAGGAGGGAGTTGCAGTAGTGTAGGCGGGAGGAGATGAAGGCGTGGATGAGGGATTCAGCAGTGGGGGGAGAGGCACTGTCTGATTTTGGCAATGTTGCGGCGGTAAAAGTATGAGGTTTTGATGACGGAGCGGACGTGGGGGTCAAATGAGAGGGTGGGATCCAGGATGACGCCGAGGTTGCGAACCAGGGGGGAGGGGGTGATGGTTGAGTCATTACCAGTGTTGTGCTAGTTAGTTACTGAAAAATAGTAACTCAGTTACTTTACTAGTTACTTCATTTCAAAAGTAACTCAGTTACTTTACTAGTTACTTACACCCAAAAGTAATGCGTTACTGTGAAAAGTAACTATTTAGTTACTTAAACAAATAAAAGATTGCTCCCATTAATGCTCTTACAGATACTCAAAATCTGTTGATCAACTTGACAGTTTCCATTCACATCACTGAATTCTGCTAAGCAATGTGGTCTATACAAACACAAATCTGACACAAACACATGTTGTCCCGAGTCCCGACGTAATAAGAAATGCGCCGTGCCTAATTGTATCAATAGGTTGAAGGAACAGCCTTGATGTCGCCGGAGCGTTTCATTATAACCGTCTTGCAACGTTGTTTAAGATATCAATCGTGTGAGGATTGGTTCATTCCCCGCCACACGCTCCGCTCCTTTATGGTACTGTGATGATTGATGCATTCCCCGCCACACGCTCCGCTCCTTTAAGGTGCTGTGTTGATTGGTGCATTCCCCGCCACACGCTTTTGGAGCAAGTATCAATTCCAGCACGCACCTGTCATAGTTTTTGATTAGCGCCCCAGAGGCTTTTTATACTGGGACTTCCCTTCAATCGATGTCGGGTCGTTTTGGAATACAACTGCTTTTGCCTGCTTTTTCCCCGTTGCTGTGCCTCGTCTTCTTTCCCTCCAGGACTTTTTGTGGAGATCCGCTGATGAGAACCTTGTTCCCCGTTTGGAGCTGCGCCTCGTTTACCCGCTTTACGCGTTTGCGCTTGGGTGAGTTGGAACCAAACCCCTCTGTCTGTGTGTGTGACGAACACCGAAGATTATCATTTTTGCTTGCACTGGACTCAGTTGAAGTGTGTGTTTTGAAGAGACACTGAAGATATAATTTCTGTTTGCACTAAACTCAGCTAACTTGTGTGTTGTGGAGAACACTGAAGATTGTTACTGTTCATTGGTTCTGGACACAGCTAAGGGAGGAGGGAACCACACTGCCTCTGTGTTTCGTTGGACTGTTATTGATATCTCTCTCTCTCTCCGTTTTCCACCTCGAGTTAAAGCTGGGAGTATCTGCAGAGCCGCTACAACGTCAAATACCGATTCCCCACTGCTATCACCAGGAGGATCTGTAGAGCCGCAGAGAACTCTGCCGATGGCAGTCTCCCTTGTTGTTTCATAATTGTTACTTTACCCCTTTTGTGACTCTGTAAATAAATACGCCCTAGTATTTGGCTAACTCTGAACTTCCTGTCTGTGCCGTGCGATTGAGGTCGGTTCAAACCCTAACATTACGACCCGACCATGACGACCTCAGCCGACACAGACAGGGTCAGAACAGCGTTGGCGGTCCAGATTGAATTAACCAACGACCACAGCCTACAGCTAGGTGCGGCTGCTGTACAGGAGCTCCGAGACCAGGTCCTGCCTATTCAGGAGTCCCTTGGCTCTCTGGCTAGCCTGCAGACAGCCCAGGGTAATCAGCAGACTAATATTCTCCACCAATTACAAGCGCTGAGTGAAGCCGTTAACACCTTGCTTGTAACCCCACCTACTACAGGAGCCTCGGCCGGAGCATCACCCGCAGCCGTGGCAGGCCCCGCGCCTCCCGATCCCGCACCTCGGGAGCCCCGTCTCTCCGAACCACGGTTGTTCAATGGTAACTTCGAGGATTGTGCCACATTCATCATGCAATGTGAGTTGGTTTTTCGTCATCAACCCAGCCGATTCACTTCAAGGGGAGCCCGAGTGGCTTACATGACTAACCTGCTCTCAGGCCGGGCAGCACAGTGGGTTACTGCCTCCTGGGCAATGGGGGCTGATTTCTGTTTTTCCTACCCAGACTTCGTGGCAGAGCTCCGCAGGGTTTTCCACCACCCAGCCCGTGGCCAGGACCCTGGAGCTCGGTTGGGCACCTTCCGGCAGGGCAGTGGCGGGGTCACCGACTACGTGCTGGAGTTCAGACTGGCGGCAACGGAGAGCGGTTGGAACGATCAAGCGCTTCGTCTCACCTTCATGAGGGGGCTCAACGACGCTGTCAGGGACCAGCTCGCAACCCGTGAGGAACCTGAGTCCCTCGAGGACCTATTCAGCCTCGCCATTCGCATCGACGGACACCTCCAGGAGAGAAGAAGTGAGAGAACCCGACCGGGACCTCCAGAGGTTCCCCAGACCCCCCGTACTCGTGACGGTACTGCGGCCCGCCCTGCTCCCAACACAACTGGTGGTTCCTTCCCCTCCCGTTCGGTGCCCGGGGAGGAACCCATGCAGCTGGGACGTTCACATCTTAGCCAAGCTGAACGGGAGGCAAGGTTCAGGTCCGGCCTTTGCCTCTACTGCGGTCGGGATGGACACCGTATCTCCAACTGCACCACCCGGCCAAAAGACCAGGCTCGCCGGGACCCCGGGAGATCCTAGTGAGCCGTTTTTCTCGTTCCCAGAGCCGTGCACCACCTAGCCGTCTGATGAGCGTCACCCTGGCCTGGGCGGACCAACGGGCCACGGTGGAGGCACTCATTGACTCGGGTGCTGACGAGAGTTTCCTAGACTTCGAGTTTGCTACTCGGGCCAACATTCCACTAGAGGACCTCGTGAGGCCATTGGAGGTGTTCGCATTGGACCAACACCGCCTGGCTGACATCACTCAATGCACCTGTCCTGTCCTGCTCACCATTGCTGGTAACCACGTTGAGAGACTCCAGTTTTTTATCACCAGATCCCCTCTTGTCCCAGTAGTCCTGGGCCGGCCCTGGCTCGCGCTGCACGAGCCCCACATCGCCTGGTCCTCCGGTACCATCAGGGGGTGGAGCTCCTCCTGTCATGCCCAGTATCTTCAGGCGGCGTCCTGTCCCTCGCCCCGGAGATCCGTTTGTGAGCCGCCTCCGGACCTCTCGACCATACCCCCCCGAGTACCACGACCTCGAGGAGGTTTTCAGTAAGTCCAGGGCTCAGGCCCTTCCGCCTCACCGGCCTTACGACTGTGCCATCGACCTCCGCTCAGGGGCTCCCCTTCCCGGCAGCCGCCTCTACAGTCTGACCGTCCCTGAGAAGGCAGCGATGGATCAATATATCTCTGAGTCCTTGGAAGCAGGACTCATTCGGCCTTCCTCCTCCCCTGTGGCGGCCGGTTTCTTCTTTGAGACCCTGCATCGACTATCGCCAGCTCAACGAGATCACCATTAAGAACAAGTACCCTCTTCCTCTCATGAACTCCACCTTCGAGCCTCTCACCCAGGCTACCGTCTTTACCAAGCTGGACCTCCGGAGTGCCTACCATCTGGTCCGTATCCGAGAGGGCGATGAGTGGAAGACCGCCTTCAAGACTCCCAGGGGCCACTACGAGTACCTGGTAATGCCGTTCGGCCTCACCAACGCTCCGGCGGTATTCCAGGCGCTCATGAATGACGTCCTTCGTGACATGCTGGAGGAGTTTGTGGTGGTATACCTAGACGACATCCTCATTTTCTCCAAGACCCTCGAGGAACACATCCAGCATGTCCGCCGTGTGCTGGAGCGCCTCCTCCACAATCGGCTCTTCGTCAAGGCAGAGAAGTGCCGATTCCACTCCGACTCCGTCGATTACCTGGGCTTCATCGTGGAGAGAGGCTTGACCCGAGCTGACCCTCGCAAGATCCGGGCCGTGGAGGAGTGGCCGGAATCCACCTCTCGGAAGGAGTTACAGAGCTTCCTCGGGTTCGCCAACTTCTACCGAAGATTCATCCGGAACTACAGTCAGGTGGCGGAACCACTTACCAGGCTGACCTCTCCCGCCCTGCCGTTCGACTGGTCCCCAGCGGCGTGTGCTGCGTTCCGCTCCCTCAAGAAGAGGTTCACTTCCGCCCCGGTCTTGCTCCATCCAGACCCCAAGAGACAGTTCATCGTAGAGGTGGACGCCTCGGATACCGGACTAGGAGCTATCTTATCCCAGCGGTCGGCAACGGACCAGAAGGTACATCCGTGCGCCTTCTACTCGCGTCGTTTCCTCCCTGCCGAGAAGAACTACGACATCGGCAATCGGGAGCTGCTGGCGGTTGTGGCTGCCTTGGAGGAGTGGCGTCATTGGCTAGAGGGGGCCGAGGAGCCATTTACCATTTGGACGGACCACAAGAACCTGACGTACATCCGTGCTTCCAAGCGCCTCAATGGCCGGCAGGCAAGATGGGCCAGCTTCCTCAGTCGGTTCGACTTCTCGCTGACGTTTCGCCCTGGTTCCCGCAACACGAAGGCCGACTCCCTGTCCCGGTTACACTCCAAGGGGGCTCCAACCACTGAGGACCCGACTCCCATCCTCCCAGAGGCCAGGGTGGTAGGAGTAGTCACCTTGGGCATCGAGGGGGTGGTAAGGTGTGCCCTACGCTTCCATCGCGTTCTTCGGTGTGTGGCTGCCGAAAAACCCGCTTCTTGGAGCCGTTTCCTTCCCTGGGTCGAGTACTCCATCAACTCCATGGTCAGTTCCGCCACCGGCCTCTCACCTTTTGAGGTATCCCTGGGCTACCAACCCCCTCTTTTCCCTGCACAGGAGTCGGAAGTGGCAGTTCCCTCCGTACAGGAGCATCTCGACCAGTGCCGTCGGGTCTGGGAGATCGCCAGGACTGCGCTGCTCCGGTCATTGGAGCGCGCCAGTCGTGGGGCCGACCGGCGCCAGGTCCCTGCGCCGACGTACCACCCTGGGCAGAGGGTGTGGCTGTCCGCAAAGGACCTTCCACTTCGGTCCTCGGCCAAGAAGCTCAACCCCCGGTTCGTCGGTCCTTTTGAGGTTCTGAAGGTGCTCAGTCCGGCGGCGGTGAGTCTTAAGCTTCATGCGTCCATGCGCATTCACCCCGTTTTCCATGTATCCCGGGTTAAGCCTGTCTCTCTCAGTCCCCTGATGCCTCCTGCTCCGGACCCGCCTCCTCCCGAGATGGTGGACGGACACCCCCAGTGGCAGGTCCGCCGGTTGATGGGCGTTTGACGGCGGGGTCGGGGGTTCCAGTACCTGGTGGACTGGGAGGGGTACGGCCCGGAGGAACGGAGCTGGGTCTCCCGCCAGCTCATCATGGACCCCGGCCTGATCACCGACTTCCATCGTGCTCACCCGAACGAGCCGGGTCGGGCTGGTCGCCGGGTGGCTCCCGTGGAGGGGGGGGTACTGTGAGGATGGTTAATTCCCCGCCACACGCTCCGCTCCTTTAAGGTACTGTGTTGATTGATGCATTCCCCGCCACACGCTCCGCTCCTTTAAGGTGCTGTGTTGATTGGTGCATTCCCCGCCACACGCTTTTGGAGCAAGTATCAATTCCAGCGCGCACCTGTCATAGTTTTTGATTAGCGCCCCAGAGGCTTTTTATACTGGGACTTCCCTTCAATCGATGTCGGGTCGTTTTGGAATACAACTGCTTTTGCCTGCTTTTTTCCCGTTGCTGTACCTCGTCTTCTTTCCCTCCAGGACTTTTTGTGGAGATCCGCTGATGAGAACCTTGTTCCCCGTTTGGAGCTGCGCCTCGTTTACCCGCTTTACGCCTTTGTGCTTGGGTGAGTTGGAACCAAACCCCTCTGGATTATTCTGTCTGTGTGTGTGACGAACACCGAAGATTATCATTTTTGCTTGCACTGGACTCAGTTGAAGTGTGTGTTTTGAAGAGACACTGAAGATATAATTTCTGTTTGCACTAAACTCAGCTAACTTGTGTGTTGTGGAGAACACTGAAGATTGTTACTGTTCATTGGTTCTGGACACAGCTAAGGGAGGAGGGAACCACACTGCCTCTGTGTTTCGTTGGACTGTTATTGATATCTCTCTCTCTCTCCGTTTTCCACCTCGAGTTAAAGCTGGGAGTATCTGCAGAGCCGCTACAACGTCAAATACCGATTCCCCACTGCTATCACCAGGAGGATCTGCAGAGCCGCAGAGAACTCTGCCGATGGCAGTCTCCCTTGTTGTTTCATAATTGTTACTTTACCCCTTTTGTGACTCTGTAAATAAATACGCCCTAGTATTTGGCTAACTCTGAACTTCCTGTCTGTGCCGTGCGATTGAGGTCGGTTCAAACCCTAACAAATCGTGCATTGCAATGTTAGAATAGTTAGGATATCAATTGTGCATGAAAGGACTATATTTATATTGTTTGATTAGTATTGATGAGATTCCCTTGCAGATTCTTACAGTCAAAATCTGTTGATCAACTTTGCATTCACATCACTGAACTCACCAAAGTCTGCGGTGGTCGAGATGTAACGTTAGTCCAGCCCCTCAAACATTTTCTTTATCTCATTTCCATTTAGTATATTCTCTCTCCAAGTAGTTGGAAAAAGTGTTCCGTCCCATTTGCCGTGTGCTAACTAGATGCTAACTAGATCCCTGAAAGCGAGTGGCTTCGGATGAGTCCTGTTAACGTTAGACTCAGCTACTAGCTTCATTGAAGCATGGGCAGTAGATCGAATATTTGAGCCAAAACACAAATGACATTTAACTAAAATATTCTTTTCTTTGTGCTCGACAAAAGGGAAATAGTGAGAATATCCATGTGTAAAAATGCGAGTAGTGGGCGCCGCCATGACAGTCAGGACTATAGTAAACAAAAAACACCCACAGCACAGCGTGTCCCCGCAGGTGAGGTGACAGACAGGAGAGGAGCGCTGGACCACTACCGCTCGCTACCAATCTACATACAAATAACGCAGTAATAGGGCGGCTGGGTGGCGCAGCGGACATTGCGCTCGTCACCAACGCAAGAGACACCGGGTTCGAATCCGGCTGTCTGCGCTGCCTCCGGCTTGGGCCGACCATCATACTGGCTCAATTGGCAGAGTCAGCGGGTGGAAGTCGATGGGTGGTATTCTGGACATTGTGGACAGCGATTTAATTAGACAATGATGTTCTACTATGATTTATGTATGTTTTAGCTTGACTCAGTTATTGTCCCCTACATAAATACATAGTATTCTTCAAACTAACTGTTAATTATAAATTATAGATGATTGATGATTTGTCTTCCCCATGTGTCTGTATTGGTTTGGTCAACCAGTATAAATACCTCCCTCTTGTCTCAGTCTGTAGGTCAGTTTTGTTTGGTTCAGTTGATATTTGTGTTAGGTATTTTTAGTTTGTTCTGTTTAAGTTGACCCGAGTTCTGCTGGGCCCAAGAACAGCTTTTTATAGTTTGGTAATGGTTATTTCATTTGTTATTGTTGCACTTTTTTGTGTTTTTTTGTTCCCTGTATTTATATTTTTCGGAAAAATAAACCTCCTTTTGAGCACTCTACCTACGACTCCTCATGTCTAAGCTGTTTGGTCCCTCACATATACCCATCAGTATTCTACCCATAGTGTGTGAGCCTCCTACACGTTACTCCTCGCCAAATGAGAGTCCACGCTGGCAGGTGAAAAGATGTGACAGGCTGCCTCCACATGTATCGGAGGGGACATGTGATGCAAGGCTTCTATCCTCTCTACAACCGGCCAGTAGGGGGCATATGTGAGCAACGATCAGGACAGGGGAGGGTGAATTGGCACAAGAGGTAAATTGGGATGGGCAGAAAAATCACAGAAAAAAGGAGAAAAAGTAGATACAAAAAATAAAAAGGTAATGCGTTAGTGTACTAGTTACCGCCAAAAGTAATGGCGTTACTGTAACACGTTACTTTGTAGCGCGTTAGTCCCAACACTGGTCATTACTAGTGAGTGTGATGGATCCGGATCTGCTGAGGGTGGATTTGGTACCGATGAGGAATAGTTCTGTCTTTTCACTGTTGAGTTTGAGGAGGTTGTGGGTCAGCCAGGGTTGAATTTCAGATAGGCAGGACTCAATGTAACTGAGGGGTGGGTTATGTGGAGGATTTTGTGCTGATGTAAATGTGGGTGTTGTCGGCGTAGCGTAGCAGTGGAAGTCGAGGTTGAATTTGCGGATGATGTGACCAAGGGGGAGTATGTAGTATCACATCCAGGGGCCTGAAAAGTCTTTGGTCAGCATTTTTTAAAACCATTTATTTTTGCAGAGTAGTGCGCATAAGAATTGTATTAGGTTATGTACTATAAAGTTGCAGCAGGTCGTTATTTTTTTGGGGAAAACCTCTTAAGAGTCCAAATAAAGTATGATTTATGTTTAGTATTGAATATATAAAGAGAAAACCTGGATCCCTGCAGCACTATTTGAAACTAGAAATTATCTGTATGGCTATGATGCTCCTACCCTCCCACCACCTTTACTATACAAAGATGCATCCTCTAAGAACAATGTTGTTTCACTTTTTAATTACGCACAGATACTTATCAATTAGCAGTGTCTCCTCGCTTGGGGTTCACACCCACAGAGCTGTTTTGTAAGATGTCAGAGTCATGTGCACCTCCTGGGAAGTGGGAGACCACGTTTTGCAGGTGGTTCTGGGCGTCGCAGATGATTTGAATGTTGATGGTATTGCTTTCTGTTGAGATATTGAAACACATCTGGGGGAGGGTGCCTTGATGCGCACATGCGTGCAGTCAATTGTGCCGATGGTGTTGGGCAGACCAGCAGTGGCATGGAATCCTCTCTTGACTGGGATCTGTTGTTGTTCAGTATATGGGAATTGGATGTATTGTGTGGCCAGTTGTATGATTCCATCCACGACTTGCTGGATGCTGCGGCTGATGGATGGCTGCGATATGCCCACCCTGTCTCCTAGCTCCCTCTGGAATGTTCCAGTGGCTAAAAAGCCCAAGGTGGACAGTGCCTGGAGTCCTGGACATGTGGTTTGAGCGTCTGGTCCGGCTCCTCAGTGCAGGCTCCAGGGTATTGCACAGCTCCATTAGGACAGGTATTGGTAGCCTGAAGCATCCCACTAGGTACTCATTGCTCTCTGCGAATAGGTACGCACGGTCGCAGTACTGGCGCTCCCTCTTCAGCGCACAATCAGCCAGCATCCTCGTCTATGCTGTGGTATGCTGGGGGGGCTAAATCAACTTATTAAGGGACACCAACAAACTTAGGAAGGCTAGTTTGGGCTTAAGAGGTTAAGCCAATTGAACTGAAGGTCAATGACAAAACGTTACAGTATCCGTCTGATGTAGCACCGGCCCTCAATCAGTATTTTGTAGAGTGTGGCCGCCATAGCCCAAAGCTTTGCAGTTCAGGACAGTAGTCCTAATGTACTGTCAATATTAATGAACCAGCAGTCGTACCAAAATCAGTCGTGGAGACAGAGGTTGCAAATATAATTACATCCCTCAAATCCTCAAGAGCTAAGGATATATATGGCATGGACACACTCATGCTTTCAATCAAGGGAGTTTTCCTAACCCATGGAAGCCTGCAGTTGTGGCTCCTTTATTTAAAGGTGGTGACCCTCTCATGACATCCAATTACAGACCCATCAGTATTCTACCCATAGTGTCCAAGGTATTTGAAAAACAAACGTATTTGCCAAACAGGTCACTGATCATCTTAATAACAGCTCCTTCCCACAGCACCCAATGCAATTTGGATTCAGGGCTAATCATTCAACAGAAACAGCAAAATGCTTCTTCTTAGAGAGTCAATGCTTCAATGGACAGGGGTGGGGTTGTGGGGGCTGTGTTCCTTTAGCCTTTTTGGCAAAAATTGGGTGCATTTACGTTTAAAAAATGTGTATTAATGTACACTGTCTCCCTTGAACAAATAAAGTAAACCTAAACCTAAATCTAGAGGAGCGACAACAATAGATCAGCACAATTTGCGCTCTGGAGAGATAGGCGCATGTTCATTCTCTAGCGTACGGTACGCTTTTACCACTTCTCGGTCTCAGAAAACAACTCAAGTAAGATCTCATTATTTTCAGAATTTCATTGGCTACACAAACAGTCAATCATTTTCAGCGTCAGTGGTGATTTGTCCGGTCATTGAGAGGCGAAACCGGAGGTGGTACTTTTTTGGTCTTATAACCCGGTCAAGCGGTGTGTCAATCAAACGGTGGCCATTTTACCTTTCAACCGATTTGTTGGTTGAGAGACCATAACACAGCGTGCTGCCGACAGCCTGCTGTAAAATGTATATTAATTAACTGCGTTCAGGAATGAGGTCCAACGTTGGTTAATTTTGTTTCAAAGGGTGTTTTTTTTTTTTTGTCAAGATTCTAAACAATATTCAAGCATTTGTATTTTCTTGTAGAGATAACTTTTTTCTTCTCAAAACGACCCAGAATGAAATGAAGAGAACAAGAACACAATGTATCTCTCTCAGTAGAAACATTTCAGCAGAAACTAAACAGAGGAGTCAATCAAAACTGTGTAGATGTGTGTCGTTGCCGTGGCCCGGCCTGCTGTGAGCTGAGGTTTGATAATGAACTCCATCACTCATCACACTTTACTGCCGCTGGCGCCCAGGGCCGGTGTGTACTGAGCCGGGGGGCAGTGACTACCACGCACGGGCTATTTATTTGCAAGTGGGTGTGTGTGTGTTTGTGTGTGCATTTGGCTGTTTGAGTTTATGTGTGTGTGAGAGAGAGAGAGAAAGAGAGATAGTTGCTCTCCAATTCAAGGTCATTCAACATTGTGAGAATGCAGCTCAGCGACCAATAAAAGGCGAGAAATGTATGTTTTCCTATTTCCTCCCCTGCACATAATGTGTGTATGTGTGTTTGTATTTATATGTACAATGTGTGTGTGTTTGCCTGTTTGAGTTTATGTGTGTGTGTGTCTAATTATGTGTGTGCGCGTGTCTGTCTGTGCACATGTGCACGTACATACTTGCGGCTGTGCACGTGTGCTTTCATCTCTTTCCCAAAATTCATTGGGGGCCTAAATCAACAGCCCTTAAAGCGTCCGTGTCCCATCGGAACCCCAGTGGCGTGTAGATCACATGTTCCATCTCACCCCCTCCCATTGCCTTTTAAGTACAGACCCGTTCCCCCTCCACCTCTTCTACTCTGGCTTTTATTATCATGCATAACAGGGCGCTGGAGGGAGCCCCCTATATGCTCTGGCATTAATCTAACGCTCATCGCCATAGCAGGGAGGGAGCAAGCATGGGAGTGAACATTCCTTGGGGAAGACAAGTGCACACTTCAAAAGGAAAAAAAAGACAAAGGATTATCATACACCTCAGAGGAAACCAAAGGGCTATAGTGCATACTTTTCTTAAAGCGATCCCCTCCACTCAAAAACTGTTGTTACGGTTAAAAAGGAACATGCCAACATTATGGGAAATCTTCTCCAGAGTCAGATAAGAAGATACTGTAGATACCAATCTTCTCTGTGCGTTTGGTAGAAAGCTATCCAGCTGCAAGCTAGCCTAGCTTTGCGCAAATCAATGCGTGCGGATATGGACCGGCTAGCCTAGCTGTTGGCCAAAAACACACCTGTTAGCTGACACTTTTATCCAAAGTGACTTACAAACTGTGAACAAGAAGCAGGAGGAGTACACCTCTGGCAGCTAAGGGTCAGTGGCATTGTTTGTCAAATAGTGTTGAACTTGAGAGTCACACTCTGAATGCATATATATATATAGTGTATAGACATATTCGCATGATAGGTAGTAGTATAAGTATACAGTAGTAGCATAGTAGTACGGTACATAATAGTAAAAAGACAGTAAGAAGGTTTGTTTTTTATAAGAAAATTTAAGCTAGGATAGGCTAATGGTCCGTATCTGCTTCCGTTCATTTGTGCTAGTGTAACGGAGGTACCGCAGTATATCCACAGTCACGGTGAAAGGGATAACCTGAGAGCCGTGAGTTCTTAATTGATATAGTTGTAGACCAGTCGACCAAAGGATTCGCGGGACGACCAAGTTGTTTACCACGGAGTCTTTATTTCATCACACAGAGAAGAAGAGAACTCTCCTCCTGCAGCCCGTGGGCTCAGCTCCTCGCACACCAGTAGAAGAAGAGCGCGAGTACATCACAGTACATGTCATTTATACAGAGGAGGAGGGGAGGGGTGTGTGTATGTATTTGTGTGTGTAGTATGTGTGTGTGTGTGGTGTGTGCTAGTCTGTGTGTGTGCTTGTTTGTGTGTGTGTGTGCTTGAGTGTGTGTGCCTGTGTGTGTAGAGGAGGAACAATTGCCATATATGGTCTGTGTGTGTGTCTGTGTGTGTGTGTGTGTGTGTGTGTGTGTGTGTGTGTGTGTGTCTGAGAGAGAGGGACTGGGGATAACGACTTCCAGATGTCCATGACCGCCCCTCCTTGGTGTGTGTGTTTTCGTGTGTGTGAGGCCGGATGTAGGGAGACAAAGAGCCATGGCCCCAACAAGGCATGTACATCATGGAGAGACAATGGGAGCTCAGATATATAAGATATTAGACATCAATGAACTAAAAACTATCAATCCCCCTTTTTGACGTTAAATAAATACGTCAAACACAACAGTTCATTGATGGATCTGTACCCGTCGATTGTCACCTCATTACATGCATCACATCCAATACCAGACGGGATAACAACACCAGGTCCCTCATTCATCAACCTGACTTACGCACAGATTTGTGCTTAACCTGTGCGTACGATCATTTCTAAGCAAAGAGTGGGATTCATCAATTTCAACTTGACTCTGTGCTTATATTTACGCACAGCTCGGACCACACTTAGCTGACGCCCAGTGGTAGAATATATTATTACAACAAGGAAATTAGCTTCTGTGCATAATAACACTGGCATGTTCTGTATGAACCGTAATTCATTATAGTTCATTGTAAAATAGCAACAGTAGTGTAATTATGGTCAAACCCCTATAAATAGCATTTGGAATAATAGATCTTTCTCTCAGAATGAATGCAGCATGGTTTATATAGCGTTATCGGAATATACGGGGTGTAGGCTACTGACTGACTGCGCTCCGCGTAGCTTGATTGATTGATTGATTGAAAAGTTTATTAACAGATTGCAGAATGGGTACAGTACAGTACAGCTCAGTACATACAATTGTTAAGGGGATGCAGACCAGAGAAAGACTTTCGTCTTGTTTACATCAGGGTCCCCCATTTTCAATTCATCATAAATCATAAAGCTCAACTCGTTATTATTTTGCGCACAGACCGCAGAAACACGGGAACGTTTTGATTATATTTAAAAGGCTTTACGTTAAACGAAACAAGTGGAATTTCGAAGCTGTAAGCAGAATACAAGTCATATGAACACCCACGATATAGTGTTCTTCCCCCTTTTTACTGTATAAGAAAGAATAGAAAACGCATTGCAATGACACCAGATAGTGGACAGACTATGTATATGATGGGATTCAAGTTCGCGTTTATGTTGATCATAGGCATGCTGTCAGAGTATGATATCTTAATCAAACATTCTAGAACATTTGTCGTCACAGATCATGTCCTAATAGAACATAGGCTATGGCATGGTCCATCGTGATATTGTGTGGACTGTTATTAATGTACCGGTACCACCCATTGTGACAACAGCCTTGTGAGTCCCGCACACAAACATGATGGAATTCAAGTTCATGTATTGAAAGGCAGGCTACATCATACATGCAGTGAGATTCATTGTTCTTGTATATGCTCTCGTATTATTGTTTATATAGGCTACCCAATACTGACATCAAAATAGATTGTAGTATGCCTCTAGAAATCATATGCAGCTGGTAGAAAATTGACGGGAGATCCATCACGATTTGGAATAAAATTGAGGAGAACTTTAATCCCTGGGTATTAATCAAACAACACAGGAAAAGGCAGTCATATTCCAGCGTGGTCTTTATTAGTGTTTGCGCTGCCCAGGCAGCAATGGTTAATAGATATCATATCCGACATCACCGTTCTCATAACACGCTTCCCTCGGCTTAGTCCATTTTTCCACATTTCATGGGGGTATACCATTACCGTATATGGTTAATCGGGGCGGTTCTGGTATGCAAATACTTAAAACAGTGCACGAGCTCAAACGTAGGATCAAAGTCATATTCATCATGACAGGTGTGCGTAGAACCTGCGTACGCACGTGTGGTGAATCCCGATTTTCCTGTGCGTACACTGATTCTACATTCTGTGCTTACGTGTGAAAATAGAACATGTTCTACGTCCACGTTGATGAATGAGGGCCCAGGAGAGCAGAGAGAGATATAGAGGGAGGGGGGGAGCGGGAGAGAGAGAGAGAGAGAAAGAGAGAAACACAGAATCTGCAATTTTTCAGACGACACACGTAACCCCGTTGGACCCCCCTTACTCAGGCACACGCAAGTCCATCAGGGCGCTACCTTCCCTCTGTTACAGTGCACCGCCCACCTGGGTCGGCCCCGTCTTCTGGAGGGCAAGGGCCTCCTCCTGAGGTTGGTCCCCGTTCCAGGGTGCGGTCCCCTAGACAAACGTGCCTCCTCTGGTCTGCTGCCTTCCCAGTGTCTCTTGACTGTCCTCTCCACCTCTCCTCAGCTCGCCCACCGTCACTCCAGCTCAGCTCAGTGTCTCCCCTGCTGCCGCTTCCCCCGTTCACATCGTGGACGATCTGCCTGTCGTAGACAACGATCTGCGGTGCCTATGATCTGCGGTGCCTGGCTGCTGTCGATGCCTGGCTGCGGTGTTCATCTCCGGCCTCTCGCACAGCTGCCATCTCCTCCGGTCTGCCTCTCATCCTGGCCCGTCTGTCCTTCGTCTCCTCCTGCCTGTCACCCGGTCGTCTGGTGGTCTGGTCATGGACGTCTGAGGGGCTGCTGGTATCTCACCCCTGGTTCAGACGCGCTGCAGACAGCTGGTAGTGAATGTCTGGATCTTCTGCATCGTCCTCTCCTCCGTGTCTCCATTCCTCGTTCCGTCCTTGGTTGCGGCTGGCCCACATCAATTCTCACTTTGGAACCTCCATTTGAACGACCAAGTTGTTTACCACGGAGTCTTTATTTCATCACACAGAGAAGAAGAGAACTCTCCTCCTGCAGCCCGTGGGCTCAGCTCCTCGCACACCAGTAGAAGACGAGCGCGAGTACATGTCATTTATACAGAGGAGGAGGGGAGGGGTGTGTGTGTGTATGTATTTGTGTGTGTAGTATGTGTGTGTGTGTGGTGTGTGCTAGTCTGTGTGTGTGCTTGTTTGTGTGTGTGTGTGCTTGAGTGTGTGTGCCTGTGTGTGTAGAGGAGGAACAATTGCCATATATGGTCTGTGTGTGTCTGTGTGTGTGGGTGTGTGTGAGAGAGAGAGGGACTGGGGATAACGACTTCCAGATGTCCATGACCGCCCCTCCTTGGTGTGTGTGTTTTCGTGTGTGTGAGGCCGGATGTAGGGAGACAAAGAGCCATGGCCCCAACAAGGCATGCACATCATGGAGAGACAATGGGAGCTCAGATATATAAGATATTAGACATCAATGAACTAAAAACTATCAACGGGTACAAGTAGTGACGTGGCTGTGGATGGTAAGCGGTACTGCAAGTAAACTCACTCCCCAGAGGCATCACTTCTTGCTTAGTGGTCTGTGATGCCACCTGCGACGCGGGCGTCCGGGGTTCAACTCCCACTCAGGGCGATCCCTTAACAGGGGTCGAATCGACTAAAAACACAACGCAGACAAGATCACACCGGCTACACTGAGCTAGGCTAACTTGCAGCCGGATAGCTTTCCTACTGAACACCGAGAGCAAGTCTATTTTCTTCTATCGTCTGACTCTACGCATTTCCCATAATGTTGGCATGTTCCTTTAACTCATCTTGGAGGCATGACTTTGACTAACAAAAACCATTGAAAGAAAAAAAACGAATTTCCGTGCAGTGGTAAGACACTGGAAAGGTGTTCCACTGTGACTTGTTTACAAGATTCAGTAATAACACACCTAGTTATTATATATATCTTTTACATCTTTCTCATTTATCAACCCATACTGTAGCAACCCTTGTTTCTTGCAACGTGGGGGAAATGGCTATTCTGACATACATATCCAGACCAGATCTTAAGAACAACGCACACGGCGGGCGATTTTTGCCAGACGACCGACTTTTTAAGCGAGGTGACCGACAGAATTTTATCGCTTCCATTGTTATGAATGAGACAACGCACACGGCAGGAGATTTTCGAGCGATGATCGTGCAGCAATCGCCTGGCTAAATATCGCCTCAATCCTATTTTTTTAGGCCGACGGCAGGCGACACAGCAAGGACAATGAGGAAATAACATTACTTCTACTGGTGTATCATTTGCAATATAAACGAATGTATCAATACATTCATTGAACAATAACCTACGTATTATTACCATGCTACTTATGGTAGTTATTAATTAACAGGAACAATTTAAATAAATAACGTTAGTTGGAGAACTTAAGGTTTAGTGGCCTCTTGTCATTAACTAATAAATTGACAATGCGCCACGATGCACCTACTAGATGTTTTTATACTCGGGTAACAAAATAAGTTGTGGATGTTGACAGAGTTTAATGTCCAGGCTGCAGCTGATGTAGTTTGTAAGGTTTATTGTCCAAAGAAATGATGGTTGAGGTCTTCTGTGAAAAAAACATTCTCTCTCAGCAGGTGCATACTTGTCCAATCGGTGGTAATGAACGTATTGTAGCGATCAGTCATGCAGTAATGTCAGGAAGAATGAGGAGAGGTTGTATTTGTATATGGTGGTTTAATTCCAGCTCAATATGGGTTTTACAGGTTAATACTTTCCTCGTAATGCACAACACAGCTACCTGCTAATTCATCTCGCTTCACGACAACCTAACGTCCGCTCCGTCCTCTAATATCTCCCGGGGGGAAACCACACCCCCAGCTAGACAGAGCGACACATTATAGCTTATTATACCTGAACGGTCGGATCTGGTGTGGGGGGCGACAGACGATCGCATCGCCAGGCGACGTCGGTCGCCCGCCGTGTGCTTTGGACTTAAAAGTGAAAGAGAGAGAGAGAGAGAGAGGGGGGGGGGGTAACTAGACTTTAGGGGGAGAGAAAGAGAGGGAGAGAGAGATGATAACTAGACTTTAGGGAGAGGGAGAGAGGGGGTAACAACTTCAGACAAAGAGAGAGAGATAAAGCTACACAGCGGGGGGCGTGTGAGGGTCCATTGGGGGACTTAGTGGTTATAATGAGCACACACTGGGAGGGAAAACTACACGCACACACACACGCACACACTTACATAATGCACACACACATACACTTGTACATGCCTTACACACACCTACACTCACGTATACACACCCGTACATACACGTCCACACATACAGTATACGCATACACACACATACACACACACACATGGCAGCTTGTTTATCCCCTGCATGCCCTGGAGGGAGGAGCCACTGACATCAATTGACAGAGTTTAATGTCCAGGCTGCAGCTGATGTAGTTTGTAAGGTTTATTGTCCAAAGAAATGATGGTTGAGGTCTTCTGTGAAAAAAACATTCTCTCTCAGCAGGTGCATACTTGTCCAATCGGTGGTAATGAACGTATTGTAGCGATCAGTCATGCAGTAATGTCAGGAAGAATGAGGAGAGGTTGTATTTGTATATGGTGGTTTAATTCCAGCTCAATATGGGTTTTACAGGTTAATACTTTCCTCGTAATGCACAACACAGCTACCTGCTAATTCATCTCGCTTCACGACAACCTAACGTCCGCTCCGTCCTCTAATATCTCCCGGGGGGAAACCACACCCCCAGCTAGACAGAGCGACACATTATAGCTTATTATACCTGAACGGTCGGATCTGGTGTGGGGGGCGACAGACGATCGCATCGCCAGGCGACGTCGGTCGCCCGCCGTGTGCTTTGGACTTAAAAGTGAAAGAGAGAGAGAGAGAGAGAGGGGGGGGGGTAACTAGACTTTAGGGGGAGAGAAAGAGAGGGAGAGAGAGATGATAACTAGACTTTAGGGAGAGGGAGAGAGGGGGTAACAACTTCAGACAAAGAGAGAGAGATAAAGCTACACAGCGGGGGGCGTGTGAGGGTCCATTGGGGGACTTAGTGGTTATAATGAGCACACACTGGGAGGGAAAACTACACGCACACACACACGCACACACTTACATAATGCACACACACATACACTTGTACATGCCTTACACACACCTACACTCACGTATACACACCCGTACATACACGTCCACACATACAGTATACGCATACACACACATACACACACACACATGGCAGCTTGTTTATCCCCTGCATGCCCTGGAGGGAGGAGCCACTGACATCAATTCCTACCTTTCTGTCTGTCTGAGTGTGTGTGCGTGTGCGTGTGTGTGTGTGTGTGTGTGTGTGTCAGTAACCTCTCCTGCAGAGCGTTGATGATATAATAATCTTTGAACTTTGGGACATGTTTTGTGTGTGTCTGTCTGAGTGTGTGCGTGCGTGTGTGTGTGCGTGTGTGTGCGTGCGTGCGTGTGTGTGTGGAAAGTATAAAGGAAAGTGGAGAATACGGTGATAGAAATTACACAGAGGGTCCAAGTGAACGAGAAGAACCTCAACGATGGATTAACAGAATTATCGACGGAGATAAAACAGGTGGAGAAAGAATGTCGGAAGAAAATACAAGAAGTCGAAGAGAAAGCAATGGAGAGGCTGCTCGAGACCCAACGTTACTACAGGCGAAATAATATCCGCATCGTGGGACTGGATGAATCAGTCAAATGCACAGACGACAGCTTTCCAACAGTGTTAGTAGATATTTTAGGTAATAACAACCTTCCCACAGCGCCGACAGTGGACCAATGTTACAGAGTCGGTACACGAGGCCAAAGAGGTAACGGTCCGAGAGTTATCATTGTTACCCTGTGTAAGACGGTAATAAGAGACGCCATCATTAGAGCAGCGCGCAATCAAAGGGGGAAACTGAAATATGGTGAAAATTCAATAGCTATCTACGAAGATCTATGTAAGGAGGCCATGGCTCAGCGTTTCCCCTACAAGGATGTGATGCAGAGAATGTTCAAGAGTGGTCTCAGGCCAATTCTTAACTACCCGGCACTATTATCGATTATGGGAAAAGACGGTATTAGACAGGGAATACGCACGCCTAAAGCCACCGAAGATTACATGAAGCTACATGGATCAGGTCCCCCCGGGCAGGACGCAACACTGGCTCGAATCAGATAAGCTTACTCATCTCTCTATTTCTTTGTATTTTAGTAATTTTATTAGAATGACTTTACCACGGCTCAACAAAAGTAACAGATGATATGCACGCTGGCAACAATAAGGCACAAGATGTTTAATATGGCTCGTAAGGCATTATATTTACAGTCTTCTGGTCTCTGTGGAGACAATAATCCAACATTGACATTATGAATATTCTGGAACATTCTGGGCTCCTCTCTCGACCAGGGCTCTACGCTAACCTTTTTCACTAGGGGCACAGGTGCTCCTAAATAAAAAAATTTAGGAGCACACAAAGACATTTAGGAGCACCCAAAAATATTTAGGAGCACAGTGAAAATATGTCGAGTAACAGAGTTTATTTTTTTTTCAAAAATAAATGTATATTTGTACTGTGCGTGCATGTGCAAACGGGACACATCTGTGCAATAGCACATACCACCAAAGTCACTGGCCCACTGTGTGCGTGTGTGTGTATCATCTGCGTGTGCAAACGGGAATGGGACACAGACATTTGAACTATTAATTAAGTGATTAATGCCTACTATGGCAAAGTTGTAGCCAACAACTAGGCCTAATAAGAAAGGCAGTGACATTGAACAAAAAGGAGACACTGGCTTTATAACCAGGGCCATCAGTAGAGGGGGGAGCTAGTGTTGCTCTTTTAGAAAAATAATCCTTTCAGGGTTGCCTATTGAAATACTGTACACCTCCAGTACAGAAACATTGTTTATGAGTTTGCGTGTCAGGTAGACCATTGATTGACAGTCGATTCTGCCAATTACGACGTCACACCGTTGCACTCTGGCCGTCCGGCGCTGCAGCTGGACCCTATTGCCACACCGCTTGCACTCTGGCCGTCCGGCGATGCAGCTGGACCCTATTGCCCACCTCTGCGGTTGATAACGCTAGCCAAGTTAGCTGTACACACATACACAGTGGGCCAGTTGTAGGGGTGTAACAATGCATCGCAATGCATCGATCCTACTTTGCAATATTTACAAAACATGACATTGTTTTCGAACTCTAGCCATGGGGAAATGTTTAGCCAATTCACGTTAAATTTGTATGTCTTCCCTCCGGCTCCAGTGGGTGTAGCTTCGCTAGCTACAGTGGCTACATTGGGTGCTACAGTGGGTGTAGCCTCGCTAGCTTGGCCAACTTCGCTAGCATGCTGGCTAGCGTCAGTATCTTGGTTAACGTTAACGTTAACCATCACCTCTGTAACATGAGCTGCCTCGCCTGACTTTTCATTCTCCGGTATCTTTCGCGCAAAATAAAAATGAATGGGCTTCGACATGGCTGTATTGTCTGACTCAGACAGACGCTGATCATTACTTTCTGTTTCCAGTCGCGTGACCACAGGAAACTCTACTGTGATTGGAACGTTTATGCGGCTGTGAACTGTGGGACTTGTAGTTTTTTAACGATTCTCGCAGCGGAGAAAAAAAAGGACGAGGAGAGGCTGTACTCTGCACTCGCACACCGTGCGAGTACTTGATTTTGCAGGTTCGCACACGCATATCTTTAGGGGCATATGCGAGCAATATGGTCGCACTGTAGAGCCCTGTCGACTGCTCAGGGACACAAAGGAATATCCCGGAAAATACTAGAAGGTCATGACCCCTGGGTAGGAAGATCATGCTGGATCATAACAGCAGTGTTTACATATTTACTAGTATTCTACAACCTTCTAGAATATAATGCACCCCTTCAACGAAGGCCTGTAAATTTAACACTAACATCCGGTGTGAATAAGCATAGGATTCAAGGACTGAAGTTTAATTAGGCTTTAATAAGGCTTTAAAAAAAATAAAAAATAAAAAGACATTAGCCACATCTAAATGCATAAGCACAACAAGGTTATTCTAATATTTTAAATAATTACTCCACTGATTTAGATTTGCACAATGTAGCTCTAAAAGTCTCTATTTTTCTCTTTTTTCTCTTTACTCAATTTTATTTTCTCTGTTTTTCTCTGATGAGTTTTATTTTAGTTCTCACTCCTTTTTTATTTTTTATCTTTCATTGTTATCTTTTTTCATTTTAAGGTGTTAGTGTTTATCTCCACTTTTTTCCTTTTTTCTGATGTTTCCTACATAAGTTAGTAGAAGGTTCAAATGAATATATTAATGAAGGTATATTTTTCATTTTTCAAACTATTGTTAGTACATTAATGGGAAGGCGCAAGACCAAAAGCGACATTCTATCGAATTAGAATGAACGTTTTAGATCCTATGGCAATTAGCATAGGAAGAATAGGATTACAAAACTCAATTTGGGTAATCCGGTGGCCTAAGGGAGGGAGTCATAAGTGTAGGATGTGTCTATGGGACACAATCCTGTACGACTCTCGATGGGAGGGGGGAAAGGGGATTTTTATTTGTATATATGTATGTTTTTAAGCTCGGCTCTCAACGGGACCTCACTAGTTGGATGTATATCTATTGTTGCCTCGCACTCCAGAAGCATTACCAATAACTACACAACAACATGTATAGATTATGGCTAGTTTGAAAATAATGATCTGGAACACTGGGGGAATAAATAACCAACACAAACGCAAAAGCGTGCTCACACTGATGAAAAAAGAACAGGTGGACGTTGCTCTGCTAAGCGAAACGCACATTCTAGAGAAAGACATAGATACGTTAGCTGACAACACATATCATAATATTAGTCACTCTTCTTTTGTTACGAGAACTCGAGGTGTAGCCATAGTCGTTAGACGTAAGTTGAATATTGAATTAAAGGGAGTATGGTCTGATGTAGATGGTCGGATAACTATAGCTAAGATTGTACACAAGAACAGGAAAATAGCGTTGGCAGCGGTATACGCCCCAAATTTGTACGAAGAGGGTTTCTTCACTACACTAACCAAAGCAATGTTAGACCTTCCCGATTACTCATTTATAATAGGTGCGGATTTTAATGCCATTTGGAATCCAAGGATGGACAAATCTTACCTCACCTTTTCCAGCGAACAAAAGAATTCATCTAATGCATTAAAGGATTGGTCGAAGATTACAGGTGTAAATGACTTATGGCGATCACTTAATCCCACAACCCGAAAGTACTCTTGTCGATCTGCGAGACATAACACATTATCCAGAATAGATTATGTCTTTGCATCCCCGAGACTATTTGATAACTATGAAGTGGAAATGATACCCAATGCACTATCGGATCACTGTTATTTACTCCTAAAAGGAACATTTGGTATACTATCTTCCCGAGCCCCAAGATGGCGATTTAACTCGATGCTGCTTAATAACAAGGAATTCATTACACAACTCAAAGAAGCTCTTATAGTATTCCTACGGGAGAATGCAAACTCGGTGCAAGACCCCAGAATAATATGGATGTCGGTAAAGGGAATGATCAAGGATTTCAAAATTTTTACTAAATATGATCTTATACTCAGTCAAGGAGGGGAACTTCCATAAGAACGACAATATTGCACTCATAACAGTCCTTCTCAAAAAAGACAAAGACCCCACCGAGTGCGGTAGTTACAGACCCTTAAGCCTCCTCGGAACCGATATCAAACTGTACTCTAAGGTATTAGCCATCAGATTACAAAAGCATATGACGTCTTTAGTTCATCCGGACCAAACTGGCTTCATAAGAGGCCGCCTGATCACTGATAACATAAGACGAATACTGCACGTACTAGATGCCGACAAGGACGACACCATACCTAAGGCGATGCTGTCCCTGGATGCAATGAAAGCTTTTGACAGGCTGGAATGGTCGTATCTATGGGCAGTATTAGAGAAGATGGGGTTAGGTAAAGGTTTCATTGATATGATTAAAGTAGTATACAAAGACCCATCGGCCATGATTACAACAGGTATAATCACCTCCGGAATCTTTCCGGTATCACGCTCAGCTAGACAGGGTTGCCCTCTTAGTCCCGGACTATTCGATCTATCATTAGAACCTTTAGCACAATATATAAGACAATCCCAATCCATAGAACCAATCGTAATCAAGGGCACACAACATAAAATTAGTTTATATGCGGACGACGTAATACTGTTCATGCAAAACCCCAACACCACACTGCCTCATCTGCTCAAGTTGATTGAGAACTTTGGAGATTTATCGGGATTCAAGATAAATTGGCCGAAGTCGGCTTTCCTTCCACTTAACGCCCCTGCAAAAAAAGATATAACCCTCCCAGGAGAGATACCTATGGTAAAACATTTTAGATGTTTGGGAGTGGAAATATTCCCCACCATAAGACAAACGGTGAAGCACAATTACACAAAAATCCAAAACAAAATCAAAGACGACCTTGATAGGTGGGCAAAACTTAAAAACGGATATCAATAGTTAAAATGGACGTACTACCTAGAATCAACTTCTTCAGCTCAATGCTACCGTTACCCCCTCCAGAGGGTTACTGGAAAAGATTACACTCCTCCACATACAAATTTATTTGGAATAACAAACCACCACGTATAAAAAGATCCACCGCACAGAGAAATAAAGCAGACGGTGGCATGGCATTTCCAGATTTTTTCCACTATTTTAAGGCGTACACATTAAGACCATTGACAACATGGTTTGATCCCCAAGCATTAGTATCCTGGAGAAAATTAGAAGAAAACATAGTAGCCCCACATAGACTGAAGGACATAGCATACACTAAACTACCAATCAAGCATTGCGAACGGAAATTTGGCCCCATAATTACTCATGCGATCCGATATGGTGTGAAACACACAAAAAATATCCTAACCCACATAAATGGCACAATCATACTCCCTTATTCAATAACAATGCACTCTTGATTGGAAAACGACCTATAAGATTCCCTATATGGGAAAAGCAAGGCATACACTCATTAGGGGATGTTTTTAACAAACAGGGTTTCTGTAGTTATGAAGAAATACAGAAGAAATTTAATCTCACCAAGTCCACACATCTTTTTTACTTACAGTTATTGTTATGTTTGAAGACTCAAGGTGTTCCATTAACGAAACCAATTGAACACCACAGATACCACAAATTCTTCTATGAAAGAGAGACATCAAGAGGTTTTGTTTCAGATTTTTATCATCAATTACTAACGTCCTCATATGAAACCCTCCACCTAGACTCCGTCTGGAAGAGGGATATACCAGACCTGGAAAGTGATTTTGATTGGCAAGAAGCCTGGGCAAATGTTCGACTCACATCAAGGAACCCGGACCATCAACAAATCAATCTTAACTATATTCACAGGACATACTTGACTCCTATAAGACTGAAAAAAATGGGAGGAGTAGTGTTGGAGTGATGCATGCCGCGCTGACCTGGATGACAGTGGAACAGAGGATGGCATGTAGCCTGGTAACTTTTTTGTTTAATATCTGTAATACTGGGAAACCGGAGGGTTTGCACTCACAACTGTACCCAACTAATATGAGACATGGATATAGCACAAGGCAAGCATTAGATTCATGCTTTACTTTACCTCTACCAAAAACAAATGCTCTGAAAAAGACGGTAATGTATAGAGCAGTTGCTTATTGAAATAAAATACCCAGAAATATAACTATGATAAGGAACAAATTTATGTTTAAAAAAAAGTTAAAAATTGCGCTCATGAATAATGAGTTACATTTTGGCCATTGACTTTTGAAATTAGTATGGAAATATAAAGGTGATCGGTGACTTGAGAAAAGTTATGCTATAATATGAGTTCAAATCATATATATGATTTTGATCTGTTTTGTTCTTATGGACTGAATATGTAATTTGTATTTTATGGTTGATAATTGTGATATCTAACTTATGAATATTGAGTGAGCTTTTATTCACTGTTTTGTTCGTTGTGATGTTTTCTTGTGAGTACTTCAATGTTTGTGGTTTTATATTTTTATTTTACTTTTTTTGTGTGTGTTTGTATTTTTTATGTTTGGACCCCAGGAAGAGTAGTCTCACTTGGGTGTAGACTAATGGGGATCCACAATAAAACAATATCACTTGTATTTCCAAACGGGGCTTATAGTAGATTGTTTATCTTCATGAGTTGCAATAGGCAATAGCGATCTTTAAATACTTAACCTGCAAACACTTCACCTGCTTAGCTTATACAATCGTGTTGTAACCAAGAGATTTGCAAATAAGTATTGCTTTTGTGTATATAGATCACCACACCTATCTGCTCCCGGCTGCCCTTGGGGGGAAGGACGACGGGATGGGAAAAGTGCAGAGAAACATTTCATCTGCGACTCAATGCATGTGTGTGTGTGTGTGTGTGTTCCTGTGTGTCGCCCATCTCGCATGTGTGTATCTGCATGACAAATAAGACTTCTTCTTCTTCTTCTTCTTCTTCTTCTTCTTCTTCTTCTTCTTCTTCTTCTTCTTCTTCCTTCTTCTTCTTCTTCTTCTTTTTCTTCTTCTTCTTCTTCTTCTTTATCAACTTATAATATGCATTTCACGATTGCATTTCCTGGTTGAAAGCAGTGCATGTGAGCGGATCGGAGCGTGAGCGGCGCGGGGCGCGGAGCGGCCGGTTTTGACGTGAGCGAGGAGTGGGTTTTAAAATGAGTCGGCGCGACGTCCGGAGCGAGAGTTCTCCTCCGCTCCAATCCACTCCAGGCCGCTCACAGTGGTTTAACACTGATGTAATATATACATGCAGTACAATGCCAAAGCAACAGATGGCGATGTACAAACATGAAGGCCATTTTCAACCAATGAGAAGGGTGAACCTGTGATAGGCTGTTCGTTCAGGCTTTGTCACTGTAGAGACGCCCACACTCACTCCAGTTAGAAAAAGTATATCGACGCCATTGTTGTTGACGTTAGCTTACATGCTAACGTTAATGGCAGCGACCATAGCATTGTGGCTCGGCTAGCCTATCATCGCTTAATAGAGATAGTGAATGGATAAACAACGTTATTTAACATTGCAGAATGGCTACAATTACAATGCGGCTCAATACAAACAATTGTTAAGGGGCCCAGGGGGTGTAGACTGTTGTAGTTTGAGCTCATTTACACCATGCTCCAAAAAAAGAAGAAAAAAAACTGCCGAGCGATCTGGCGCGGGGAGCGCTCGATTCAAGGTGAGCGGGGAGCGAGCGGAGAGCGACTTGGGGGCGGGGTCAACATGAGTGATTAGCGGAGCGGACCAAGCTTTAAAGAGCGAAGAGCGGATTTCTCGGCCGCGCCGATCCGCTCACGTGGTCTGGTTGAAAGCAGATGACATTAGCAAAATGGACGTTAAATATCTCGTTAAATACTTAAAGGGGAACTATTTTACTATTTATTTCACTATTTGGACACTTTTACACAATTCCTGTGAGTCTATGGAACACCTCTGTACGTATTTTTTTCAAAGAAATTCATTGTTTCGTATTTCTAATCAAGTACTCAAAAACAGCATTTTTCTACCTCAAGATCTCAAACCGTTTTGAGGCTGGGCTCCAACCACTGTGCCACATTATTATGCAGCTGAGAAATCTCTGACATCAGATATGCAAATTTTCAGATGACTCAGTTCAGTGAGGGTGAATATTGTGAGAGGAGAATTGGAAGAATGCGCCAATATGAGAATTAGAGACATAGATCATATTAATATAAGTCCACATAGGAAACAATGCTAAACACTGAATAAGGCCATTTATAAGATAGTTCCCCTTTAACCTACAAAGCGGTCAGGTGGCGTAGCAGAGATTGCGCTCGTCACCAACGCAGGAGATGCTGGGTTCGAGCCCAGCTCTCGGCGTTGCTACCAGCTTGGCTGGTCGTTCATACTAATACAATTGGCAGTATTAGGGGGTGGGAAGCTGGTGGGTGGGAATCTGGCGTTGTGGACAGCGACGCCTACAGGTCAGGTCTCGGCGCTTGCTCAGCGGGGGCAGGACTTGGTGGAGATAGCGTGCCCTCCCACGCGTTAAGCTTCACCAATGAGAGTCCTCGCTGCCAAGTGAAAAGACGTCACTGGCTGTCGCCGCACGTATCGGAGGAAGCGTGCGATCGGCTTCGGGACGCCCTTGTACCGACTCGTTGGAGAACATGCGTACAACAACCAGGTAGGGGAGGGGGGGAATTGGCACAACGACTAAAATTGGGACGGGGAGAAAAACAGAGAAATAAAAAAATAAATAAAGAAAAAATACTTAACCTACAAACTTAGGACTGTTCTGACATGACATTAGTGATGTAACTAAACGATTTGCTGGGGGGAAATGTTTGTAATGCATAGCTCAATTAACAAAAAAAATGGTTTGTGTCAAAATGCTGTGAGTATTCCGAATGTTTGACCATTCAGAATGTTCAGTTTTTGGGGGGGAAATTATGTCCCTGAGTGTGTGTGTGTGTGTGTGTGTGTGTGTGTCATCCGTGTGAGTCTGTAACTTTGATTGCCACTGTGGCACGATTGTATCGGAATAATCCCACAATGTACAAGTGCACTATTAATATTTGTGTCCTTTAAACCTTGTCTTTATGTGGACATAAATAAAATATTCTAAATGTGTGTGTGTGTGTGTGTGTGTGTGTGTGTGTGTGTGTGTCAGTCACCTCTCCTGCAGAGCGTTGCTCACAGAGCCATGATATAAGAACCTTTGATTTGATTTGAACTTTGGTAGGGACATGTTTTGAGAATTCATCACTCGCCCGTCCAAATTAATTGAGCGGTCGGCCATTTAGGACGAATTATTACCGATACGAACATTACAAAAACATCTGTAAAACACAAATTTTCGGTCGGATTGTTATCAACTTTTGACCTGTACTAGATAAGACTTCAGGCTATGGAACCGTTATATTTTCCAGCCACAAGCTTTCAGCTGGAACTCTTTTGCAGGCATCTGTTTGTAAGTAAACAAAAACGTGAGTAAACAAAACTTTTATTTCAGTGTGTTCAAACCTCTCTAACTCTATTACATTATCACTTAGAGTGATTCTTCCTGTTGTGGAAAAGTTCAGAATGTTTCCTTTCAAAAGAGACCAGATTCATGCATGTGCTATAAGTGGTTCAAGAATAAATCGCAAATAACTTTTGGTATGCAATCGTCAGGTGGTTTATGCCAAATGTACCGGATGCATAAGGGGTTAATATGCAAGCACACAAAGATCTTTTTAGCACTAATGAGCGTAAATAGTGTTTTTTTTTGCTACAAAGAGCATCAGCTGATCCTAATGATTCACCTCTATGGCGGGGAATATGGAGCATGGAGACGGTTCTAACGAGCCCGGAGCTCTGTACACCTCCCTGCCAGCCCGAGTGAGCTCCCTGCACCTCCCCGCCCTGCCAGCCCGAGTGAGCTCCCTGCACCTCCCCGCCCTGCCAGCCCGAGTGAGCTCCCTGCACCTCCCCGCCCTGCCAGCCCGAGTGAGCTCCCTGCACCTCCCCGCCCTGCCAGCCCGAGTGAGCTCCCTGCACCTCCCCGCCCTGCCAGCCCGAGTGAGCTCCCTGCACCTCCCCACCCTGCCAGCCCGAGTGAGCTCCCTGCACCTCCCCGCCCTGCCAGCCCGAGTGAGCTCCCTGCACCTCCCCAGCCAGCCCGAGTGAGCTCCCTGCACCTCCCCGCCCTGCCAGCCCGAGTGAGCTCCCTGCACCTCCCCAGCCAGCCCGAGTGAGCTCCCTGCACCTCCCCAGCCAGCCCGAGTGAGCTCCCTGCACCTCCCCGCCCTGCCAGCCCGAGTGAGCTCCCTGCACCTCCCCGCCCTGCCAGCCCGAGTGAGCTCCCTGCACCTCCCCACCCTGCCAGCCCGAGTGAGCTCCCTGCACCTCCCCGCCCTGCCAGCCCGAGTGAGCTCCCTGCACCTCCCCAGCCAGCCCGAGTGAGCTCCCTGCACCTCCCCGCCCTGCCAGCCCGAGTGAGCTCCCTGCACCTCCCCACCCTGCCAGCCCGAGTGAGCTCCCTGCACCTCCCCGCCCTGCCAGCCCGAGTGAGCTCCCTGCACCTCCCCACCCTGCCAGCCCGAGTGAGCTCCCTGCACCTCCCCACCCTGCCAGCCCGAGTGAGCTCCATGCACTTCCCCGCCCTGCCAGCCCGAGTGAGTTCCCTGCACCTCCCCACCCTGCCAGCCCGAGTGAGCTCCCTGCACCTCCCCACCCTGCCAGCCCGAGTGAGCTCCATGCACTTCCCCGCCCTGCCAGCCCGAGTGAGCTCCATGCACCTCCCCTCCATGCACCTCCCCAGCCAGCCCGAGTGAGCTCCCTGCACCTCCCCAACTAACTGTCATATAATAGGATAATTGCTGATACTTGATGCAGCTGTCAACCTATACTTTTTGCAAGGCCGCGATGTTGTGAATTATAAAACTAGGACATGTCTCTAGCGTTCCTATATGAAACTATGCCTATGGCCACCGTCACCGTGTCACATCTCGGCAAAGACAAATTGATCACAGGAGGTTTCCCAGCATGCCTCGGGTGTCCAGTTTCCCAGCATGCCTTGGGTGTCCGGTTTCCCTCACCTCACAAATATTAATAATAGGCTTGTTGCTCTTAGCAACAGGCTGCAAATGGGGACACTGTGTGTGGTGTACGCTCATTCTCCCCTTGGCAAAATACCTGGCCGTTCTTAGAATTCATATTTTATTTCGTGGAGGGGAAGCATACAATTGGGAGAGAAAGAGAGAGACATTGACAGAGAGAGGGGGGCAGAGAGACAGGGAGCGAGAGGGGGGCAGAGAGACAGAGGGAGCGAGTGTGGAAGAGAAAGATAGATACACTGAGGAAGAGGGGAAGAGAGAGAGTAGAGACAGAGGGAGAGAGAAACAGACAGACACAGACAGAGAGAGACTGACAGAGAGAGAGACACTGACAGAGAGAGAGAGAAAAACGGACAGGGATAGAGAGAGCAGATGAGTCAGTTATACCCTGAGGGAAGGCTAACAAAGTGAGAGGCAGTATACAGCACTGATTCATAGGGGATGTCAGACTCCCCTGATCCTGGATCAGTTGGTCCCAGTCCTCAGGGTAGTGTAGTCGCATCATCACTTTTCAGCCCCACTAACGAGAGCGCTGGGCTCTGTGAGGATGACATGCTCGCTTGGAGTAAGGAGCAGCACAGCCTCTAGGGGGCGCTAAAGCAGGGCTTTTTGACTCTTTGTCTTCTTTCACCCAGGGGACATTGATTTAGGACAGTGGCTCAGGAGGTAGAGCAGTCGTCTGGCAATCCAGAGGTTCCCGGTTCGATTCCCGCTCCTCCTGGGCAGCGTGTCGATGTGTCCTTGAGCAAGACACTTAACCCCTAATTGCTCCCGATGAGCAGGTTGGCACCTTGCATGGTTGCCTCCGCCGTCGGTGTGTGAATGGGTAATATGTAAGTAACAAATTGTAAAGCGCTTTGGATAAAAGCGCTATATAAAAAAGCAGCCATTTAAAAAAGCAGCCATTTACATGTTCCTTTTTAGCAATGCTCTGCTTCACATTCATACACTTTCACACGTTCAACCTGGGAGCTGTCCAGTACAACCACAGCCCTGGGGTTGAGTGGGGTTAAGTCCAGGGAGGAGGTCCTTACTGGGCAGATCAGGCGCTGCGCTTAGGGCCCCAGCTTCCTTAGGAGGGCCCCCCCAAGCCCAATCACAATGTGAAGGTTGGTTGATTCAGGTGGTTGGCAAAGTGAAATGTACATCGAGTCCGTGATATTTGAGGGTTTGAAGACAGGAGACAGTTCAGTGCAGCAGTTTGAGTGAAAAAGAAAGGTGATAACTCCTAATGTACAGTCTCAATAACTCCCCTCCTAATGTACAGTCTCCTCCCCACCGTATGTATATATTATCTCCCCACTGTCTCCCCATGTATATTTCTCTACCACCCACCCACCCCCTCCTAATGTACAGTCTCATCCCCATCATATGTATATACTCTCTGTCAGGATCTATGGGTAACAGTACTGTATATTTGCATATCATATATGTCACAAATGTAACAGCACTATATACCTGTATGTCATGTATGTCTCTATGCCACATCGGTAAATATCGGTATCGGCCAGAACAGAAATATTAATATCGGTTATCGGTATCGGCCACAATTTTCACATCGGTGCATCACTACTTGCATGTACAATTCCCCCCCTCCTCCGGAACTTGTGGATGTTTGCTTAAACTTTTTTTCCTGAATCCGAGTTTTCTTCTCTGTGTCTTTTACATGCTCCCACTTCCTACTTCTCTCTCGCTCTCTCTCTCTCACACTGATCTCAGCTATGAACCTATACTATAGCAATTAGACTGCTGGTCTTAAAGGGGCAGAACCAATTTACCTAGGCTACTCTGCTACAGTGTGTGTGTGTGTGTGTGTGTGTGTGTGTGTGTGTGTGTGTGTGTGTGTGTGTGTGTGTGTGTGTGTGTGTGTGTGTGTGTGTGTGTGTGTGTGTGTGTGTGTGTGTGTGTGTGTGTGTGTGTGTGTGTGTGTGTGTGTGTGTGTGTGTGTGTGTGCGTGCGTGCGTGCGTGCGTGCGTGTGTGTGCGCGTGTGTGCTAAGGATGAGCCTGCATTTGAATATGAATTTGGGAAAAGCACAGATAATGCAATGGGCACAGATATGTTTTATACTATACTATGCAAAAAAGTCCCTTTTTATGTTATGTGCGCATTGCGCTCCACCTACACAGCTACCACACTCACAGTCATCATCACTCAGTCATTTATTTGAAATGCTTTGAAATTGATGATAATATAAATGGCAATAACTGATACGCATATCTATGTGCTGCATACTGTCTTTTCTTGAATAAAAAAACTACTAAATTTCAATACTTTTTTCAATATATATTTCATATAAAGAAAAAAGAAAAAGTAAAAGATCCAATCATTTGCTCATGTAACAGTCACATGAACTCGACGTCCTTGGAAACCTTGGCATGTGCATTTATGCAGACAACCAACGTTTCAATTGTATTCAGTGTGGTTCCCCTTGTGTTCGAGAGGCATGCTCGCCGGTATGATATGGGAATTGTTTGTCTACCGCTATGCTTTGCCTCGGCTTGTAACATGCGCTGGGATTCCTCGCATGTCTACCCCAGTGACTCCATATCCCAATGTTTTATTTGTCAGCTGAAGTGCGGCCCGCTCCTCTCTGTCAACACTTCAATGACATTATTCTCTGAAGCCATGTTTTTTTTTGTTTATATACATTCTTTTAAGAGCTTACACCTTTCTGAACGCTGGCTGTCAACATCCCTCCCTGATTCCGTGGAGCCAAGCGTGTTCAGTTCATTCACAGAAAAAGCATTTCATATCTAGGAATATCATGAGCATATTCCCTGTTGTGTCAACAGCCTTTCCAAGTTGCATGATAAAAAGGAAACTATCGGCGAGCAATATTTGTTTTTGCATAATGCATAGGACCTGTTGTCTGTGACCATCTTACATAACTGTGACACCCAATATAGGCTATTCACTCCCATTTCTCCATTCTAGAATTTTGAGACACATACAGTGAAGCTGGTATATAGTCTATCTATGCTGCATACTATCTTTTCTTCAACACAAAAATGTCACTAAGTATTCCAATGATGATGATGATTGATCTGCATCAGGTGTCTGTTTGTGGAAAGCAAGGCACGTGCATTTTACGCAGGTACCCGACATTGCACTTTATTCAGTGGTTGTCATTGTGTCCAACAGGGATGTTTTTGGACATGTGATCGGAATAATGTTCATCTGCATACTTTTGTGAGTAGCAGCTGTCTATATCCCGGTTTTTCATAATGTCAAATGACACTGAGGCTTGAACTGGGGGTTCAGAAATCAGAAATTCAAGTGTGTGACTAGGAACTCCTGAGTTTTTTATTTGACCTCCTTACTTGAGTTCCTCCGAGTTGGTAATGGAATGCAGCATAAGTGCTGTCGGGCACATTGTCATGGTAGCTTTATTCTGTTTGGCTGTGGCCTCTCTCTACAAGTCATAAACTCTGTCATCATGATGAGGTAAGGGAAACAATAGCTTAACAACAACAACAACAACAACTGTCTCATTGGCAGGCTGACGCACACATAAACACACACACACACACACATACACACACACACACACACACACACAGAGGAGACAGCAGTGATGCTCTGGCTGTTACTGCTGGCTTGCAACACTTGACGTTTTGTTTTGGCAATGCATTGTGGGTTGTCAGAATTTCATCTGCTTGAGTGAGCAGTGGAAATTATGTGGTGGTTCCACACACACACACACACACACACACACACACACACACACACACACACACACACACACACACACACACACACACACACACACACACACACAGAGACAGATACTATCTCTCTCTGTCAGTTTGAAGGCTTCCATTAAGCCACAGGACAGAGAAGCCTCTTCTCTCTCTCTCTGGAGGCTCTCCAGAGAAGCAAGTGTTTCTCAAAGCAAAGCCTTCCACCATCACTCTCCCTCCCTGTGTGTGTGTGTATCTGTGTCAGACCAGGCTGCAGAAACAAATTAGTGGGGGGGCATAAAATGTTCTCGGGGGGGCACAATGGTTTTTCAACACAGGTTCCCTTTTATACGTTTCAGCTGGGACAGCGGCACTGTGGCTTGCTTGGCGCTGCCCACGGTGCTGAACTAAACAGCAGAGAGGCAATTGAAAAATCTAATTTCTAATCTTAAGAACTTTCACTTATACAAAAACAGACTGAACGGATATATATAACAGACCTGCTGGGGCAGCGGACTGAGAGCAGGGGACACAAACAGGCTGGATAAGATGGTCAAGAAGGCCAGTAGCGTGGTTGGGGTGGAGCTGGACTCTAGCGAGGGTGGCGGAGAGGAGGAACCTTGCTAAGCTCCAGGCCATCAGGGAAAACCCCTCCCACCCACTATACACAGACTTGGCTGACAGGAGGAGCATGTTATAGGCTCACACTACCTAAATGCAGCACTGAACGGCACAGGAAGTCCTTCATTCCGACAGCCATCAGACTATACAATGCATCACTGTGCCTCACTGCATCACTGAGCACAGAGTGACAGTTACCATCTTCCTGGACTCTTACTTTTTAAACAGCACTGTGCAATATTACACCTACTGTAGACTTCAGTATATTTTTACTGTATTTATTTACTGTATCTTTTATTCTATTTTTATTCTATTTCATTTTATTCTATTCTTAGGCCATTTGTTTTGTTATTGTTATTTGTGACTTGTTCTGTCTAAATGTTTAATGTTGAGTGATTTGCAGTGTCAAATTTCGCTCAGGATAATACATTTCTATTCTATTCTATTCTATATCTTTGAAAAGTCTCCATTTATTCAACACTTCTGAATTCACTGACAAACTGAACTGAACTGACAAAAATAAGGTGCATAAAAAAGCAAACAAAATTCCTCCACAGGCTACTCACCATCATAAGTAGAGAGGCAAGCGGTGTTTGGGGACAGAGTGAAATCTTCTTAAAACACTGCCCCTCCACTCATTCCTGAACTTTTTTGTTAAGTCCTTCTCAAATGCCAACTGAATTAAATTGGCCTTAGTTGCGTCGATGAAGCATACTAAGGCGATGTTCTGTAAAGAGACGTTCTTGAGGGTAGAAAACGAATTCTCACAGAGTGCCGTGCTAGCTTCAGTAGTGTTGTTGTTGACATCAGTGCCCACTAGGGCTGTCCCCGACTAAGGATTTGGATAGTTGACTTTGATTGAAAAAAAAATAAAAAAAAATAAAAAATACCAGGGTGGGCACAGCTGACTCAGTGGGCGGGCCCGGCCCCCTAATGCCCGCCCATGGCGCCGGGACTGATCTGTGTGTGTGTGTGTGTGTGTGTGTGTGTGTGTGTGTGTGTGTGGTCATACATGCAACCTATTACAATCTCTATTTATGTGTATTGTATTTGTAATCTCCACCATTAGTCTGTGGTGCATATGTGTGTATGTTTGTGTGTTCTGAGAGTGTCCTTACATGCACTCACCATCATGCTATGTCTGTGTGTGATGTGCATATGTGTGAATGTGTTTTGAGTGTATTGTGGCAGATATCATCCCCTGTTCCATGGCTATGTGGAGGAAGGGAGATACTACTGCCATGGGCAGAGTAGAGTCAATTAGGGAGCTGATTAGGACTGATAGAACATACCTGTGCACCACGTGATCACCCACATCCTCCACACAAACACCAGACACACACAGTGGCGAATCCTTATGGAAGCCAACGGAAGCTATTAAAGAAAGGAAGCTATCCTCCCTATTAAAATATGAATTAATATCAAATATGAAATATGAAAAAAAAAAAATTATATATAATTTTTTTTAATATAGTTTACATTCTTTTTCATCTGTGCATCTGTGTTATAATTTTTTTTTTTTTTTTTAATGTCTCCCTCTTCTCCTTCTCACTCCCTCTAACACACTGTCAGACTCACTGTGCTCACTGCAGCTATAGAGGAGAGGAGGCAGGGGGTAGGTCTCTTTCTCCAGCCTCAACCATGTGATTCATGTATCTAGAGTCCAAAACCGATCCTAGCCAATCAGATTCGAGCTGACTGCCACACCCTAAAAGTTTAAAACGGGGCTGTGAGAAGAATCATGAGTGTGGATTCCCCTCTGCACTCTGAACATTGTATTAACCCGTGACTGCTCCCACGGGCCGAATATTGCCCCGATCCTCGCGAGATTAAATCCACGGGTACCTCTCGGCGTGCCGAAGCTTTTCCTAAATCACTTCCATCATCGAAAACGAGGGGAAAAGGTCGGCTCGCGACCCTGAAAATGTCGCGTGATTTTAAAAACGCTGTATTAAGTGAGCCTATTATGGGATCCACGCAAGCTTTCTATCGTGGAAACATCTGGGCGTCCCGCAACTTTTACTCATTCACATGTAGCCCCGAAAATGCTTAGAAAAGGAAAGCCGCAAGCGTGGAATAAACTCGCCGAAACGTAAAAGTGTCCCACGGGCATAGAGGAGACCGTGGGACACCTTTTTGCCAGAATATGTGTCTCGAATTTGCTCCCACGCGGCGCGCAAAATCGTGCAAGGAAAGATCGGACCAAAAATGAACCAATGCTCCAGCAGTATTAATGACCCTGATGTAAACAAGACAAACGTCTTTCTCTGGTCTGCATCCCCTTATACAATTGTGTGTATTGAGCCGTACTGTATTGTACCCATTCTGCAATCTGTTAAATAAATAAAAAGAAAGTTTGACTGGCCGCCGAGCCATACTGTAGTGTACATGGTGACTGATTGACTTAAAAAAAAAAGAAAAAAAATATTAATAAAAATATTTAATAATTTTTTTTTAATACTTTTTTTTTGGCTTCCCCTGTTATTTTACCCACTGGACACCCACTGGACACACATACCATAAAACCCTAGGAAAGACAGAGTAATGTTGAGTGGAGGTGAGGAAGGAGCAAAGTGCAGAGAGAGAGAGAGCGATATATGGAGTTTGTGAGTGTGAGAGGTAGTTGTAAGAAGAGGAGAAAGCGAGAAGGTGTTTGTGGTACTGGACCCTAGACTGGCTGAGAAACCCCCTTGTGAAACTGACCCTGGACCGGACGACAAACCCTGAGTATTGAACAATCCCTTTTCTGATACGTGTTTTGACCCTGGACTGTGTGGAATAATAGAATGATTCCCCAACTCTCTCATGTAAAGACATTCCCCTCCCCTTTCTCCCCAATGTTGTGTTCCCCCCCCCCCCATTTGACCTATCAAATGGGACCACCTCCCCCCCTTTTAACTATATAGGGCTCCTCCCAACAACGTACCGGGACTTTTACCTGGGTGATTTCAGCTGACCACCTGGGGAGAGCCCCTCAGCCATTCTCTCTATGTACTATATATATTTCTATCTGTTTGGTTAATAAACTTTGTTATTAACTGTACCTCGGTTGACTGAGAACATTCTTCTTCAGGATATCCACAAATATCCCACAATTGGCGTCTACGAACTTGTGACGGACTCTTTGCGTCCCCCCGGCGTGCTGAATTGTTTCATCTATACAGAGAAAAGTGAGTATATAGAATGGTCGACCAAAAATGTATGGCAAGGAATTAAAACCTTCCCGCTTTTCTCTGTGCCAGGTGAATGTTACAGAATGTTGTCAAATATTGAGATCATGGCTGAGTAAGAATAGCGTGTATTGAATATCTGGGTTGTATTGAGATTCGTTACCGGGGAACGCGTGTACCCGGGTCCTTATCAGGCGGTTCTGAGAGGATTTGCGGGGTTGTAGTGCTATTCCCGGATCGAGCTGGTGCCGACCAAAAGCTAAGGCACACCATATAGGTTGTTGGATTGCTAACCCTAGTTTAGCTGATGCAGGCTAAAATATAGGCAACAAGGCAAGAAACGTGGGCTTATTAGACGTGACATCCTTGGAAAACGCTACTCTGTTAGAAACGTTCTGTGATTCCTCTGCAAAGAGGCGGGAATTAGGACAGAGAAGCTCATAGAATCATAATTAGATTTACCAGAGTAACGTTGCAATATTCATAGTTTCAACCTCAAACTAAGCCCACAATCTCTTCCATTCCTGAAAACGATGTATTCGGATTAGATTAACCAATTGATCACTACAGATAGCGGGAAGGTGACTATGCGACGTCCCGGTTGTACGTGAATGTACATTAAACGGGACATTAGTCGCGGGTTGAAGGGACCATGAGTGTGATTAAACGGTATATTCAAATCTAATATAGAGCTGTTAACCCCCTGAGGTCTAAAGTTTCTAGCTCCACCTTCTCAGAATATTCTCTTTTTTTTTGTTACATAATGTAAAATTACAGATTCATACCTTCAAAATAAGCCATCAATTGTCAAATTAGAGACGATAGTTTTCAATCAATGTCCTATCAAACATTCTGGTAAAATCCTAACTACTTTTCAGGATGGACTTGAACATGATCCAAGTTCATTCAGCTATCTGATGAGAGAACTACACTCCCAGAATTCAATGTGATCATTGTCACTAGAACCATTTCACACCTGGAGCAAAGGCCCAGTCATTCCTTTGTTATTCCAGTGAATGGACCCAGCAGGAGGCCTAGCCTAGCGACAAGCGGCCACTACATAGTTGGGTATTGAAAAAATGCTCATATCCAAAAGTAGTAGCTAGATATAGGTCATACATGTAGGTATGCACTTGTCCTAATATACTAACCTACACTGTAGCACTCAACACTTTGATGAACATTGTTACTCAGCTGATAGAGGTGTGCCCTTCCTCAATAAAGCCCGAGAGAGAGAGAGAGAGAGAGAGAGAGAGAGCGAGAGAGAGAGAGAGAGAGAGATGGTATTTACAGTACTGTACCATACCAAAAAAAAAAAGCAAACCAATAACAATTTGTGGTTGTATTTCTCTAGAATGACTAGAATACCTTCTGGGGTGGACGCCAAGCCTGTTCACACAACAGCAGGAACTTGCTGCACAGCCGCATGAATTTATTTTCATTGATGAGGCTGGATTCAACCTAAGCCAAACAACACACATTCAAATCCAACCCTAACTAACCTTACTGTCATGCACTTGTCCTAATATACTAACCTACTGTACACTGTAGCACTCAACACTTTGATGAACATTGTTAGTTACTCAGCTGATAGAGTTGTGCCCTTCCTGATGACTTGTCGTACAGAACTTGTAAGTCGCTTTGGATAAAAGCGTCAGCTAAATGACTAGATGTAAATGTAAATGTGTAAATGTAAATGTGTGTGTGCGTGCGCGCGTGTGTGAAAGTAAGACATCCTTGACTTAGTAAACTCACTGACAGCACGTGTGGCAGATTTATATCCAGCTTTTAATTTGATCGTTTGTTTGTGTGTTTCTGTGTGTGTGTCTGTGTCTGTCTGTCTGTGTATGTGTGTGTGTATGTGTGTGTGTGTGTGTGTCTGTGAAACATGTCTTGTACTCATTTACCTCACTAAATACAGCAATGTGTAACTGTAGATTTCAAATGGCTGTGCAAATAGTTGTTTTGTTTGGCTTTGACAATGTAAACGTATGTTTCCCATGTCAATAAAGCCCATTTGAAGGAGAGAGAGAGAGAGAGAGAGAGAGAGAGAGAGACGACGTCATCTTTCCTTCACAAAGCGCATCGATGCGCTGTCAACTAAAGCACCGTGTTTAGCGCGGGTGACCAAAACACCAAACTCGTCACACAGCAGCCAGTGGCTGATACTGTAGTTCACGTAGTCCACTCCACTGTCCGCTTGAATGAACTGCGAGAGATAATTCATAACTCATATACACACACGCACTCTGCCATACAGTAGTTAATGTTTTAGCGCGACGTGGGTATACAGGACTGTCAGGATGCTGCGGAGTTTCTGTTGCACATAGAAGCAGACTCGACACAAGTTTCGTCTCGACGCTGCGTCTCAGCGCACACACACACATACACACACACCACATTATTCTGCGAAGCAGCTCAGTGTCCCGTGGATATTATTGCAAGAGATAATTCATACATATTATGAAAAGCCGATGCCGATCTGTTGTTTAGAATTTGGATGGGGGGTAGCAAGTCTCTGATACCGCTCACCTCTGCGCGGGGGTCTAACACGTATTCACAGCGCACACGCTTCTCTTGTGTGTGTGCGCGCGTGCGTGTATGTGCGTTTCGTGACGCGCTGTAGTTCTCTGGCAAACGGAAATAATTACAAGCATACCATCTAGCAAGAATTAAACGTATTTACAAGTCGTATTATGTTTAGCAAGTAAGGGGACATATATAGTACATCTCAAAGCACTTGAAATTGTAATTTTTATCGATTTCTGAAAATATGTACGTTTAGAGCATTTAGAAGACATTCTAATTCTTTTGTTCTCCGCCCACGGGAGCAATAAGCCCTGTTGACTCCTAAGGGTTAAATTTCGAAGTTCAGGTTCGGTCGTTATGCTTTAATAACGGTGTATAGTGTATATCGAGGGTATAAAAGCCTTATCGCAGCATGGTGCTGGTCGATTAAACGAACAGCGATCCAATACAATCAGGTATACAAACACGTTAACTTATATGTATTATTGTTTGTTTGTCTGTTTGTATGTGCACAGTATTAGAACCCGCCGCGGTGCTTTATTGAGTTAAGAACCGGCTGATATCGCGCCGAGCATTGGGAGACGAGTTACATTTCACATATGCACAGGCGCGTTCATTCGGTTACAAAACGCTGGTTTTAGGTGACTTCCAGGCTATTGAGAGCTCGCGGAAGAGTACTGCATGGATTGCAAAGAGTTATTTCCGAGGCGAATGGGAACGCGTGAACGTCGCTTGGAGCGATGACGTCATACTTTGTGCGCCATGAAGTTATGATTTTGATATGAAACTATCCATGGGCGAACGTAAAGTTTAATATGCCCGAGGCCGAGGGTATATGAAATCCACGTGTAGTGTATGTTTTATTTGTATGTGATGGGTGATTATTTGATTTTGGGCATTTTCATGTCCCTGGGATATATTTGAAAGAAAAAAAAATATTTCCAGATTCTTTATGCTATCATTGATTAGTATAATTAATTACTTACTTAATTATTCAATTTAAAACATACATTTTGTATCTTATTTTTTGTTGTTTAATGTTGGAATTTGACCATTTTCACCTTGTCCCAATCCAGAGTTTTAATGTTTGGTATTGTATTTCTCTAGAAAAAACTATTAAAAAACAATACTTTTAGGTATATATTACTATAACTACATTTGAATCAATGATTCTCTGCCAAATATTTAACTTAAGTACAATATGTGAAAAAAAAAAATATCAAAATAGGTTTGTCCCTTAATATCTGTGTCATTACCATCACGTTGAACTATTTGCAATACAATGAAGTGTTGGCTACGCCCCTTGCTTTGGTACCCATTACAACCTGTAGCAGGGTTAGAAATTAAAAAAAAAATTCAAGGGCTTTTTTTTGCCCCCCTTAATTGATTTTCGGGGGCTTTTTTTTGTATTTCGGGGGCACTGAATTTTTATGATAAACGGTAGGGGTGGGACGGTTCACAAAATGGACGGTTCGGTTCGTATCACGGTTTTGGGGTCACGGTTTTCAGTTCGGTTCGATATACGTAAATTTTTATAAAAAAAAATGTAACACTCAAATCTAAACATGCTTCTCATTTATTAAAAAAATAATAAAAAAGTTTACAGTGTTACAGTGTTTACAGCCTTAAATAATGTTTGGCACACAAAGACCGAACTGACTGAAAAATATAGGCTACATTTGTAGTATTAACTTAGTGCAAACAAACAATATGCTCAGCCAGCACTAGACTTTCCTTTCTTTAATATAAACACAAAAAAACAATGTCAACCATGTTTAAATTCCCTGATTGTCAGTTCTTAATGGAAAGATTTGTGTTCTGCTTGAAATTATTATGTATCTGTCTACATTTATTTAGACTAACATTATTTAAATATTGAGTGCAACTGTGGTGGATTACGTAATTCGGTGAGTTGGAACTATCTGTATTTTATTTTTTTATTATTTTTTAAACAAACACATAAACAAACATGACAACACACGATAAGATATACAAGCATTAATTGTCAGAGCACATCCAATGAAATCACATTTTAGTTAATTGTCTTATATAAGATATACCCCTAATACCTGTTATCTAAAAACCTACACACATATGCTCCAGCTCGAACCCCCCCCCCCTCCCGGACCCCACCTTGGGAAGTACCTCCGAGTTGGAACTATCTATGGGTTGGCGCCGGGTCCCCACGGACATTTTAGTGTCACTCACCTCCAGCTCAGGCAATGTTATTATCAGCTCCGGTAACGTTAGGAGGTGATGGCATGCAGTAGGAAAGCGGCAATAGTCCCGGTTGGAGTTAGTAAAACACAGTTGTATGTTAGCCTTCTTGGATGTTGAATAAACGCCTATCATTGTCTTTAAACACCCCGCCTCTCAGACTCCCATTTCCTCCTCTGCTAGCTAGTAGCTACGGTAACATTTCGTTGACTGTATTACCTCGCGGGCTGATTCTATAGTTAAAACGTGCGTTGTTTTGTACAAACTGCTAACGCTATGGCAAGATGTGTGTATGCCTATGTAATGTTAATGGCTATGTTTTTAAAGTCGTAATGAAGATTGATTTAGATTGTGCTTGCCATTTGTACACAAACTGACTAGCACCTGGCTCAGCTGCAGTGCTGCTGCAGCCAGTGCTCACCTCCGCCAAATGATTTTTTTTTATTTGCGCGTCATCTGAACCGTACGATACACAGACGCGCCATTACCGGATAAATATATATATATAATTAGTAAACTGTCGGGGGCATTTTGTGCCCCCCTTAACTGATTTTCGAGGGCATTTTGTCCATTTTCAAGGGCATTATGCCCCAAGCCCCCGTTAATTTCGAACCCTGACCTGTAGTGACAGTGGAGCACATGGCTGTCAGAGTGGAAGACTGACATTTTGATCACCAGGAATGTAAGATATTTTCACATTTACTTTCTCATACTACAGAATATGTTTATTGTGTGTCATTACCAAACACACTATAATTTGATAATGCTTTTGAATCTTAGTCAAACTTCTTCATATTTGTAGGTGCATTGAGTACATTGCTAGCTAGCTAAGAATTGAATATAAGCAAGTTTGATGTTATGCTAGCTGTTAGCTTAAAAGTAAGAAAATGTCATTACCATCATGGTCATTACCGCCACACAATGAAGTGTGGTGGTAATGACAACGTGTGGTGGTAATGACAAAGATATCTGTTTATAGCTTTTTTTTTGATAACATTACTTGTATGTATATGTAAATATATGTTGTGTCTCATTTATAACTGATATTTATTGTTATTTATTTATTTATTGGTTTTTGTATTTGTTTATGCTAGTGTCTTCACCATGGCACCTAAATCAACATGCCAAAGGTCAAAATCATACAGAGACAGACTTAAAGATGATCCAGAACAATATCAAAGATACTTTCAAAAAGAAAAAGAGCGGTAAAAAAAGAGAAAAGAGACGGGTAAGCTGCAATGCATATCTCAGCTGCCCAAATGCACACAAAGATATAAAAGGCATCAATGGCGAATCAATCAAAGAAACAAAAGAACAAACGATAAGCAAATATGAAATATGGGTGACTACCTAACAGTGAATAGAACACCAGTGTCACCAACACAACAACCTGAGCAACACAATGCTGTCCCTGTCCCTATTGCCAGATGTGAAAGTCCCAATCAGCCTACACCACAAGAAACCCCACAACAAAGAGGACGAAAAAAGGTGAACAGAAACAGAAGTAAAGTCTACAGAGATCTGTGTGAAGCCAACCTGATTGATGTTGGAGAGAGCAAAACGAAATATGGAGAAATATAAAAAATTATATGAAAGACTGTCAAATAAGCTCAAACCACAAGAATCGCCACGATCAAAATCAAAACAACAAATGAAGTCAAAGAAATGTGATCTCAGGAAGACACTATATTGTTCCACAATACTCTAGTGTCAGAGCTGCGAGACACCAACACTAAAGAGAAGCAAGTAATTTCAAAGATTCTAAGGGGGGGGGGATTCTGAAAAAGTACAAGTTGGTGTATCTGGCTCAAAAGGAACTTGGATTCTCTGCAAAGATGATGCGGAAATACAGAAGAGGAACTGGACTTCAGAAGAAACATGCAAATGCATTGCCTCTCTCTACCAGGACAAAAGTCAAAGAGTTTCTGGAACCTGATGATAACTCACGGGCAACAACAGGGAAGAGAGACACATTGACGCAGAAGAAAGTGAAAATGCAAAAGCGCTTTCTGAATGAAACGTACAGTCTTTGGCGGAAATTCAAGAATGAACATCCACAGCTCAAGATTTCCTATAGTAAGTTATGGAAAACCTGCCCATTTTGGATAGTGAGGCCAACCGTCCGTGATAGGGACACATGCTTGTGTAAAACACATGCAAACACTCAACTGATGGCTGACAAACTGCTCCATCACAAAGTGCTAAAGACTAGCAACATTAAGGGCTAGATCCACAAAGAATGGATTGCACAGTGCTAGTTGCACCCTACTTACAATTCATTATAAATAGAAAATGGGGGACCTGGTGTAAACAAGACGAAAGTCTTTCTCTGGTCTGCATCCCCTTAACAATTGTGTGTATTGTTTGTACTGTATTGTACCCATTCTGCAATCTGTTAATAACATTTTCAATCAGTTAAGACTGAGATGGTGTAGGGCGGTTAGGTGGCCGAGCGGAGATTGCGTTCGTCACCAGCCCCGGAGCTGAGCTGGATTTGCCTGTTCGAATCCAGCTCACAGCTCCGGGGTTGTCACCAGCTTGGCTGGCCGTCTGCACTGATACAATTGGCTGTATCAGAGGGTGGGAGAAGCTGGCGGGGTGGGTCCGGGTCGTTGTAAACAGCGACTCCTACAGTTCGGTCGGGGCGCCTGCTAAGCGCGGATTGGACGTGAGGGGGGATAGTGTGGTCCTCCCACACGCTACGCCCTCTCAATGAGAATCCGCGCTGCCAGGTGAAAAGAAGCGGTGATTGGCTGGACGTGTGTCGGAGGAAGCACGTGGTAGCCTCCACTCTCCCAGATGATCTGACTGTGGGGGGTAAGTGCGCAGCGACCAGGAAGGGACTGGGAATTGGCATACGACTAACATTGGGATGGGAGAAAATCGGAGGAAAATGGAGGGGGAAAAAGACAAAAAAAAAAAAAAAAGACTGAGATGGTGTTTGACCCCAGAGGTGTTGGGGACCACAGGCCTGTGGTCATCCACACACAGTCCATCTCGCCGGTCTCTTCATATAAATATCTTGTGATTTTTGTCGATAACACACTAACCTGGAACACCCATGTAGATAGCCTGTGTAGCAGACTACAACAACTGTTGTGAAGGATCAGATTAAACCGAATATATATATTTATTTATGGATATATATTTAATAGTATTTGTATATCGTTTGATATCCCCTGTATATTCCTTGTACATATACACTGAATATCCCTTTAGTCTACTAACAGCCCATAATAGTTTCATTCTACCATTGGACGAGAACCTGGCGCCAGCAGCCAAGCCCCTTGGTTCAAGTTCAATCGTGCCGACGAACATGTCGTTACAAGCCCGGTTCCGCGTAGGAATACGTCTGGCGAAATACGAATGGTACTATTTGTTCACAGCGCATATATATATGGCGCAAGTAAAGTAGAACTTTCTTTTAGTCCATTAGTCCTTTACCCTCCAACCTAGTAACAGACGTGAAGCCTCACCCACGACGCACGTGTGGTGCAGTATGGCCTACTTGGCCTCAGAATAGGCATTGAGACATCGTGTGGATTAATAGTTGAATTGTCATAGTTTGGCACTATACCGTCGAGTGGGACGTATTTCTATTAAGTTAATAATAGTCTATTATGTATGGTGCATCGTTCGGTTAGAGTTATAAAGTGAGCAGTACCCCCATCGTTCCTGACGTTATCTGGAGTCTTAACCAGGCTGGGCAGACCACGTGTGGTGCTTGCATCCGAGGAGCTCCGGGCCAGGACGAGTGGACCTGTACATTGGATTACTTTACCCGGACGACGGCGAGCCTTCCACGGCTTGGATTATCTACATGCTTTGGGTGCTTTGATTATTCCATGGATAACGGCCAACACTGCTGAGTGTTGGAACTACCCCCCCGAGAGGAGTCCAGGTGAGACGGCGCTCTACCCCGAGTGAGGTCGCCTCACGTCTCTTCGTTGTGGACCGGCAGCTACCGTCCACCAGAGGGCCCAGCTGTATTCATCTGCGGACCGAGGTTCTGTGGGCACCGTGTTCAGCACTCTGAATTCTCCCAAGAAATCGTCGGCCAGATGGGATACCGCCAGCGGCTCTCCTAACCCCCCCCCCTACTGTCTTACAACCAGCGGGACCCCCCTTTAGTGTATCCAGCTATAATCATTTAAGTACCATCGCTATAGTTCCCTAAAGAACCAGGTTGTATACTTGCTCCCTGCGTAACCAGAGATTGGACATTCAATGTTGATTTACCTACGAATACTCATTTGCCTTACAAGTGCATTTCAAATCATAAATGTCATTAAGTGAACGTTGTATATACCCTTTGCTATATAAAATATTCGATTTATACATTTGTGTGGACTTCGTTTCATCAGGTGGGAAAGTGTTCATCATATCTACATCATGTACTGTGTGGCCAGTATTCAAAGTACATAGACGGTAGTGGTTTAATAATACCATACTTATCAATACAGTCAGGGAATTGTACCCCTCAGTTACAATTGGTCCTTCGAGCCGGAGGGTAACTAGTGTAATATTAATATAGTGTTATTAATATTGAAATGGCCTATGATGAACACTCCACGAAACGGTCCTCCTAACCTAGAACGCCCGCAGCGCAGACGACAGCCACCTCAGTACTTAGAGGATTACGCTGTCAGTCAACTACCTAGCCTTCGACAAACGGTAAACGCGGTAAAAGTAGAAAGTAAAATTATGTCTGACCTTAACGACCAGGTTTCCCCGACCACAGAGGCCCTAGTGGGTTCTAATGTAACTGACCAAGCTCACGGTGGGGACCAGGAGGGAGCTGACATGCCTTTACCCCCCGCCAATACCGAAGAAGTAGTCCCCGACCAGCCCCGGGAGGAAGACAACCCTACAGAGAGAGAACTCTGCACGGAAGAAGAGGAGGAGAGCGCCGAGGAAATAGAGCTCCGGGACTCCCCAACGAGTACCGTCAGGAGCGGCTCACCTCTACAACCGTCTTCCCCCAGCGAAGCGGAGAGGATGCTATCACAGGCGTTCCTCGTCAGCCTGACAGCCTCTACCGAACGCGATCGACTTCAGGGTGAACGCGATCGACTTCAGGGTGAACGCGATCGACTCCAAGCACAGATGCTTATCGAGCGCGAACAACTCCAAGCGCAGCAACGGAGCGAAGAAGAGCGCATACGCCTGGAGATGAGACGCCTTCAGACGGAAGAGAATATGACAAGAGACCGGGCTGACGCCCAGCGCGCCGCTGCCGGTGCCCAAAGAGAAGCAGATCTCACCAAGCGCGAAGCCGAGCGCGACAAGTTACAAGCGCAACTAATGGAGCAGCTGATCCTCAAGGCAACACCCTCTCCCTCCGCCAGGGGTTCAAGGAACTCGTCGAGACAACAGTCAAGGGCAGCGTCTCCTAACCGAGCAAGCGACCCTGAACTTGACCAACAGACCAAGCCTATACCCCCCGCAGACCCCCTTCCCAGACCGGTCCAAGCTAGACCCAGCTACAAGGAAGGAGCGGCATACACTGCGGAGAAGCTAAATAAACGACTACAGGATCTAGAGGACCTGATAGAAGAAGAAGAGGGAGAGGAGGAGAACCAAGCCCGACGACAGCACAGTACTCCACCGGACCAGGAGGTCCAGTACAGCCCAGGCTATACCCCCGCGGCGCTGCGCTACAGACCCCCGACTCTATTCACGGGTGAGCATGACGCACGACCAGCCCCGAGGAACAGCACCTGGACCAGCGGGCCATGGTACCCTGCCGGTACCAGCCCACAGAGAGGCGCAAGAGGAGACTCGCCTAGGAGGTCTCTCCCCCAACGCTCGCCGATGTATCAGCCATCCACGGCGTCATACATTGCCACGCCGACGTTTCCAGACTTCACCTATGAGAATCGAGCACAGTACACGGAGCTCCGGATGTGCTTAGAGACAATGATGGTGGATGTCGCTGATGAACGCCACAAGTATGCAATATTACTGAAGCACCTGAAAGTACCGCGAGCGCACAATATAGCGCTAGCCTATGCCACCTCTACGACCCCATACACCGCGGCTCTAGCAGCGCTGGACCAGAGATATGGACGTATATGGGATTACGTAATCCAAGAGATAAGGCATATTGATCGCCTACCCCCAGCAACAGACAATCGCTCATTAGACGACCTGTCTATAAAAGTGCAGTCCCTGGTAGGGATGCTGGGAGCGCAACGGGAAAAGGGCATGCACGAGCTATACGCCAACTCTAACGTCGAGAGGATTTTAGAGAAGCTGCCACCCGCAAGACAAGAGCGTTTTAGGCGGCAGAGAGACCACCGTGATCCTAACGGTCCCGAACCATCCCTCCTCGATCTAGCCGACTTCCTGGCGAGAGAAGTCAGCAGCTTACGACTGGATACGTTCGTGCGGAGCACGCCAAGCTCCAGAGAGGGACCCAGGAGAATAAACGATGGAAGAAGATCGGTGACTGTCATGCACCAATCAGAGTCAGTACCGAGCAGTAAGAGCCACAGTACCCCCTCGAGAAAAGAGAAGTGGAAGATGGTGTGCCCCTACTGCGAGAAGGAACACTGGCTGTCACAATGTGACCTGTTCACAAAGATGAATGCAGAAGAAGTGAGTCAATGGATAAAGTCCAACAGGCGCTGTTACCGATGTGCGCGCAGTCACATGGCAGCCGAATGCCGCCTAAAGAAGAGGTGCAGTCGGTGTGACGGAGCCCATCTAGATATACTACACGACAGTAACAGAAGAAGGCCTGCACCTGCACCATCGAGCAGCACCAAGGCAAGTGTCATGTACATTGACCCCGCCAGCAGCAGCGGCGCCCAAGTGCTCTTAAAGGTAGTCCGTGTGACATTGAGCTACCAAGATAAAGTCATGGACACTTACGCCGTCCTTGATGACGGGTCAGAGAAGACCCTGCTGCTCGCGTCCGCTGCGGCCCAGCTGGGACTGCGGGGGAGCGAGAACCAAATGACGATTCGGACAATAAGAAGAGATTTAAAGACGATAAAGGGCGAGAATGTCTCCTTCACTATCGCAGCAAGCGGGCAGCCAGAGCGACGGTATAGGATTACAAATGCTTTCACCAGCCAAGAAATAGGACTATCGCAGTACACCTACCCCATCGCCAAGCTGATGGATAAATATGTGCACCTGCGTCAACTACCTATCCCACTCATAGACGGCGCCACCCCGACCCTGCTGATAGGCTCCGACCATGCAGACCTCATTGTCCCGATTGACCGGGTCCATACAGGACCCCGAGGCTGTCCTGCAGCAGTCGAGACCCGCCTAGGGTGGACACTACAAGGCCCCCTCGCTAAATCTCTCAACCGAACAGCAGCCACTAGCTGCCTCCACTCCAGAGCGACAGAAGAAGACACCACTCTCCTGCAGCATGTTGAGAGGCTATGGACACTAGAGACAATGCCCTTTAAGAACGAAAAGAAAGACATTCGTTCTAAAGAAGACATTTACGCCATCAACCTCCTCGAGCAAGGGACAAAGAGAGTCACAGTCGGCGGAGTGATGAGATACGCAACTCCACTCCTGAGGCGAGAGGGAATGCCCACCTTTCACGCAAAGAAAGACGCCACGGAGCGGTATCTATTGAACACAGAGCGGCGCCTAGTCAAAGACCCCGCTCAAGAGAGTGTGTACCGCGCTGAGATTGAGAAGCTAATCACAGCGGGACACGTAAAGAAGATTGACTGGCCACGCCGAGCGCTGCTCCGCGCCTCCCTGATCAAAGGCGGCTTTGATCTCAGGCAGTGGGCCAGCAGCGACCTGCACGTATTGCGCAGCCTCTCCCCCACGGACAAGGCTGCCAGCAGCGAGACCTGGATGGCGACAATCCCAGGAGAAGCCCAAGAAATGACACTAGGACTAGTCTGGCGCTTCAAAACAGACTCGCTCCACTATAGACACAAACCCCTGACCACGGAGCAGGGAAGGTCGACGGCGATACCGACCACCAGACAGAGTGTGTACAGAACACTCGCCAGACAATATGACCCGTTGGGATGTATTCTACCTTACACCACCACGGCAAAGATGATTGTACGAGCACTATGGGACAAGGACCAGGGCTGGGACGACCCAATACCCGCACACCTTGCCTCCACATGGAGAGAGTGGGAGACGGAACTCCGCTCACTCCCAGGCGTCAATATACGCCGCAGCTACTTCCCACCCACAGTGAGGCCAGAGACATGCAAGATGGATCTACACGTCTTCAGTGACGCCTCCGAAGTAGCCTATGGATCGGTGGCCTACCTGCGTGCCCAAGAGAAGGGAGGAGAGATACACACTGCTTTCATCCTGGCTCGCTCAAGAATAGCCCCACGAAAGCAACAATCTATCCCGCGTCTAGAGCTCTGCGCAGCCCTAGCAGGAGCGCATCTAGCCACGTTAATCCAACGTGAACTCACCATTCCGGTGCACAGAACAATCTTGTGGTCAGATTCCACGACAGTACTCACATGGATCAAGTCTGATTCATGCAGATACAAGGTCTTCGTGGGAGTCAGAGTCACCGAGATTCAAGAGTTAATAGAAGCAGCGAGCTGGCGGTATGTGGACACCAAACACAACCCAGCTGACGTCATCACCCGGGGAATGTCCCTGGATGACCTCACCCGTCGCAACATCTACAGTGACGGACCAGAATTCCTCCAGCTCCCGGAAGAAGAGTGGCCTACGCCCACCCCACGGGAAGCGAGTAAAGAGGAGGCTGAGAACAAGAAACCTATGTTCTGTGGACTGAGCACAGTCGCCTCCACAGACCCCAACATAGATGATTGCATTACCCTACAGAGTGCGCAGCTAAAGACATTCCTGTGGCACCACCCAGAGATTCAGCACACTGCCGACATTTCAGCAGCTGACTACGAAGAAGCAGAACTTCTTCTACTACAACGAGCCCAGAGAGACTCGTTCCCCGATGAGCTAGACTGTCTACAGGGAGGAAAGCCCGTCCCATCAGACAGCAGACTGCTCCACCTGGCACCCGAGAGCGACGCCCATAATCTCATCAGAGTGGGTGGTCGTCTGCGGAGAGCCCCCGATCTACCGGATGACATTAAGTACCCGATAGTCTTGAACAGCCGACACAAGGTCACAGAGCTTATCATAAAGAAATATGACGAGGATGTACACCACGCAGGAGCAGAGAGAGTCTTCGCGGAGATCAGACGTCGCTATTGGATACTTCAAGGAAGAGAAGCAGTGCGACGCTTCCAGCGAACCTGTCTAGACTGCCGAAAGTGGCGCGCGCAGCCCAGCATACCCCGGATGGCTGACCTACCTCCCTGTCGCCTCCGACTCGGCGACAAGCCATTCCACTCCACAGGCATGGACTGTTTTGGCCCGTTGTATATAAAGAAAGGAAGAGGAACCGAGAAGCGGTGGGGTATTGTATTCAAATGCATGACCACCAGAGCGATACACATCGAACTCCTTTCAACCATGAGCACAGACTCATTCCTTATGGCCTTCCGAAGATTCACATCACGGAAAGGAAAACCGTCTACATTGTTGTCTGATCACGGGACAAACTTCAAAGGCGGAGAAAGAGAGCTGAGAGAGAGCTTCCAAGCTATGGGCCCAGAACTTAAGACCCACCTCGCTCCATCCCAGATTGACTTCCAGTTTAATCCCCCGAACGCACCCCACTTCGGTGGAACCTGGGAACGAGAAGTACGTTCTATAAAGACAGCCCTGTACGCCGTGCTTGGGGCCCAGACTGTGGCGGAAGAAGTCCTAATGACAGTCCTCACGGAGATCGAGGGAGTATTGAACTCAAAGCCCCTCGGTTACGTCTCAAGTGATGTAGCAGATGTCGACCCAGTCACCCCCAACACACTCTTGATGGGGCGGCTGGACCCCGCGCTACCCCAGACAATGTACAGGCCTGAAGAAGCGAACGGCCGAAGAATATGGAGGTACAGTCAAGTACTAGCTGACAAGTTTTGGAACAGCTTTCTACTCCACTACCTACCGTCTCTACAGACCCGCCAGAAGTGGGTAAAAGAGAGAAACAATTTGACAGAAGGAACAGTCGTCATGATTATCGACCAGTCACTACCCAGAGCTATGTGGCCGGCTGGCCGCGTAAGCAAAGTGATCACCGGTGCCGATGGCAAGGTCCGAGCAGCCGAGGTGCTCGTCCAAGGGCGAACTTACACACGACCCGTGGCGAGGCTAATAGAACTGCCCAGACTCCCAGACACTATCGATGACGACCATGACCCCATGACTTTGTGAGTTGACTGACCCTTACAGCGGACCTTGAGTGGTAGACAGTGCGGTTAATCTGTCTCTGCTTAGCTAATTAGGTGGGACTAATTAGGGGGCAGCTGTTGTGAAGGATCAGATTAAACCGAATATATATATTTATTTATGGATATATATTTAATAGTATTTGTATATCGTTTGATATCCCCTGTATATTCCTTGTACATATACACTGAATATCCCTTTAGTCTACTAACAGCCCATAATAGTTTCATTCTACCATTGGACGAGAACCTGGCGCCAGCAGCCAAGCCCCTTGGTTCAAGTTCAATCGTGCCGACGAACATGTCGTTACAAGCCCGGTTCCGCGTAGGAATACGTCTGGCGAAATACGAATGGTACTATTTGTTCACAGCGCATATATATATGGCGCAAGTAAAGTAGAACTTTCTTTTAGTCCATTAGTCCTTTACCCTCCAACCTAGTAACAGACGTGAAGCCTCACCCACGACGCACGTGTGGTGCAGTATGGCCTACTTGGCCTCAGAATAGGCATTGAGACATCGTGTGGATTAATAGTTGAATTGTCATAGTTTGGTACTATACCGTCGAGTGGGACGTATTTCTATTAAGTTAATAATAGTCTATTATGTATGGTGCATCGTTCGGTTAGAGTTATAAAGTGAGCAGTACCCCCATCGTTCCTGACGTTATCTGGAGTCTTAACCAGGCTGGGCAGACCACGTGTGGTGCTTGCATCCGAGGAGCTCCGGGCCAGGACGAGTGGACCTGTACATTGGATTACTTTACCCGGACGACGGCGAGCCTTCCACGGCTTGGATTATCTACGTGCTTTGGGTGCTTTGATTATGCCATGGATAACAGCCAACACTGCTGAGTGTTGGAATTACCCCCCCGAGAGGAGTCCAGGTGAGACGGCGCTCTACCCCGAGTGAGGTCGCCTCACGTCTCTTCGTTGTGGACCGGCAGCTACCGTCCACCAGAGGGCCCAGCTGTATTCATCTGTGGACCGAGGTTCTGTGGGCACCGTGTTCAGCACTCTGAATTCTCCCAAGAAATCGTCGGCCAGATGGGATACCGCCAGCGGCTCTCCTAACCCCCCCCCCTACTGTCTTACAACCAGCGGGACCCCCCTTTAGTGTATCCAGCTATAATCATTTAAGTACCATCGCTATAGTTCCCTAAAGAACCAGGTTGTATACTTGCTCCCTGCGTAACCAGAGATTGGACATTCAATGTTGATTTACCTACGAATACTCATTTGCCTTACAAGTGCATTTCAAATCATAAATGTCATTAAGTGAACGTTGTATATACCCTTTGCTATATAAAATATTCGATTTATACATTTGTGTGGACTTCGTTTCATCAGGTGGGAAAGTGTTCATCATATCTACATCATGTACTGTGTGGCCAGTATTCAAAGTACATAGACGGTAGTGGTTTAATAATACCATACTTATCAATACAGTCAGGGAATTGTACCCCTCAGTTACAACAACGACTGCACTTTCTACGTCGCCTTAGAGTTCATGGTATAGATTAGGCCTGCCACGATAACACATTTTGCTGGGCGATTAATTGCCCCCGAAAATATCGCGATAAGCGATATTATTGCGACCGGTTAGAGAATTTCTTTTTGAGACATTTATTTCCCAAAACTTTTATTTTGAAGCCCACCGCTCCGTCTTTTCCGGTGTTTTAGACTTTTATTTTGAAGCCCACCGACCGGACCGGAAGTGTTGTTGTGATTATCAGGTACTTTTTTAGTCCCTGCTCTGTCGTGGTTCCAAGCGAGTAGAAGTGAGATGCATGCATCTTATTGGTAGAAGTGGTACCAGAAAAGTCACGTGAAACACTGCAGACCACTGATTGGTCAGAATAGAGACGCGTCACTCGTTGGAGTCTGAGGGAGTCTGAACGAAAACAGAACGCCGCCATCTTTAATGTCTCACATAGGATTTCATAATCATTATGTTTGCAGCAGGCACAAGTGCAATAAACAAAGGATACAGTCACTGTGTATTCTGCCTCATTTATTGATTAAACAAAACCGACATCAACACAATTTGCCACCGAGCGGAGAGTTTAGTCTCGCAAAAAGATCGCTGACTTGTTAAGGCTTGTTGTTAGGTTAGGTGCTAATGTTGTGCTAGCGTTTTAGCATGGCTATCGTACATAGCGTGATCAATATAACTCGCTATTGATTGTTTGTATGAGTAACGTTAATGCTAGTAGAATAGACACAATGAGGGGTAACGTTAGCCCCACGGAGCTCCTGTGCTGTGCTCTGTAGTAAAGCCAGCGGCCCGCCTCCCAACACGGACAGTGACTGACAAGGGGCACTGGTTCCGCCTCAAACAAACGCGCAAATAGCAATTAATCGCGCCCGTCAAAATCATTGCATTCATTTTAATTATCGTGGCAATTAATCGATTTATTGCTTATCGCGGCAGGCCTAGTATAGATACAAAAAAAATTACTTTTCTACCAATCTGTATTAGAGAGTCTCATCAGATACGGTATTACAGCTTGGTTTGGTAACCTGTCTGTACAATTAAAGTCCAAACTGGTCCGTCTGATGCAGACTGCATGGAAGATCATAGGGGTGAAAGGTCACCCATCCCTGCAGTCTATTTTTTAACAGGCTACTCTAAGGCAAGCCAATAGAATAGTCTCGGACCCCTCCCATGTCTTACATGCCGAGTATGAGCTACTGCCCTATGGGAGAAGGTTTAGAGTTCCACACTCGACTAAATAGGTTTAAAAACTCCTTTATTCCGATCTCAGTGAAACTTTTAAATAGTGCCAGATAAAGGGCAACTATCGAATAACTGATATTTGGTTGTTATATTATCGATATTCGATAACCGATATTTGGGTTTTTTGGGTATACTATTATATTATACTAGTATATTTGTGTATACTATTCTAATGTGGTGTTGCCAGACATCCTGCTGTGCAGGTACTTTACTAGACATGTTGTGTAGGCTATTATTGTTAGGCCGATTTATTGTGTTCTTATTTTGTTATATAGGATGGCCTAAAGATGTGTTTCCTGTTTATGTTCATTAAGATGCATTAAGTTATGTATTTGTCAACTTGTCAATGCAATTAAACTTTCAAATTTAGTTCTGCCTTCTTGTCTATTCTCAGTCCTTGCCCCACAATGTTGGAATGAACTACCCACCCCAGTTAGGACAGCCGAAACCCATCCAATCTTTCGCCGTCGACTAAAGACGCACTTCTTCAATCATTATCTGAAATCTAAATCTTGTCTTCTTTTTAAGATTTTCCCATTAAAAGTTTTAAAACACATGGTGACAACCAACCCCATAGTGTGTGACAACCATCCCCATGATGGGGTTGATTGTCACAATGTGTCAGAGTGTCTTTGATAGGTGATTAACTCTTTGTTACAATACTTTGGAAAATGAGAGGGATACACATTTCAAGCCAACATCTTAAGCTTCAATTTAATATAGGAATGACTATTGAAAGATGTTTTGATTATGAGCAATTCACGCTAGAGTAAAAAGTGTGACAACGTCCCCCGTTCTCCCCTAATATGGTATAGAATGGAAATTGTGCTGGTCCCAGAGCCCCAACTGATTACTAAAAGACATATGATGCTCAATGCCTCTGTCTGGAAACAAGTATGCTCCCTCGTGGAGAAGAAGATGTAGGCATGTTAAAAGAACAAACCTCTTACTGTTAAAGTATGTTGTTTGAAACCATAAAGGTTGTCAGTGTTTTTTTTAGATGGTTTCTTAGATGTTCCTATCCTGTTGTAACAGTTGTTGATAATACCTATGATTCTGATGTTGTGTTACTGTATCCATGAATGAAATTCAATAAATCTATCTAAATGTCATTCCCATCACATTTCGTCATTATCACAACAGTACGTCATTACCAACACATGACATATTTCTTAACAAATTTGTAACAAATAGTTTAAATCTGACATTTTCCTACATGTTTTCCTATATTACAAGCCCTCCCTTAACATTTTATGTATGAAAAACAAGAGTCATGGACCTTTTGTTGTAGTAATTGTATCTTTCTTGACAGGATCTAGCAATATATTTAAAAGGCTGCATATCTAAAGATCTAAAGCATGTTTAAATTCAAGTAAAATATTTCAAACCACTAATACATCAGAAGTAAGGTATAATGTTACATAAATGCCTTAAAAGCACAAATGTTTTACTTTTTTTTTTACATTTTAAATCAAATCAAATCAAATTTATTTATAGGGCCTGACAACACACGTTAATGTCCCCATGGGCCGTTGATAGTTTTAATTCATTGATCTGTTGTCAATATCTTATATATCTTCAGGCTGTACACTGACGTCAGATGTCTCTGTGTAAACACAGGCCCGATGAAACGGTCTCTGTGTAAACATAGGGCCCCATGAAACAGTACTGGACACAGGTGCATGATAAGCATGCAAAAACCCACACACACACCAGCACACACACTTTAACACACACACAAGCACACATCACACAGACATCAATGCATACACATAGAGAGAGATACACACACCCCCCCCTTTTTTGTTCGAGAGTGTCACCTAGACATGCAAACTCATGTCTCTCACTTTAACACACACACACACCGACACACACACACTCACACACACACACACCAACACACATGCACACACACAAATTATATGCCGTCATCTGATAAAGAGAGCGGAGGAATACAGCCCCTCCTTTCCCCCATCTAAGCAAACACCAGCACACACACACACACACACATCACACAGACATCAATGCATAACACACAGAGACATACACACACCATTCTGACGAGAAATGTATAAATGATGTGACGATGTATTGACGAAACCACCACTTGGCACTGGCTCGCTCTGTGTGCGGAGGTGCGTGGTCCGGATTGTGATCTACTTGTGCTGTGACGGTTCAGTAAAACTCTGCAGACTGCCATCTGACTCTGTCTCGTCTCTCTGTTCACCTCGCCGACATTCAATAAAAGAACTATGAGGGAATTCCTTTCAAATGGGGGCTCGTCCGGGATTGGTGATCGGAAAGGGGTGAGCGGAGACCGAGTAGATTATCTGCGGAGTTGGCACAGGATGAGTGGATCATAATCTGTATTTTTTATTTTTTTGTTTGTCTTCTTGTCCGTTTCGTGCATTTCTCCTGGGACGGACTGACGAGTTGAATGGCTGTGTGCGGCAGATCGGATGACGGACCCCGGGGCTGTTTCTTCAATGACGAAAGGTGAGCAGAATACCAAGTTTCTGCAATTGGAAATTCCAAATTTAGAATAGGTTTGTCATTTGAATGAAATATGCCTGCGTCTGCGAGATCTGTGGCCACACACTGTACATAGGACTTCATGCAGTTTTTTTATTTTATTTTATCGAGTGGAGGTCTGATATATGGTGAAAGGGATGGTTAGGGGTTAGAGTCCCCGGGTTAAAGTCCCTGGTTAGGGGTTAGAGTCCCCGGGTTAAAGTCCCTGGTTAGGGGTTAGAGTCCCCGGGTTAAAGTCCCTGGTTAGGGGTTAGAGTCCCCGGGTTAAAGTCCCTGGTTAGGGGTTAGAGTCCCCGGGTTAAAGTCCCTGGTTAGGGGTTAGAGTCCCCGGGTTAAAGTCCCTGGTTAGGGGTTAGAGTCCCCGGGTTAAAGTCCCTGGTTAGGGGTTAGAGTCCCCGGGTTAAAGTCCCTGGTTAGGGGTTAGAGTCCCCGGGTTAAAGTCCCTGGTTAGGGGTTAGCACCTTTCCAACGTGGCCCCCGTCGTCACGGTCACTATTAGTTAGAAGGAAAGTGGTACGAAAAAGTTCTGATATGTGTGTTGAATTAATAATGTGTAACACATGTATGAAGTTCCATATGATGAGTGAAGCCATGTCTCCAGTCGAGTCAAGTGGATATATGAATATTCATCACGGAACACAAACCCAGTGCGTTATGTTGTTGATAAGGAGGCCACTATCATTATATTAAAATAAATAAGTGGTAGGGAGGCCAACATATTATTATTAAAATAAATATCGTCCATATTGCATTAGTGTGCTGCTCTGTGGTAGAGGGATGCGGCCGCGGCGCGAGGGAACAGGTCTCTCTGCACATTGCAGTTTCAAACTATGCATTGACAACCTAGTAGTTGATTAAATATAGGTGGGTATATATGCTCCGGGTCTGAGGAGGAGCGGGTGTTATATTATATTATTATATTATATGTATTATGCGGCTAGGTGGTGTAGTGGTCTAAGGCACTCGCCACCAGTGTGGAGACGCTAGGATTCGCGTGTTCGAATCCAGCTCTCCACATTGTTTTTCAGTTTGGCTGGTCGTCCGCAGTAATACACATTGGCCGTATTACGGGGAGGGAAAAACTGAAGGGTGGGGATCGAACGTTGTGAACAAGCGACTCCTACAAGTCGGTTGGTGCGCCTGCGCAGTAGAATCAGGAAGTGTCGGGGGCAGCGTGAGCCTCCCACGCGTTACTCCTCGACACTGAGAGGTCGAGCTGCGCAGGTGAAAAGATGCGACTGCTGTTACCTCAAGTACCGGAGGGGACTTGTGCTATGTATGACTTAGTCCTCACTGCAGCCGGCTTGTGGGAGGCAAGAAACAGCGTTCGTGACAGGGGAGGGTTGAATTGGATGATACGAAATTGGGATGGGAGAAAATATATAGAAAATGGGAGAAAAAGTGGATAAAAAAAAAATATTATATGTATTATGTGGTGCTATATATGCAGTTGTGGTTAGTTTATAACCGCTCTGAACACCGCCGTGCGCTCTGCGGTGGGACCGGCGCTTCGCTTTCGCTCGCGCGGCTTGAGGGTTGGAAGCGCTTCAGAGACGTGCATGTTCACAGAAATACACTCGATATCTGCGTTGTTACCACAAATATGGATATTGGTAGAGGCGAGCATGTTCACGGAAATACGGTATAGTGCTGTTAAGGGGATGCGGACCAGTGATGGAGCTTTCGTCATCAGGGTCCCCGTTTTCATTTCCACATAATCATCACCATTATTATCATTATTATTTCGTTGGTGCCGCTTGCTGTAAACGGTGCGGGACCACACGTAATATCACATGGGTCTGCACTCTGCATTGCTAAAGACACTTCACATTGATACAACATTTTCTTGGAGCGACGCGCGCTCGGCCGAATTCTACTCCCTCCTCGAGAACTACAACAACACGGCTGCTAAACCCCCACTCTCTCTCTCTCTCTCTGTCTCTCTCTCTCACTCTCTCGTTCTCTCTCTCTTCTCCCGCTCTCACAGGACCCATTCAGAGTGTCTTCTCCCCCACTCGCACGCTTTCTCCCTCCCTCTCCCTCTCTCTCTCTCGCTCCCTTTCTCTCTCTCTCTCTCGTTCTCTCTCTCTCTCTCTCCTTCTCTTTCTCACTCTCTCTCTCGTTCCTTCTCTCTCTCCCCACTCTCTCTCTCTCTCTTTAATATTCACGCACCCCGGACTGACACTTTTCCTCACACGCTCTCTCTATGGCTCTCACTGGCTCGCGCCCTCTCTCTCCCCTTCTCCCCTGCTCGCTTTCTTTTTTCTCTCTCTCTCTCTCTCTCTCTCTCTTTCAAGGTAAAAGTGGCTATGGAGAGTCCGATGGCTCCTGATAGCAGTGCCGAGGGGACTACTCGACGCGTACATCCGATGGGCGTACACCCGATGGCCCCACTGGGGGCTATGGGCCTTACGTCTAGGTCAGGCATTATAGCTCAGCTACAATCAATGGGCGCAGAGAGATTTATGTCGATGTCAATCCGTGACGTAGCATTCTTTAAAGAAGGTATGTTGCGAAATAGGGCAGGAGAAGGAAGGGTGATTACGTTTCCCCCCCTCAATCCCCATTAATCTATCTTATGTTCCCTCTCTCTTAGGCCTAAGGGGGAGTGGGTGTAGACTGGAATTGGCTGAGATTGAGGGTAGAAAGGGAGGAAGCCGCCACTGTAGAAGGTGGTACGAGAAGGTATTAGTAGGTGTATGAGAAGGTATTAGTAGGTGTAATGAGAGGTATTAGAAGGTTGTATGAGGTGTGGTGGCGACACCTAGCGGGCAGATACTGTCACATCGCTCCCTGGTAGCGTCTGCTCCTCTGTGTCAGAAACTTTTCATTTCATCTTTATTTAATTTTTTCTTGTATCTTTTTAAAATGTAAAAACGTTTATTTTATGTTTTTTTTTATGATACTTCATAACCAAAGATATTGTTAAAACTTTTATTTTATGTTTTTTTATGATACTTCATAACCAGAGATATTTTTGAAAATATAAGTATATTGTTTTAGGTGTTGCCTGGTGCAAAGACAATAGGTGTTGCCTGGTGCGAAGACAATAGAGGAAGGACAAATATATAGGTCAGAGGTTTATTTAAAGGGGTTGTTATTATCCCACATTTAATTAACTTTCAAACACTGGGTAATATAATTAAGAGGATTATATAGTAGATTTTTAGTGTGCAGACAGTTTTCAGATGTTAAAAGTTGTTAGTGAACCTGCTAAACAACTTCTGCTGTTGAAGCACGTTCTAATATTGGGTTGTACCAGGTAGTAACAAGGCCCCCGTACACACACACACACACTCACTCACTCACTCACTCACTCACTCACTCACTCACTCACTCACTCACTCACTCACTCACTCACTCACTCACTCACACACACACACACACACACACACACACACACACACACACACACACACACACACACACACACATATATACATGCACATACACACACATAACCACGCACATATACATAAAACACACATACATACATATACGTACAAACACAGTCAATCAACCACACGGGAGGGCTTTGAAAGCAGACCAATTTGATCAATCTTAGAAAATGTCTGGGCACTTTAACTCCTAAATCAGGGGAGACTGGTTAAATATATATGTTTGTTTTTCTCTCTCTGGTTTAATCAGACTGATTGTATTCAAACTTCCGCTCTTCTTGTTTTATGCTTTTTATTGTATTTAAAATACCCGCAGGGGGAGTTTTATTTCTAAAGATTTCTAATTTTATTTCCTCTCAATTCGTTGTTTCTATGGCTTGACGAGCTATCATTCTACGTACCGATCCAGACTGAAAAGCCAGTCGATCCTCAACTCTTTGCGCGCTTTCCCCACGTGGACCGTCTGGTCGGTCACGGCTCTAAAAAATCATAATCTCCATCATCACTTTAATCATAATGTAATTAGACGATACCAAAATACATAACAAAGTTGTTTTGTTACAGAGACTACATACACTGCAAGGGGAAGAGAATCCTCAACGTTCTCATGGTGTAACTAATAACAACTCTGACCAGGAAATATAATACAATTATATAAATAATACTGTCACGGTGTCCAATGAGCAGACTAGTATGAATGGAATCCAAGTGTGTTTCAAGTTGTTCGCATATTATTGTCTAATTACACTTGTCATGGGGCTACCCCATGCCCTATGCTGGTTGCCTCACAGTTTAGCCCTGGTCCCCACATGTGGTCATGCGGCCAAACATTTAGTTTAGGCTTTCGGCCTAGTTTGTTTTGTTATGTTGTTTTGTAATACAGACACATTGGTTTAAAGCATAACATGTGATGTAGAATTAAAGTACATGCATTTGTTGATAAATACCATTTGTCTGTGCTCCCACTTGGTTCCTTGTAGGATCTCTGGCTGCCCAACCAGAACTGGGAGAGGCCAGGGCCTTTTCTGGAGGGGAGATTTGGAAGGAACCAAGTGTGGTAGAGTACAGGGGGGGGGGATTTTCATAACGAGAGGGGAATAGGTTTATGAAGCGCCTTAAACACTGTTTAGTGTTTGGTTATGATAGATCATGATGGAGTAATGTATCCATGTTGTCCAGAGTTATTGGATGTGTAAATTGATGTCTGTATTGATTAATTGATTGTTTGTTTTTGGTTTGTCCCTGTAGGAGGAGCTTCCAGCATAAAGCCAGGGATGGAGGCTCCTCTCAGGGAGAAGTAGTGACAGGCTTGGAAGCGAGACACAGCCGTACTAAGACCTAGGTCCCTTAGCCAAGGGCCTAGTTGTTTATATTTGTTAAAAGAAAGTTTAATCATTTTGTATTATTTTTGTATTTATGTTAAAATATGTTTTTTCCCGTTTTTTCCCACTGGGGAGCAAAAGAACAAATAGAATAAAAAACCAACCACTGGGTGATGGTAACCTGACTCGGACTGCATTTTTCCTTCGCATGGCCGCCTCCTCACAATTGGTGTCAGAAGTAAAGAGGACTACGAGCTTCAGGGATGCCTCGGAAAAGTCAACAGCAGCAGCAACGGGAACAACCATGGTCTACAGAGGAAGAGGCCAGCTTCACCAGGTTGACGCAGATGTTCGAGGTGTTTACGCATTTCCAGATGGAACGGGATACACGGCAAGAGAGGGAAGCAGTCAGAGAAGAACAGAGGTTCAATGTTCTCAGACACCGGGTGACCCAGCTCCAGTTGGATCTGGAGGCAGCCAGGCCAGGCCCGTCAACAGTTTCAGCCAATGGAGTTCTAGCCGGAGAACCCGAGGTGGTGAGGTTGGAGGAGCTACATCCGGTAAGCTTTTTGTACATGGAGGAAGACGATGAGGAAGAGGAAGAGAGACTATATGCAGCTGACTACCTCTGGCAGTGGCTGCTCCAGCAGTGGGATGAGATGGAAGCTACTCCAGAGCTGGTTTCCCGCCTTACCGACAAGCTCCCCATCTACTGGTCACAGTGGACCCTAAAGTACCCAGCTTCGACTCCACTTGAGGAGTACCACCGGGCCATGAGGTTCCTGCTGGAGGAGAATGGGATTGGTGTGGGTCCGCAGGCCCTGCCGTGTGAGTGCCACCTCCACTGTTCGGATCATCACTCCTGCAGGTTTTGTAGGGAGGGTCATACGTGGCCGGAATGTACCTCAGCCGCGGCTCAGAGATGGTGTGGTCACTGCCGTCGCATTGGGCATCATGTTAATGCCTGTGTTTACCACCATCCCTGGCCTGCCATGGAGGTCCCTGTACCTGACCTGGATGGACTGCAGGTTGAGGTCCAGGGGGTGGGGGAGGATAATAACTGCTCCAGCCCTGAGGAGAATCTTCTCCTTTGCCCCATGTTAGAGAAGGAGGCTGGAGTTGAATCGCAGAATGTGGGAAAAGAAGCAACAGCCGAGTCTCACCCTGAAGAGGAAGATGCAGCAGTGGTGGAGGCTCAAACAGAAGATGCAGCAGTGGTGGAGGCTCAAACAGAAGGTGCAGCAGTGGTGGAGGCTCAAACAGAAGATGCAGCAGTGGTGGAGGCTCAAACAGAAGGTGCAGCAGTGGTGGAGGCTCAAACAGAAGGTGCAGCAGTGGTGGAGGCTCAAACAGAAGATGCAGCAGTGGTGGAGGCTCAAACAGAAGATGCAGCAGTGGTGGAGGCTCAAACAGAAGATGCAGCAGTGGTGGAGGCTCAAACAGAAGATGCAGCAGTGGTGGAGGCTCAAACAGAAGGTGCAGCAGTAGTGGAGGCTCATACAGAAGGTGCAGCAGTGGTGGAGGCTCAAACAGAAGGTGCAGCAGTGGTGGAGGCTCAAACAGAAGATGCAGCAGTGGTGGAGGCTCAAACAGAAGATGCAGCAGTGGTGGAGGCTCATACAGAAGATGCAGCAGTGGTGGAGGCTCAAACAGAAGATGCAGCAGTGGTGGAGGCTCAAACAGAAGATGCAGCAGTGGTGGAGGCTCAAACAGAAGATGCAGCAGTGGTGGAGGCTCAAACAGAAGATGCAGCACCAGAGTGGGGGGGTGCTCCGCCTCGCCTGGCAGAGCGGGCTGAGGACATTGGACTGCCACCAGTTTGTTGTTTCCCTTCACTTTTTGATAAAAGCTCTATGTCTCCTGGTGACCAGTACAGACATGGTCCTCAAGGACTTGGACAGAACTGGGTTCCATTTTTGTTAATTCCTCAAGTGTATCAATTAGTTAATTATATTGCTGGGGAATGCTGTTTTGTTGCTTGGTTTCCACTCTGGGTAACGGTAGGTTGGTCATTTCAGGGTGGGGGTGTATGGTGATAGAATGGTTGATGGACTATTTCATGGTATAGGATTATGCACTTTTAGCTCATGGTTGGACATAGGATGCCACATGTGTCGACTCCAGAAGGGGGGGGAAATGTCATGGGGCTACCCCATGCCCTATGCTGGTTGCCTCACAGTTTAGCCCTGGTCCCCACATGTGGTCATGCGGCCAAACATTTAGTTTAGGCTTTCGGCCTAGTTTGTTTTGTTATGTTGTTTTGTAATACAGACACATTGGTTTAAAGCATAACATGTGATGTAGAATTAAAGTACATGCATTTGTTGATAAATACCATTTGTCTGTGCTCCCACTTGGTTCCTTGTAGGATCTCTGGCTGCCCAACCAGAACTGGGAGAGGCCAGGGCCTTTTCTGGAGGGGAGATTTGGAAGGAACCAAGTGTGGTAGAGTACAGGGGGGGGGATTTTCATAACGAGAGGGGAATAGGTTTATGAAGCGCCTTAAACACTGTTTAGTGTTTGGTTATGATAGATCATGATGGAGTAATGTATCCATGTTGTCCAGAGTTATTGGATGTGTAAATTGATGTCTGTATTGATTAATTGATTGTTTGTTTTTGGTTTGTCCCTGTAGGAGGAGCTTCCAGCATAAAGCCAGGGATGGAGGCTCCTCTCAGGGAGAAGTAGTGACAGGCTTGGAAGCGAGACACAGCCGTACTAAGACCTAGGTCCCTTAGCCAAGGGCCTAGTTGTTTATATTTGTTAAAAGAAAGTTTAATCATTTTGTATTATTTTTGTATTTATGTTAAAATATGTTTTTTCCCGTTTTTTCCCACTGGGGAGCAAAAGAACAAATAGAATAAAAAACCAACCACTGGGTGATGGTAACCTGACTCGGACTGCATTTTTCCTTCGCATGGCCGCCTCCTCACAACACTGTAAATACAGAAATGGAGGGGATGCTGGGTACCAGATGATGGTGAATGGAGGGGATGCTGGGTGTGTAGGTGGATGTATGGTATGGGCGAGTTGGGGGCCCTGTTGGGGGATGGAGAGGATGCCCACGAGGCGACTGCAGGATCCGTGCTCAAGGCACCGGCCTATGAGGAACCCTTGGAGGATGCACCGGCCGGCTCTCCTCCCCGTCTCTTTCCTGTCCAGCTGGGGTCCCCCGTGTCTGAGCCACCGGACTCTGCTGACATGATGGCATCCGGGGGAACCAATTGCAAGTTTCTATGAGGTCGTGGTAGGGTTGTGAGAATGGGGACAAGATATTGTTGCGTGTTTTGTTTTTTATTTCCTTTTTATAGTATACTCATTAGAATATTGTCTACTCATAGGATATTGTATACTCTGATGTGGGACAATGTGTGTTTTGTTTTGATTTGGTTTATGTGAATTTTAGTCTGATTTTCTAATGATCCTTCGGCATAGAGATTGCAACCATTGAAAATCATTGCATTTTTTTATGTACCTCTGATGTGGGCTTCTTTTTCATTTGTGAGTTTGGGTGATGGTGACGGAGTATGGAGCGGATATGCCCCAACTGTGAATCTGAAAGTTGAGTGGTTCTTTACGCATTTTTTATGTATTTCAATCAATGGGTTTTCTCATAAATAAGTCTGGATGCATTGTACTGGTTGTTAAGTAAGCTATGTGGTGTTCTGTGTTCTGTGTTTCTTCCACGGGCTGTCGGGTTGGGGAGTGGCTGAGTGACCATGGACGCGATGGGGAACGGTCAGCTGTCATCCACTTCCTTGGGGACGCTGTGGTCATGCTGAGAACCGTGCCGAGGCCCTTCTCCTCTCCATACCTTTGCCGGTGGTGGGGTGGAAATGAAACCCGGCCGATGTCACGAGCTGTCGCTCGCTGGTCGCCTGAAAATGTAGGGCTGGTGCCGGATTGAGGGGGAGGGGCCGGCAACAGGACTTCGGCCTGAATTCAGTATGATGCAGTGTCCTCTGGGGGAGGTGATGGCTGACTGACGAGGAGCGCTCTCTGCCTGATGGCCTGCGGGGGAGTGGTGTTGAGACTGTGAGATTCACAGTCTCAAAGGGGGATTGTGTGGACTGTGTGGACTCCACACAACAACTGAATAGTGGACTCAACAACTGAATAAATTACTGAATTTAAATAATTAATTGAAATAAGAATATTAGAATAATAGATGAGAAAGTATAAATTGATTGAAATTATGCAAAATGTGACTGAACTAAAACTGGACTGTCTTAAAATATGATTGAAATTATGCAAAATGTGACTGAACTAAAACTGAACTGTCTTGAAATATGATTGATATTGTGCAGAATAACACTGACCTGTCTGAACTGTCTTACATAGTATTTCAGGCATGTACATCATGCGAAAGCGGTCAAGCATCATTTCCATAGTTTACAGGTCCTGGTTGAGGTTAAATCAACGTCAGTTTATTGTTATTTTTTTGTGTTTTCATTCCTCTATGAATATACAGTGAATCTTGATGAGTGTATCCTCGTGTTCGTTTCCTGGGGTATATTGGGTTATATTGGGTAATTGTAATTAGTATTACACGTGTTTTGATCTATGGCCTGCCCATCTACGGCCCTGACGACACTGGACGCTACTGGATGACCACTGGACCATCTAATTGTCACATGTCTCTGCTATTCCATGCGCTTTGTGCTATGTTTGCCTCTGGGCCCCCGTATAGTTAAGCTTCACGCTTATATGATATACACGCCCTCTTGGATTAAGTGCAGGTCTGGTGTATTGATGGCAGTATTGGTGGTCATCCGATATGTAGGTATATGTCCGGAAATGTACTCTATTTGTTCCTGACCTTGGCCTTTTGACAGGTCCATGCTTAGTGTATGTCTTGATGAGTGATGGTTGTGTCATATTGTTGGGTGCACAATGAATTGTTGTGTTGACATATAGATTTATATGTCAAAAGGGGGATTGATAGTTTTAATTCATTGATCTGTTGTCAATATCTTATATATCTTCAGGCTGTACACTGACGTCAGATGTCTCTGTGTAAACACAGGCCCGATGAAACGGTCTCTGTGTAAACATAGGGCCCCATGAAACAGTACTGGACACAGGTGCATGATAAGCATGCAAAAACCCACACACACACCAGCACACACACTTTAACACACACACAAGCACACATCACACAGACATCAATGCATACACATAGAGAGAGATACACACACCCCCCCCTTTTTTGTTCGAGAGTGTCACCTAGACATGCAAACTCATGTCTCTCACTTTAACACACACACACACCGACACACACACACCGACACACACACACTCACACACACACACACACCAACACACATGCACACACACAAATTATATGCCGTCATCTGATAAAGAGAGCGGAGGAATACAGCCCCTCCTTTCCCCCATCTAAGCAAACACCAGCACACACACACACACACACATCACACAGACATCAATGCATAACACACAGAGAGACATACACACACCATTCTGACGAGAAATGTATAAATGATGTGACGATGTATTGACGAAACCACCACTTGGCACTGGCTCGCTCTGTGTGCGGAGGTGCGTGGTCCGGATTGTGATCTACTTGTGCTGTGACGGTTCAGTAAAACTCTGCAGACTGCCATCTGACTCTGTCTCGTCTCTCTGTTCACCTCGCCGACATTCAATAAAAGAACTATGAGGGAATTCCTTTCACCGTACAGGTCTTCTTTAAACAAGTCAAGAAGAAAACAACAATAAGTAAAGAACAGAACAAGAACACCATAAGGTCCAAACATTTTTAGATGAATGCAAATAAATGAAAGAATGCAAGCACTCCCAGACATACCCCACGCGAAGGTAAGGAAAAACTCACTAAAACCTAACAATAGGGAAAAAAGCTCCACAGGCAGTGTGGAGGAGAGAAACCTTAGAAGGGCCATTCAAGGGGGGATCTCCCTTCTTAGATGTTGGTGATAGTAGTGTTGCAGACGGACAGTTGGTAAGCATGCACTCGTGTGTAGTGAAACACAGATGAGTGCATGCAATAGCAACTGAACATTTTGAAAGATTAAAGATAGAGCTAATAGCGATAGCAACTGAACATTTTGAAAGATTAAAGATAGAGCTGATAGCGGATCTATTTGAGGCACAGGGGCACAATAAAGAGTTATTTGGTAACGTGATGGTAATGACAATGTTCTCTGACATTCTAGGAAAAGTGTTAAATATATTAAATTCCATAAAGTGATATTTACAACAATGTTCATATTATGATTCCTGACAAAATGACTATAAAGCTTAATTGATCATTTAAGGTTTTATGCAATTTTATTTTTGATAAATAGATTTTCCCAAAAGTGCCCAAAATCAAATAAACGCCCATATACACGCTGCAAGGGGGTAAGATAATATGGGTATTCAAATAACTGAACTGAACTGTGAGGATTCGACGTGAACACAACAGCTTTTTCCGGTAAGTATGAAGTCCTAATGTAGCTGCATGACATAACTATCTTCTCATTTGCAGTGAATTGAGTGATTGTTTTTCATTACACATAAAGCTAACCTCAATGCCTGTTTCAAATTTGTAATGTATCTGTGGGCGCGCAGGTAGGCTCGCTCCTCATAAATAGGTTTCTATATCTTAGAATGTGCACAAGGCTAGTGAGAAGGCAAACATGCTATGTTTATTCAACAAATCACTTCTATTTTTAAAAACAGTATATGTTTTAACTCCCACGTCTCTATAATTTTGATACGGGGTACCATAGAAAATCATGCATCATAACTGAACACAACACAATTTATGAGTAACACACACTTACTCCCAGTATAAGCGATTAGACCTTATATAGATGAAGACTAGATGATGTGTGTTTGAACTCAAAATCAAAGAGAACACACTCAAAAATGGTCTTAGGAGTGGAAAATTAACATGTGTTTGTATTTACAGTCTGGCTCTGAGGCGAGATGCAGAGCAGTGCAGGTCTACACCCAAATCGTATCACAAAAGACATACTACATTGAAACTCCAGTGATTTGCACGTAAACACAAGATTCAACCGAAGATGATGTGGAGCTGAAAGACAATGCAAATGCCTAGAGAGGACTCTGACCACACCTAGGGACCCAACCCAGTATCTCTACTATACTTAGCATAGTATGAAGTACCACTTTAGATGCAGAACATGCCCCCTTCATTTAATTAACATGAATTAGACACAGGTGATCAAATTTGCAGTCATGAAAGGCTACCATATTTCCCATACTAACAGAATAACTAACCAGTTGTTTTCATCGCTCTCTTTTCAAGAAGGCACACGAATTAGAGAAGTGCCCAAAATGAAAGATTAATGATGAAAATAACATAACTTGCATGCTATCTCCTCCTTCTATCCTCTGCTAAAATCCTTCTATTTCAAGTACTTTCCATGACTACAAATATCAAAACCACCAAATTGGAGCACAATTATCAACATGTACAAGATGTACATTTACATTGGTCATTTAACTGACACTTTTATCTAAAGTGACTCACAGGTTCTGTGCGACAGGACATCAGGAAGGGCACAACTCTATCAGCTGAGTAACAATTTTCATCAAAGTGTTGAGTGCTACAGTGTAGGTTAGTTTATTAGGACAAATGCATGACAGTAAGGTTAGTTAGGGTTAGATTTATTTGTATCAGTTGGAAGCAGGATAATCATTTACACAATGATTATCAAAAATGCACAAGGTGTATTAGAGGTAATTAAATTAATGCTACTTAAGAGTAGACGAGAAAATGAATGGATGTATTTCATGCAAAATTAACTGGCTGCCTAGATTTTTATGTTTTTTCCCCATGCTAATATGATGAGCCACACTAAAGGTGAGAGGAAAGCCAGAGAAGTCGTGACGAGGTAAGTATCCTGAAGTACACCCACCGCACGCATCCTGAGCTAAGATCAACTTCAATTTAACATCACAGACTATGAAGATAAAGAGCTATTTTGTCTGATTCAAGACTTTGGCCATTCATTTACAATTTTATTTAAAGCCTAATGCTGTAAGATCTAGTTAGATACAAGATCTGATAGATTATAGTGAATATGACCTTCTTGGCATAAGGACTCACTGCTAATGCAATTGGCTTGCATTTCCTATTTTCAATTAAGTGATTTTATTTACAACAAATTGAATTAACCCCAAAATGATTTTCCTTTTTAGCAGAAAGGCGTTGAATCATTTATGTGAGGAGTTTTCTAAGGCAATTTTATCATCCTCAGATCATATTGGTGAGAGGACACGACAAGTGAGAAGGAGTGACTCGTGATTGACCTGAACCACGAACGACATGCGGCCCATGGCAGACCAAACGAAGGGGAGCACAACCCGGGCGACGACACAACCTGAGAGAGCCGCCATCCAACCCAGCCACACGACACAGACGTCACCAAGGAAGTGGAGCAGAGGACCACGAAGGAGACTGACCAAGGAGACACTGACGAAGAGGAGATCAACCTTTGACGGCCTGAGAGAAGACACCTACGAGTTCAGAGTCATCACCATCAACGAGATTGAGCCTGCTGCGCCACCCCGGCACTGCAGACCACGGCAGACCAAACCCATCACCTACAGAAAGGAGATGGAGCCCCGACCATCAAGGTGGACTTCCATGACAAGATTGCCATCCGTGTGAGAGAGAGCGTCCTACTGACTAGCTGCTACATCAGCAAACCCTCGCCCCTCTGGTACCGCGATGACGGGGAGCGGGGGACCAACCATAACACAACACATTCAAGAACGCCCTGACCACCATGTCTCTAGGCCTGATGAAGGCCAAGCATGAGCACAGTGGCAGATATGTGATGGTAGAAGAGAACAACACAAGCTCCAGGAAAAGAGTCTGCAAGGCCACTATAGTTGACCGCCACACTGCTACCGGTGACCCCGTGACCCTTGACAAGGTACACAGGGAGTGGACGGCGACCTCCTGTAGGCCCCCTCTGAATGATGGAGGAGTGAATGTACCCGACTGCACCGTCAAGAAGAGAGACATCATCAGAGACCTGTGAACCAAGAGGCATCTGAACACACATTGTCCACATTATTATGTATTTATTTAATTTTGACTGTGTTACTGTTTGGCCCTGCCACACGACAGACAGAGAACAGATGGTCAACAGCGACACAGCAACTGTCAGATTCACAAACAAGAACTGTTTCACAAAGTTCATATGTATCTGGAAAATTATTAACTATGATGAAATACAATCAGTAAGATTGCATTAACCAATTTTATAATGGCAATGAGGAATGATCACAGAGTAACATTGCAAAATTGTATTGTTAAACAGGGCAGAACCAGTTGGTTTGTTCCAAGACACCAAGTTTGTTTTGACCATTGATAGTATGCACCACAGAACAATGCATAACGATTATCATAATCACCTTTTATATCAGTTTTTATACAAACCACTAGGTTAACGGTTTTAAATGTTTTTATACATTAGCCACTAAGTTATATGCCGTATTTGCTATCGCGTTCCGCTCTGAGCCGTATGAGATATTCTATATTCTATGATACCTATTGTATCCCCTTACGAACAAAAAATACATGCACCACACCTGTATGGGGCTCCGCCCCCATGGCGGCACCGCCCCAGCGTACTCGGATGCGTGCACCGTACGATAAACTAGTAGGATGAAAAGATTAGATTCATAATGTTGGAAGCTTACCGGAGGTTGCTGGCCCCTGGCATCTTCGACGCATGCTTTCGGCGACACGACGAGCCTGTGTTGATGTTCCTCGTTTGATGACAGCACATCGAGGTTCAGCTGTACAAGGCTGGCTGTCGGGCCAGCTTGTACTCAGGTAGGCCCTGTGTCTTCAGGCATGGGTATTCGTGTTAGTAATGCTGGTTTGTTTTGTTAACACAACCATGTTGTGTGTTGGCGCCGGGGGCAGGATGGTTTGGTGAACGTTCTCTGCAGGGAACGGTTTCCAAGCTGTCTTGGGCGTGCTGCTAAAACATCTAAAGCTATGCTACATGCTATCGCTAATGCCGCATGCTATTACTACTGCTAATTGCTATGCTGTTTTAATGTCTCCGCCGTGAGATGTTGTCACTCTCCCTCCTCTTGCCCGGTTCATCAATGAAGGTCAGTTGGTAGCTGTTGTGGTTTTTTTTGCTGAGTTCTATTTACCTTTTTCGGGTAAATGAGTTGACAACAGGGTAGGCCGTAGCTAGGTTTCCTAGCCAGGTATTTTACCTTGTGTTCCGGCGGGGTTTGTTGAACGGTGTTCCCATCTGGGTTGGCGTCGGGTAGTGGGGCTATGGGTCCAGCCGACATGGTAAACATGTTGCGTGTCTGTGCACAGGCAATTGTTGTCTTGGGTACCACATCGCCTGGCGCTAGGCTGCAGTAGTATAAGGGCAGGGCCGCCTGGGAGAAATGTGAGGCCCTGTGCGTTTTTAGACGCAAGGCCCCCCACCTCCTGGGGCGGCCCTGTGTAGGGGGCTATTGTTTCGTTTTGTCACTCTGCTATGAGAAGGTCTGTCTTGCTACAGTTTTCTCTCCTCTCAAACCATTCATACTGACGGTCAATCGGTATACTGGGGGAGTAGTGCGGGGGGGGCTTTGTTTACCTTTTTTGGTAAATGGGCTAAACTGGGGCTAAAGTTGTGAATATTTTGAATGAAGACGGGTCTGGTCCGTCTCCCCTTAAACTTTGTGTGTATGGGTTTGCTCATTCTACAGTTTTTTGTGGTTTAGCTCTTTTATTCATTTAACCCTTTCATGGTGCACACCACAGTGGAGGGTGCTGTTTGCAATCACCACTGGTGCTCCATGTTAACATCAGTCCTTTGTTTTTGATATATTGAAACAATGCCCTGCCCGGTCGACACCATGGGTGGGTCGGCCTGGCGAGTGGCTGGTGGGCTGTTAAGGCTTGTACCGCCACGGTATGGAATTGGCAACGATTAGAACTGTGTTCGAATTGCTGTTTTTTTCTATTAAAAAAATGGTGTCTGGTGGAGGGGCCTTGAGGGCCAGCCGACGTCGACACATCGCGCGAGGTTGTTGACGTTATTAGCTTTGACCCAGCCGCAAGCTATAACCGCTCAGGGTTCCCCTCTCCGCAGGGGATTTTGGTCTTCTGCTGGAGCGCGGGCGGTATTGTCCTAGGCCCTACACCGCCTCACACCGCGCAGCCAGAAGAAGAGAGAGCACGGCCTCGTCAACGGCGATGACGGGGCCCTCGACAGGCGGCCATGTTTTTCCCCCGCCAGAGGTATCCTGGGCGTTGATTCGACAGGTGTCCACAAGGCCGACAGCCTTGGCGGCCGAGGGATCGGCCATGTAGGATGGGTTCGGCTTGAACAAACAAGCCGTCACCGTCCTGCCGCGAGCAGCCCGCTCTCCGATCACTCCCTTCCCCAACACCAGCGGAAGAAGTGGGCTCTGATTGTTTCCTTTGGCTGCGGGCCGCGTGCCTTCGTTGATGCGCGGGCGGCCCCCCTTTTCGCTTCTCATGGGGACAGGGGCTGACACCCAGTTGATGGCTGAGCCTGGGTCTGTCCGTGAGAATGTTGTGCTGTCAAGCGGCTCCCACACCTTGAACTGTGTTGGTTGAGCCTGGTGTTACGTCTGTCAACTTAAGTGTTGTCAGCAGGGGGGCTCGAAACCTTTTGAGGCACACAGTGCGGGCTTCCCCGGCCTCGCCTTCGCCAGGCCAGGTATCATGTTGGTGCCTCCCACTCCTGAAATATTGGCAAGTGGTCGCAGCTCACATGGTTTGGGGTGGTAGTAATATCACTGCAGGGCTACGGTGTGTAGGAACCCATGGGGGCCTTACACCTTGCATGTCCGGCTGCAGAACAACTCCTTCAGCATGTTCTGGAGGGGTGTTCAGTGGGGGGGCTTTTTTCATCGGAAGCCCCCCGTATCAGACCGGCCCTTTCTGTCGGGGTTCCCCCTTGGGTGCGATTGCCTCGTGGGTGGTGTCAGGGTCAGGTGTTCCGACACGGAACGCGCTCCTCGCACGGTTCCAGGGTTGTCTACGCACAGCGGGGGGACCGGGCCAACTATCTACAGTTCCTGGCGGACCTGCGCCACGTGACGGCGGGTGCGTTGGGAGTGTCGTCACATATGACTACGGCAGTACCATATGTCGAGGTAGATGGAGAGAACGGTGAGGCGGGGACTTGTGTTTACACAACCCCACCCGTTTTCAGGTTTGGTACAGACCCTGTTGTCGGGGTCTCCAGCAGGGACAGCTCTGGTCAACGAGATCCAATCTCTGTGGACGAAGCAAGCCATCGTCGTGGCGTTCTCCTCCCGGTGTTCTCAGCCCGAGAAGTCGGGAGGGAGGGGTGTAAGACCCAGGCTGGACCTGTCCCATGGGAAGGTTCAGCATTTTTTGGATCGTCTCCTACCTGTTGAACACTGTCAGGTGGGGGTCTGGTTCTCCTCCATAGACCTGTAGGATGCGTATGCGCATCCCCGATCTTCCATCCTAGGGCTTACCTACGCTTCCTTTGCAGGGTTAGCGTATGAGTACCAGAGGCTGCCGTTCGGTTTTCTCTGGCTCCCCGCATCTTCACCAAGTGCGTGGAGGCCGCACTGGGGCCTCTGCGTCGTCCGGGGTTACGGAGTGTTCTGCCCTGATGACGTTCTGGTCCTTCGCGGTCAAGGTGGATCGTCAGGTCTCGTACCAGGCAGGTCTCTACCAGCCTGGGGTTGCTGTAGACTGGATGTAGAGTATTCCTCTTCCCAGTCAACGGTTGGAGGGCTATGGGCATCCATCTCAGAGCGTGTTGTCAACACGCTCGGGAGGTTCCGTCCTAGGACGGTTACGGCGCTGTCTCACGTCGCGTTTTCACCGACGCCTCCCTCGCTGGTGATGCGTCGGGCCAACGCAGTAGGGGGCAGCTGGCAAACCATGCTGCCCGGTCTGCGCTACGTTCAATGTGTTGGTGTTGAAAGCGGTCCTTCTGGTCCACAAATGGTGTTGATCAGGACGGACGATACGACGTCAGTGTCGTGTATCGACAGACAGGGAGGAGTACGCTCCCCCTGTCTGCACCAGGCGGCGGGCGGCTGGCTATGGGCGTCCTCCATCTGCGCGGCCTGAGGGCTCCCCACATCCCCGGCAGGGAGAATGTGGGTGCAGGTGTACTGTCGCGGGGCGGCCCTCATCCTGACGGGTGAGGATTGCGTCTGGACATGGCCAGGCAGGTCTGGGACCGATGCCGTGCCGCCAGGGATTCTTCCCCATACATCTGTTAGGTCAGTTGTTGGGACGGGTACGTTGAGGGGCGCAGGTTCTTGATCCTGATGGTGTTACCATCTGGAATGCGCATGCTCCCTCCACTGTCGCGCTTACGCGGGCAGATGACGTATGTTCCAAGTGTGGTGTAAGGCAGGGGGCCGGGACTCCTGCCCCCTGGATGCTGTCCTTGGTTACCTCCAGTCTCTCCTTGATAGACTGTCGGCTTCGACGGTGAGGGTATATGCAGCAGCTATATCCTCCTATCATGAGGGGTTTGAGGGGATGTCTTGTTCAGCCACCCTCTTGTGAAGCGTTCCTGCTTGGCGCTCCGCTTGCGCGGGCAGATGACGTGTGTTCCAAGTGTGGTGTAAGGCGGGGGGCCGGGACTCAGTCTCCTGCCCCCTGGATGCTGTCCTTAGTTACCTCCAGTCTCTCCTTGATAGACTGTCGGCTTCGACGGTGAGGGTATATGCAGCAGCTATATCCTCCTATCATGAGGGGTTTGAGGGGATGTCTTGTTCAGCCACCCTCTTGTGAAGCGTTTCCTGCTTGGCGCTCGACGCGTTAAGCCGGTGCAACGCTCCTTGGCTCCGACTTGGGATCTTCAATTGGTCTTCGGTCGGTTGTCCTTGGCCCCGTTTGAGCCGCTCGAGCAGGCGCCGTTGGGACAGCTGTCCTTCAAGACCGCGTTCCTTCTGGCTGTCACTTCCGCTAAACGAGTAGGTGAGCTCTGTGCTCTCTCGGTACGTCCAGAGTGCCTGTCTTTTCGGACCGATTGCGGTGTCACTCTGCGACCTAATCCTGCTTTCGTGCCTAAGAATATCCGGAGTTCCTTCCGCTCCCGGGATATTGTGGTTCAGGCGGTTCGTCCTCCTCCTCACACTAGTGAGTTAGTTGCAGGCCTTCACCTGTCATGTCCAGTCCGTGCTTGGGGATTTACCTCAGCCGTACTCAGGATTTCAGGGTTACCGACCAGCTTTTTGTCTGCTACGGTGGGGCTCGTGCTGGTAAGGCACTGTCGGAGCAGCGCCTGTCCCATTGGTTGTGCGAGGGTGTTACCCTCTGCTACACGTTGGCTGGGCAGGATCCCCCTGGGGGCGTCAGGGCGCACTCCACTCGTGGGGTGGCTGCCTCTGCCGCTCTCCTGGGTGGGGCCTCGGTGGAGGCCATCTGTGCTGCAGCTTCATGGTCCTCCCCGGGCTCCTTTGTAAGGTTTTTCCTCATGGACATGACCGGGGGTTCTGTCTCCCAGGCGGTTCTGGGGTCTGTGGCCTTTCCTGCTTCCCGTCCTTTGGTCGGGTAGCAGGAGTGTATGGGTATGGGCCACAGTGTGTTGAGTCACACGTGGTTCCGCCTGTACGGTGTGTTCAAGGGGTTCTAGTTTCCCTCTTGTTCGCATTCAGGTGGAGTTGACTGCGCCCCCCCTTCATTAGGGAGGATGGGGTGACAGGGCTCCCCGCACCCCTTGATGTGGGCTTACGGGTCCTCAGGGGGTACATTTGTCGGGCTTCGCGTCCGCTCTTCCCCATATCTCATACGGCTCAGAGCGGAACGCGATAGCAAATACGGCATATAACGGTAGGTTATGTAGATAACCTAGTTATATTAGTATTGGCTGAGCGTTCCGCTCTGCGCGGCCCTGAGTTCCCTCTTGAGGAATCTTTTTCCTGGGACGGGTTATTGGCGAGGAAGGGTGTGTGGTGACTATCGTCACTGCTATATGGGCGGTGCCGCCATGGGGGCGGAGCCCCATACAGGTGTGGTGCATGTATTTTTTGTTCGTAAGGGGATACAATAGGTATCATAGAATATAGAATATCTCATACGGCTCAGAGCGGAACGCTCAGCCAATACTAATATAACTAGGTTATCTACATAACCTACCGTTAATGCCTATTTGTAAATCCTATTCCTGATAATTATGCACACGATTTTGTGTTTTCAGAGACAATGTTCACATGTATTTAATTGGGTTATTACTATGTCTGTATGTACAACCATGATCTTAGCTCCCATAGATATTATCATGAAGACACATAGTTACCACTTAAATGTCTGAGTCACGACATGAACGACTGGAGGTATGCCAGATATGTGCACAGCTATAGCTTCTAATGAGTATGTTAATTGTTGTTTGATATCAGAGTTGAGGACCACTCATTGATATAGGTATTTTGAGCGGTTAAATCAGACCATTATTAATAAAAGAAAAGGGTGATATCTATTCCCACATCTCTGATATCAAAATAACACAGACCGCAGTCCAGTCAATCATGTCATGAATCATGTATGTAAATAATTCTATTTTAAACTGTTATGCCAACCAACAGATCACCTTGGCCAAAATTTTCATTATTTTAATCGTTTTCTATTTCATTCATTATCTGATAACAGATGGATTACATCGGTCCCATTCTATTACCATATCTATTCACTCTTACCTGTTCCAAATAATCCTGGTGTAGTATACATTAATCTCACCCACATTATAATAGAGAAAAGTGAGTAACTGTGGAATAATAGAATGATTCCCCAACTCTCTCATGTAAAGACATTCCCCTCCCCTTTCTCCCCAATGTTGTGTTCCCCCCCCCCATTTGACCTATCAAATGGGACCACCTCCCCCCCCCCCCTTTTAACTATATAGGGCTCCTCCCAACAACGTACCGGGTCTTTTACCTGGGTGATTTCAGCTGACCACCTGGGGAGAGCCCCTCAGCCATTCTCTCTATGTACTATATATATTTCTTTTTTTTTGATCCACTTTTTCTCCCATTTTTCTATATTTTTCTCCCATCCCAATTTCGTATCATCCAATTCAACCCTCCCCTGTCACGAACGCTGTTTCTTGCCTCCCACAAGCCGGCTGCAATGTGGACTAAGTCATACATAGCACAAGTCCCCTCCGGTACTTGAGGTAACAGCAGTCGCATCTTTTCACCTGCGCAGCTCGATCTCTCAGTGGTGAGGAGTAACGCGTGGGAGGCTCACGCTGCCCCCGACACTTCCTGATTCTACTGCGCAGGCGCACCAACCGACTTGTAGGAGTCGCTTGTTCACAACGCCTGATCCCCACCCATCAGTTTCCCTCCCCGTAATACGGCCAATGTGTATTACTGCGGACGACCAGCTAAACTGAAAACAATGTGGAGAGCTGGATTCGAACACGCGAATCCTAGCGTCTCCACACTGGTGGCGAGTGCCTTGCCCACTACACCACCTAGCCGCCCGTACTATATATATTTCTATCTGTTTGGTTAATAAACGTTGTTATTAACTGTACCTCGGTTGACTGAGAACATTCTTCTTCAGGATATCCACGAATATCCCACAACTGTTATCCGACTATTCTAATTGCCCATCGGACTATTGTTGCTTCTATTCAATAAATATATTTTATTTATTGAAGTTGTGCTTGTGTGGACAGTTGAATTTGTTTGTTTTGAACCGTGTCGAGCCTGAACACCACCAGGCTCGTCACAGTATCAATACAGGCATCTCTCATGTATCTGTGTGTGTGTGTTTGTGTGTCCCTCCATTGCCTCTCCACCACTACACACTTATGAGGAAACAATATGCCCCCCCTACACACACACACACACACACACACACACACACACACACACACACAGCACCATGGCGACCATAGATGATCGACGACTCGGCTGCGTCCCACACCGTTCAAATCATGTTGATTTATCAAACAACAGCCAATTTAATTTATCAGCTGTTGTATCGGCAGCTGCGGTCTCTCTCTGTTAGTCGTCCCACTTCACGCTGAGTTATTCTCCTCTCCCACTGTGATCAAGCCTCTCCGAGAGCAAGTACAGACCCCCCCCCCCCTGACCATCAGTCAATATTATATGAAAGGTGGAAAAACTGATCTCTACTTCTAGATGAGAGCGGAGCAAACAGGGGAAGAGAAAGAGTCTCAATAGTTTTTATGAAGAACGTGATGCTTTTTCTAAAGGTCTTCGTGATTCAAACCACCTGGTTCTGTGTCGGCGGTTCCCTGGGTATTTGTTCTGTGAAATAACAAGATGGTGACTGGCAGGAATCGTGACGACGGAGCGAGGTGTTCTGAGGCACCTGTGTTTAGTTACCGGTGCGGGGTAAGTTGTGACATTAGAGAGAATACACTGGGGTAAATTGTGCCATTGATAATTTTACGTAAAACAGATCATTTTAATCTCAAAAGTGGTAAAAGCATCCTGCAGATATTCATCTCCTTTCCAACCTGACGTATAGTCTTCCCCTGTTGCACCTCTTTCACTGCTCTTTCCAACTTCTCAAGAGGAGTTGAAACCCTGTCTGTCTTCCGTTTGTATATCTGCGTGGCATGATGGATTTTGGTCTAAAATTAAGAATATCACATAGTTTTAGTGATCAAATGCAAGAATGCAATGTACAATAACAATACAATACAATAAAGTAATATATATAGTTAATAAAATAAGTTGGGGCAACTTAACAAAGAGAATATCTGGCACAACTTAACCCAGGCCCTTTGGCACAAATCACCCCAAGCCTACCATTTTGAAAAAAATGCATCCCCCAGCTGTTTTGAGCTAGCATCATGCTAACTGTATAGATTCATGGTGTAGCTTACTAAAGCACTAAAACATGTGTGAACTGTTTTCAAAGTTGTCTATAATTGTTCAAACACAGCAATAAAAAAACCTTGATCATGCAAATTTTACTTTGGAGGGCAAAAAACTGTTTTTTGAACTTAAATGTGCTTACCTCTCAAGCCAGGTGTCTCCCTTCTCTGCAGGTTGAGTGAAATGGATGCCTCTTCAAAAATATGTTGTCACATGACCAACTTCTTCTATGGTTTTCTAGATAACAGGGGTGGAACTACATGCCCCTTGGCACTACTCACCCCACTCTCCCCTATGTAGAAATTAACTGGTTAGTTACTCTTGGACTATAAACAATGCCTGTCAAATGAGCCATACTATTGTCTCCATAGCTATAATACAGAACACACGATGGGTCCACAAACATTGTGAAAATGGTCAATAACGCTGGCGCCATTGAGTAAAGATGGGAAAAGAGCGTGGCAGTCAATGAGTTAAAAAAAAATGGGCGGGTCCAAATTAAATACATTAAATTTGTTTACATGTTGCATGTATCCCCTCCCTAATTCCCATTTCCCCACGTGGAATGCACCTGATTGGATAAATGACATGCTGGTGCTAATAGTGCAACATCTAGTAGCTGAATGTTATCTATAGCACTTTTAAATGCTTGTGTCATACCATGTTCTTTCCAACCCCTGCACATAATCTCTGTGTATTCTATTTATTACGATCCTGTCACTTTTCAGATTCTATTTTTGACCTTCGACCCAACTGCATTTGCACAATACCTCCAACACTTGTCATATAGACAGGTTTCCAGACAAAAGTTGGCCTCAGCGCTCGCAATGAAATCCCGGTCAGAACAACAGGGCAGAACACAATATATGTGACCAGGCGGGCGCTCTAGTAGCACACCATGTATCACGCTGCGTCGCGAAGCGGCCGACCCGGGTTCGATTCCCGGACCCGGCATCCTTTGCCGAATGTCTCCCCCCCGCTCTGTCTCCCGTTCTTCCTCTCTCTCTCTCTCTCTCTCTCTCTCTCTCTCTACCGCAGGGGTTCCCAAACTTTTCAGGCCAGGGCCCAGAAAATAAGGCGTCAGAGAGCCGCGGCCCAATGCACATCGTCAGGCTTTTTTTTTTTTTTTTTTTGTCATGCGACCGATTTTTTAAGCCAAATATCACTTCAATCCTATTAAGTTAGTTCAAGTTAGTTATTCATTTATATGTGCTATTTATGAGAGGGCTAACTTGTTGCAAAATAATAATGATAATAATCATAGCCTCATTAAAATACTATTGTTGCTTCGGTTGTTTTCAGCGTTTTATGTGCATAATCTGTTATTTAGTTTGAAATGTTCGTTGAAATAAGTAGATTTTTCGTTTTTGTTTATTTATTAAGTTAATATAAAACCATATAGTCACATTTTAGAATACAATAGAATAGAATTTTAGAATACAACTAGAAACACTTTAAATTATACACGGCCAGGTACCAGTCTGCGTTATGCGCAAGCTTACAGACTTGCAGAGCGCGTACTGGAGTAGATTATGCTATGCGACGAAAAAATACACGTTCAATTGTGACGGATAGAAGATAATCTGTGAGGTTTTGCCTGTTCCCTGGACCTTTAATTCCCTGTCTCCTCACCTCACCAGCCCACACCCTCGCGTTGTTTTACTCTCCTCTGCTCTTCAACAGCCCCCACCCTTGGACTACCTTTCACAGCTGTGATAAGTTATGATTAGCGCCCCAGAGGGCTTTAAATACCTGGACTTCCCCTCCAGTCCTCGTCGGGTCGTTCTGTATCTGTATGCTACCATCTACCGCCGCGCTCCTGGTGAGACATCGTCATCGCTCTCTATTCTTCCACGGGAGGATTCCTTTGTTCTCACTGGGAGACGTTGTGCCATTCATCACCACCTGTCGCCGTTTGCCTGGAGTGGGACACCGTCTACGCTCTCTGGTCCTCTACGGGAGGTTTTCCAGTGTCCCACTCCAGATGTCTAGCCGGCGCGCTGCTCTCCAAGCCGGCGCACATCGCTTCCTATCCTACGGGAGGATGCGTCTCTTCGAGCCGGCGCGCTCCTTTGCCTGGAGTGGGACACAGTCTGCGCTCTCTAATTCTCTACGGGAGGTTTTCCAGTGTCCCACTCCAGACGTCAAGCCGGCGTGCTCCAACTCCAGACGCGCTCCAACTCCAGACGCGCTCCTACTCCAGACGCGCTCCACTCCAGACCCCGAGCCGGCGCGCTCTTCAAGCCGGCGCGCTCCTACTCCAGACGCGCCCCACTCCAGACCCCAAGCCGGCGCGCTCCACTCCAGACCCCAAGCCGGCGCGCTCCACCCCAGACCCCAAGCCGGCGCGCTCCTACTTTCTCTGTCCCTGTCTCCAGCCCGCCTCCCCGGGCCTCTGTCCCTGTTTCCCCTCTCCAGTGCCCCTGTTCCTGCCCTGTCCTTTTGCCCTGGCCCTGTCCCTTAGCCTTCCCCTTAGCCTGCTCGCCTCTTAAAGGCACAGTGCCACATTTTTCCCTATTTCCTTGTTCCTGTGTTTTTGTGTTCTCCCTTAAAGGGACAGTGCCGCTTTTTGTTTGTATTGAATAAATGCCCTGTTTTGGCTTACTCTCATACCTGTCTTGTGTTGTGCGATTGGGGTCGGTTACAAACCAAAACAGTACGACCCGACCCGTCGACGACCCCAGCCAGCACAGACAGTGTATGTTGAGTTTGCCCTTTTTAGTTCCTTCTAACCCACTCTAGCTCCCTCTAGCTCCCTTTAGTTTCCCCTGTTAGTTCTCTTGTTAGCCTTGTTAGCTTCCCTGTTAGCCTCGTTAGCTCCCCGGTTAGCTACCCTGCTTCCCCACTGCTAGGACTGCCCCTTCAGCTAGCAAGGTCAGTTTCCCCACTGCTAGGACTGCCCCTTCAGCTAGCAAGGTCAGTTTCCCCACTGCTAGGACTGCCCCTTCAGCTAGCAAGGTCAGTTTCCCCACAGCTAGGACTGTCCTTCCAGCTAGCTTGTTCTCTCATGCTGGTCCAGCCCTGTCTGCTAGCCTAGCTCCGGCAGCTAGCGCAGCCTCTATGTTAATGTAGCAGTACAGCTAGCATAGGCCCTGTAGCTAGCAGTGCCCTGGCAGCTTCCCTGTCCCTCTGCTAGCCCCACTTTTGGTGTAGCTTCCCCTGCTAGCATGGCCCAATTTTTTTTGTTTGTTGCCTTGTCATGTCCCCTGCCCCACTGTCTGTATTTTTGGGTCGCCCGGTGGCTCCCGTGGAGGGGGGGGGTACTGTGAGGTTTTGCCTGTTCCCTGGACCTTTAATTCCCTGTCTCCTCACCTCACCAGCCCACACCCTCGCGTTGTTTTACTCTCCTCTGCTCTTCAACAGCCCCCACCCTTGGACTACCTTTCACAGCTGTGATAAGTTATGATTAGCGCCCCAGAGGGCTTTAAATACCTGGACTTCCCCTCCAGTCCTCGTCGGGTCGTTCTGTATCTGTATGCTACCATCTACCGCCGCGCTCCTGGTGAGACATCGTCATCGCTCTCTATTCTTCCACGGGAGGATTCCTTTGTTCTCACTGGGAGACGTTGTGCCATTCATCACCACCTGTCGCCGTTTGCCTGGAGTGGGACACCGTCTACGCTTTCTGGTCCTCTACGGGAGGTTTTTCAGTGTCCCACTCCAGACGTCTAGCCGGCGCGCTGCTCTCCAAGCCGGCGCACATCGCTTCCTATCCTACGGGAGGATGCGTCTCTTCGAGCCGGCGCGCTCCTTTGCCTGGAGTGGGACAGTCTGCGCTCTCTAATTCTCTACGGGAGGTTTTCCAGTGTCCCACTCCAGACGTCAAGCCGGCGCGCTCCAACTCCAGACGCGCTCCAACTCCAGACGCGCTCCTACTCCAGACGCGCTCCACTCCAGACCCCGAGCCGGCGCGCTCTTCAAGCCGGCGCGCTCCTACTCCAGACGCGCCCCACTCCAGACCCCAAGCCGGCGTGCTCCACTCCAGACCCCAAGCCGGCGCGCTCCACCCGACCCCAAGCCGGCGCGCTCCTACTCCAGATGCCCAAGCCGGCGCGCTCCTACTCCAGACGCCCAAGCCGGCGCGCATCGCTTCCAAGGAGGATCTCCTTGCCAGGCCTCCGCCGTCTGAACCCTGCCATCCCTGTAAGCAGCTCTGGCCCTTGCCCTGTCCAAGGCCTTAACCCTGTTTCTCTGTCCCTGTCTCCAGCCCGCCTCCCCGGGCCTCTGTCCCTGTTTCCCCTCTCCAGTGCCCCTGTTCCTGCCCTGTCCTTTTGCCCTGGCCCTGTCCCTTAGCCTTCCCCTTAGCCTGCTCGCCTCTTAAAGGCACAGTGCCACAGTGCCAGAGGGCTTTAAATACCTGGACTTCCCCTCCAGTCCTCGTCGGGTCGTTCTGTATCTGTATGCTACCATCTACCGCCGCGCTCCTGGTGAGACATCGTCATCGCTCTCTATTCTTCCACGGGAGGATTCCTTTGTTCTCACTGGGAGACGTTGTGCCATTCATCACCACCTGTCGCCGTTTGCCTGGAGTGGGACACCGTCTACGCTCTCTGGTCCTCTACGGGAGGTTTTCCAGTGTCCCACTCCAGATGTCTAGCCGGCGCGCTGCTCTCCAAGCCGGCGCACATCGCTTCCTATCCTACGGGAGGATGCGTCTCTTCGAGCCGGCGCGCTCCTTTGCCTGGAGTGGGACACAGTCTGCGCTCTCTAATTCTCTACGGGAGGTTTTCCAGTGTCCCACTCCAGACGTCAAGCCGGCGTGCTCCAACTCCAGACGCGCTCCAACTCCAGACGCGCTCCTACTCCAGACGCGCTCCACTCCAGACCCCGAGCCGGCGCGCTCTTCAAGCCGGCGCGCTCCTACTCCAGACGCGCCCCACTCCAGACCCCAAGCCGGCGCGCTCCACTCCAGACCCCAAGCCGGCGCGCTCCACCCCAGACCCCAAGCCGGCGCGCTCCTACTTTCTCTGTCCCTGTCTCCAGCCCGCCTCCCCGGGCCTCTGTCCCTGTTTCCCCTCTCCAGTGCCCCTGTTCCTGCCCTGTCCTTTTGCCCTGGCCCTGTCCCTTAGCCTTCCCCTTAGCCTGCTCGCCTCTTAAAGGCACAGTGCCACATTTTTCCCTATTTCCTTGTTCCTGTGTTTTTGTGTTCTCCCTTAAAGGGACAGTGCCGCTTTTTGTTTGTATTGAATAAATGCCCTGTTTTGGCTTACTCTCATACCTGTCTTGTGTTGTGCGATTGGGGTCGGTTACAAACCAAAACAGTACGACCCGACCCGTCGACGACCCCAGCCAGCACAGACAGTGTATGTTGAGTTTGCCCTTTTTAGTTCCTTCTAACCCACTCTAGCTCCCTCTAGCTCCCTTTAGTTTCCCCTGTTAGTTCTCTTGTTAGCCTTGTTAGCTTCCCTGTTAGCCTCGTTAGCTCCCCGGTTAGCTACCCTGCTTCCCCACTGCTAGGACTGCCCCTTCAGCTAGCAAGGTCAGTTTCCCCACTGCTAGGACTGCCCCTTCAGCTAGCAAGGTCAGTTTCCCCACTGCTAGGACTGCCCCTTCAGCTAGCAAGGTCAGTTTCCCCACAGCTAGGACTGTCCTTCCAGCTAGCTTGTTCTCTCATGCTGGTCCAGCCCTGTCTGCTAGCCTAGCTCCGGCAGCTAGCGCAGCCTCTATGTTAATGTAGCAGTACAGCTAGCATAGGCCCTGTAGCTAGCAGTGCCCTGGCAGCTTCCCTGTCCCTCTGCTAGCCCCACTTTTGGTGTAGCTTCCCCTGCTAGCATGGCCCAATTTTTTTTGTTTGTTGCCTTGTCATGTCCCCTGCCCCACTGTCTGTATTTTTGGGTCGCCCGGTGGCTCCCGTGGAGGGGGGGGGGTACTGTGAGGTTTTGCCTGTTCCCTGGACCTTTAATTCCCTGTCTCCTCACCTCACCAGCCCACACCCTCGCGTTGTTTTACTCTCCTCTGCTCTTCAACAGCCCCCACCCTTGGACTACCTTTCACAGCTGTGATAAGTTATGATTAGCGCCCCAGAGGGCTTTAAATACCTGGACTTCCCCTCCAGTCCTCGTCGGGTCGTTCTGTATCTGTATGCTACCATCTACCGCCGCGCTCCTGGTGAGACATCGTCATCGCTCTCTATTCTTCCACGGGAGGATTCCTTTGTTCTCACTGGGAGACGTTGTGCCATTCATCACCACCTGTCGCCGTTTGCCTGGAGTGGGACACCGTCTACGCTTTCTGGTCCTCTACGGGAGGTTTTTCAGTGTCCCACTCCAGACGTCTAGCCGGCGCGCTGCTCTCCAAGCCGGCGCACATCGCTTCCTATCCTACGGGAGGATGCGTCTCTTCGAGCCGGCGCGCTCCTTTGCCTGGAGTGGGACAGTCTGCGCTCTCTAATTCTCTACGGGAGGTTTTCCAGTGTCCCACTCCAGACGTCAAGCCGGCGCGCTCCAACTCCAGACGCGCTCCAACTCCAGACGCGCTCCTACTCCAGACGCGCTCCACTCCAGACCCCGAGCCGGCGCGCTCTTCAAGCCGGCGCGCTCCTACTCCAGACGCGCCCCACTCCAGACCCCAAGCCGGCGTGCTCCACTCCAGACCCCAAGCCGGCGCGCTCCACCCGACCCCAAGCCGGCGCGCTCCTACTCCAGATGCCCAAGCCGGCGCGCTCCTACTCCAGACGCCCAAGCCGGCGCGCATCGCTTCCAAGGAGGATCTCCTTGCCAGGCCTCCGCCGTCTGAACCCTGCCATCCCTGTAAGCAGCTCTGGCCCTTGCCCTGTCCAAGGCCTTAACCCTGTTTCTCTGTCCCTGTCTCCAGCCCGCCTCCCCGGGCCTCTGTCCCTGTTTCCCCTCTCCAGTGCCCCTGTTCCTGCCCTGTCCTTTTGCCCTGGCCCTGTCCCTTAGCCTTCCCCTTAGCCTGCTCGCCTCTTAAAGGCACAGTGCCACAGTGCCAGAGGGCTTTAAATACCTGGACTTCCCCTCCAGTCCTCGTCGGGTCGTTCTGTATCTGTATGCTACCATCTACCGCCGCGCTCCTGGTGAGACATCGTCATCGCTCTCTATTCTTCCACGGGAGGATTCCTTTGTTCTCACTGGGAGACGTTGTGCCATTCATCACCACCTGTCGCCGTTTGCCTGGAGTGGGACACCGTCTACGCTCTCTGGTCCTCTACGGGAGGTTTTCCAGTGTCCCACTCCAGATGTCTAGCCGGCGCGCTGCTCTCCAAGCCGGCGCACATCGCTTCCTATCCTACGGGAGGATGCGTCTCTTCGAGCCGGCGCGCTCCTTTGCCTGGAGTGGGACACAGTCTGCGCTCTCTAATTCTCTACGGGAGGTTTTCCAGTGTCCCACTCCAGACGTCAAGCCGGCGTGCTCCAACTCCAGACGCGCTCCAACTCCAGACGCGCTCCTACTCCAGACGCGCTCCACTCCAGACCCCGAGCCGGCGCGCTCTTCAAGCCGGCGCGCTCCTACTCCAGACGCGCCCCACTCCAGACCCCAAGCCGGCGCGCTCCACTCCAGACCCCAAGCCGGCGCGCTCCACCCCAGACCCCAAGCCGGCGCGCTCCTACTTTCTCTGTCCCTGTCTCCAGCCCGCCTCCCCGGGCCTCTGTCCCTGTTTCCCCTCTCCAGTGCCCCTGTTCCTGCCCTGTCCTTTTGCCCTGGCCCTGTCCCTTAGCCTTCCCCTTAGCCTGCTCGCCTCTTAAAGGCACAGTGCCACATTTTTCCCTATTTCCTTGTTCCTGTGTTTTTGTGTTCTCCCTTAAAGGGACAGTGCCGCTTTTTGTTTGTATTGAATAAATGCCCTGTTTTGGCTTACTCTCATACCTGTCTTGTGTTGTGCGATTGGGGTCGGTTACAAACCAAAACAGTACGACCCGACCCGTCGACGACCCCAGCCAGCACAGACAGTGTATGTTGAGTTTGCCCTTTTTAGTTCCTTCTAACCCACTCTAGCTCCCTCTAGCTCCCTTTAGTTTCCCCTGTTAGTTCTCTTGTTAGCCTTGTTAGCTTCCCTGTTAGCCTCGTTAGCTCCCCGGTTAGCTACCCTGCTTCCCCACTGCTAGGACTGCCCCTTCAGCTAGCAAGGTCAGTTTCCCCACTGCTAGGACTGCCCCTTCAGCTAGCAAGGTCAGTTTCCCCACTGCTAGGACTGCCCCTTCAGCTAGCAAGGTCAGTTTCCCCACAGCTAGGACTGTCCTTCCAGCTAGCTTGTTCTCTCATGCTGGTCCAGCCCTGTCTGCTAGCCTAGCTCCGGCAGCTAGCGCAGCCTCTATGTTAATGTAGCAGTACAGCTAGCATAGGCCCTGTAGCTAGCAGTGCCCTGGCAGCTTCCCTGTCCCTCTGCTAGCCCCACTTTTGGTGTAGCTTCCCCTGCTAGCATGGCCCAATTTTTTTTGTTTGTTGCCTTGTCATGTCCCCTGCCCCACTGTCTGTATTTTTGGGTCGCCCGGTGGCTCCCGTGGAGGGGGGGGGTACTGTGAGGTTTTGCCTGTTCCCTGGACCTTTAATTCCCTGTCTCCTCACCTCACCAGCCCACACCCTCGCGTTGTTTTACTCTCCTCTGCTCTTCAACAGCCCCCACCCTTGGACTACCTTTCACAGCTGTGATAAGTTATGATTAGCGCCCCAGAGGGCTTTAAATACCTGGACTTCCCCTCCAGTCCTCGTCGGGTCGTTCTGTATCTGTATGCTACCATCTACCGCCGCGCTCCTGGTGAGACATCGTCATCGCTCTCTATTCTTCCACGGGAGGATTCCTTTGTTCTCACTGGGAGACGTTGTGCCATTCATCACCACCTGTCGCCGTTTGCCTGGAGTGGGACACCGTCTACGCTTTCTGGTCCTCTACGGGAGGTTTTTCAGTGTCCCACTCCAGACGTCTAGCCGGCGCGCTGCTCTCCAAGCCGGCGCACATCGCTTCCTATCCTACGGGAGGATGCGTCTCTTCGAGCCGGCGCGCTCCTTTGCCTGGAGTGGGACAGTCTGCGCTCTCTAATTCTCTACGGGAGGTTTTCCAGTGTCCCACTCCAGACGTCAAGCCGGCGCGCTCCAACTCCAGACGCGCTCCAACTCCAGACGCGCTCCTACTCCAGACGCGCTCCACTCCAGACCCCGAGCCGGCGCGCTCTTCAAGCCGGCGCGCTCCTACTCCAGACGCGCCCCACTCCAGACCCCAAGCCGGCGTGCTCCACTCCAGACCCCAAGCCGGCGCGCTCCACCCGACCCCAAGCCGGCGCGCTCCTACTCCAGATGCCCAAGCCGGCGCGCTCCTACTCCAGACGCCCAAGCCGGCGCGCATCGCTTCCAAGGAGGATCTCCTTGCCAGGCCTCCGCCGTCTGAACCCTGCCATCCCTGTAAGCAGCTCTGGCCCTTGCCCTGTCCAAGGCCTTAACCCTGTTTCTCTGTCCCTGTCTCCAGCCCGCCTCCCCGGGCCTCTGTCCCTGTTTCCCCTCTCCAGTGCCCCTGTTCCTGCCCTGTCCTTTTGCCCTGGCCCTGTCCCTTAGCCTTCCCCTTAGCCTGCTCGCCTCTTAAAGGCACAGTGCCACAGTGCCAGAGGGCTTTAAATACCTGGACTTCCCCTCCAGTCCTCGTCGGGTCGTTCTGTATCTGTATGCTACCATCTACCGCCGCGCTCCTGGTGAGACATCGTCATCGCTCTCTATTCTTCCACGGGAGGATTCCTTTGTTCTCACTGGGAGACGTTGTGCCATTCATCACCACCTGTCGCCGTTTGCCTGGAGTGGGACACCGTCTACGCTCTCTGGTCCTCTACGGGAGGTTTTCCAGTGTCCCACTCCAGACGTCTAGCCGGCGCGCTGCTCTCCAAGCCGGCGCACATCGCTTCCTATCCTACGGGAGGATGCGTCTCTTCGAGCCGGCGCGCTCCTTTGCCTGGAGTGGGACACAGTCTGCGCTCTCTAATTCTCTACGGGAGGTTTTCCAGTGTCCCACTCCAGACGTCAAGCCGGCGCGCTCCAACTCCAGACGCGCTCCAACTCCAGACGCACTCCTACTCCAGACGCGCTCCACTCCAGACCCCGAGCCGGCGCGCTCTTCAAGCCGGCGCGCTCCTACTCCAAACGCGCCCCACTCCAGACCCCAAGCCGGCGCGCTCCACTCCAGACCCCAAGCCGGCGCGCTCCACCCGACCCCAAGCCGGCGCGCTCCTACTCCAGATGCCCAAGCCGGCGCGCTCCTACTCCAGACGCCCAAGCCGGCGCGCATCGCTTCCAAGGAGGATCTCCTTGCCAGGCCTCCGCCGTCTGAACCCTGCCATCCCTGTAAGCAGCTCTGGCCCTCGCCCTGTCCAAGGCCTTAACCCTGTTTCTCTGTCCCTGTCTCCAGCCCGCCTCCCCGGGCCTCTGTCCCTGTTTCCCCTCTCCAGTGCCCCTGTTCCTGCCCTGTCCTTTTGCCCTGGCCCTGTCCCTTAGCCTTCCCCTTAGCCTGCTCGCCTCTTAAAGGCACAGTGCCACATTTTTCCCTATTTCCTTGTTCCTGTGTTTTTGTGTTCTCCCTTAAAGGGACAGTGCCGCTTTTTGTTTGTATTGAATAAATGCCCTGTTTTGGCTTACTCTCATACCTGTCTTGTGTTGTGCGATTGGAGTCGGTTACAAACCATAACATAATCTCCCGATTCAGATACAAATTAACACAAACGGTTCCAAATATATTAATGTTTCTTGGCATATTTTCACACCGCCAACAAATTAATGAGTCTCCTCTCATTTCTGTTTGTCTCCTCTCCGACACCAGAGACAGAAAGTAGCCAGTAGCCACTCCCCTCCGACACAACTGTAGTTTTTACACACAGCGAGGAAATCTAACAATAATTAACGTATTTACAAGTCATATTAAGTTTTGCAAATAAGGAGATATATAAAGCACATTTCAAAGCACTCAAAATGGGCAATATTGCCATTTCTACCTATTTCTGAATTGCGCAACATTTTGGGTTTTTTGGAGGAATTGTGAGCTCCAACACATTAAGGACCGTCCACGAGTTAACTCGTGTTTCGATTCCACCCGTTGAGGAGTTGTTATTGTTTTATTCCATATTAATAAACGGATCAAGATCCCGGATCGACTCTGCAGATTTACCCGCCAGATTTAAATCGGCGACATGCAATACCGGCCAGATCCTCTTAGGGGCGCCATCGCTCCACTGCAGTATCATTTAGGCCGAATGGGAAAAATATTTTTTTTACAGTCTACGGTGTTTCATATGAGCCTGGATCCCAGCCGAACATCCTCCATCTTTGATCACGTTACGGAACGCAGATTTCAGCCTGGAATAATGGGATTTATGATCAGCCAATGGACATATCGATCTACCAGATGCCGATGAATAATGGGGAAATGCTGCCGGCGATCACATGGGCTGACGGTAGGATACTATTCACCCAAATTACAGCCGGATTGGACATTGTTGTAACATGCAAGCGCTCGATCAGTGAATGTGGCTACTTGAACGCACACTGTATTACTAATCAATAATACTGATCAGCGTCCCCCGCCGCCCCCATTTCATCCATAGATGCTCTGTAATAGTCTGGATGCTAAGCAGTTTGTTTTATTTCATTCGTATATATACAACAGAAATGGCGTTTGATATAACGTGACTAGCCTTTAGCCTCATATCTAGCTTCCCAGAAAAAAGACGAGACGAAAACTGCGATAAAGCTTATATTCACGACGCTATAAAATGACAACCAACGGATGGATTTTTATTTTCTTTAAGCCATTATGAAGGCACGGTTTATGCACTCAAGTGACAATGAGAATGGACAGATAGCAATACTATAAAGTATATATATAGCTGTTAGAAAGTACATTGGTTTGCTGACAAACCCTGGTCGTCCAGAACCATATTACACTGCAAACCGTGGTCGCCAAGACGGGTTAGACTGTGCCGGGTCACATATTTGCATTTGTTAGCCATGTTAGCAATCTAAACAATCAATAATAATAATAATAATTATCAATCTGTAATTCAATAAAAAATAAATATATATTTCTATCTTCCCTTTTATATATTATTTATCTAAAAGTGAAACACGGCACACATTAATTTAGTTTGACAGTTATTGAGAGTAACTGAGTTTGAATATGGTCACTAGTGATGTCATCTGGGACATTGAGTCCTTGTGTTGCGTAATTCCAGCTCAATTAGTAATTAACACACATGGATGGTAAATGGTGCATTTATATATAGAGCTTTTATGCTAAGTGCTTTATAATTTGTTCCTCACATTCACCCATTCACACGAACGGCAGAGGCAAGGTGCCAACCTGCTCATTGGGAGGAGTGTCACACTGCTGAGAGGATGGACGGGAGCGGGAATCAAACCGGGAACCTTCCGATTACCAGACGACCGCTCTACCTCCTGAGCGACAGTCTCCCCTCCACAACACAGCACAAGGATTTAATGTCTCCAATGACGTCACTGGTGGCCATATTCAAACGAATTTACTTACTCAATAACTGTCAAACTAAATTAATGTGTGCAAAGCTGTTTAGAGTTTTTGTGCAAAAAAAACGAATCACAATGTACAAAATAAATCAGCGTTGTTTTTTGGTGAAGTGCCCCTTAAATGTGTTGATGTTTGTTATGTTGTCCCTGAATGTTTATGTTTGTACTTATGGTGTTTTTTCTGTACAGTGACAATTCAGGACAAATGTAAAATGTGAGGGAAAAACTGAATATTTGGATCCTTTACAATCCATCCTCCGTCTGTTTATCTATGCTACAAATCTGCATAGCAGGACAAGTCTATTTTGTGTTTCAGCCCCTGAAGTATTTGCATAATTTATTTCAAAATAAATAGCAAAAGCAAATAAAATAAATTCTGTAGCTGTAAGTAATTTTTACCTTACATAGATGTGTGTGTGTGTGTGTGTGTGTGTGTGTGTGTGTGTGAGTGTTAATATGTGTGTGTGTTTGTGTGCGTGTGTGAATGATGTGTGTCTGTGAATTTGTGGCACAACTGTCAAAAATAGACCATTTTGATATGATTATGTATTTCTTGACACATTACTGAAGCAAAGGAAGCAACAACATAGACAACACAGAGGAATAATAATAATAAAATAAAATACAGAATAAACATTTTATAAAAATAAAACATAGTATGAACAGAACATGTAAAACAATAGCACAAGAAAATTAAATCACAAGAAATAGCTAGCAATCAAAGGCCTTTTGTAATAAGAAGGTTTTCAGGCCTGCTTTAAAAGAGTCCAGGCTCTGTGGTGCCCTCAGCTGGATGGTGTGGTGCAGCCGAGCAGAAGGCTCGGTCCCCCATGGTGCAGATATGAGGGTACGGGTGGAGGATCGTGGAGTGCTGAGTTCCTGTAGGTAGAGGGGTGCGTGTCCGTTTATGCAGTTGTGGGTGAGCAGCAGGGTTTTGTAGTTGATCCGGGATGAGACAGGGAGCCAATGTAGTGAGTGGAGGATGGGGGTTATGTGATCGTGTTTACGGACTCTCATCACTTGCCAAGACATGTCTTTGTTGCTGATGAGCTCTATTCTTCTAACCATCTCCAGTTTTCTCCCTCTCTCCTTCTCCCTCCTGTCTCATTCTCCCTCCTCTCTTCTCCTCTTTCCTCCTCTCTTCTCCTCTCTGTTCCTCCCTCCTCCTCTCTTCCTGTACAAGCATCCTTTATTCACAAGTTGAAAAGAAAACACCCTGAACCAGAACATGTCCAACTCAAAGTGGAGGCTGTAGCTTTGGGTTTTTCATTTTAATTTTTGATTTATTACACTTTATACTTATAGTCGTGAGTCTGGTCTCTTTTGAAAGGTAACATTCTGAAGTTGCTTACACAATAAGGAAAATCACTTTGGGTGCTAATGTAATAGAGAAACAGAGGTTTAAACACACCGAAATAAAACATTTGCTCCTTACTTTTGTATTGACCTGTTGCATCTCACTGTTGCGTGCCCAAACTTTACATGTAAGATGCAAACTAAGACGACAAAGTTCTTGTCGGGAGGACAACGCAAAGACATCAGCCACGGTGGGTGCCATTGTAGTATAATCATCTGACTAATTATACTTGGGTGTATAAATCAAAGATGAAGTTCCATTTTTGGAATAAAACATAGAAATCTTTGAGTTGCATTCCCAAGTAGAGTTGGCCAGAGCTATATTCCAAGAGACCAGCTGGTTGGGAGCAGTTAGGGCATCACATTTACATACAGGCCAGCTGCACCTAAGAGGACAATTGGTCACCTAGCGACTGGCTTGAGAAAGCAGTAGGCTATTGAATCTCGTGATTAAAGTTCACACCTGCAAGAGCTTCAAGGACTTTGGAACAAAGAAAACCAGGTTTGCTCATGTCGGTGTGAGGTTTCTATCAAGTGTGTGAAGTTGATGAATTATGTGGCTCCTAGGCACAAATGGTATTTGTGACATTAAAAAAATAACATAAGTTTGAGGTCCTGATTAAATAAAGTCTTTTTAAAGAAGTAACTTAAAGCAGTGCATCTTCAAAGTATTTTGGGTTATAGAGTAAATCTGGTTTAGAAACGTTTATATATAAGAAAGATCAAGTGACTTTACTACAGTGCATATGGCATGCTGTGATGGGAAAATGTTTTTAAATGTATTATTACAGAGATAAGTTTAATAGATAACTAGGACACCATTGTTTGAAAGTAAAACTGCTTGTTTAAAGAACTACAGTGAACTCACAATCCAAATCAAAACGACTTTAATAATATGGGGTAATAATATGAGAAAAAGATTATAAATGATATGATAATGTTATGTAAAACAAGACCAAGAATAATATTGGTATATTGTAGTAAACTAAAGATTAATTCAAGTGGATTTGACCTATATTACAAGATATGGTTAATGTAGCCGTTTGTGGAAGGAGGAGGTTCACAGTTCATTGTTGTTTGAAATGTACCAAAGGCTCGATGCTGATTGGGTCGGCAAAAATGAGGTTGCTTTGAAAATGACGTCATCGAGCCGGCTCTTGATTTCATTATAAATATGGTGGTTTTGAATGAAGACGGGAGAGAGAATAGCTGAAGAAGACAGAGAAAGGACTGCCTCATCGATTAAGGACAAGTTATATTCATGGTGCCAAGGACGTGGACACAGAGGACTCTTGTTGATAAGACCAGCGGACATTTTGTTAGACTACTTTGGATGCAGATTCAGACCTTGAACTATTGTAAACAACCAGTGTTTTTGAGATACAACAAGTGTTTTTAACACTTTGAGTGCCACGGACGAGAATTCTCGTTATTTCATGCCGACCGTTGAGTGCCATGGACGGGAAATCTCGTTTTTAATCGTATTTTTTTTTATTAGCGATTTCCATTCATATTTCATCAATCTAGCGTCCCGTTACCACTGGAACTCTCTCTGAGCTCCATTGGGAAAATATCGCCCCCTATCGTCTCTCCCTGTGGTACTGCACCCCATTGGATTAGACCAGCGGTTCCCAAACTTTTTTGGCCGTGCACCCCCTGTCACCTCCCGACCTAGCTGACGCACCCCCCAATGGGTTTCTGTTAGAATTTTTTTTTGCTGGTCTCCGTGCACAGATTTAATTTTTTATTTTATCTCTTCCCACGGCGACTATGGATAGGGAATTTCTTTATTTAATTAAAATGTTCACGACAACATGGATGCGTGTACTCTGCCAGCATGTTTAATATCCATAATACTAAAGGTTTGACTAAGATTTTTATGAAATTTTAATAAAAAAATAAAAATAAATAAAAAAAATTATTTACCACCATTAGCCTTTTCATGTCACGCACCACCTAGAGGGCGCTCGCGCACCACAAGGGGTGCGCGCACCACAGTTTGGGAACCACTGGATTAGACTGAATGAAAAGCATGGGTGAAAAAATCCTGCTTCCTCGTTTTACTTGTCAGACAAGTCACCCGAGACGATCGGATTCATTCTGGACCATCAGAACAGCGTGGAATCTGTGTTTCGACCACCCAGCGTTGGATCAATAAACGCGATCGATATTTGGAATGGCGATCAAGAATTGGAATAATCTTTTTGGAGAACATCTGATCTGAGGTAAGGAATCTATTTGACCAGTCTTAGGATAATCAGAGCTTTTTTCACAGAGATATCAACGTGGGCCCCATGTGTGTGTGTGTGTGTGTGTGTGCGATCAGGAAATAAGAGATTAGACTTTTCAGCCCGCTTCTATAGTGTGCATAAGTACACATATACTATCGATAATCTAGCGTTTATTTGAAAACGATTCATAGGGGAGCTCCAGTAGCTCACCGCGTACCTCGGACGCTATTTCGGCGTCGGGGACAACCGTGCGCGTCACGGATCTGGGGTACACGAGTTCGACTCCCGGACTCGCCGTATTTTCTCAGAGTGTCTTTCCCCACTATCTATACCCCATTCAACCTGTTTCTGTCGGTCATGCTTGACCAGAAAAAGCGATAAACGCTAAAAGAACCAGCTGACTGGTCAAAGTAAAAAAAAAAAAAGAAAAAAAAGAAAACGATTCATAAATAGGCAGAAAAATGACAACGTGTTTTGTGTATTACATTAAAGGGCGTTTATCACAGAATCTTCTGAAATTTTCTGGAAGTTTCAAGAAACGAGCATTTTTCAAAATGGTATAAAGCGGAAATGAACCGATTAAAAAACAATCCGTTTCGACAATGTTGACTGCAAACAAGTCATTGATAAGCGACGGCCAGATTAGACACATAGCCATAATTTAAGATGTAGTTTATGCGTTCGCAAATATGAGAGCGCTATCATTGAAGTGGGTGGTGGCACGCAAAAAGGTTTTGAGACGGGGAGGCGTGGCATCCAAAGTGTTAAGAAGCAACCATTGTTTGCTTTTGTTAATAAATCATTGAAGAAGCATCTGAGCGTTTGTTTGGACATCCCTTTTTAACAAGAGTATTACTTCTGGTTTGAGAACGACAACGCGAATACCTAGTATCTTTAACTGATACGACACCATCTTGCGATGAGAGATAGACAGATGTACGCAGATGCATGGGGGAAAAGAGAGAGAAAAGGGAGAGATAGAGATGCAAAGAGAAAGAGAGAGAAAGAATTGATACAGCATTGGCTGGGATTGTGTGTGTCTGTGTGTGTGTGTGTGTGTGTGTGTGTGTGGATAGTCTACTACAGTACCCATAAGCCCAGCCATTTGAAGACCAGCTGAGCCGAGAGAACATTACGAAACCAAAATAGTAAAAAATAGACTATTGGAATTATATACTCATGATTACCTGACTAATTTGGTTTTAAACACTGTCGTTTTCATGTTTTGTTTCATGGCTTCAATGAAAACAGAGATGTCGGCAAATGTCGCATTAACTAACGGGAATACAAACAACAGAGTGGTTACGCTCGTGTGATTGGTTCATAGACTGTAAACGATTGGCAGGCTTGTGGGTATTGTAGTAGTTACCATAGAAATTGGTAAAGATCATGATATGAAACACATTTTCTTAAAGATTGAGTTAAAACACTAACCTTTATTCGTTGTAAGAGTATACTAATTCAATAATCTATACCTCTGTCAAAGATGATGCACCTAACCAATACGGTTTGGTTGTAATACTTATAGTTTTGATCTTCAATGGGGGGAAGTCACTTGTGGAACATCACTCCTCAGGTCTATTATGGCAATACAATTTCTTTTTCAGACTTCATAGACCAGCAATGTCACTCATCCAGTCAGTCACGGTTAGCTACTCCACCCCTAGTGGTGGCTCACAGGCATCACACTTTGCTTCACATCTGAGACTTCTTGTTATTATAATATTTTTTTAATCTTTTTTCCCCCTCCTTTTTCCTCCGATTTTCTCCCATCCCAATGCTAGTCGTTATGCCAATTCCCAATCCCCTTCCTGGTCGCTGCGCACTTACCCCCCACAGTCGGTCTGGGAGAGTGGAGGCTATCATGTGCTTCCTCCGACACACGTCTAGCCAATCAACCGCTTCTTTTCACCTGGCAGCGCGGACTCTCACTGAGAGGGTGTAACGTGTGGAAGGATCACACTACCCCCCTTAGATCCTATCCGCGCTGAGCAGGCGCCCCGACCGAACTGTAGGAGTCGCTGTTTACAACGACCAGGACCCACCCCGCCAGCTTTCCCACCCTCTAATACTGCCAATTGTATTAGTGTGAGCGGCCAGCCAAGCTGGTGACAACGCTGGGAGCTGGATTCGAACAGGCGAATCCAGCGTCTCCAGCGTTGGTGACGAACGCAATCTCCGCTACGCCACCTGACCGCCTGAGACTTCTTGTTATAAGTTTTGCAACAACTTTTTCAGGCTGCCCCTTGGTGTGTGTGTGTGTGTCCTAGTATGATCCTTGGTGGCCTCTGGCCACTGTCTCTCTGCTTTATTTGTGAATTACTGTCACCGAGACAAATGTCTATAATGGAGACTGGTCCACCAGGGTCCCTGACCGTGCGCGCGTGTGCGTGTGTGTGTGTGTGTGTGTAACCAGAGGGGTTGGTACATACAGCCTCAATAACTGTCAGTATGAATATATGCGTTCCCAGAGATACCAGGCAAGGTTTCAGATAGAGAGAGTAAGAAAGAGAGAGACAGACAGACAGACACAGTGTGTGTGTGAGAGAGAGAGAGAGAGAGGGGTGTCAGGCAAGGTTTCAAAGTTTCAGATAGAGACAGACAGACAGACAGACAGACAGACAGACAGACAGACAGTGTGTGTGTGTAACCAGAGAGGTTGGTACATACAGCCTCAATAACTGTCAGTATGAATATATGATTTCCCAGAGATGCCAGGCAAGGTTTCAGATAGAGAGAGTAAGAAAGAGAGAGAGAGAGAGAGAGAGAGAGAGAGAGGGGGGTGTCAGGCGAGGTGTCGGGCAAGGTTTCAGATAGAGAGAGAGAGAGAGAGAGAGAGAGAGAGAGAGAGAGAGAGAGAGAGAGAGAGAGAGAGAGAGAGAGAGAGAGAGGGGTGTCAGGCGAGGTGTCGGGCAAGGTTTCAGATAGAGAGAGAGAGAGAGTAAGAAAGACAGACAGACAGAGAGTGTGTGTGTGAGAGAGGGGTGTCAGTCAAAGTTCCAGAGAGATTGATTTTTAAGAACCTTTATTTCCAATAAATAAAAGGACATTTTTCCATTTGTCAATCAAACAAATTCATACAGACACTATTTAAATCCTCACAGAAACAAGGGGTTAAAACAGAGCTGTTTATCAACGACCGAACAAAGAGCTTCATTGAAGCACCAACGCGTCAAAAAAACCTCAAAATCAGTCATGAGTAAATAAAACCGAAAATCTACTGTAATTCGAGCTCGTACCAAAGCCTTAAACAATGGCAACAACTCCCCACCTGAACCATATTCAATTTGATTTTTCCGACTTTTGTAAATTGACAATTTTGCCTGTCCCACTACAAAATTCAACAGCTCCCATTTCATTGCATTTGTCCTTTTATAACCAGCACCAAAAATAAAAGCAGTTTTACTCCAACTCTCCCCACATTTGACAAACACAGATTCTACAACCTCAAAAAGTTCTTTTACACTAAAAGAAACAGTGGAAAATAGACTCTGGTTCTTGACAAAAAGGACAGTTGTTAGATACTGTTGGATTCAACTTTGAGACAAAGCTATTGACTGCCACTGCTCCCTTCAGTATCCGCCACTGCAAGTCTCCTGACCTCTTGTTCAGTGGTGCTTTATAAAACACCCTCCACACTGGTTTACAGTCCTCCTGCACATTTAATTTCTCTCTCCACACAGTGTCTGCTTTCCCACTCAGCATTCTTTTGTTTAGAGCGTGCACACAGTATTTATACATCGCCTTCCCACTCAACATGTACAAGTCTGTAGATCCATAATTTTTGTAATCCAACAAAGGTCCCATCAGTCCAGTTTGATCTATTTGGGGACTCAGTTCAGGAAAAGGATCTCTTGCATCAGGAATGTCTGTTCCACTTAGATATTCCCGTAACATGTCCCACTCCTGATTACTCAGTCTCTCAGTCCACGCATTCAAAAAGTTCCTGGTTTGGCGACCCGACCTCAGACCCATCAGAGAGGACACGTCTTCTGTGTTACAAAGTCCGGGCCCCGCTGCATCCACTATTTGTTTCAGCTTTACTGCCCCAGCTGAAACTAAACGCTGGGTAAGACCAATCCTGCTTTCATTCTGAATGTCCAATCGGGCCCCATAGATTATAGGCTCCTCCAATAGCCAAAACAGTGAACTTGTGGGTTCCGTTCTGCTCCATTTAAACAGCATCCATGTTTTAAAAAGTCCTTGATAAAATGGAGTCAAATCACATAAACGTATAAAATGACAATCCAACAAAAACAAAGACACATCAAATTTCAAACCTTGTATTCCCCTTAAAATGGTGCTCATTACCGGTTTCCATACCACATCCTCATCCCTTCCTGCAATATAGCGCTGGATGAATTGTAACCTGAAAGCCGCTTTCCTACTCTCCAAGTGAATCAGTCCCTGCCCTCCCTCCTCTTTCGGCAGGTAGAGCACACTCTGTGGGACCCAATGCAAACGATCCCAGAAGAAATGTACCATGATGGACTGTAGTTTTGATAATAGCCCAGCAGGGGGCTCCATACATTGCTATTTGTGCCAAAGTTTTGATGTCACCAAGTTATTAATTATCAATACTCTTCCTCTGTATGACATATGTGGTAAAAGCCACCTCCACTTTGCCAAACTCCCCTCCACCTTCTCCACCATTCCCTCCCAATTCAGCTTTACAGTCTGGTCGTCTCCTAAATACACTCCCAAGTATTTTAGACCTCCCCTCTTCCAGCTTAAACCTCCTGGCAGTTTAGGGAGACCTACAGACCAACTCCCAACTGCTAAAGCCTCGCTCTTTTCCCAATTTACTTTTGCAGCTGAGATTTTACCAAAAGTTTCAACAATACAGCCTAACCTGTTTACATCCTCCTGACTCCTTATAATGACAATAATATCATCCGCATATGCAGACAAATTAAAATATGCATTAAAATCAGGTAAAAACATCCCATCAATACGTGAACGGATATTGTGCAGCATTGGTTCAATAGCAAGTGTGTAAAGCATGCCAGACATCGAACATCCTTGCCTTATGCCCCGAGTGGTTTTGAAAGGTTTACACAATCCACCATTAATTTTCAGCACACTCTCAGCGTTCTCATACAAAACCATAATCTTAGCAATGAAACCAGGGCTGAGGCCGAACCTCTCTAAGACCTTCCACAGGTAACGGTGCTCAACCCGGTCAAATGCCTTTTCTTGATCCAAAGATACCAGACCAACATTTATGCCTAATGAATCAGAGACTTCCAAAAGATCCCGAATCAGTGACACATTGTCAACAATAGACCTGCCGGGCACACAGTATGTTTGTGTTTTGTGGACGACCTGGTCCATCACCTTCCTCAGTCTATTGGCCAGAGCTTTAGACAGCAGCTTGTAATCCGAGCATAGGAGCGCCACAGGACGCCAATTCTTTATCTCCTGAAGATCACCTTTCTTTGCCAGCAGAGCCAGAACTGCCCTCCTGCAGCTCTGAGGCAAAAAGGAGTCTTTAAAACTTTCATTAAAAACGTCCAAAATATCCTCTTCCAGCTCAGTCCAGAACGCTCTATAAAACTCTGGTGGGAGTCCATCGATCCCAGGGGCCTTCCCTCCCTTCATGCCCTGCAATGCCACGCCCACTTCCTCTGCAGTTAGAGGACCCTCCAGCTCCGTGTTGGTCTCTTTTGAGACTCTGGGCAGCCCATTGCAAAAGGAGTCAAACACCTCTTCATTCTCAACATACTCACTTTCAAACAAGTGAGAATAAAACTCCACAGCTCTCTGCCGGATCTCATTGTCTTCAGTCAACAGCTGTCCTGTGGCTGAGCGCATAGCATGAAAGAGCCTGCTTTGTCCGTTTTTCTTTTCAAGACTAAAAAAATACTTTGACGGAGAGTCCATTAAAGCAGCGCTCTGAAAACGGGACCGAACCAGCGCCCCCTGCACTTTAGTGCCCAACAGATCTGCCAGTATGGCTTTTTTAGTACTGAGATTCTCAACACAACCTCTGTTTCCTGTGGATCCTGCAGCAAGCTGCATCTCCACTATTTCAGTCTCCAAATCTCTCATAGACTTGGCAATGTCACGAGAAACGTTGAGAGTGTACTGTTGACACAACTGCCTTATCTCCACCTTGCCACAATCCCACCACTGCTTTAATGATTCAAAATATTTTTTTCTTGTTTTAAAAACGTTCCAAAAAAATACAAAAGACTCTTTAAAATTAACATCTAATAACAATGCAGTGTTAAAATGCCAGTATGCAGATTTATGTTTTACTTTTGAAATAAAAACACTACAACACACCATAGAGTGGTCAGAAAAACCCACAGGGATTATTCTGCACTCTTTAAAAATGCCGAGATGATGTTTGAAGCAGTAAAATCTGTCCAACCTGGCCAAAGAAATGATATTCTCCCTGCTCTGGACCCAAGTGTACTGTCTGTTTTTCCCATGTATTCCTCTCCATACATCACTCAAACGGTGAGCCTCTATCATCTTTTGTATGGCTCTCTTTGAAGGGCCATGAGGTTCACAATGATTCCTGTCCAGCTGATCATTTTCTGTACAATTAAAATCCCCACCTAAAAATAAAACATCCTCAGGTTCACACTGGCTTAAAACCACAATGAGTTCACTTAAAAACTGAACTCTGGCAGGTCCTAAATTGGGAGCATATACATTTATAAATACAATATTAAAACTCATATTTGGCTCTGATCACCATCAATCTGCCCTTCACTATTTCCTCTACCTTATATGATGTTCGCAAAAAATTCCTGGAGAAGAGTAGTGCCACCCCGCCACTATTCCTACTCAAATGACTTAGCACAACATCCCCATCCCATTCTCTCTTCCAGTCAGTCTCATTCAAGGTGTCGCTGTGTGTTTCCTGAACTAACATTACAGTATGTTGATGTTCTTCAACCTAACAAGTTCAAACAGACTCATTCTTTTCCTCACATCTCTGGCTCCATTTAGGTTAAGTGTGGAAACCCTGAACTCACTCATGAGTGTTGATATGAGAAAAACAAAAAAAGAAAAAACACACAGGAACCAGCCTGTCCTAGACCTTTGTTTCACCATCATTGAGCATTCCTTTTCTGATATTCTGTATTATTTTCTTCAGTCTGAACCCCTCCTTTGCAGTATAGCCTCCATTCTTTCTGCTTCTCAACTGTGATTTGACAGAATAAAAAAGAGCCTCTTTATCAGAGAAATAATCTTCAATTTCACACTTCTTGTTCTTTGTTACTCTCAAGAAATGTTGAACCCTTTTTACATCATATTTTTTCTTCCCCTTCACTTCACTTTGTGATTCAGACAAGCTCTGACTGCCTTCACTTTGCCCATCCTCTTCCTCGTCTTCATCCTCTATACTAGAGCAAACTGACTCAGAATCTGACTGCTCCTCCGGTTCCCTGACCTTGTCTACTGTTTTCTTTGCCTGAGAACAGCCCTCTTTATCATTTTCTTTTCCTTTTCTTTTAGTAGCACTAGGGACTTTGAAAGCCTCATCCATCAAAACTCCATCACTATCTACTGTTTTCCTACTCTCCTTGTTTTGACTTGTCTCCTGCTGATTAACTTTTCCTGCACTCATTATTTGTCCTTCATTTTCACTTAAACCAGTTTGATCTCCTGTTTGACCACTTTCCTTTCTTTTATTTTGTTCCTGGTTTACATTTGATGCACCTTGAGTTTGACTGAGTCAGTTCCATTGTCTTCCTCCCTTGTTGTCTTTTCACTGTCATTCTGTTTCTTACTAGCGTTAGCCTTCCTCGTCACTGCATTAGCAAAACTCCTTGGTGCGTCCGCACCTGCTCCCCCCTGCGCTCCCGCAGTGGGAACTTTATCAGGGCAGTCCCGATAGAAGTGGCCTTGCTTCTTACAGCCATGACAGGTTGAAACCCCAGAGCTAACATATACAACATATTCAAACCCATCAACGTTCAACTTGAACACCAGATCAAGCTCCTCGTCATGTTTGTTCATGATCATTAGAGCATGGCGTCTGTGTGACACAACGTGCGCCAGTAATGGGGATTTACAGCCGGATGACATTTTCCTAATGGGTGCGACCACTTTACCATACCTCGACAATTCCTTCACTAATAAATCATCGCTGATTAGTGGTGGTATGTTCGAGATGGTAACTCTTGTATACGGCGTAGACAGAGGAGTCACCATCACAAACGTGTCTCTAACCGTTGATAGATTAGTTCATTGATATCTGGTAATATCTTATATCTGTGCTTAGGCTGTAGGCTGCACCCTGCTCTCTGTGTCTCCCTTTGTGCATGTGGCGTGACCTGATGACCTCTGGCTGGAGGCTCCTTCTACACAGGGCCCCCTGTACATCACTCGCACACACATGCACACGCACACACACTCACGTGCACACGCACACACACTCACGTGCACACGCACACACACTCACGTACACACGCGCACAAGCTGTCACGCCTTTGAGTTATGGAGATGTTATTCTCAAGAATAGGGGTCTTCTACATCTGGAACCAATTACCCCCCCTCCTTCTGAAACCAAGCACACACACAGCCTAGCACAAGCACACACCACACAAACACCCATGTTGCACACACAAACATATACACACATACACCCCTCCCTTCCTCCTCTCTGTATAAAATGACATGTAATATGGATATTCTGCCTTCTTTCTTCCTCTACTGGTGCTGTGAGATGATGTGCCCGCGCGGGGTAACTGTTCTTCTTCTCTGATGAATAAAAGCTCCGGTTGAGAAATACTCTGTCTCCGCCCGTCTTTCGGCCGACTGGTCCACAACTATATCAATTAAGAATTCACGAGGGATAGGAAATCCCTAACACCGTGACGCCGGTCTCAGTCACTTTGTTCGCTTTTCCAACGTGGTCCACAAACATTACCATCGCGCCGTTCATCCGAGCGGCAGATACAATGCTTTCATAGCCCACAACTTTACCCACAGCTAAACTACAATCTTCCACTGACACATCAGCTCCAACTGCAAGTTTAAAACCATGTCTCCTGCTTAGAATAGGAGCCTCCATTTCAGCAGCCTATTCCAACCAGCGCGCGCTGGCCGACAGGCGACAGCGACACGCGAACCGAGATTAACCAACCTCCGTTTGAAACCAATAACACTACAATAGCAACCTACAAATAAATAAATAACACTCTAATTCACAACATTAAACACAACACAGATAGAAAAAAGTTAAAAACTCACTCACACGCAGTCACTCTCACCAAACTCCGGTCTCCGCTCCACTCACACGCATGCGCACAGAGAGAGAGAGAGAGAGTAAGAGAGACAGACAGAAAGAAAGAGACAGTAAGAGGTTTCAAAGTTTCAGAGAGAGAGTAAGAGAGACAGACAGAAAGAAAGAAAGAGAGAAAGAAAGAAAGAAAGAAAGAAAGAAAGAAAGAAAGAAAGAAAGAAAGAAAGAAAGAAAGAAAGAAAGAAAGAAAGACAGAAAGAGAGACAGTAAGAAAGGTTTCAGAGAGAGAGAATAAGAGAGACAGACAGACAGAAAGAGAGAGGCGGAAAGACAGAAAGGAAGCGAGAAACAGACAGACAGAGATGCCAGGCTAGGGAGTAATGGGCTGGCCAAGCGCCCTGTTTAACAGATTAGACTGGACACACCAGCAGCCGCTGCGTCCAGCTTGCGATCTGGCATCTGGTCTATTTTCAATTATACAACGGCATGCAAATTTCTCGATTCTGATTGGCTGAAACAGTCCATTTACACGTATGTATAGGGAACTCTCCACGCTGCTGGTCCCAGGACCCGCCCACAACCGAATCACATCACATCACTCCGCCGGATCACAAGACAATAATCTTTAACAAATGGATATGTTGATAGCGTCATAACGATTAAATATCAAGCGATTCTGTCACTGCGAATGTCTTAGTCTCTTACACAATGTTGGATTGTGTAATCTATGGGTCATGAATCATTGTGTAACAAAAGAAAAATCGCGGATTGATTGATTGATTGATTCATTTGCAATTTTTTTTTCAATTTCTTTTTCCTTCTCCCTGACTGCAGCTAATTTTATTACTGTACGCTTGGTTTCCAACTGGTTAAGTTTAGTAGGTTTAAAAAAATAAAATAAAAAATAGGGCGAAGAAAACGTTTTTTTTCCTATAGGGCAAAGAAAACTTTTTAATTTGTTTTACCTACTTTCTATAGAAGCATCTAAGAATGAAGTTCTATAGAAAGTAGGTCTGCATCCCCTTAACAATTGTGTGTATTGAGCCGTACTGTATTGTACCCATTCTGCATCTGGTAATAAAATGTTCAATCAATAATTCCAATAACAACCACTAACTTCATAATTAAAAACTAAAGAAAAGTTGGATGTGTTAGTTGGTTGGATGTCTTAGTTGAAAGGCAGTTGGATGTGTTAGTTGGTTGGATGTCTTAGTTGAAAGACAGTTGGATGTGTTAGTTGGTTGGATGTCTTAGTTGAAAGACAGTTGGATGTGTTAGTTGGTTGGATGTCTTAGTTGAAAGGCAGTTGGATTCCAATAACACACAGTTGGATGTGTTAGTTGGTTGGATGCACTTCCGAGCTGCTTCCACATGGAGGCAATTTCTCTTTTTTGTTGTTGTGGGAACAACTTTTTCTGGCGGATGGTTTTTTCAATAAATCTTCGATTAATGTGTGTTTATTGTATAGCAATAAGGTTGGATGAATGTGGCAGTTGTATAAAAGCATTACACCACTTGCAGTCGTGATTTGTGAACAATAAACCATGCCTAGGGGGGTCTAACGACCACCCCTAGGCATGGTTTATTGTTCACAAACCACTCCTGCGCGTGATGTAATGCTTAATTAATCTGACATGTGCCAGATTAGAAAACCATCAAAACTGGATAAACAAAACACGTTATTAAGGTTTTAATATGTTAATTGTATATCAGTGATGTACAAATGAAGGGGAGGGTTGTCAAGGGGAGGGGTTGTGGCACTGAGTGGGGCACTGAGTCGAAAGACAGCGCAAGGTGATAGAGAGACACATTCCCTCTCGGGTCGAGACAGGTACAAATAGAGACACGATGGTACCAAGCTCTGTCGCACAACCCCACACCCCTCTGTGTGTGTGTGTGTGTGTGTGTGTGTGCTTCTCTGCTTTCCCTCCTCTCCTCACCGCAAATTGACTGCATGAATATATATTGACAAAGCTCTTGCTGCTTGTTTTATACAGATTTTATGTCTTATTTCTTACTGATGTAAAGCACTTTGGACTGCAATCCCCTGTTTGAAAGGTGCTATACAAATAAAGTTATTATTATTATTATTATTATTATTATTATTATTATTATTATTATTATTATTAAAGCACATTGGAGAAAGCAGCGAAAGACACACAGAGGAGAGGGGCTGTGGGACAGTGAGTGGAGACAGAACAGTGCAGGTGATAGAACGATACAACGGAGAGAGACACTTTTCTCTCTCGGTCTGAGACGGGTATACAGACAGAATGGATCATGGATTTAAAATGTCCAAGAGCTCTAGATTTTTAATTTACTTACTTACGCCTTTTACCCCGTTTGGGGCATAGGCCGTCAACAAGGGTTCTCCAAGCATCCCGATCCTGAGCCAACCTCTCCAGCTGGCCCCAGGTGTGTCTTATCTTCTTGGCATCATCAGGGATGTCCAAACAAGCGCTCGGATGCTTCTTCAATGAATATTTATTATCAAAAGCAATCAATGGTTGCTCTTAAAAACACTTGTTGTATCTCAAAAACCCTGGTTGTTTACAATAGTTCAAGGTCTGAATCTGCATCCAAACTAGTCTAACAAAAATGTCCGCTGATCTTATCACGTCCTTGGCAATATAACTTGTTCTTAATCGATGAGGCGTCCACTCTCCGTCTTCTTCTGCTATTCTCTGATCTCTCAGTGTCTTGTGGCCCTATATTTATAGCAGGCCTGGGTCCAGGTGATGACCTCACAGATAGTGACATCATAACAGATTTTCCTCCAATCCCAAACAGCTATTTTTGAGTTCGAAAATGTAGGCGTGGCTTATCACTAACGAAGGGTTATGTATATAACCCAGTTCTGTGAGTTATGGTGCGCTCAGCACCTGTCTGCATATATCTCGCTTCAGCGTATATACACTGAATAAAAAATTCCACCATGTACCTTTACATGCCAGCATTCATCTGACCACACCCCCATCCGCTTACCTACATAAGCAGGGGTGGGGCCACACACTCATCTCCTTCCCAACAAATTTCACCACAATGAAAAATCAAGGGCTGCAGCGGCGTCCAGGTGCTGAGCGCACCATAACTCACAGAACTGGGTTATATACATAACCCTTCATTCTGTTTCGTTATGGCTTGCTCAGCACCTGTCTGCATAACAGGGGCTGAGCGGAGCCATAGCCCGACAAATGCACCCCGCTGAGGCCCCCCACAACCATCAGCCGGGGAGGACCGAGCCCCCCCGACCCTCCCTAATGGAGGATACCCCCCCTATTGGAGGTTCACGGGAGGGCGACGGATCCGACCGTGCGAAGAGGCACTCAAGCAACTCAACGCACAGGGTGAGCAGACCGTGGCTTGACCCCACGACTACACACGCACAACCCGCATGCCACCCGGGAACGAACGGAAGGAACAACCTCGTTACTGCCCCCAAAATCACGGGGTCAAGAGCAAACCCAACCCCGTGGCAAGGCCGTAGCAGCGGAGCGCGAAGGAAGACCCAGACCCACTGAAGGGACTGGATCCCCTGAAAAAGGGGGCCCAGAGAGGTCAATGACGCCAGGCATCAAGACCCCACCAGGTGGCCACTTAGTGACACCGCCCCCCACATCGCTAGCGTATTCGGATAAGGCCCCTCCAAGAGCGGGCCCTTTCCCCCCAATAGCACACCGCCTGGCACACTGACCCTGCAGAACAGGCAGTCAGCATGGCCGTAAGCACTCAAAAGGTTAACCAACAGAAGCAGGCAGCGCACCGGGGAAACCAGGCAACAGGCTGTAACCTGAGCCAAATTAGTCAGCTGAAAACAGCCCCCCCGGCGGAAGGGGTGTATGCTGGCGTTGTTGATCACCATGACGAAGCCTCCATTAAAAAAAAAAACACCCTGGGCGGCTACGTGGCGTAGTGGGCAAGGCGCTCGCCACGAATGCGGCGACGCTGGGCTCGCCTGTTCGAGCCCAGCGCTCCACATTGCTTTCAGTTTAGCTGGTCGTTCATACTAATACACATTGGCCGTATTAGGGGGTGGGAAAGTGATGGGTGGGGATCGGGCGTTGTGGACAGCGACTCCTACAGGTCGGTTGGTGCGCCTGCGCAGTAGAATCAGGAAGTGTCGGGGGCAACGTGAGCCTCCCACGCGTTACTCCTCGCCACTGAGAGAACGAGCTGCGCAGGTGAAAAGATGCGACTGCTGTTACCTCAAGTACCGGAGGGGACTTGTGCTATGTATGACTTAGTTCACATTGCAGCCGGCTTGTGGGAGGCAAGAAACAGCGTTCATGAGAGGGAGGGTTGAATTGGATGATACGAAATTGGGATGGGAAAAAAATATAGAAAATGGGAGAAAAAGTGGATAAAAAAAAAAAAAAAACACCCAGAGGGGTCGAGGCAGAGAAGGCTGACATGATTGGCAGACGTCATGAACGTGCAGGGGCACACTCAACCGGGTAACCCGGGAGTTGACTCTGCTCCAACACACCAGGGAATCAACTACCCTCTCTGTACAGACGGTGGTTGTTCCTATAACCCCTCAAGAAAAAACTCAAACACACCTGCGGGTATACACTGGCTATACCGCAGTACAAGTGTTTCAGTTTTCAAAAAAGGGTTATCCCAGGCCTACGGTATCAACGAAACTTTACTTCGGACCGGGCCCGGCGGCACGGGAAGCACAGGGTTACCAGAGGAGGTCCAAGACCACCCCAACAGCCCCCTCTTCACCACGCGTGAGAGAGGAGCGAAAAGAATGGAGAACCAGCCCTAAGCACACCGCACTTGGTATTCCCAGGCGGTCTCCCAACCAAGTACTAACCAGGACCGAACCTGCGTAGCATCCGAGATCGGACGAGATCGGGCGTGTACAGGTTGGTATGGCCGTAAGCCATTACGATAGTGCAGAGTACAACATGTACCCAACAAAGGGTCTCCATAGCGCCTAACCCTGTGACACCCGGACCGACCCGGCATTTTTCCCCCCGAAAAAAGCACAAGTGCCTCAGGGTACCAGAACAGCAGATCTGCATCCCCGGCGGACAACGGGTTAACTGACCTGGACCAGCGCGACCAGACCAGTCCCGTGTCCTAACCACGCCGACATGCCCACTCCAGAAGAGGGGGTAGGTATGCATGTCGATCTAAAACATGAAAAGAGGGCGCCACCCAGACGGTCCTATTTGGACCGTGCTCAGTGGCCCACCTCAAGGGTGTGAGACCCCTCTACCTATGTTCTGATCTATTCCGTTAACATCCCCCAGATATGAACGAGAATTCATCGAGACAACCTAGTAAACTGGCGCTCGGAAGAGACAAAACTCCATCCCAGTTGCCCTATAAAAACGCTGTTTTAACAAGCAACCAAGGCGCACTTAGCCCCTGTGTGATTCTTTAACAGAAACACACCGAGCCAGCACTATGTATGCGTCGAGACCCAAACACATCAATGGATAGTCTAGCAAGACACCAAACATTGTTCCTCCAAGTCGCCTGGGAGAACGACACGGAGCCGTCGTGCTTCATGTACCTTCCTCTTTTTATTCAAAAAAGAAAGAACACAGACTGACATGAATCCCACGTGACGCAGCTGAGGGTATTTTTTTTTTACATTTTTACATCCCACCATCCTCGCCATAGGGAGGAGACGGAAATCCCCAGAGAGACATCCCACGCGAGCTGTATAGATTGAAAAGAATATATTGCAACATTGATATGTAATATTTGGGTTAGGGCTCTCCGAGGAGGAGGCACTGAACCAATACACACTCAATAATCGAATTGAATCGAATACACACACAATAGAGCAGAACTCCTTTTTGAAGTTCTACCCACCTTGACAATCTGAGGAGGAGGCTCTGAACTCTGAGGAGGCTCCCTCACAGGGAAGGAGAGTCCTAACTCACAGAAGGCCCGAGGAGGAGCTTCGTGAGGAGGAGCTCTGACAACTCCCTGAAACAGATCCATCACATGGACCTGAACAACTCACGGAAGTCTTACCAACAGAGACGCGCACAGTGACGTACTCTATGGCGGGGGAATTTCTGCGGTGCACACGCCCAATCTTCCAGGGCGTGGGACCAGGAAACTCCCCCCCCCCTCTTACCCTGTAACGTGCCGAACAGCAACGTGACAGGAACCTTGAAGGACAGGAGGTTTTAACCCCTGACCAATCAAAAAGGGGAGGAAGGATTACCAGTTCACCCCTTTACGACCCCACACCCATGATACGATGTAATGACAAAAAAGAGCATGACACAGTCATAGTCAGCTACATGAAGTGTTTAACAGCTTCACACAGCTCATGTGCTAACCTGCTATCTGATTGATCTGACTGAAGGAAAAAACACAGAATAGAGAGGGCCCCCTTAAGAGCCCCGGTACCAGACTTACACATGTGCTTCTGTGGCCAAACCTAACCCAGTTGTAGATCACAAGACACACACAACCCTTTATCACAACAAAAAATGGCAAGTACACTCTTGCTACAGAGGAACGGCGTTTTTCATAACGAGAGAATACAGAATCCTCGAATACAGAATCCTCGATTATGTATTGGCCACAGGCCTTGCTAAGCACACACGATAAGCGACCAAACAATCTTTTCTTTAGGAAAATATAGTTTCTCAAGCGATTAGCACAACCCCAGCAATTAAGCTAAGGGTTACATCGTATCCCCACAAACACAGTGACACAATATATTGTAAACAACATGTCTGAGAGGAGGGTGGGGAAGCCCCAGGGAAACCGGGGGGAACACCCCTCCTACCTTACCCTTGATACGGCCAAGTTGAACAGGTAACCCTGTTAATATGTGAACACACTGTTCATTGTCATTACAGGCTGAGAAAAGAATTCATTCTTCACTCATATGTCACTAAGCATAGCTTTATAGGTTAATTAACCCCCTTAGTTGTGAGTTCACGGTACATGAACACACATGTTCTCAACACAACTAACCAGATAATTTTTACACATGTAAAACAACAACCCGATTTCTATGGCGAGAGAAGCCATACCAGTGACAAGACAATTCACACACAACACGCGTCGTATCCTCAATGCAACACCCGTTTTGGAAAACATCGTTATTACAAAACATTTAGAAGGGAAGGAAAGAAGAAGTGTTTAAGGTCCGGTCGGGACCTTCCTACCCTGAGCGCAGGCCAAGCGAACTGCAATCTGGCTAACGGGGCACCGACGTTGAACACAGCATTCCTGTGTTGACGACAAGGGCAGCGTCGCTGCGCCACCCAGCCGCTACGGTTCTCCATGTTGACGCAGTCCTCGCCGGCCGGGCTCCCGGTAGGTTCGACTAACATCCTCTGTCAAAGATGACGTCGTAGTCAGAGTGTTTAAGGCATGTTATAGTCACAGAAAACGTTCAACAGTGTAGCATTAAGCTAACAGCCGTTCGGCTGATAGCAACAAGCTAACGATTACTAGCCTGGTAAACACAGCGAGCTAACGCCGCAGCTAACAGCTGCGCAGCTAACAGCTGACTGGCTAACACAGTAGTCCACAAACTAGCACGCAAGCTAAGCAGCTATCACCTGAACTGTACACAATGACATAACAAGCCACACTTCAGACAGGCCGCTGTCCCAATCCTGAAGCTTGGCTGAAAACAGTATTTCTTTCCAACTCACTTTAAGGCTAAAATCATTGTCACTATTATATTTACTACACCTGATATATGAATATTATTCTTGGTCTAGCTCTACATAACATCATCATATAATTTAAAACCTTTTTCCCATATTATTACCCCATTTTATTAAAGTCTTTTTTTTTGGCTTGTGAATTCACTTTCGTTCTTTCAAAAAACAGATTTACTTTCAAACAATGTTTTCCTAGTTATCTACTAAACTTATATCTGTAAAAATACATTTAAATTTTTTTTTCCATCACAGAATATGCATTCTAATAATAACACTTGGTCTTCCTTAGTTGTTCTGAAGGTCCAGATTAACACTGAAAGTCTGCGTTTATTATTTTGTATAACTTGTATATTGTTTATATATATAAGATATATATCTTTACGCCATCCGTTTGCATAATAGTATTCTTCGCTCGCCTCATTGGGTCCCGCCCTTGACATTGGAGGCGCCACCAGACGAGCCCCCCAGACATGGTTCTAGACATGTTCAGACAAGTTCAGACTTGCCCATAGCAGGCGCATTGATTCCGGACAGGTAAATCGGCTGCGCCCTAGAAATCAGTCTGAGTATATATACAGTGGAAGTTAAAAGTCGGCAGTATCAGAACAGGAGAAGCAGCAGAGCGAGAGCGTGATACGTCCGGTACAGTTGTACACAGACCTACCAGCGGTGTATCGTTACAGATAGCTAGTAGCTACTTAGATACGACTATAATATTGTAGAGCCATTATTGGCGCAGTATAGTGACTTGTGTAAGCGAAGTAACGTGGAGAAACGTATAGTTAAACCCAGCGGCGTTTGGATCTAACTACTCATTGAAGACCGTCTGTGGGCTAGCTTCCAGTACAAACGAAGCTAGCTAGCTACCATCTATGCCAACAGGCCTTTGGATTAATAGCTATTAACCCTGCCATCGGGCGCTAGGATTACAAGGACCGGTTCCGTACAAGACCCCTTTTCTTCCAGCGACGACAGGATTATCCGACCAGTCTCCAATTCCTCCGGAGCTTGGAGCTCCCGAGGGAAACCATTGTCTCCAGCTACCCTTGCTTTTCCCTGTATCGCCTCGTCTCTTCTCACTCCCTGCAGAGCTCCGGTCGAGTATTCGTAACCTAGGAACTATTCATTACCGCTGACTTTGATACTCTGACATTCTATTATTAAAGGAGAACCGTGATAATTCATATGTATGTTGCTATGACGATTAAAATGCTTATAAACCAGGTATCCTTGTCCCCGTGCCGTCAATTGAGTGTCCGCCATTTTGTCTAACTATACTGTCTGGCTATTAATATTCTTTAGTAGTGGTTTAATCTAAACAATCTTTAATACAGTCTGGGTTGTGTAGCCCCTCAGCTACAATTGGTCCTTCGAGCCAGATGGTATCAGTAATAATAATCATATTAGTAATAATATGGCCAGCGGCGGACACTCTCCAATTGGCTCTCCCCCATTAGAGCGCCCTAGGCGCCAGCGTCAGCCCCCTCCCCACTTGGAGAACTACGCTGTAGATCTACCTCCTAGCTTATCTACGAGGACGTTAAGCAAGGATAACGTTAGTAGCTTAAGTATGCCCAACCTTATCGACCTGTCAACCCCACCGGTAGAGACCCAAGCTAGTTTAAGTGAAACTGACTTAGCTCACGGGGGGGGGACAAGCGGGACATGACTTGACTATGCCCATAGAACACCGTGCCCCCGAGATGGACCTCGGAGCGCAAGAAGGTAAAGAGCGCGCCCCCGAGATGGACCTCGGAGCGCAAGAAGGTAGAGAGCGCGCACCCGAGATGGACCTCGGAGCGCGAGAGGATAAAGAATGCGCCCCCGAGGTGGACCTCGGAGCGCACCAGAGTAAAGAGCACCGCGCCCCCGAGGTGGACCTCGGAGCGTGAGAGAAGACAAAGTACAGCGCCCCCGAGATGGACCTCGGAGCGCGTAAGGAGACCAGGTCACCGCCAAGCCCTGCCAACTCCAAATCACCATCATCAGCGTCATCCCCAAGCCATGCCGACCAGAGGCTAGCGCAAGTCCTGATCGCCACGCTAACCGCTTCAGCGGAAAGAGACCGCCTCCAGGGTGAGCGTGACCGCCTCCAGGCGCAACGAGAGAGTGAGCGCGAACATCTCAGACTGGAAGAGAGTCGCCTCCAAGCTGACGCCGCGATACATCTCAGACTGGAAGAGAGGCGCCTCCAGGCTCAAGAAACCATGGAGCGAGACCGCGCCAATGCGCAGCGCAAGATGCAGCGCGACGCAGCCAATGCGCAGCGCGAGGCGGAGCGAGACCGCCTACAAGCACAAATTATGGAGCAAGCGCTCCAGAGGGTGACACCCCACTCTTCCACCCGGAGCTCCCGGAGATCATCACGACACGGGTCGAGGGCACCTTCCCCCCCCCGACAAACCTACACAGGACCCAGCCTATGGGAAGAACCTGCTTACGTTGCAGAGCAGCTAACCGATCGACTACAAAGCCTAACGGAGGACGATGGAGGACAGAAAGCCCACCCGCACAAACCCATCTCAGACCAAGAGGAACAGTGCAGCCCCGGTCTCAGTCCCGACACGCTGCGTTATGAACCCCCAACACGTCCCAGTGGGGAGTTCGAACACCCGACGGCACCAAGCAATAGTGCCTGGAAACCCAGCCCCTGGTTCCCGCCCAGCACGAACCAACGACCCAACGTACAGGGAGACTCGCCACGGATGCCTCTCCCCCCACGTGCGTCAGTGTCGCAGCCATCCATGGCGCACTACATTGGGACACCCACATTCCCAGACTTCACAAGAGAAGACCGAGCGCAGTATACCGAGCTGCGTATGTGCCTAGAGACAATTATGTCCGGAGTACAGGACGAGTCATACAAGTATGCCATTCTCCTTAAGCACCTCAAGGTAACTAGAGCGCACAACATAGCGCTGGCCTACTCCAATTCACAAACTCCCTACTCTGATGCCCTGGTTGCCCTCGACGCACGTTACGGACGTACATGGGACTATGTCATTCAGGAGATACGTGAGATTGAACGTCTCCCCCCGGCTAGAGACAACCGAGCACTGGACGACTTATCCGTCAAAGTACAATCCCTGGTAGGGATGCTCGGGTCCCAACGAGAGAAGGGGATGTACGAGTTGTACGCCAACTCCAACGTGGAGCGCATATTGGAGAAGCTCCCCCCATTCCGCCAAGAATGTTTTCGGCGGCAAAGAAACTACCGTGACCCGAATGGCCCAGAACAGTCACTGCTGGATCTCGCTGACTTCCTAGCCAGGGAGGTTAGCAGCCTAAGAATTGACACCTTCGCATGGGGTGGCTCGAACATTAAAGAGGGACGAGAAGGTTTAAAGACCAAAGCAGGCCCATCACCGTGATGCACCAGGCCGAGTCGGTGTCATGGCAGACGAGTCACAACCCCCACGCCAAGGAGAAATGGAAGATTGCCTGTCAATACTGCGACAGTGAACACTGGCTGTCACAGTGCGACGCATTCAAGAAACTGACCACCGCCGAAGTAAGTCAGTGGATTAAAGATAACCGCCACTGCTTCCGCTGCGCGCACGGCCACATGGCAGCAGAATGCCGCCTTAAGAAGAAGTGTGGCAAGTGTGACGGCGCCCACCTCGAAGCACTGCACGAGAGCAACAAGCGCCCACCAGAAGACCAAAGTAGGCCCATCACAGTGATGTACCAGGCCGAGTCGGTGTCACAACAGAAGATTATTTACCCCCCTTTACAGAAGATCCATTGGCCCCCCCCCCCTGGTGTACTTACTGCCGCAGCGGACATGGCAGTCACGGTGCGACGCATACAAGAAACTGACCCCCGCCGAAATGGATCAGTGGGGTAAGGCTATACGCAGGCAGGACACCGCTTACTGCGAAACACTGCGCGAGGCCCTCAAGCAAAGATTAGCTCTACAAAGCAACTCGGGAACAGAAGTGCTCCACATCGACCCCGCGAATAGTGGGAGCTCCAGAGTGCTCCTCAAGGTAGTACGAGTACTCCTCAGCCACGGGGACAAGGTACTCGACACCTACGCCGTCCTCGACGACGGGTCGGAGAAGACACTCCTCCTCGCCTCCGCCGCGACCCAGTTGGACCTGCAGGGCCCAGAGGAGACGATGACCCTCCGTACCATTAGTCGAGACTTAAAGACAATCAAAGGTGAAAACGTCTCGTTCACCATTGCAGCGATCGACCACCCTGAGAAGCGGTACAGCATCAGCAAGGCGCTCATGAGCTACGACATAGGTTTGTCACGCTACGATTACCCCATCCCGCAGGTGATGGAGAAGTACGACCACCTACGCCAACTACCCATACCGCTCATCAGCGGAGCTACACCGACCCTACTCATTGGCTCCGACCACGCGGACCTCATTGTCCCAACCAAGGCGGCCCACATCGGACCCAAAGGATGCCCAGCCGCGGTTAAGACCCGACTGGGGTGGACGCTCCAGGGCCCCCTCTACGGACCTGCCAGCCAACCAACGTCCACACGGTGCCTTTACACCAAGGTGAGCGACACAGACAACACTCTCCTACAGCACGTTGAGAGGCTATGGACACTAGACGCGCTGCCATTCAAGACCGAACGCAAGATGGTTCGGCCCAAAGAGGACAAGTATGCCATCGCTCTACTAGATCAGAAGACTACGAGAGTCGAGGTCGACGGAGTGTTCAGATACGCAACCCCACTCTTGAGGCGGGCGAAGATGCCGGTGAGAGAACTGTGGGCCAAGGAGCACCTAGCTACCACATGGAGAGAGTGGGAGGATGAACTTGTCTCACTCCGCGAGGTGGCCATCCCGCGGAGTCACTTCCCCCCTACCGTGCGACTGGAGAAGTGTCAGACAGACCTGCACGTCTTCAGCGACGCCTCAGAAGTGGCGTACGGAACAGTGGCCTACCTGAGGGCTCAAGAAGAGGGAGTTCTGAACTCCAAGCCCCTCAGCTACGCTCCAAGCGACGTAGCTGACATCGAACCCATCACCCCAAACCGCCTCTTGATGGCGCGGCCGAACCCTGCCCTTTCCCAGACGGTGTGCGGACAGGACGGGACGAACGGACGGAGGATGTGGAGGCACAGCCAAGTACTGGCCGACCAGTCTTGGGCCCGCTTCCTCCTACGCTACCTACCCTCCCTTCCAGCCCGTCAGAAGTGGGTTAAAGACAGGGACAACCTGACAGTGGATACCGTCGTGATGATAATAGACCAGTCACTACCCCGAGCTACGTGGCCGGCCGGCCGTGTGAGCAAAGTGACTAACGGTTCCGATGGGAAGGTCAGAGCGGCAGAAGTCATCGTCCAAGTGCGGACCTACACCAAACCAGTAGCCAAGTTGATAGAGCTGCCTGAGATCCCTAAACCCCCTGACGACGACGATAACCCACTGACTTTATAGATTATTTCCAACCCCCCATAGCACATTATGGAGAAGTTGACTTGACCCTTAATATTAATCTGTGCCCCACATTTTATTTACTAATTAGGTGCGGACTAATTAGGGCGCGGCTGTTCTGAAGGTCCAGATTAACACTGAAAGTCTGCGTTTATTATTTTTTATAACTTGTATATTGTTTATATATATAAGATATATATCTTTACGCCATCCGTTTGCATAATAGTATTCTTCGCTCGCCTCATTGGGTCCCGCCCTTGACATTGGAGGCGCCACCAGACGAGCCCCCCAGACATGGTTCTAGACATGTTCAGACAAGTTCAGACTTGCCCATAGCAGGCGCATTGATTCCGGACAGGTAAATCGGCTGCGCCCTAGAAATCAGTCTGAGTATATATACAGTGGAAGTAACAAGTCGGCAGTATCAGAACAGGAGAAGCAGCAGAGCGAGAGCGTGATACGTCCGGTACAGTTGTACACAGACCTACCAGCGGTGTGTCGTTACAGATAGCTAGTAGCTACTTAGATACGACTATAATATTGTAGAGCCATTATTGGTGCAGTATAGTGACTTGTGTAAGCGAAGTAACGTGGAGAAACGTATAGTTAAACCCAGCGGCGTTTGGATCTAACTACTCATTGAAGACCGTCTGTGGGCTAGCTTCCAGTACAAACGAAGCTAGCTAGCTACCATCTATGCCAACGGGCCTTTGGATTAATAGCTATTAACCCTGCCATCGGGCGCTAGGATTACAAGGACCGGTTCCGTACGAGACCCCTTTTCTTCCAGCGACGACAGGATTATCCGACCAGTCTCCAATTCCTCCGGAGCTTGGCGCTCCCGAGGGAAACCATTGTCTCCAGCTACCCTTGCTTTTCCCCGTATCGCCTCGTCTCTTCTCACTCCCTGCAGAGCTCCGGTCGAGTATTCGTAACCTAGGAACTATTCATTACCGCTGACTTTGATACTCTGACATTCTATTATTAAAGGAGAACCGTGATAATTCATATGTATGTTGCTATGACGATTAAAATGCTTATAAACCAGGTATCCTTGTCCCTGTGCCGTCAATTGAGTGTCCGCCATTTTGTCTAACTATACTGTCTGGCTATTAATATTCTTTAGTAGTGGTTTAATCTAAACAATCTTTAATACAGTCCGGGTTGTGTAGCCCCTCAGCTACATTAGTATAAACAGTTTCTACACCAGATTTACTTTTAACACATATTAATTTGAAGATGTAATGTTTTTACGTTATTTCTTGAAGACTTTCTTTACTCAAAACCTTAAATTATATATAATTTGGTCCATCTTCACACAGCTGGGACCAGCTGGGTCTCAGAGCCCCAGTATACCTTCATTTCACATCCTAGCATAAGACTACTCACTGACATGACCAAACTGGTCTCTTTGTTCCAAAGTCTTTGAAGCTCCGGTATGTGTGAACTTTAATCAAGAAATTCAAATAGCCTACTGTTCTCTGAATTTAGTTGCTAGGTGACCAAGCTTTTATTATTACCATTCCATTGTCTTCGTAGGCGCAGCTGCCTTGCATGTAAATTAGCTGAATGAATTGCCTAACAAACAACCCCATAGTATCAGGGCCCTCTAATCACTTACACAATGGGAAGTCAATCCAAAGATCTTCATCTTATTTCAAAAAGGGAACTTCATCCTTGTTTTGCACTCCCAAGTATAATTAATCAGATAATTATACGACAAAGGAATCTTGTATCTCAACGGGACCTTCCTGGATACAATTATACAGATACAGTCTGTAACAGTGATACAATGCGTCCCAGACTTGGTGGCCAGGTAGACACCGTCACAGACACCGATTGATTCTTCTCAATTCTGTCACATATTGACTGTCTGACCGAAGTCTGAAGTTTCTCTATTGGTGTAGCCTGAACTAAGATGGAGACGGAGAGTATTTCTGATTGGGGGTTGGGAGTGAGGATGAGGTGGAAGTGGAGCAAGGTCGGCACGGCGATGAAGTTGTTAGCACCGGGTTCGAACCCCCGCAGGAGGCCTTTCTTTGTGGAGATTGCATGTTCTCGCTGTGTTTCTGTGGGTTTCCTCTGGGTACTCTGGTTATATTATCGTATAGCTCTGCTCAGCGTCATAGGGCAATACTCTCTACTTCAGTACTTGCTGCTGAGCGCTATTGACCAATCACAATCAAGCATTTCGGCGAATGTTAAAACGCCATGTAATAAATGCACTTAATGGACGGGTTGGCTTCACAACAACCCGGTCCAGGTACATCTCTGTTATTATTAGACCTTTGTTTGTGACACGCTGCACACAGGGCCGCCGGACTGTCCAGTCTGATGTTGAGTCGGCTTCTTCACGTTCTACAGAGACCAGCCCTGATGCCTTGCTTATATCCTACTGAGTAAAAGTCCCAATATACTGTATATAGGTATATCAAATAGGGAAGGACCTAAGATGAATTTCATCATGAGTGTGACCCTGTTTGAATGTAGACAAGAGATAAGGTGTACCCGCCGTTTTGCAAAACTCACAATCTAATCCATCCGTCACACGTTTAGACCTTAAGACGTCTCTTTATGAATACCACTCTATGTATCTCTTTTACATCCTTGAGCCATATTTCATTCAAGCTCGGATGATTCAATTTGACATTTGACGTCATGACAGATACATGTCTTAACATGTTCTACACCCACAGCTGCTTACATACAACAACCTCAACCAAAATGACCTTCTCACAAAAATACTTTCCCGCTGACCGCTACATCAGACAGACAACTGACTGACACAGCCGGGTCAGAGCCCGCCGCCCGGTCATAAACAGATCACAGGATATGAAGACACAACATCTGGACCTACACACACCAATAAGTCACTCACTATTACAACACCCTCTAATCCAGAGGCCTAATTACAACCTCTCTCTCTTTTCTTGTATACATTTAAAAAGAAAGAAATGTCTTTCTTTCTTTTACACGGAATATAAGAAACAATACAATAATAATAATGATGATGATAGATAGGACTTCACAGGACAATAATAATACTAACAATAACAATAATGACAATATAATAACAAAAATAATAAATACAGACGCAAAAATATATTTTTTAAATGTAATTATATTACTACAGACACAAAAGACATTTCCTCCCCCACTCCCACCCCAGGACCCATTACAACCTCTCTCACACCACAGCTCTAATTCACATCTAATTACACACCGAAACACACATTGAACCTAGGGATGTCCGATATTATCGGCCGATATCGGCATTAAAATGTGATATCGGAAAATATCTGTATCAGTTTTCAAATCTTTTATATTTTTATATTTTTTTTTACATTTCTATAACCTTTATTTACCCAGGCAAGCAAGTAAGAACAAATTTTGATTTTATTTATTGTCAAAAGTATGCATAATGTTGTGTTAATTCCACAACAAGAGATATGTAATGTTAATTACCTGAAATTATTCCGTTTTTTGCATATATCGGTATCGGTTGATATCGGTATCGGAAATTAAGAGTTGGACAATATCGGTATATCGGTAAAAAAGCCAATATCGAGCATCCCTTTGAAACCCTTTCACCAGGTCAACTTTTCAGGTCAACTTCAGGTCAAATCATCTTCAACGATTATCTTTTTACTATTAAATGTATGTGGCGTTATGTGACTAGTTATTCTCTCTCGTGTGTACGGAGCGTTTGTTTACTGAGAGAAAGACGAGTCATAAGTCACCGTGACGTCTCTGTGCGTCTCAGAGCGTGAAGGACTCAGTGGTCTGACAAGCTGACAAACTGCCCTCACTTCTCTGCGTGACGCAAACCAGTGCAAGCGCGCCGCATCTTCTCCGCTTAGGTATCTCTTCAATTATTTATGCCCCCCCCCCGCAAAAAAAACGATAGATGTATAGAGAGATTTATGGGAGAAGCCTATTCTCTTGATGTTTCATCGTGAGTCAGAGAGGCATGACGGGGGATATTGAGTGGAGAGTTGTGGCGTTCAGCCGGCGGGATGTTTTGTTTTTAGACATGTTTACAATCCAACCTGTGGTCTGTGTTTCTGACATATGGTTTATTATATTGCACGGTGTGTGAACACACACAAACAAACAAACACGGACGGCATGCCGCCTTTGGCATCTTTTTTTTAGTAATGGATGAGTGACATTAGTGCGTGACCTTTATTAAAGTTGGGCTCTAGGGATTTGTATTGTCGGCCAGCTTCCTCTGATACACCAACTGCTGGAGGGGGTAGGAGAGATCACTCTACACTCCTCTCTACCGGCTCAGAGATCCTGTGTGAGTGTGTGTTTGTGTTTACGTGCGTGCACCCATGTGTGTGTGTGTATGTATGTGTGTGTCTATGAGTGCACAAGTGTGTGTATACATGTGTGCACCTACTGTATATATGTGTGTGTATGCGTGTTCATGTATTTATGACATGTATATGTATTTATTTATATATGTGTGCACCCATGCATATGTGTGTGTATGCATATATTTGTTTGTGTGTGCGTGAATTTTTTTGCATATGTGTGTGTGCGTGTGTGTGTGTGTGCGTGTGCGTGCAGCTGTCTGGTCTCCAGAGTGGTGACATTCAGAGCTCTCTGACATTTCCTTCCTGCTGTTTGCCTATTTAGCTCTTCTGTGTGTCAAGTCAAGTCAAGAGTTTTATTTGTCACGGCATACAAGTATACAATGAAATGCGGGTGGTCTTGCCCGCAACGATGTGCAATACAGTAGTACAACATATAATAGAATCCAATAGACAACATTGTGCAATAAACAGGTAACATAGTGGGACATCACGGTATTTGTGTGTGTGTGTGTGTGTGTGTGTGTGTGTGTGTGCATGTGTGTTTGTGCATGTATGTGTGTGTATGTGTGTGCATGTGTGTGTGTGTGTGTGTATGCGTTGGTACATTCACTGTCAGTCTCTCAGGCTAGATAAGGCTGACACGGCTCCATCCCCACAGTGTGTGTGTGTGTGTGTGTGTGTGTGTGTGTGTGTGTGTGTGTGTGTGTGTGTGTGTGTGTCTGGTGCCTCTCCACTCTGGAGTACTGAAAGAGAAACCAATGTTCCACTATAAGCACAAAAAACAGGAACATTCATCTTTATAACCAGGGTGACTGCTTATTAAAAATCATGCAACTAGGGTTTGAGACAAAAAAGTATATAGCAAACGTATATCGTAATTGCATGATATATAGAACAGAAATACTAATAATAATAATGATAAAAAAGAAGAAATTATATATATATAATAATAATAATAATAAAAAAAAATATATATATATTAAAACAAATATATATATATACATACATGCATATGCATATACATACGCACGTTCTAATACAACAATTATAATAATTAAAAAATTAATAAAATAATAATGCTTATTATTATAATAAAGTCAATAATATTAATAATAATAGGGGGAAGGAAGAGGGCGCGCACGCACACATGAACATCTGTGCACATGTATGCACACACCCACTTACCCATACATCCATACACACACCCACACCACCCCCACCCTCCCTTTAAATAAAAAGGATACGCACACACACATCATTCCTTTCGCTCGTATGTATGCGTGCACGCCAGTGGCGGCTCGCCACTAGGGGCGCCGGCCCCCCTGGTTAACCCTGGTTAAAAGAGAGAAGAACAAGAATTCTTTTTTTATAGCCCTATAAATAATATAAACATGTTTAAAATGAATAATATTTACTCATTTTAAGTATGTTTGTGTTTCCAATGCACAATATAACGTTAATATATCAAATATAAATAATCGTTTTCCTGAACAGGAAGTGACGACTGTCTGATAGAGAATACGTTCCGTTACCGTAGCCGCATTTCTCCTAGCCGCATTTCTCTCGGGCTAGACGCAATAGCGCTTTGAGTGCGCGTGCACGCTGTGCACTGGTTTCATCGCTGTATCCGTCGCAGCCAATCAGTGCGTAACGCGCTGTGCGTTGAAATATGATGTATTATGATGGAAGCCGGGCGCGTTTTGAAGCGGTCTAAGCAAGCAGCGTCTATAATTTCCGTAGCCGCATTTCTCGGAGACGCTCTCTGATTGGCCGACGACAGGGGAGCAAAGACAAACGCTAATCTCAATTGAAGGATTCCACTTACACCTTTATATTTTCAGTCTTTATTTGAAAAAGTAAAATTATAATTATAGTGAACTTATCCTTTTACCGTTTGATAGAGCTCATCAAGAGCTTTAAAGTTATATAGAACTAATTTCCGCCCGAGGTGTGACCCACGCCCCCCCCCGTACGCCAAGCCCTCGACACACACCCACATACAAACCCACACACACATAGATGTGCGCACGCATGTACGCGCGCACACACCCCCCCGCACAGACACCCACCCACACACATCAATTGGCTGAAACGCAAGAACCCCCCCCGCAAATGTTCAGATAGGAGGCCCCGCGCCCCAGCCATGTATACATTCAATGAAGATAGAGTAAATAAAAAATAACACTAAAAAGGAAAGTTAAGTCTAGGCCCACATTTACATATAAAGTCGGAGAGCAATTAGTTACCACTGATTGTCCGTCTGTGGATGTCCGATGGCATTAATTAATTAATGCGCTCTCAATCCAGGTGATGCTGGAGTCAATCAGTCCGACTCAACCTTTACTAGTCAGTGGGAGCGACGTGTTGGTCGTAGAAGTCCCGGGCTCTTTTGTGGAGACTCGAAATAGAGGGTGTCGTTTCGGAACGAAACCTGAAGACGGACCGGATGTAACAGGCGTAACTTTATTCCCTTTTGATAAAGAGAGCTCTTCACTGTGTTGAACACGGCTAGTTTTTTTTGGCTAGAACGGCTCTGATGTCCGGGTACATTCTTAACTCGCGGCTGCCGCTTTCCAGTTTACGTTGCCTAGCCCATCTTAGCATTTTCTCTTGGAAAACGGAGGAATTTAACGATGAAAACTCAGGGTTTCCCCTCGCGGTCATCATCCGGTTTGGGTCCGAGGGAACGGTGGGCCCGCTCTATCTCCGGCTGCTTAAAATGTCAGGCCCAGTCACCGCCATCAGAAGTTCTGATATAAACGTCGTCGGGTCCTTGCCCTTCTCGCTTCCCTCGGGTACATTTTTAAAGATTAAAAGATTTTTTTTGTGGCATTTTATTGCTTCATTGGACAGACCCGGCAGAGAGGAAGGATAGGAGAAGTATGGGGGGAGGACATTCGGCAAAGGTTGCCGGGTCCGGGAGTCGAACCCGGGACGGCCTCGTTGCACTGTAGTGCGTTACGTGGTGCGCCACTCTGGCACCCCTTCCCTCGGGTACATCGATGATTCTCAGATTGGAACGCCTGGACCTGTTTTCAAGGTCATCCACTTGGTCCTGGAGCATCGTGGTTGTGAAGTTCTCCCCCGCCCAGCACTTCGGTTGTATTGACCCGGTTGTTGAACGCTGTCATTTGTTGTCCCAATGAGTCCACCGACATTTGCAGAGCCTCTGTTGATTGTTGTATCAAGAAGCTAGCTATGTCGGATTTGAAGCTATCACGCTGTTTACTGAGTAGCTCCTCCAGGTCGTTATTTGATTGATTGGGTGCTCTCCCCCCTTGCTAACGTTGAAGTCATCGGTTGTTTCTGCTTTATATGGCTCTACTGCAGTATTTCATACAATAGTGCATAAATGCAAGACGGTCATAAACGTCTAGGTTGTTCAGTTGGAAAGTTCAATTTAGCAAGTTTAAGAAAAGTTTAGACGGAGCCCCTCGTTTGCATGTCTGCTCACTGATACATCAAACCGGAAGCTCCAAAGATAATTTTTTTTTGTGGTGTTTAAAGAAAAATATATCACAGTTTGAATGTTTAATGTTTACTATAAAAGCTAACAGTTATAGTATCTATAATAGTAAAATGTCTTTGTTTAAAACATTTTAACAACTCTTCTGAGACAGTTATATTTACATTTGAATTAAGGCGAGTGCCGCGGAGTTTCGAGCGACGCCCATAAATACATGAGCACATGGGCTTGTTTACTATTTTCTTCACGATGGATGCACAAACTTTCGGCATCAGGAAAAGCTATTTATGCATCAGATTTAATGAACGAGTACATATTGGACTTTGTTAACCGTATCGAAGCCTCTGTATCTGAGGGTTTTTCTCATGATGACGACTCCGTTGGAGAAGACTTGGTTGTCGATCCGATAAACAGCTGTTCTGAAGTGGAGGAGGACGACTCCACCTAGTGGACAAAAATCTCTGAGGTGAAGGGAGTCAACATCTCCTGGGACAGCTTGTGGAACTGGTGCTCGTTCAAAGCCACGACTGGCAACAGCATCTGACTGTCTGACTTGTCTCCTCCCTCTGAGTTATCTCACCATCCCCTGTGTCTATAAAGAGAGGTCCCCAAATGTAAATCGGTCTCTTCTTCCGGGTCTCCTAGCTAGTCACCTTGGTGAGAGCCATGCAAGCCATATTCTCTAACTAGTCTGTATTTGTATTTTCATTCTGAGTTAATAAATTGTGTTAACCGGATCTCCATTGACTGAGTAAGTTATTATATTCATCCACAGACTCCACCATGGTCCTCCAACCCCTCCATCTGTCTATGCAGTCTACCCCCCCCCCCCCCCCCCCCACACACACACACCTCATCCAACTCTCTCTCTCCTTCAGTCTATCCACGTTGTGGTTGTGGTGCTGCCGTTGCCTGACTGTCACTCATATAACAATTCCTGCACTCTGTGACCTTTCCCTGTGGAGAGAGACAGGGAGAGAGGGAGAGAGAGAGAGAGAGAGAGAGAGAGAGAGAGAGAGAGAGGGGTAGAGAGGGAGAGAGGGAGAGAGAGAGAGAGTTAGGGAGAGAGAAAGGGAGATACAGGGACACAGAGAGAGAATGATAGATTGGGAGGAGGACGAGACAGGGGGAGAGAGGAGAGAGAAATAGAAAGAGAGAGAGACATGTCTAGGTATCCTTGCTATCAAGGATGTGTGATGTGACGCTGAACAACTAGCATGTCCTGACATAGTGGCCTCACACACAAGTTAATCAGGTGCTCTCTCCCAGCAGGTGTGTGGCTGACCGATGATTGACAGGAGAAGTTGAGTTGCTGTCTGCATGGAGCTGAGATGTGTGTGTGTGTGTGTGTGTGTGTGTGTGTGTGTGTGTGTGTGTGTGTGTGTGTGTGTGTGTCTGAGTCTGTGCTTGTTAATGAGTCCACCTCTCAGTATTACCATCAGGTCTGCCTGCAATTGTCATACCATTCTCTCTTTCCGTCTCTCTCTCTCTCTCTCTCTCTCTCTCTCTCTCTCTCTCTCTCTCCCTCTCTCTCTCTCTCTCTCTCACCCAGGACTGTTGCTCCAGTTTAACCATGAATGTTTGTTTAGTTATTTCTTTTTATAGGAGCAGGAAGTTCATTATCTTCTAATAATCAATGGCAACTAGAGCAGGGTGATCAGATTAGGGAGGTAAATTAGGTGTAGTGATGTAAAAGTCCATGACATTTCCTTGACTTTGGCTGACTACTGCAGTGCATTTCAATGCCCTGGACATTAAAGAGGAGAGACATCAGTATTACCCGTGCAGTCTTCATGTGTCTTGAACAGTCTGCCCATCAGATCTTTATTTTCGACTCTGATGAAGGTTCACGAGACCCAAGGATGTTTTGGACCTGAGAACCTTTCTACACCTGCCGTCCAGTAGAATTGAACCCTGGAGAATTCACCCGGCTGGGGTTGGTTAATTTAGGGGAGGTGTGAACACCCTCCATCCAAGCACGATCACCACCAGCTCAGCACCATCCAGCCGCCCCCTGGTCGGCCTATGGGGTTGACTGAGTATGATCTACATTTTGAATGAGAAAAGACGACTCTGTTCCTTTTTAGTACAAGAACGAGCTGGAAGCAGCTTTGCGTACAGATTCATTATCTTTTCATTAATATCCACAGGAACAGAAATGTTTCTGGTATCTTTGGCTCAAAGTCCTGAAACTGGAAATGAAGAGGTACGAGTGTTGCCAGATGGGAAATGTAAAATGATCGTCCCGGAGGCTTAAAATTATCTTTTTGGAAAATGATAGTTTGAAAGTCATAACGAATAGAACAAATAGGCATACAGAGAGCAAATTATCATATTACATGTGGAGCTGCTACTAATGATTATTTAAGTAATCAATTCATCAAATGATTATCTTATCCATTATCCTTATCCATAAAAAAAAATGAATCCACACAATTGCTGCTGAAAAAAATAATTCTGACCCTAGGAAGATCGAGTTAAATCAGAGCATTGTTAATACTCACTTTTCTGCACCATCTGGATGGAATAGTCTGATTATTAATTTAAAGGTATGGTGAAAGCCAAAGAAATGGACTCTATTGATGTTTGTAATTGAAATCATTTAAATTGGATTACATGGCTTCCCTGCACTTTTACTGTAAAGCACTTTTGAACTGATCTGTTTTAGTGTGTGTGTGTGTGTGTGTGTGTGTGTGTGTGTCTGTGTGTGTGTAGTTTATAAAACTGTACTGCTGCAGGTCGCTCTTGGAGAAGAGACTTTAATCTCAATGGGTCTTAACATTAAATAAAGGTTAATTCACTGAACACTGAAATGGAGCTAAAGCACCACTTAGCAGCACAGTTTCAATGCATTTTAGAACAATCTTATTTTAAATTACTCTTCTTCTATTGCATTTCCACTAGACTTTCTAGCCAGGAAGATTCCAAGCAATCTACATCAGTATACCATGGTGTGTGTGTGTGTGTATATTATATGGACTCTATTGATGTTTGTAATTTAAATCATTTTAATTGGATTACATGGCTTCCCTGCACTTTTACTGTAAAGCACTTTTGAACTGATCTGTTTTTAATGTGTGTGTGTGTGTGTGTGTGTGTGTGTGTGTGTGTGTGTGTGTGTGTGTGTGTGTGTGTGTGTGTGTATGTGTGGGTGTGTGTGTAAATGTGTGTGTTAGTGTGAGCCTATCCCATGAGGTCAGAAGCCAACCGTGTGTGTGTGTCACAGGGTCTTGCACATCAAATCACATATTTTGGCTGGTCAGGGCACACGCCTCTCTGTGTGTGTGTGTGTGTGTGTGTGTGGCTGGTACCTGGACTGTGTGGTCTCACCTCTCCACCTTTCCATTCCTCCCTCCACTGACCTGAGACTTGGGTTTGGATTGAAACCAGGTGTTACGTGCCCCCGTGGGGAGACGCAACACTAGGCCACAGACAGGATAGGTGAGGGTGCAGTGACACAAAACACCAGAGACAGACTGTAAAATAACAATATTTATTTTACAAATGAGGATCAGCAACACAGAGAGCAAAGAGGACCTACCAGTGAGCACCAAATAATATCAAAAGGAAACAAAAACCCACCCCCACCCTTTACAGGCGCGGACGCCCCAAAGTACAGGAGGTGGTGCTCACTCTAAAGCTGGTGTCTTTAACAGTAGTTCTCCTACGTGATGCAGATGTAGACCCAGGGTATCTTCCTGCCCTCAATGTCCCTGTGTGCGAAACAAAAGGTTAGCAATGGAAAAGAAACAATCACCACAAACTGGGTGATGAATTGATACACAAATACACAATACAGGTTATGGGTTACAGACAAAATATATAACAGGCAGGATCACACAAGATACAACTATACAATACAAATGGCTAAGCCACCAGAGCCTTGCCCAGCTCTCACACCATCTGTAGCTCAACAGAGCTGTAAGTGGCTCATGTAACAGACATGAGCCCCACAGAGCTTTAACTAGCTCTCTCAATACTACAAGCCCAACAGAGCTTTACCTGGCCTATGAACCAAATATGAGTCTAAACACAAAACAAATGAGAGCCCCTTTTACAACACCACCAGATAGTTACCAGACACAAGTCAAGTCAAGTCAAGAGTTTTAATTGTCACGGCATACAGGTATACAATGAAATGCGGGTGAACCGACCGGGCTCTGGCTAACAATGCATACACAGGGATTATATGAAGGGATGTGGAGGTCAATTAGGCTGATGAGCCTCAGCTGCTGTTGCTGCTGTTTCTTCTGTTGGTTGGAGTGGAATGGTGATTGACCCTGAGAGGTATAGATTATATAGGAGGGAGACAAAAAAACAACACTACAACCTGCCTACATACATAACACATATTATATATATACATAATAACCCATACAATATAATATTACATGCATACATAATGAAATAAGGACAGAGTCCGTAACACTTCCCCCCCCCAAGGAGTCAGCCCATGGCCGACGAAAACATACACCATCAGTCACCATAGAACAAATAGAACAAACACCCAACCATCCCGAACAGCAAAACACATGTTCAACAAGCTAACCCCGAGAAAGGGCATCGGCAAACACATTATCTGTGCCCTTCTTGTGACGGACCACAACGTTATACCCCTGCATAAGCAGAGACCACCGCATCAACCGCTGGTTGTGGTTATACATGCGGTGCAAAAAAACAAGTGGGTTGTGGTCTGTGTGGACCACCACGGGCTCCACACTTGATCCCACATAGACCTCAAAAAATTGGAGCGCAAGCAGCAATGCCAACGTCTCCTGCTCTATTGTAGAGTAGCGTGTCTGGCTGCCACTAAACTTCTTTGAGAAGTAGCCCACAGGATGGACCAAACCCTCCGAATCCACCTGCGTCAGAACCGCACCAGCACCTACACAACTCGCATCAACCTCAACAGAGAAAGGCTTACTGAAATCAGGAGCATTAAGAACTGGAGCACTACACAAAAGGGCCTTACAGCTCTCAAAAGCCGCTTGACACTTGGCCGACCACTGGTATGGCACCAAGGGACTGATCAGGTCAGTCAGAGGGGCTGCAACTAAGGAAAGATTCTTACAGAACCCCCTGTAGTAACCCAAGAAAACGACGTAGCTCCCGTCGTGTGGTCGGTACTGGGAACAAGGTTATGGCCTCTATCTTGGCTCCAAGAGGACGCACCTTACCACCGCCCACCTGTTTCCCCAGGTAGGTCACTGTCGCTTTACCGAACTCGCATTTTGCCAAGTTCAGTGTCAGAGAAGCGTCTGCCAACCGCTGGAACACGGTTCTCAACGAGCTCACATGAGCAGACCAACTCACCGAATGCACCACCACATCGTCCAGATATGCTGTGCAGTTGGGCACATCCCCCAACACTATGTTGACCAGCCTCTGAAACGTAGCCGGTGCGTTACGCATCCCGAACGCCATCACAGAATACTGCAGGAAAGCATCGGGCGTAGCAAACGCAGATATTTCAGAGGCCCTTGGTGAGAGTGGCACCTGCCAGTAACCCTTTAAAATATCCAATTTCGTCACATACCGGGCTGACCCAATGGTATCTACACAATCGTAGGAAAAGAATCAGGAATGGTTACTGCATTTACCTTTCGATAATCAGTGCAAAACCGATGAGTGGTGTCTGGTTTCGGAACCAACAGGCATGGTGAGCTCCACGGGCTCAAACTGTGATGAGCCAAATCATGCTCCAATAAATATGCCACCTCCTGCTTCATTATTTCCCTTTTTACCGCATTTACCCTATAAGGATGCTGTTTGACTGGCCTTGCATTACCAACATCAATGTCGTGTTCCAGAACGGTAGTGCGGGTTGGGACATCTCCAAACAAAATAGGATAACTGCGAATGAGCGCCACCATGTCAGCTTCCTGCTCCTTACCCAAGTGTGGCATCAGGGAGGGAAGGATCAACAACATCTCCGAGTTGCACAAACGAGGAGTCTGTTGCTGGACCTCACAACCATTCAAACCATCCTCATCACCCATTGGCAGAGTAGAAGGAACAGAAACCACAGTCACTGGTACTCCTCTCACTCCTGCTACTGCAGCTCCCACAGCGGCCCCTGGGGGCGTACTTTGTTTCTCCAGCTGCAGGTTGTCCCTGGGAAGATAACGCTTCAACATATTAATGTGACACACACGGGTCTTCTTTCGCCTGTCAGGCGTCCTGACAACATAGTCAGTATCACTCAACTTCTGCTCAATAGCATAAGGGCCAAAAAAACGAGCACTCAAAGAAGAGCCAGGGATAGGGAACAGAACTAAAACCAAGTCATCAGACTGGAAAGAACGTGGAAGCGCTTTTTTGTCAAACTGCCGTTTCATCGAACCCTGAGCAGCAGAGAGACTCTCCCTAGCGATACTACACGCCTCATGCAGCCGCTCTTTAAACCTACACACATAGTTCAAAACCCCTCTCTTTGGAGGTACGGTGTGCAGAGCCTCCCCCATAAGTTGATCCTTTAATACCCGTAAAGGACCTCTCACTGAATGCCCAAACACCAGCTCTGCTGGGCTAAAACCCAGTGACTCCTGAACCGTTTCTCGCACAGCAAACAGAGCTAGGGGAACACCTTCATCCCAGTCTCTACCGCTCTCCATACAATACTTGCGCAACACCGACTTGAAAGTCTGATGCCATTTCTCCAGGGCACCTTGCGACTCTGGGTGATACGCACTTGAGATCCTGTGAGAAATAGACAACGACGATAACACCTGTTCAAATATACCTGAAAGGAAGTTAGTACCTTGGTCCGTTTGTACGACTTTTGGCAACCCGAACGTAGAAAAAAACTTGATCAGAGCTTTCACTACAGACTGAGATGTTATCTTTCTAAGAGGAATAGCCTCAGGGTACCGTGTCGCTACACACATAATTGTTAAAAGGAACTCGTTACCAGACTTCGTTCTCGGCATGGGACCAACACAATCCACTAGCACATGCTCAAACGGCTCCCCCATCGCTGGGATTGGGTGAAGCGGGGCAGGTTTAATAACCTGATTAGGCTTCCCTGTAACTTGACACACATGACAAGTATTACAGAATCTGGTCACAGAGTAGACGACAGAGTACAGCAACTTGCAATGGGCCTGGTCTACAAGATACACTATACGACCGGGGTGCCCATGTACATGTCAAAATACTTCCCAAAGGTCAGTGAATACCACAACCACTACACCAGAGGAAGCTCAACAAATCATGTTAAACCCAGATTCGGCTCAAACAAGGGACTAAACACGTTTCGCAATTATGCCACAACAATGTGGAACGCCCTACCCAAAGCTGTAAAGGAATGTGAATCCCTGCCCACATTCAAAACCGCTCTTAAAGAGCACCTACGGGAGGCTGCAATTCGAAACTGGCCACCGTAAATGCCCAAAACCCCCACCACCTCCTAATAGACAGTCTCCTCCCCACCGCATGTATATATTCCCTCCCCGCCGTATGTATATTTCCCTCCCACCCACCCACCCCCTCCTAATGTACAGTCCCCTCCCCATCATATGTATATACGCTGTCAGGATCTAGGGGTAACAGTACTGTATATTTGAATACCGCCTATGTCACAAATGTATCAGTACTAAATACCTATATGTCCCTATGCCATAAATGTCATGTATGTTGTGTATATCATAAATGTCTATATGAATTGAAAATGGGGGACCCTGATGGAAACAAGACAAACGTCTTTCTCAGGTCTGCATCCCCTTAACAATTGTATGTATTGAGCCGTACTGTATTGTACCCATTCTGCAATCTGTTAAATAAAGTTTTCATTCATTCATTCATTCACATCCCCCTTTAACCCGGGCCAAAAAAGATGCTTCAAAACCCTGTCATAGGACTTGGTGATGCCCAGATGTCCCGACCAAGGATGATCGTGAGCTAAAGATAAAACAGACTGTCGATACGGTGTTGGCACAACAATCTGGGTAACATAACTCCACTCATTACCAAAATCTATCCGTGATCTCCACCTCCACATTAGCACATCTTTCTCAACAAAATAGGCTACTTCCTTGTTCTTAGCTGTCTCTGGGGCAAGAGCAGCAGCAAAACATTTTGCTAAACTAGCATCCTCCTTCTGAGCAACGATCAGATTACCTCTAGTCATGGGTAAATGCGTTGTCTCAGAGGTGAGCGTATCCTGCTGAAGCGCATTACTGTCACTCGTCTCAATAGCAGGTTGAGCAAACATAAGTGGGGAAATAGGCGCGCCAGACAACTTAGTAGCTAGCACAGTCTCCGACAGGTCAACTACCTCACCCAACTTACGTGCTTGAGCACGGGTGACTGCACAAACTGTAAACACCTCAGGGAACTGTTGCGCCAACACATCTGGACGCAAAACCTCAGGGCGCTCCAAAACCTCCAACACGGGCATAACCCTGCCACCCGCGATGTCATTACCCAACAGGAAAGTGACACCCCGTACCGGTAACGACGGGCGAATGCCCACTTTGAACACCCCCTGTGCTAAACCACAGTTTAAATGTATCAGATGGAGGGGCACCGACACAAAACCCATCTCGATCCCCTGCACTAACACACTTGAGCCATTTGACGACTCATGATTAAACGGGAGCACGTCTGACAAGATAAAAGACTGCGCTGCCCCAGTATCTCTCAGTATGCGCACCGGACGCTGGTCCAACTCACTACCACTGAGAGAAACCATGCCGTCCAACATGAACGGTTTGTAACTGGGCTCCAGGCCATCACACATTTTTGTGGGGACTACTGACTGCGGAACGATCACCGTCTGCACCAAACCAACCTCCTTTGGTCGACCACTTGGCGTAGACTTGCTGCGTTTGTACGCCTGACAGTCCTCTCTAATATGACCCACCCGATGACAATGATAACATTCCCGCTCCTTCCTGTAGCGGGGAGATAACAAACGTGGTGGGCTAGTGTGCACCTTAGCTGGAGTCCGAGCAGAGGGATAAAAACCTCTATCCTCCTGTCTTAAAGTACCAAATGACTGTCTATGAGTAAGCACAAACTCATCAGCGAGCACCGCCGCCTGTGCCAACGTCTCAACTTTTTGCTCATTGAGATACGTTACTAAACTGTCATTTAGACTATTTTTAAACTCCTCCAGTAACATCAACTCAGACAGAGAATTAAAATCAGCTACATCACAAGCCCTACACCACCGATGAAATAGGGATTCTTTCTCCCGAGCAAACTCCACAAAAGTCTGGCCAGGTAACTTTCTGTGAGTTCTAAACTTTTGCCGGTACGCCTCCGGCACTAACTCGTAGGCCCTCAGTACAGCCGTTTTGATCATGTCATAAGACAAACTGTCGCTGAGAGGGAGGGCAGACAGAATTTCCTGGGCTTTTCCCGTTAGCTTACATTGTAGTAAGAGAGCCCAGACCTCTTTAGGCCACTTTAAAGACGTAGCCACCCGCTCAAACGCATTAAAATATGAGTCTACCTCCGCCTCACGAAATTGAGGTACAAGAGAAATTAGTCTACTCACGTCGTAAGCCCCCACAGCCGTGGAAGAGGGTTGAGCAGGACTCCCAATTTGAGCAGCGTCAAGCTCCAGCTGCTTCATTTTAATCTCAGCGTCCATCCGGTGGTTCTCCGTCTCACTCTCCAGCCGGCGGGCTAGAGCCTCAGCCTCCAACTCCCTGACAGCTAACCTGTGACTATTCTCCTCCCTCTGTGCCTCCCTCTGCGCCTCAAATTGCAACGTGCCAAACTTAGCTGAAGACTGGCCTCCTCAGTACTCCCACTAGGGATAGGTGAAGCATGTCTGAGCACTGGAGACGTGACACCCGAAAGGGGAGGCTTATCCTCTACCCCGTCTTTAACTGGGTCTAGCATCTGAGGAGCCTCGCCCTCCCGCTCCTCGTCTGAGACTAGAGGGGAAGAAACAAAAGACGCCCCCTCACCGACACCGAGCACCTTTTTCCACACTAATATGCGCACCACCTCTTCTCTCAGGTCAGCCTTAGCCAAACTCTTAGCAAGGGCGACCTGAACATGCGAGGCGATAGCAAACAAGTCTTCCCTCCCACATTGATCCAAACGATCAACTGAGGGATCACTCAGAAACTCCTCCACCCCAAAAGACGACATGCCTACCCCGACACCAGTGCAAACACACACCAAAAACACACCTAACAAACTACCACCCAAAACCCAAACCAACCAACGTGCCCACCGCACACCAACACCTACTGTCCGTTGCCCACTACCGAGCCCCCATTTATGTTACGTGCCCCCGTGGGGAGACGCAACACTAGGCCACAGACAGGATAGGTGAGGGTGCAGTGACACAAAACACCAGAGACAGACTGTAAAATAACAATATTTATTTTACAAATGAGGATCAGCAACACAGAGAGCAAAGAGGACCTACCAGTGAGCACCAAATAATATCAAAAGGAAACAAAAACCCACACCCCCCTTTACAGGCGCGGACGCCCCAAAGTACAGGAGGTGGTGCTCACTCTAAAGCTGGTGTCTTTAACAGTAGTTCTCCTACGTGATGCAGATGTAGACCCAGGGTATCTTCCTGCCCTCAATGTCCCTGTGTGCGAAACAAAAGGTTAGAAACAATGGAAAAGAAACAATCACCACAAACCGGGTGATGAATTGATACACAAATACACAATACAGGTTATGGGTTACAGACAAAATATATAACAGGCAGGATCACACAAGATACAACTATACAATACAAATGGCTAAGACACCAGAGCCTTGCCCAGCTCTCACACCATCTGTAGCTCAACAGAGCTGTAAGTGGCTCATGTAACAGACATGAGCCCCACAGAGCTTTAACTAGCTCTCTCAATACTACAAGCCCAACAGAGCTTTACCTGGCCTATGAACCAAATATGAGTCTAAACACAAAACAAATGAGAGCCCCTTTTACAACACCACCAGATAGTTACCAGACACCGACCGGGCTCTGGCTAACAATGCATACACAGGGATTATATGAAGGGATGTGGAGGTCAATTAGGCTGATGAGCCTCAGCTGCTGTTGCTGCTGCTTCTTCTGTTGGTTGGAGTGGAATGGTGATTGACCCTGAGAGGTAGATAGATTATATAGGAGGGAGACAAAAAAACAACACTACAACCTGCCTACATACATAACACATATTATATATATACTAGGGCTGTCAGTTTATCGCGTTAATTAGATTAATTAATTACACAGCAAATTATCGCGTTATGAAAATTAACTCAAAATTAATTACATTTTTTTTTTTTTTAATAATATTTTTTTTGTATCTCATTCATTCCATAAGAATGTAGAATACACATTTACAGACTTTTTTATTTTTTAATATGGTCCATTTGCATGTTCTTGGTATCTGATTCTAGGGACATCTATGAATCTCAGGGAATGTATTCCCAGTGTCAGAAATACTGTGGGCTAGATCCACAAAGAATGGATTGCGCGGTGCAAGTTGCACCCTGGTCTGCATCCCCTTAACAATTGTGTGCCGTACTGTATTGTACCCATTCTGCAATCTGTTAATAACATTTTCATTCAATCAATCAATCTGCGCGGTGATTGATTGAATGAAAATTTTATTTTGAGTAAATTGTAATGAACCAAATGAGAATATCAATAAATTTGTTTGTATCTTTGACTGTGAATAACACCATGCTCAAATTGACCAGACCTGAAAAATCTAAGCAAATTAATAGATGGAAGATGATTAAACAGAAGGTTTTGTAGATACAGTACTGAATTCTGCCATCCGGACACATGCAATTTGAAATATGATTATATAATATAGAATATCAGGCATAAAATGGTTATGCGATTAAAATGCGATTAATTAGATTAATTAATTACAAATCCTGTAATTAATTAGATTAATTTTTTTAATCGCCTGACAGCACTAATATATACATAATAACCCATACAATATAATATTACATGCATACATAATGAAATAAGGACAGAGTCCGTAACACCAGGGGTCAGTCAGAGGGAATGTCAGCGGATAGAGATAGAACAGCTGTTCAGATTTAGGCTACATTCTTATATGGTCACGTGGCTCATACATTTTATATGGTTGTGTTTGAGTGGGTTTCCTTCCACACCATAAAGACATGCATGCCTGGTACAGTACATACATTGTGGCTGGAGTTGGTCTCCGAACACCGGGGTATGGCTGCCTACTGCTCCAGACTAGTTGGGATGAGTTAATGATAATAGTAAATGGACTGCATTTATATTGCGCTTTTTTATCCAAAGCGCTTTACAACTTATGCCTCGCATTCACCCATTCACTCACACATTCACACACTGACGGCGGAGGCAACAAGAGCTATGACTCAGAATGCAGTGTTTCTGCTATTGTCAATCCCTCGATCCCAAAAGACCCAGGTATCATACTGTACCACACTGAGAGCCACATCATTTACATTTACATTTTGTCATTTAGCTGACGCTTTTATCCAAAGAGACATACAAGTTCTGTACGACAAGTCATCAGGAAGGGCACAACTCTATCAACTGAGTAACAATGTTCATCAAAGTGTTGAGTGCTACAGTGTAAGTTAGTGATCATGTTATCCAGAGATTTAGTGTAGAGGGAGAAGAGAAGGGGTCCAAGGGCCGAGCCCTGGGGGACACCCATCCGCAGGGGCCGGGGGGCCGAAAGGGTCCCTCTCCATGACACTTGGTAGGAGTGGTCCTTGAGGTATGATGTCAGCCATGTCAGCGCAGAGCCAGCCACTCCCATTCCTGCGAGGGCCGCGAGGAGGATCTGATGGTTGACTGTGTGGAAGGCTGCAGACATGTCTAGGAGAGTCAGGACAGAGGAGAGGCCCTTCGCTTTTGCTAAGTGAAGAGCCTCTGAGGAAACATCAGAAGTTGTCTCCCTCAAATACAGTGCAATACAGGTGCTTGAGATAAGCACAGGAAATGCAGCCTCGTGTCAAGAACCCTTTATACAAATAAAGTACAAGTAGTGCTTGAGATAAGCACTAGTAACTCAGCCTTGTGTCAAGAACCTTCAGACGTAGTATCAGGACACTCCTGCGGAGGTGTTTTATCCTTTTCACCCTGATGTGTTTATTCAACTCTGTCCTTCAAACTTCACTGTGCTCAACAGACAACCCTGTCTGTCTCTCCTCGTCTATTTTAGACAGCCGAGTTTCACTATTATCTATTTAAGTCAGAATTGTATTAATTTACTTAGTATTATTGCCAGGAAGATCCCACTGAGATGCAAGACCAGGGAGTCCTGGTCAAGATGGCAGCATAAGGCAGTTTCACTTAAAATGTAAACAATGCTAAACAAGGAGGAACAACTTTAGAACATTGATAAAACATTTAATTAATGTTAATTAAAATATAATGAATAAATAAAAGAGCATTACAGTCCATATCAGTGATATCCATGAATTAATGATGGCATCTTTAATCAAAGGAGGAAGTGCTTCTAATTTAATGTTATTTTGCAGCTCGTTCCATGCCCAAGGTGCATAAGAACAGAAAGCTTTTTTTTTAAATGTTCTACAACGTCCGCCTACAGTGTTGTGTGGAATGCGGGTGGCTGTGGCTCGTCCAACGGGGTTGCGTTTGTTTTGTTTGCCGAGGGGGCGGCTTACGCAGCGGTACACCTGGGGGTTATAGGGGTTATAGGGATAAAAGAGGCCAACTCTTGACTTTCGCTTTTACGAAATCCCAAGACAGGGTGCGTTGGGAACACCAGCCAACCGGCAACAAAGAAATTAAGGGATGTCGAACTTCAACAGTTCAGATGCATACAGTACTTCTATCTAAAGGGGAAGCAAATGAGAAATGTAATTCTCGCTGTCTCTCCTTTTTAAATGTATTTTCTTCAACCCCCAGACTGTCAAACAGGCTGTGCAGTGGATAGGAGCAGGGGCTTGGGCAGAGGGACTTAGGGAAAGCCTGTGGCTTGCATTCTAAACTAGCCTTGGTCCAACTTCAAATTAAAGGGAGACCCAGCCAAGCGCAGAGAGACGGAGGGAGAGAGAGAGATAGGGGGGAGGGAGGGAGAGAGGGGGCGAGGTTGTGTGTGCAGTAGCTCCAGCTGTGTTGTAGAGTTTATATCATTGCGATCAATAAATAATTCTGAGTCTCTATCGTCAGCTAAAAAGAGAGGGGGGTTTGAGATGAAACGCTAGCCTCAGATAGCATCTATATTTGAAACGTCGATGACCTTTAGTGCACAATAAGCCTCGTGTTGCTGCTCCGAGCCACAGAGTTTCAATTCCCTCCGAAGCTCGCGACTTTGCGTGCATACACAATGAACCCTAGGCCCTGCGTAGATAACTCTAACGATAGCCAATAGAAATGCTAATGCTGGAGGTGTCTGCAGCCACGGAGCTACATGCACAACATACACAATGAATACAAACTGTGAATCCCATTGTCTGATCAAGACAATAGCCTAAGGTCCAATCCCAATCACGTGAAGACTGTTGTATACAAAATATTGTTTGTGTAATTTATCTGTACATCTCATACATACATATCAGCTCTACCGGTGATTATAAAAGAGCAACGATTCACTGCGTCAGTCTACTCCGCTGCTCTTTTTATTATCGTGAGCCCTTTTCACACAGATGCGATATGGATTGTCTTTTTCCCCCTGCTGGCTTTGGGTTGTCCACACTGAACCAAGCAAGACAGTATAAGTGTGTGCATTCAGACAGAATGTTGTGATGCTGCGCTCCAGAGTTGGAAAGATGGGAGTCGCAGCGTGAATAGAATAGGCAGCGTGTTCTGAAATAGATCTCCAAACTTGTCATTCATCTGTGGTTTTGTAGTAAAGGAGAGGGGAGGGGGGAGAAACAGCCCAGTGCCGAGGGTTGTTGAATTTCTCCGTTCACCGCTTGATATAATTAATCAAATGTCCAATCTAACAAATTTAGTTTACTCATAAAATGCTTAACCTCTTAAGCCAGAGCGGTCCGGTACCGGACCAACAATGACATCATGTCATAAATCCATCTCTACAGAATATATGAATTAATGTTGCGTTTTTTAACTATTCTTTTCAAATGTAGCCAAGAGGTAGTTTCCAGTGGTGGTTGGTGAAAAATATTCTAGGTGGGGCTGTGCCATATTCACTCAGTTTCAGTAACTACAGTATATAACCAGACCTGCAAACTGATAAGAGGTGAAAAAGGTGACATGTTTGTAAACCAAACCCCTGTAGGGGTGTGTGGGGGCATTGTCCCCCAGAAGAAAATGTAAATGTAAACGAAGCACTCAGAGAAGAAAATAAAGGGAAAGGTCAACCCGTATCCGGGTCTGACAGCACTACAATTACATTTTCATACCATAATATCATAACGCAGAGGCTGAGACTCACTTTTTTTGCTGCCGGTAGAACATCGCATTGGAAGAGCCGTCGCGTGTCACACTAACCCTTCCAGAAGCTTTGTGGTCCGGGCTTCAACTTTCCATAAATGTGTCTTCATAAATCCATTTAGTTAGATCCAGCACTAAATGTATCTTGTCATTATTATAGATTTTCGACGACGACGACAACTATTAGCGTTAGTTAGGGCGGCTAGGTGGTGTAGTGGGCAAGGCACTCGCCACCAGTGTGGAGACGCTAGGATTCGCGTGTTCGAATCCAGCTCTCCACATTGTTTTCAGTTTAGCTGGTCGTCCGCAGTAATACACATTGGCCGTATTACGGGGAGGGAAAACTGAAGGGTGGGGATCGAACGTTGTGAACAAGCGACTCCTACAAGTCGGTTGGTGCGCCTGCGCAGTAGAATCAGGAAGTGTCGGGGGCAGCGTGAGCCTCCCACGCGTTACTCCTCGACACTGAGAGATCGAGCTGCGCAGGTGAAAAGATGCGACTGCTGTTACCTCAAGTACCGGAGGGGACTTGTGCTATGTATGACTTAGTCCACATTGCAGCCGGCTTGTGGGAGGCAAGAAACAGCGTTCGTGACAGGGGAGGGTTGAATTGGATGATACGAAATTGGGATGGGAGAAAATATAGAAAAATGGGAGAAAAAGTGGATAAAAAAAAAAACTATTAGCGTTAGTTATTTCCTGGTTGACGTGATTCCTGACGTGATGTCACACAAATGCCACGTGCTCAGCCAATAGACAATTTGTTTTATTAGTGTGAACTTATAAATTTTATCTAGTGCACATTTGGATAGTATTGATAGTATAGTATAATATTGTGATATCCGATGGATATATAGCTTTTTTTTTTTTTTTTATATATACATTTCAACATTTGATTGCTGCATTCATTTTCATAATTCATTGCGTTTAGGGATGTTCGATATTGGCTTTTTTACCGATACCGATATACCGATATTGTCCAACTCTTAATTTCTGATACCGATATCAACCGATATCAACCGATTCCCCCCCAAAAAACTGAATAATTTCAGGTAATTAATATTACATATCTCTTGTCGTGGAATTAACACAACATTATGCATATTTTTGACAATAAATAAAATCAGAATTTGTTCTTACTTGCTTTCCTGGGTAAATAAAGGTTAAATAAATATTTAAAGAAAGTAAATACAAAGAAATTAAGATTTTTTATTTTGAAAACCGATACCGATATTTTCCAATATCACATTTTAATGCCAATATCGGCCGATAATATCAGACATCCCTAATTGCATTAATCAAAAAAAGGTTCTAACCCATTAATTAAGATTCGAATGCCAACGTAACGAACGAAGGTCCGCACGTTCAAACGTTTGGGCTTAGCCCTACTGTAGATACAGTATGATGAGGATGTGATAGATAGTAGGAAAAGGATGCTGTAGATACAGTATGATGAGGGTGTGATGGATAGTAGGAATAGGCTTTTCCAGGCTCATAAATGAAAACAAAAACAACTCAAAGTTTCTGTTTGACACAGTTGCAAAACTTACGCAGAAACAACCAAGTGCCCTAAACCATGCGTTCTCGGCTAACGAATTCATGAAATTTTTTACCAAGAAAATTGACCTCATTAGAGATGAAATTGTTGCTTTACTCAACATTCAGAGTCCTTCCCAACCTTTGATGGGCATTCCCCCTGACTTTGATTCCAGTCATACGCTATGCTGCCTTGAAAACGTCTCACTTAGTGCCCTCTCTAAACTGGTTGGCGCGGCTAAACCTTCAACCTGTCTGTTTGACCCTCTCCCAGCAACTCTCATCAAAAAACTCTTCCCAACTCTAGGCCCTGCCCTACTCAATATCTTCAACACCTCTTTGTCTACTGGCGTGGTGCCCCTGGCCTTTAAATCAGCCGTCATTAAACCACTACTTAAAAAACCGAACCTCGACCCACTAATCTTGAAAAATTACAGACCTATCTCCAATCTTCCATTCCTATCCAAAGTGTTAGAACGGATCGTCGCAACGCAACTTACTGACCATTTATCAAACAATAATCTTAATGAATCATTTCAATCTGGCTTTAGAGCCTTACACTCCACCGAAACGGCGGTTACCAAAGTCACAAATGACTTACTGCTCTCTCTTGACTCAAACCTCACTTCTGTGCTCTTATTGCTTGATCTCAGTGCAGCCTTTGACACTATCGATCACTCGATTCTTCTAGGTCGGCTTGAGAATCATGTTGGCATTCGGGGTCTCGCACTAGCTTGGTTTAAATCCTATTTAACTGATAGAACACACTGCGTGGTCTATAATGATTTAACATCTGAGACCCTCCCAGTGCAATGTGGTGTCCCACAAGGCTCTGTCCTGGGCCCTTTGCTATTTTCGATTTACATGCTACCCCTCGGCGATATCATACGCAAATTTGGCATAAACTTTCACTTTTACGCTGATGACACCCAATTATATATACCTATTAGGCCAAATGATTCCTCCCAACTTCAAAACCTTGAGGTCTGCTTGCTTGCCGTCAAAAAATGGATGTCGCAAAACGTTCTACTCCTTAATGCAGATAAAACTGAGATGTTAATTGTTGGCCGCCCAAACCACAGAGGCCTGTTTCAGGACATCTCCCTCAACTTTGATACCTGTCATGTATCCCAGAGCTCCACCATAAAAAACCTCGGAGTCATTTTTGATTCCTCCCTCTCATTTAATGCACATATAAAAAATGTCACCAAAATTGCATTCTTCCATCTTCGTAATATCGCAAAAATACGCCCCATTTTAACTCTGGCTGATGCTGAAACCCTGATTCATGCTTTTGTCTCATCACGTCTGGACTACTGTAATGCACTTTTTTCAGGCCTACCTAATTCAAGCATCAAAAATCTTCAACTCGTGCAAAATGCGGCTGCACGGATACTAACTAGAACTAGAAAATTTGATCACATCACACCAGTTTTGTCCGCCCTACACTGGCTTCCTATCCAAGCCCGTTCTGACTTTAAAGTGCTACTCCTCACCTACAAAATTTTAAATGGGCTTGCACCGCTCTATCTATCCGATCTCATCTCCCGATACTCGCCCGCTCGTGCTCTGCGCTCACAAAATGCGGGGCTTCTATCGACCCCTAGGGTTAAAAAGAAATCCGCCGGCCACAGAGCCTTTGTCTACCGCGCTCCCTACCTGTGGAACAAATTACCTGCCGTCATCAGGGGCGCCTGCTCTGTCGAAGCTTTTAAATCCCTGCTTAAGACTCATCTTTTCTCTCTCTCCTTCAACCTACCCTGATCTCACCTGGTCGGGGACTGACCATTAGATTAATCTGTGTAGTTTAGTTATGGTACAGGGTACTACATGGTACCACTGGGTAGTTTACTACAGGGTAGTTTAGTTAGGGTACAGGGTACTACATGGTACTACATAGTACTACATGGCACTACAGGGTTCTACGTGGCACTACAGGGTACCACAGGGCACTACAGGGTACTACATGACACTACAGGGTACTACAGGGTACTACAGGGTACTACATGGTACTACATGGCACTACATGGCACTACAGGGTACTATAGGGTACTACATGGCACTACAGGGTACTACATGTCTGCTCCTTTGCAGCACCATAAACATGGGAACTCTCTAACTCTTCCCCCCCCCCTCTTCCCCCCCCCCCTCCCCCCCTTCTCTCTGAGTGCCCGTCTCCTGGCGCTGACTAAGGTGATGGATGCCTCGGGGTCTTGGCCAAGATTGTAGTGACTGCTCTACATGCACCTCCGAGGCCTTGGATCAGTTATTCACCGCCGTCTGTCCGTGGTCCTGTCAACTGATTAACAGTACTAACAGACTGTTAACAGATTAACAGTCAATGCGGTTTCATTGCTGGGTTAAGTACTTCCATTTCTATTCACATAATACGCCTACTTCATATATCTACTCCTTTCACATATATGCCTACCACTTGTATCTATTGCTATGTCCGCCTACTACAATCTCATGAGCCGTCTAATGCCTGTCCCGTCTCCAGTGTTGGGACTAACGCGTTACAGAAACGAAGTTACTTTTTGCCGCAACTAGTACTCTAACGCATTACTTTTGAAATTCAGTAACGCTACTTACGTTACTGAATGGTTCGTCACTGCGTTATTTGCGTTATATACGGCGTAGATTGATAGCGAGCGGTAGTGATTATTATTATTATTATTATCCTCATCCCCACCCGTGTAGAATGATACGAGGCGAGTCTGGCCACTGGCCAATCAGAAGTGCGGATACCAGAAATGCGGCTACGGAAAGAAATAGACCCTCTCTATTGTAAACAAAACAAACGCTCGCTATGAATCTACATAAAAAGAACGCAGTAACAAACTAACAAACCATTTAGCAACTACTTGGAGAGATAATTAATATACAACATGGAAACGAGATAAAGAACATGTTTGAGGCGCTGCTGGAGTCAACTGGACTAACGTAACGTTACTACATCTCGACCACCGCAGACTGGTGAGTGCAATGTGTTCACTGAAACTCAAGTTGATCAACGGATTTTGACTGTACGAAATCTGCCAGGGAATCTCATAAGTCATAATACTAATCAAACAATATAAATATAGTCCTTTCATGCACAATTGATATCCTAACTATTCTAACGTTGCAATGCTTTGATTGATATCTTAAACAACGTTGCAACTTGCAAGATGGTGAATGAATGAATGAATGAAAACTTTATTTAACAGATTGCAGAATGGGTACAATACAGTACGGCTCAATACATACAATTGTTAAGGGGATGCAGACCTGAGAAAGACGTTTGTCTTGTTTCCATCAGGGTCCCCCATTTTCAATTCATATAGACATTTATGACATACACAACATACATGACATTTATGGCATAGGGACATATAGGTATTTAGTACTGATACATTTGTGACATAAACGGTATTCAAATATACAGTACTGTTACCCCTAGCTTTGGGTAGGGCGTTCCACATTGTTGTGGCATAATTGCGAAACGTGTTTAGTCCCTTGTTTGAGCCGAATCTGGGTTTTACATGATTTGTTGAGCTTCCTCTGGTGTAGTGGTTGTGGTATTCACTGACCTTTGGGAAGTATTTTGACATGTACATGGGTACCCCGGTCGTATAGTGTATCTTGTAGACCAGGCCCATTGCAAGTTGTTGTACTCTGTCGTCTACTCTAAGCCATCCTAGGTTGTCAAAGTGGGCAGGGGTGAGGTGGGTTCTGGGGTTCAGGTCAAGTAGTAGTCTGACCAGTTTGTTTTGTGATGTTTGTAATTTTGTTTTAAGCGCCTTTGAGGTACTTTGGTACCATGAGGTGCAAGCATAGTCGTAGTACCCTTGAATTATAATGGTTATAATGAAACACTCCGGCGACATCAAGGCTGTTCCTTCAACCGCCGCACTTCTTATTATATCGACTCGGGACAACATTTGTTTGTGTCAGATTTGTGTTTGTATCTAGACCACATTGCTTAGCAGAGTTCGGTGATGTGAATGGAAACTGTCAAGTTGATCAACCGATTTTGAATACCGAGCAATATTTTTTTTTTTAAATAACTAAATTGTTACTTTTCACAGTAACTCATTACTTTTGGGTGTAAGTAACTAGTACAGTAACGAAGTTACTTTGAAATGAAGTAACTAGTAAAGTAACTGAGTTACTATTTTTCAGTAACTAGCACAACACTGCCCGTCTCCCTGTCTCCCTATGACTTGCTGTCCTGGAGTGTTGACCGGAGTGTTGGACGTCCCGTGACGAAGGTTGCGACCCCCTCTGCGTGCCCCCCTGTCTCCGGAGGTCTCGTAGTGGTGACCGGAGTGCCGGATGTCCCGCGATGATGTCGGGGAGTTCGTGACCCTCTCTGCGCCGCCCCTATCTCCCTGTCTCCGGCTGTCCCTGAGCAACGACCGGAGTGTTAAATGTCCCTTGACTAAGACGGGGAGGACGTGACCCTCTTTGCGCCGCCCCTGTGCCTCAAATAGATTGCTATCAGCTCTATCTTTAATCTTTCAAAATGTTCAGTTGCTATCGCTATTAGCTCTATCTTTAATTTTTCAAAATGTACAGTTGCTATTGCATGCACTCATCTGTGTTCCACTACACACATGAGTGCATGCTTACCAACTGTCCGTCTGCAACACTACTATCACCAACATCTAAGAAGGGAGATCCCCCCTTGAATGGCCCTTCTAAGGTTTCTCTCCTCCACACTGCCTGTGGAGCTTTTTTTCCCTATTGTTAGGTTTTAGTGAGTTTTTCCTTACCTTCGCGTGGGGTATGTCTGGGAGTGCTTGCATTCTTTCATTTATTTGCATCCATCTAAAAATGTTTGCACCTTATGGTGTTCTTGTTCTGTTCTTGACTTATTGTTATGTTTTCTTCTTGACTTGTTTAAAGAAGATCTGTACGGCCCATGGGGACATTAACGTGTGTTGTTGGGCCCTATAAATAAATTTTATTTGATTTGAATAGGATGCTGTAGATAATGAGGATGTGATGGATAGTAGGAATAGGATGCTGTAGATACAGTATGATGAGGATGTGATGGATAGTAGGAATAGGATGCTCTATATACAGGATAAAAAGGCACAAGGAGAGTTCTAAAGCAATCGACTGCCTGCTGTGGTGGGTGTGTCCTAATTGCGACCTAATCGGTTTAATTATCCACTAATTAGCCCATTCAAATGACTTCCCGTCAGTTAAGAAGTCTGTAATTGAGATAAACGATCAAATGAATCTTTACTGTAAAGGTTGCCATTGTTGCCATCATCTCTACACTGTGTCCCAGCCTGCCGCAGTGCTGATAACAAGCTTTTCAAAGCTAATTGAAATAAACAGATCATTAAGGCAGAATTAACAAGTCAATTAATTCCGAACACGAGACACGTAAGTCAAACCAACAAGGGGGAAAGGTGAAAGACACACAAGCCAATCAAAACAACCACAGAGAAAGAGAAAAAAAAGAGAGAGAAAGAAAGAGAGAGAGAGAAAGGTGAAAGCTCCTCTCTGAAACCACCTCTAGTTTGTCCAGTTCAACTCCCACTATCGCTTATCAGTGTTTGTGCAAGAGAGCGGGCAACACATTACGTTATTCATGATTAAATATCTGAGTGACTGATGAGGGAGGGAGAGAGGGTGATGGGGGAGGGGAAGGGAATGGAGCAAGTGAGAAAGAAAGATGGAGAGAAAGAGAGAGAGAGCTAGAGAAAAAGAGAGACATACACATGGGGAGAGACAGAGAGAGAGGGGGGGAGAGAGAGAGAGACTCTGCTTACTAATGAAGGATTATCACAATGAGCTATCTCCTCCTCTCTCTTGTTAGGTCCATTACACAGGCCTGCATAGTTAGCGAACATGGACACAATATGCCGTGTGATGCATTACTGTGTGTACTGGAATTAATTAAGTGTCTTCTAAACCATATAGTTGGCTGCTCTGAGTCTTATGCTAGGAACTGACTAGCAGTGTTGGGACTAACGCGTTACAAAGTAACACGTTACAGTAACGCTGTTACTTTTGGCAGTAACTAGTACTCTAAAGCATTACTTTTTAAATTCAGTAACTCTTAGTTACCGTTACTAAATGGTTCGTTACTGCGTTATTTGTATGTAGATTGGTAGCAAGCGATAGCGAGCAGTCCTGACTCCTGTGTGTGGAGACACGTTGTGGGCGTGTTTGTTTACACTCTGCTACTACACTTGCGTCGCCAATAAACAATAGTTTCAAGACATTGCGTCGGTCTGAGAGAAGAACCAAGCATCGGAAATACATTTGGACTGCAGTATTCTGTTGTGGATGGTTAAAACCTTTGTTTACATATTGTGGTGTGGTGTGGAACGTTCGTTTCTGGACCCGTTTTCTGCCTGGCTGAAATCAAGCTGGCGGCTCGTTCAGAAGTTGAACACAGCTACAACCTCCACCACAAGTCTCTGTAAGTAAGCTAGCTAATGGCTAATGCATCCTTACACTACTGGCAAGTATTTTCATATCTTAACCAACGTTGCAAGGCGCTTATAATGAAACGTTCCAACGGCGACATCAAGGCCATTCATTCAACCTAGCGTGCACTTATTTTCAACCTAGAACCTAAGCGTTCTCTTTCTCTCTCTTCACTTCACGCCCAGATTCAATCTAAAGTTGCAATGCCGTGTGTGTGTGTGTGTGTGTGTGTGTGTGTGAGAGAGAGAGAGAGAGAGAGAGAGAGAGAGAGAGAGAGAGAGAGAGAGGAGGAAGGAAGGGGTGGGACTGGGGAGTGAGGGAGAAAGAGGGGGAGAAAGAGAGACAGAGAGCAAGAGACTACTAGGAGCAAGATAGAGAGATTAATGGAAACTGTCAAGTTGATCAACAGATGTTGATGGTAAGAATCTGTAAGGGCATTAATTGGAGCAATATTTTTTAAGTAACTAAATAGTTACGTTTCACAGTAACACATTACTTTGGGTGTAAGTAACTAGTAAAGTAACTGAGTTACTTTTGAAATGAAGTAACTAGTAAAGTAACTGAGTTACTATTTTTCAGTAACTAGCACAACACTGCCGACTAGTAGTCTTTTGAAATTCTGAAGCCTAGCAGGCGAGGGCAAAGTGCCGATACTGAATTGACTGAAAATGTCCCTCACCAGATATTTTATAACCGATTTTGAATCTGCATGAGCGGTTGTATACACTTCCAACATCCGGTAAAACAAAACAATGACTTGCCTTGTTTACGCTCAGTCATATCAATATAATTCATCATAAGATGAGAAAAGGACTTTTTGGAGGTGGTACTTTTCCAGGTTTCATTGAAATGTATTTTTTTTTATATTATTCTCCCTGACAAATTTGCTACCCTATAGATGAAATGTTATACCTTTCAGATGTATTTTGTTAAGCTATATTCACTTGAAACCGTCCTTGTAGGCTACCTTACAACAGAGGGGTAGATCCCAATGTTGCTGGTAAGAGAGAGGTTAAGGATTCACCACCTGTCAGACCATATATGGAAAGTTTGATTGATTGTAACCACGCCCCTTTGAGATGATTTATGACCCCCTAAGTCCCGCCCCCGTTTCTGATTGGTCGAGGATTCAAGGAGGCGGGACATCCTGTTTTGAGGGGAGGGACATCCGGTTTTAGGAGGGGAGGGACATCTGGTTACGGAAGGGGAGGAGTTTTCAGAAATTCTTTCAAAATAATTTTTTTTTTAATTTCTTTTTTCAAAATAAAAGTTCTTCAAAATAAAAGATTCAAAAAAACGTTTTTTTTTATTGTCAGAAATAAAAGATTCAAACGTTTTTTTTTTTCAATTTTCAGAATGTGTGTATTCCAAGGTTTTCAGAATAAACATTTCACAATATGTATTCCAAAAGTCTTAAGAAAAATACAATATCTTCAGAATGTATTTTGTGTATTTGTGTATCTTCACAATATGTATATGTGTATTCCAAGGTTTTCAGAATAAACATTTCAAATGTCTGTTTCTTAAGATTGTGTGTATTCCAAGGTTTACAGATTAAACATTTAAAGTGTGTGTGTGAGAATTAAGAATAATACAATGTGTGTTTTCTTGCAAGTGGTATGGTTTGAGCAGAAAGAATTCTCCCCTCTGTTTATGTCTACCTCTCAGTAGACTGAATTCTCCCCATGCTGTGTGTGTCTCCACTCCGTAGGGTGAAATGACGCTCAGGAGGTTCACTGCAGTTCTGAAACTGTCACGATTCTGAAAGTGACACCCCCTTAGCTGTCATAGAGGAGGGGTGTATGGATAGCGAATGGGATGGCTCAAAAGTGCCGTATGCAGCTTCTGCCAAGTCCAAAAGATTTACGACCCTCCGACTTCCCCCTTTCTGGCAGTTTGGTGTGTGTGGGTGTGTGTGTTCGCTCAAGGAAACGGTTGGTTCTCTTTTTTTTTTTGCAGAACACACTTATTCAGCAAGGGTGTCTAACCACTCAAGGAAACCGTTGGTTCTCCTTTTTTTTGCAGAACACACTTATTCAGCAAGGGTGTCTAACCACTCAAGGTTGGTTCTCCTTTTTTCTGAAAAGTGACACTTATTCTGCAAGGTTGTCTAACCACTCAAGGAAACTGTTAGTTCTCCTTTTTTTTTGCAGAACACGCGTTTCTGAAAAGTGACACTTATTCTGCAAGGTTGATTCGACCCTCTCAGCAGAAATGTAGGGGGAGCCTACATTTTCTAATATGTCAGCAGAAAAAAAAGCAAACCCCCTCAAAAAGGTGTCACGCTGTGTCTGTTTGGCACAATGGTGCTTAGAACTGTGTTGAAAATATAGAGATGTCTCTTGTCATTCAGAAACCTATAATGTTTTTTTTCAGAAGCGGCATATTACTATCGCTGATGGGGGCACGTAGTTAGTAATAAACCTAATAAACTAACCTACACTATAACATGCAGCACTTTGATGAATACTGTTACACAGCTGACAGAGTTGTAATACCAACTATTTGACAGTTTGGGACACGGTGTTGACCATAGAGATAGCTGTATTTCTTATTTCGTAAAACTAATACAATGTAGAATGGAAAATGAGTCTTTGACAAGGTTAAGAGGTAGCAGATCAGAGAAAGACGTCTGTCTTGTTTACATCAGAGTCCCCCATTTTCAATTAATCAGGGCCTATATGGCATACTGATAGACATTAATGTTACATCCAGACATTTAGGACATAACAGATTGCAGATACAGCAATGTTTGTGAAAACAGTCAAGAAAATATGTGTCTGTCCAAGCTGTTTTAACTGTGTCATATGTCTTAAATTAAGACTTATTTATGGATATAGATCACTTCAAAGCCTGAATGTCCATATACTGTTTAGGCCTAAATTTTTTTAGGTCAACTTCCCCTTTTTAGCACGGTTCAAACCTCACCACCCCCAATTTATGTCACAGTACCACTGAAAATGGGGGGTATGGGGAAAAGGCCTTTATGTGATAGCTAGACCTTCTATGCTAGCTATGTCTGTAAAGGACTTTCAAAAACCCATTCAATATAGTTTGTTCCACCTCAAATGTAATGGTCAAAAAATAGGTCTAAGTAAGCGTTCTGTGTATTTTAAGGTGATTGTTGTTGCTGTCAATTGGAACCAGGTCTAGCTAAGAAAAAAAAGGGTCAATGATCTCAAATGAATACAGGGTAAAAAAAGGTTTAGCATCTTTCATGCATGAATTGGAACTATATTGTGGTACACATGAGTAAATCAGACTATTTGCAAATAGTATTGTTCTAAACAGTGTATTACAAAATCTTTGTATCTAATGTAGACAATATACAATTATATAATTGTCACCTGAAAACATATTGCAGGATATTTAGCAGAAACTATGGTAAATGTACTTTGGTGCATGTAAAAACTTCATACAACTTCATACAGAAGTACAGAATACTTTTATACAAAATGTTTCTTTCTGCTACGCTTTCTGTTATTTTATGAAATAAAATAGTTTAGCATGTAAAACTATAAGTAAAACTAGAAGTCATGTAGACACAATGTTCAGTATATACATATGTACAATGATCGGTGCAGAATAGAAGTAACTGAGTTACCATACAATATACTATGCAATACTAATATATAATAATATATAGTACAAAGCAGAAATGGGGGTGAGGTACAATTTAGGCATAATTTACAGTAAGGTGTACACAGGTATGGGTTGTAGTGCAAATCCATTACCAATAAATATAAAGTGTGTTTAGGTGTTCTAAAATGTGGAGAATGGGTGCTGCAATGTGTTGTTTGTTTAAAGTGAGTGTGTGCGTTTGGATGTGTGTGTTGTGAGTGCTTTTGATGTTTGTTGTATAGTGTTATTGCTCGTTACGTGATAACACATAATCCTATTGAATTCTGAATTCTTTGTTTATAGGCTGAGTATCAATGATACACTTGAAATAGACATCTAAAATCATGAAACAGGTCAATTTTTAGTAGATTGAATCATTAGTCAGAAGGATAATGCTATTTTAGTCAAGGGTTGAGATATATCACCCCCATGACACATCCCTACTTTGTAAGACAAGCAGTTTGAGGTTGTAATTACAGTGATTAGGCTCGTTTGCCTGTCTTTCATTTTTTATCAATCTGCTTTTTGTGTATTTTTAGGTCTTTTGTTGTTGCAGTCAATTGGGACCAGGTCTAGCTAAAAAAAAGGGTCAATGATCTCAATTGACTACCTGGTAAAAAGGTTTACCAATTGTCATGCATGAATTTCAACTCTAACGTGTTACATAAGTAAAACAGACTATTTTCAAACAGCATTGTTCTAAACAGTGTATTACGGTGGCGCGATAGTTAGATAACCTAAGTGGGGAACAACCAGGAGATCACTGTCGCTTTGGATTCACACCTCTCACCACACTTGACAAGGACACCTCTCAGGACACCTCTCTGATCAAAATCATCCAATTGTTTTTTGGACAGCAACCAGAGAGGTCGCCATTTCGCAGCAGCAACAAGTTCCCATCACTTTTGCAAACATTTGCTTGTTTCTATCGCAAAAAAAACATTTTGAGAGAAATCAAACGTCTTACTATCAGACTGGATTTGTCAGTGGATGAAACCATCGTCGATTTAGAAGCGTTTATTGACGTGTTTTATGATAATATGTCGGCTAAAAAAGCCGCTGGACGGGAAAGAAAACGCAGCAGGAATCAGATGGGCTCTAGCGATACAGAGTATCCACTTCTTCTTGCAGAATTAAAAGTAATGCGTGAGTCTATGTCAACTATGCAAAAACAGCTGGAGAAGTTGGATCTTTTAAAAAAGCTAAGTGACGACGACGTGAAGGAGTCAAAGGAATCGGTGGAATTCAATAACTCCCTAATTGAAGTCCTAAAGAAGGACAACGCTTCTCTCAGGGCTGACGTTATTAGACTACAGAAAGTCACAATCGAGCTCCAAGAAGACAACTATAAAACAGCGAATGATGTCCTGGATCTTCAGAACCGAAGCATGAGAGACAATATAATCATACATGGGCTTCCTGAACAAAGTGGTGAAGAAAGAGGAGGTAAGGGAGCTTACATAAAGTCGGAGCAGATCGTTCGGTCTTTCTTGGTGGACAGTCTCAAGATGATGAAGCCAGACGCAGACGCAATACGCTTCTGCAGAGTGCACCGTCTTGGACAATCCAAGCCTGGGGTCCAGAAGTCTCGTCCCATAGTGGCGATGGTAACTGAGTCCAGAATGAAGCACGCCATCATGGAGAGAGGCAGAGAGTTGAAAGGCTCTACCTTCTCGATCACGGATCAATATCCATCGGAGATTATGAGGAGACGACGTTTACTACATCCAATCATGACGGACGCCAGAAACAGCAATAAAAAGACCCGTCTGTTCATCGATAAACTCTTCATCGATGGACAGATGTATCGCAACTCCGACATCACATATTGGCTGACGGGAGGTGATGAAAAAGCACAGGCTGGACGCTAACGTGTTTCTTACTGCAGTAAACAATGGCGCAGGCTTGTGACGGTACACACACGACGATGGTTGCTATGGTAACTATCCTCATTGAAAGCAACATCCCGTTCCAAGTGATGTCTGATGACCATGTATGTGTGTCCTGGGTTGTTGTGGTGTTTCTTGAGTATTTTTTAACATATGTGTGGTATTTTCTACATCATGTCTATGGGCAATTTACCTAAGGGCTTAATCTTTGCCCACATTAATATATGTAGTCTTAGGAATAAGACACATGAGCTGGCTCTCTTCTTACAGGCTAATAGGATACATATTCTTGCTGTGTCAGAAACGCATTTGGATGACTCTATCTGTAACTCTAGTATGGCTATAGCTGGTTTTACTTTATATAGAAAGGACAGGAACCGATTTGGGGGAGGAGTGGGATTATATATATGCGATCTATTTCCGGTAAAACTACGAAATGACATTGACATCAGTGATATTGAGGCCATCTGGTTGCAGGTACAGCTGCCACACCTAAAGCCCATATTGGTTGGTTGCTGTTATAGGCCCCCTAGCTCGGATAGCCGTTACTTCAATAGATTGTGTGATATGTTGGATAGGGTTACTGAAGAAGACTGTGAATTGTATTTATTGGGAGATATAAATGTTGATTGGCTCTCAGATAATTGTTATCCGAGTACCAAGCTTAAATCCATTACAAACACCTGTGGATTATTTCAAATTATGTCTCTACCTACAAGGATATCTGTTAATTGTCATGGAATCACCACTTCCAAATGTATAGACCATATCTATACTAATAATCCTGAAATGTGTTCCATACCTGTGTCTATCCCAGTTGGCTTCAGTGATCATAATATTATTGCTGTTTCCAGGAGAACCAAACTACCAAAGGGCAGGGCTAAAATTGTACTTTACATATTATGGAATACATGTATATTATCGCGACGCGATTCACTCGCAACGCCATAAGTAACGTTATTCGGGCATTCATAAAATTGATTGAATGAAATTGATTGAATGAAAATGTTATTAACAGATTGCAGAATGGGTACAATACAGTACGGCTCAATACACACAATTAACCAGCGAAAGAATGCACGTTTATAGCGAGAGATGATAAACGTAAAAAAAAAAAAAAAATTGAAGTGATTCGAACTTGTGACCAACCGCACCGCAGGCTCCACAGCACGGCGGTGTACCAGTTGAGCTAAGCGTCGAATGGAAAAATATCTGGGATTACGGTGTCATAATGCCGCAAGCTCTGCCGCTCCGCTACGCGGCTGACGAACCAAAGGCTTATGGCGCGTTTTGTGATTGACCAGCGTTAATATGAACCAAAGGCTTATGGCGCGTTCTGGCATCTGTGATTAATGGGGGTCTGAACCGCGTCGAACCAAGCAGCGACCTCATGCGCGGCGAGCACCTGGGCGAAGGAAAAGGAAATGCGCATTACCGTACTGGCGTATGGCGAAGAATACGGAAGCGCTCTTGCACTCTTCGGCTGTGATTAATATAGACGCGGGGGAACAGGGAAGACAGCATGATAGCACAAAAATACTGGAGACAGACATCAATCAGGTTGAAGGGGGGGGGGGTTATGGGTGGAGGGGGTTGAAGGCAAGGGAGAACAGGTGTGTTTTGAGGCGAGCTTTGAAGGTGGAGAGTGTAGGGGAGTCTCTGATGGACTGGGGGAGGGAGTTCCAGAGTCGGGGTGCAGTACGAGAGAAGGCCCGATCTCCAAAGTTTTTAAGCTTGTATGTCGGGACAGTGAGGGAGGCAGTGGAGGAGGACCGGAGGGAACGGGTGGGGCGGTAGGGAAGAAGGAGATCAGTCAGGTAGGGGGGGGCCAGGCTGTGGAGGGCTTTGAAGGTGAGGAGTAGTGTTTTAAAGTTTATGCTGTGTTTGATCGGGAGCCAGTGGAGGGAGTGGAGGACAGGAGTGATGTGTTCGCGGGACCGGGTGTTAGTGAGGAGGCGGGCGGCTGAATTTTGGACCTTTTGCAGTTTATGGAGGGAGCGGGAGGTGATACCAGTGAGGAGGGAGTTGCCAGTATTCCAGTCCAGGCGGGAGGAGATGAAGGCGTGAATGAGGGATTCAGCAGCAGGGGGGAGAGGCAGTGACGGATTTTGCAATGTTGCAGAGGTGAAAGTAGGATATTTTTACGATGGAGCCGACGTGGGGGTCAAATGAGAGGGTGGGGTCAAGGAGGACACCAAGGTTTCGGACTAGGGGGGAGGGGGTGATGGTGGAGTCGTTGATGGTGAGTGTGATGGGTCCGGATCTGGTGAGGGTGGTTTTGCTGCCAATAATGAGAAGTTCAGTCTTGTCACTGTTCAATTTGAGGAAGTTGTGAGTCATCCAAGTTTGGAGTTCGGTAATGCAGGATTCGATGTGACTGAGGGGTGGGCTGTGGGGGGATTGTGTACTGATGTAGATTTGGGTGTCATCAGCGTAGCAGTGGAAGTTGAGGTGGTATTTACGGATGATGTGACCAAGGGGGAGAATGTAGCAGATGAAGAGCAGGGGGCCAAGGACTGAGCCTTGGGGGACCCCCTGTGTGACTGGGGAGGGGGAGGAGGTGTGGCCGGAGAGGGAGATGAATTGGTGTCTGTCTGTGAGGTAGGAGGAGAACCAGCCAAGTGCTGTGCCCTCAACACCCAGTTGGTGCAGCCTTTGGAGGAGGATGGAGTGACACACTGTGTGAAAGGCTGCACTGAGATCGAGTAGGATCAGGATGTTGAGGGCACCGGAGTCAGCGGAGATGAGGAGGTCGTTGATGACTTTAACCAGTGCAGTTTCGGTGCTGTGAGCGGGACGGAAGCCAGACTGAAGGGGTTCATAGAGGGTGTTGGACTGGAGATGGGAGGCAGCAATGCGTTCCAGTGTTTGGATATGATTGGATATGGGGCGGTAGTTGGAGAGGTTGGATGGGTCAAGAGTGGGTTTTTTGAGGACAGGGGTGACAGCGGCGAGTTTATAGGGGGAGGGGACGTGGCCTAGGGATAGGGACTGGTTGAACAGGGCGGTGAGGTGGGGGATGAGAGCAGGGAGGCAGGCTTTGGTGAGAGTGGTGGGTAGGGGGTCAAGGGAGCAGGTAGTGGTCTTGGAGGTAATAATTTATAATTTAAACGAGGGTGGGGGAATTGGCGATGCGGGCAGTCAGTTGATTAGAGATATTTTATTGTTGAAGAAGAGGAGAAACGAGTTGCAGAGGTCAGGGGAGGAGAGTGAGTTATTGTCCGGGGGTTGTAGGAGTTTCAGATCTATCATTTGTGCGACCGTTTCAGCCACTTAAGACATATTACCAGCACGTTCAGGACTCAGAGTGAACTTGTCATTGATTCTGTCTCAGTGGTTCCAAGATAAGTCTTCCAGAATAACTCTTTGAAATATTTTCGGGAATGAGACCCATTGATTCTGTCTCAGTCGGTTCCAAGATAAGTCTTCCAAGAGAACTCTTTGGAAAATATTGGGGAATGAGACCCATTCTGTCTCTGTCTACTCTGATCCCCCTCCCCCTCTGTCTCTCTCTCTCCTTGCCCCCCGCCCCCGCTCTCTCACTCTCACTCTCTCTCTCCGTGTGATTGGTGGAACTCTTCTTCTTTTGCCTTTCGTTCAAAAAGTAATAGGAGGTGATGTTCTCACTGAAAACTTAACGCACGTCATTCAAAAGGAATAGGAGGTGATATTCTCACTGAAAACTTAACGCACGTCATTCACGTCATTAGCGAAACTGACTAGCAAGCACCTGCTTAACGCTGCAGTAGGCAACTTCAGGAAAAAAAGTTAGTTTACCTGCCCAGCAGAAATAGGATAACTTTTCCACAGACTCCCAGGGGCACCAGTACATTCTTAAAATGTTGTTTTTGCACTGCAAAACATCTGATTGGCCAAAAATAACAGCTCCCTGCATCAATAACCAATCAGATATTTTTTTGGCCTGCCAGGTCGTGTTCCCGGGGGGATTGCATCCGGGACCATTGTGTTTCTCATCAAAAAGTACACAATGTGCAAAACCACCTACCGATTAGAGTAGATCTGTCCTTCATTTGTAAAAAATCTCCAAACCTACCGGACAGGAAATATCTGGCCATACACTCTGAACAATCCCCTCATTGTATCATCATGAGTATGTCTCTCATGTCTCTTTTCTCTTAAGTTTCAAGTTTCTTTAATAATTGTCATACAGAAGTACAGAATACTTTTATACAAAATGCTTCTTACTGTTACGCTCCAGAGACTGTGCAAGACAAGATAAGTATGAAATAAAATAACATTTTTTAGAAGTAAAAATGAATATGTCTTATGCCTCTCATGTCTTGGCTCCTATGTCTCTTATGCCTCTCATGTCTCTTGTCTTTCATGTCTCTTATGCCTTATGTCCCTAATGTATTTTATGTCTCTCATGAAGAACATTCCCCTGGGTGTTCAGTGTCATCTTTACCATATTCCCAATTCGAGTGTTAGGGCTTTGGTTTTGGGATTTTGGAGAGAGTTGTTCATGTTCACTTATATTCGCAGACTGTCAGAGGAGTAACACGAATAACACAAATGGATTCTGAAATTGGGCAAAGTTCTCCTTTAGGTACTACTGTCCATCACTACAACATCATCAGTGCCTCTCTGTTGTCAGATGAGTAATGCACCACAATGATCCTGTGAAAAGACACATTTCTTTAGGTTACTGCATCACACATTATTCTGCCATCTTGACAGAAAATAAGCAGGATACTTATTCAGGATGTTGGAAACAAGTCGACAGACTTTCACATGTTATCCTTGTACCCCTTGTTTTTATACTATTGTATAAAATTGTATGTACTAAATAAAATCAAATAAAATCAAATCAAATCAGGATACTGTAATGGGAAAACAGCTAAAGTCAACCACGTCCGTCCTCCACACCTCCTTGCAGTGTTGGGAAAGTTCACTTTCTACATGAACTAGTTCAGTTCACAGTCCACAAGTTTTTAAATTAACTAGTTCAGTTCATAGTTCATAATTCAACATTTTTAACTAAAGTTCATGGTTTCAAAAATGAACGTTAGGTTATGACTATAACCAAGTTCTGTTAACACTTAGTGAACGCTCAGCGTTTCATGCATATATCTCGCTTCAGCATATATACACTGAATAATTTCACAAATGTACCTTTAATGCCCGCATTCATCTGGCCACACCCCCATCCGCTTACCTATATAAGCAGGGATGGTGCCACACACTCATCTCCTTCCCAACAAATTTCATCACAATGAAAAATCAAGGGCCTGCAGCAGCGTCTAGACGCTGAGCGTTCACTAAGTGTTAACAGAACTTGGTTATAGTCATAACCTAACGTTCTGTATCACACTTAGCTCACGCTCAGCGTTTCATGCATAATAGGAGCTGAGCGTGAGCTAGAAGCTCGACAAATGTACCCTGCTGAGGCCCCCCACAACCATCAGACCAGGGAGGGCCGAGCCCCCCCGACCCCCCCTAATGGAGGGCACCCCCCCTATTAGAGGTTTACCGGGAGGGCGACGGACCCGACCGTGCGAAGAGGCACTCAAGCAACTCAACGCACAGGGTGAGCAGACCGTGGCTTGACCCCACGACTACACACACGCACAACCCGCATGCCACCCGGGAACAAGCGGAGGGAAACAACCTCGTTACTGCCCCCAGAATCACGGGGTCAAGGGCAAACCCAACCCCGTGGCAAGGCCGTAGCAGCGGAGCGCGAAGGAAGACCCAGACCCACCAAGGGACTGGACCCCCTGGAACGGGGGCCCGGAGAAGTCCATGATGCCAGCATCAAGACCCCACCAGGTGGGCACGTAGTGCCCCGCCCCCCACATCGCCAGCATATTCGGACAAAGGCCCCTCAGCCGAGCGGGCCCCGTCCTCCCAATAGTACACCGCCTGGCACACTGACCCTGCAACAGGCAGTCAGCATGGCCGTAAGCACACAAAAAAGGTTAACCAACGGAAGCAGGCAGCGCACCGGGGAAAAACCAGGCAACAGGCTATTAACCCTAGCCTGGAGACTGCGGACGAGACAGGCGCCAGAGGGGACAGCTGAACACAGCCGCCCCGGCGGAAGGAGCGTAAGCTGGCGGTGTTGCATGACCAAGCCTCCATTTAAAAAAAACCCACCCAGGGGGGTTGAGGCAGAGAAGGCTGACACGATTGGCAGACATCATGAACGTGCAGGGGCACCCTCAAACGGTGAACCCGGGAGTTGACACTGCTCCAACACACCAGGGAATCAACCACCTTGGCGTTACCCAATGCGGTGGTTGTTCCTATAACCCCTCAAGCTAAAACTCCAAAACACACCTGCGGGTATACACCGGCTATACCGCAGTACAAGTGTTTCAGTTTTCAAAAAAGGGTTAACCCAGGCCTACGGGTCGACGAAACATTACTTCGGACCGGGCCTGGTGATACGGGAAGCACAGGGTCACCAGAGGAGGTCAAAGACCACCCCAACAGGCCCCTCTTCGCCATGCGTGAGAGAGGAGCGAAAAAGAATGGAGGACCAACCTGTGTAGCGGCCGAGATCCGACGAGATCGAGCGTGTACAGGTTGGCATGGCCGTAAGCCATTACGACAGTGCTGAGTAAAAACGTACCCAACCAGGGTCTCCATAGCGCTTAACCCTGTGACACCCGGACCGACCTGGCATTTTTCCCCCTGAAAAAAGCCCAAGTCCCTCAGGGTACCAGAACAGCAGATCTGCATCCCCGGCGGACAACGGGTTCAACTGATCCGGACCAGCGTGACCAGAACCAGTCCCGTGCCCTAACCACGCCGACATGCCTACTCCAGGAGAAAGGGCAGATATGCGTGTCGATCTTAACATGAAAAGAAGGCGCCACCCAGACGTTCGGGCGAACCGCGCCTGGTGGCCCACCCCAAGGGCGTGAGACCCCTCTACATATGCTCAGATCCATTCCATCATCATCCCCCAGACATGAACGAGAATCCGTCGATAACCAACCCAGGTCGTGGGATGTGGTCGTCGGAAGAGGAAAAACTTGTTTTAACCTCAAGCAACCAAGGCGTGCCAGTCAGTCGCCTGTTTACAGCGAGCTAGCACTATACGTGCGTCGGGACACATTGAATCCCCAAGGCGCCCAGGGGAACGACAAGAGGGGTGTGACACTTCCTAACTCCAACACTTTTTGAATAGAAAAGAAGGAAGCACCAACAGTATGTATCCCAGTCTACACAGCCGGGGGTCAAAAAATTTCACATTTTTACATCCCACCACCCTCCCATAGGAAGGAGACGGGGATCCCCAGAGAGACTTCCCACGCGAGCTGTACAGATTGAAAAGAATATATTGCACCTTGAGCCATGTAAAAAATTGGTTCTCCGGGGAAGAGGCACTGAACCCATACACACTCAATAATCGAATTGAATCGAATACATACACAATAGAATAGGACACCTTCTAGAGGGTCCACTCACTTTGACAATCTGAGGAGGAAGGCTCTGTACTCTGATGGAGGCTCCCTCACATGGAAGGAGGAGTCCGAACTCACAGAAGGCCCGAATAGGCGCTTGGTGAGGAGGAGGCCTGACCACCCCCCCGAAACAGATCCATCACACGGACCTGAACAGCACACGGAAGTCCTACCAACAGAGACGCGCACAGTGACGTACTCTATGGCGGGGGAATTTCTGCGGTGCACACGCCCAATATTCCAGGCCGTGGGACCAGGAAACTCCCCCCCCCCCCCCGTAACGTGCCGAACCGCAACGTGACAGGAACCTTGAAGGACAGGGGGTGTACCCCTGACCGACAGAAACAAGGGGGAGAGGAAAGGTTACCAGTTCACCCCTTTACGACCCTACACCCATGATACGATGTAATGACAAAAAAAGAATATGACACAGTCATAGTCAGCTCTATGAAGCGTTTGACAGCTTCACACAGCGCATGAGCTAACCTGCTATCTGATTTTTACTAAGGAAAAAACACAGAATAGAGAGGGCTCTCTAAGAGCCCCGGTCCAACATACACATGTGCTTCTGTGGCCAGTCCAACCCAGTTGTAGGTCACATGACACACACAACCCATCATCACCTACAAAAAATGGCAAAAACACTCTACAGAGGAACGCTGTTTTTCATAATGAGAGAATACATAATTCTCGATTAGTATCGGCCACAGGCCTTGCTAAGCACACACGACAGCGACCAAACAATCTTTTCTTTTAGGAAAATAAAGTTTCTCCAGCAGTTTTAGCACAACCTCAGCAATCAAGCTAAGGGTTACATCGCATCCCTACCACACAAAAGACACAATGTAGTGCAACAACATGTCTGATAGGAGGATGAAAAAGTCCCAGGGAACCGGGGGGGAAACACAATCCTCCTGCTTTACCCTTAATACGGCCAGTTAAAACAGGAAAACCTGTTAATATGTGAACACACTGTTCATTGTCATCACAGGCTGAGAAAAGAAAATTCTTTACTCATTTGTCACTAAGCATAGCTTCATAGGTTAGTTACCCCTTAGTTGTGAGTACACGGTACATAACAACACACATGATGTTTCTCACACAACAACCAGATCATTTTCACATCTGTAACAACAACCCGATTTGCCCGGAGAAGCTATTTACCAGTGACAAGACAGTTCACACAAAACTCGCGTCGTATCCAAAATGTATTGCAGCAACACACGTTTTCTTACTGCACCTGGTATTCCCAGGTGGTCTCCCATCCAAGTACTAACCAGGGCCGAACCTGCTTAGCTTCCGAGATCGGACGAGATCGGGCGTGTTCAGGTTGGTATGGCGGTAATGGAAAACAGCGTTATTTACAAAACATATAGAAGGTAAAGCCAGAAAGACGCGTATAAGGTCTGGCCAAACCTTGTCCTACCCGGAGCGTAGATCAGCGAAGTGCAGTCTCAAGACACCGTAGAAACACAGCCATCCTGCGTTGTTCGATCTGGGCAGCGTCGCCGCTCTACCCGTCGCAACGGTCCCTTTGTTGACGCAATCCTTGCCGTCCTGGCTCAGGGCAGGATCGACGAACATCCCCTGTCAAAGATGACGTCGTAGTCAAGAGTGTAAAACATGTTATAATCAAAGCACGTTCAACAGAGTAGCATTAAGCTAACGGCCGCTCCAACCGTTGGTCGCTACTGCCCCTGCTCGCGAGACGCCGAGCGAACGGCGCACGCGACCAGAGGTGAGCTCACGGCGGCGCGCGAGTAGCCGGAGCTACCTCGCGCTGGCCTTGTCCGATAGCAGCAAGCTAACGTTTCCTAGTGATCACAACAGGCTAGCGCCGTAGCTAACAGCTGACTGGCTAACAGTAGGCCCAACCTCTGTAGGCCACGCAGTGATCCCAGCAGGCTAACGCCGCAGCTAACAGCTGACTGGCTAACCGTAAGCTAAGCAGCTATCACCTGAACTTGTACACAATGATATAACACTCACCCAGACAGGCCGCCGTTCTGAAACCCTCCTCACTTTTTAAGAGAAAAGAGAAACAAGATGTCAACACAGCTTTACAACGGTGATTTTACCAACACCCGACGGAATCAGCACAATACCAAACTGGCCTGTGTAGCTGACTTGAACATAGATCTTCCGCTATCGAACATCTTATGCACATATCTCCTCGTGAAGGAATACTCTCATTTGGATATGAAAGATGGGGCTTAACACGGGACAGAGAGATACCCACTCGTCCAGAAAACACAGGGATCACCAGTGTTAATGGTCGCGGCCCACTAGTTAAAACTACAATGGTCTTCAGACCAAGGTCTTCTGTCGCCTAGGCGGCTGAACAAAGGACCCTAGCCTGGGGCCGGTTTTCATAAACATTGTCAATTAGCCCCCATAGCACTAACAGACAAGTGAAGCCTGCCAGCAACAGTACTCACCCAACCTGAAACCCACCGCTCCTCACAACAGCGGCGCGTCACACAGTTCAGCTGTGGCCTGAAAGGTTTCACCCCAACCAACACAGCAAGGAACTGCAGTTGAGAAGCATGCAGCGGCGTGCTCCCAATACGAAAACCGGTGGAGGGTTTTAGAATGATCACCATCTTCCAGACACTCCAGTGACGAAGACAACATCGCCGTATTTTCTCGAAAATAGTGAGAGAGAAAATAAAGATATGATGTCAACGTATCTCCTTGTTCTTCCTCTCCTCGTAAACATTGCTTTTCCAGCCAATATTTTTCTCCACGTCAAGTGGGCATATGAGCAACACGTTGCTTGTGATGAAATTTGAGAAGGAGATGAGTGTGTGGCACCATCCCTGCTTATATAGGAAAGCGGATGGGGGTGTGGCCAGATGAATGTGGGCATTAAAGGTACATTTGTGAAATTATTCAGTGTATATATGCTGAAGCGAGATATATGCATGAAACGCTGAGCGTGAGCTAAGTGTGATACAGAACTAGTTTATAGTTATTTTTTCAATACGTTGCTGCGAGCTATTATTTGTCAAAGTTATTGCCACAACCCAGAACCACAGACATCAATCAGAATACTGGCATTTCCATCACACTGTGATTATTTATCAGTGTTTCCCCTACCATTGCCTTGAAGGGCGGCCCGCGTCGCGCGTAACAAGTCTCTCTCTCTGCGCGCAACACGCACACACCGAAACAGCTGCTAACATCAGGTACACAAACGCACAAAAACAACCGGAGGTAATACCTGGTACCAACAAGCTCCCAATGGAAACATCAAATATGAAGTGTTTCGCATTATTTCTTTGCTTGTTCCGGGAAATGCTATTCACAGTATTCATGTATGACAGTATACTGTAGTATGAAAACCGTGGCCAATGAGCTTGTGGCATTGTCATTTTGGTGGTAATGAGAATAGTTTCAATAATTACTTTTTTCACCCTGAATGTACACAGGCAGCTAACTGGATAAACCACGTGAATGAATAAGAGAGGGTAAGTATGCCGAAGGCAGGTATAGAGTAGTGCAGTGGGTCTTCATTTATTTCATGTCAAGGAACTGCTGTGGTTATTTGTAACTAATGTAAGAGATAGGTTCAATTCAGTCTATGTCTGAACATATACATGGAGGCCTAGCCGGAGTTTGTAAAGTAATTTTGATTGCAATGAACCTTTAAGAAGCCGTACCAGGAGTGGGGTCTCAGGCAGCAGCGGAGAGTTAGATTGGAGCCAACTCAATAAAACATGTCCAGAGACACACACACCCTTAGCAACATGATTATGATTGGAGCATTGTTTAACCAGTAGGTTGGTATTATTCTAGGAGGATGGGCATATCTATAAGCATACAAAGGAGCGTTGAGATTCAGTCAGTCTGGGCCGTCTCAGGCTTATTTGTTGTGAAACTTTTGTGAAGCACAAATAAAACTTTTTGCAACAGATTCTGTTTGACCCAAATGTTTTCTTCAAAATAACTTCCAGGAGAAGATTCAGGAGCCTAAGTCAGTTACTAGTTAGTTCAGATCATGTTTTGATTAAACAGACCCCCAAATTGATACGTAATAGTCCATGCACCCCGTTTGATAAGACTGTCCCAGGGACCCCAAATCTGAGGACACATTTGTATACATGTTACATGTGATTTAGTCCAGAAGTCCATAGGTGGCTTTACTGCAGGCAGAGAGAAACCTATGATCAGAACAGTCTTTATTTTCTTAACTTTTTCTCCTCTTTTTTCTATTTTCCTCCCATCCCAATTCCTCTGTGCCAATTCTCCCCTCCCCTGTCTTGAACGTTGCTCGCATATGCCCCCCACTGGCCGGTTGTAGGGAGGATAGAAGCCTTGCATCACGTGTCCCCTCCGATACACGAGGAGGCAGCCTGTCACATATTTTCACCTGCCAGCGCGGACTCTCATTGGCGAGGTGTAACGTGTGGGGGGCTCACACTACCCCCGCCATTTCCTGTCTCTGCTGTGCAGGCGTCCCCAACCGACCTGTAGGAGTCGCTGTCCACAACGTCCAGATTACCACCCATCGACTTCCACCCGCTAACTCTGCCAATTGAGTTAATATGACGGCTGGCCCAAGCCGGAGGCAACGCCGACAGCCAAAGTCGAACCCAGTGTCTCTTGCGTTGGTGACGAGCGCAATGTCCGCTGCGCCACCCAGCCGCCCTGATCAGAACAGTCTTTCTTAAACATTCTGTCAGTGCTCTGACTTATAGTGAAGAAATTATTAATTAAAGATGCTATAGATAACATTTGTATGTATAATAATAAAATACATCGACAGAGGTTTTAGAAAGGTGCAGAATAATACTGTACATAATAGCATTTTTGGCGGGTCCAAATGAATGTTGCTGTTTACATTACATGAATCCCCTCCCTACAATTTCCCCACGTGGAATGCACCCGATTGGATAAATGACATGCTGGTGCTCTTGTGCGATATCTAGTGGCTGAATGTTATCTATAGCACCTTTAAACTATTCCTTTGAGAAGCACTGCTGCTGTGTATGTTCAGGACGCGTGTTGCTTATTGACAGCGGAAGAGTGCAAAAATGCTTCCGCATTCGTCACCGCACGCCAGTACGGTAATGCGCCTTTCCTTTCGCCCCGCTCAGACAAATGCATATGTACATTGCAACACAAAGGCAGCATTTCCGCGTACATTGCAACGAATCACTTGGAGTTTGAAAGTGACCATCTTTAGATAATAAAGTACTCAACCTCTACTGTATTTAACTATGAGTGAACACAACACTCTAACTTACCATCTTTAGATAATAAAGTACTCAACCTCTACTGTCTTTATCTATGAATGAACACAACACACTAACTTACCATCTTTAGATAATAAAGTACTCAACCTCTACTGTATTTAACTATGAGTGAACACAACACTCTAACTTACCATGTTTAGATAATAAAGTACTCAACCTCTACTTGTCTACTGATGTTAGCTCAGTAGTGCTCAATCAATCAATCAATCAATCAATCAATCAATCAATCATGTACCTCGGCGCAGCTGAATAACAGTAGGAGTGATCGCCTGCTGCGTCCATCACGTGTGCGTGATTAATATGAACCAACGCATATGTGATTAATATGAACCAAAGCGTGATTATGAACCAAAGCGTGTTAATATGTGTCGAACCAAGCGGGGATCTCATGCGCGCGCGAGCGCGGCGCGAGCACCTCGCGAGCACGCCGGTGCACCTGGGCGAAGGAAAAGGAAAGGCGCATTACCGTACTGGCGTGCGGTGACGAATGCGGAAGCATTTTTGCACTCTTCCGCTGTCAATAAGCAACACGCGTTCAGGACATGGGCTTAGCTCACAACACTTTCACAACATCCACACTTTTCCCTTAAAGGTGCTATAGATAACATTTGGCCACTAGACATTAACACGTTTCTGGGTAGTTTTTCCTTTTTTTCGATATTTTTATTCATTATTAATATCCATCCAGGGAGCCTGTTGTTACCATAGGGCAGTGGTTCCCAAACTGTGGTGCGCAGCGCCTTCTAGGTGGTGCGTGACATGAAAAGGCTAATGGTGGTAAATAATTTATTTAAATTTTTATTTTTTTAACAATACAATTTCATAAAAATCTTAGTCAAACCTTTAGTATAATGGATATCAAACATGCTGGCAGAGTACATGCATCCATGTTGTCGTGAACATTTTAATTAAATAAAGAAATTCCCTATCCATAGTCGCCATGGGAAGAGATAAAATAAAAAATTTAATCTGTGCACGGAGACCAACAAAAAAAAATTCGAACAGAAACCCATTGGGGGGTGCGTCAGCTAGGTCGGGAAGTGACAGGGGGTGCACGGCCAAAAAAGTTTGGGAACCGCTGCCATAGGGAATAAGTCTGAGGTCACCAAAGTGCAATACTGGCCGCGTCCAGCTAGACGGCGGTATCGAGCACCCTTTGGAACCTTGTATCTTGGCCTGTGCGTATAATGGGTCTGGGTCGTTTTTTTGTGTGTGCTCAAACTGAGCGGTTATACCGGTCGGATTGAGAAGAATCAAATGCTCCCGATGCATGATGTGTGGTGAATTATGTTGGCGACACGATGGACATCAATACTTGGAATCACGATCAGATAATTGGAATATTATTTTTGGGGTACATCCTAGTCAAGGTAAGGGCTATATGATATCAATCTTGCGTTGATCCAAGCATGTCACCTCGATCCGAACGTGTGTGTGTAACGTTAGACCACAACGTATGTCGTTGGTGGCGATCAAAGCATCAAAAAACTACCCCCCCCCCCCTTTCATGCATTCATGATGAAACATAATACCTATGATATAGATTTGATTTGAGAATAGCGGGTCCAGGCAAGAAATGGCAACGGTTATAGTATAATATACGCATAAGGCTATTCCTCAGCATTTCAGGAATTACCCCAGACCGATCTAAAAACATACTTATATTCACGTTATAACGCGCAAATGTATGCATGGGAAAATTATCTCTTTTTTGCATCTTGACCAGAAGAAAGGCACAGTCAAATGACCATAGTATTGTATCCATAGCTATAATATAGAATATAGTTATAGCTCTACAAACAAGGTGATGGACTCCTATCTTTTAAAGCGTGGCAGTGAATAGATGGGGCCCGAAAAAGGCGTGGCACCCAATGTGTTAAAGGTGCACTACGCAGCTTTGGGAGAGACATTTGAAACTCAAGAGATTTGAAAAAAAAAAATGATATGATACGAAACTATGAATACACAAACTGTCCTCAGTGGAAAATTGGCTCCCTGGAAGACTGTTTGAGTAGAGAAATCTGCCTACAACGACAGGGTCCGCAATTCTGTCTACAAGCAATAAAAGAAAGCTTACATTTGGGTTCACGATAAGATACAATCATTCTAAGGATTACATGTATAGTAAATGTGTTTTGTACACCAATTGCAGCTTGTTGGCAATGCGTGGTAGGTGGGCAACAGCCCACACCTAGCAGAGGTGCATGGGGTACCTCTGTGAACAGGCAAGGCTGGTGAAAACGGTCAAGGTTTCTATACCCACAGCAAAGTGGGATAGGGATCAGACTGTCGGTTTCCAACTGGGTGGCTAATAACCACTACGGGATCCTGATTAGATAATGGATTGGGGAACGCTATCGACTGCGTCACCGGTCATTCGGATTGCACAGGTCAATGTACAGTCAGGCCAGGCAGAATAGTTGGCGTTCTGCTTAGAACAACACTGTCCGGCCTGCTGGGACAACATAAATACAGTCGGAGCACACTATAAGCTGAAACCGAATGAGTTAGTAAGTGAGTTTGATTGAACATTTTATTACCAGATTGCAGAATGGGTACAATACAGTACAGCTCAATACACACAATTGTTAAGGGGATGCAGACCAGAGAAAGACGTTCATCTTGTTTACATCAGGGTCCCCCATTTTCAATTCATCATAACATATATGACATACGTGACATACAGATAGACAGTACTGTTACATCTAGTCATTTATGACATACCAGATCTACAAATATACAGTACTGTTTATGAGTACAAAAATAGTCTAAAAAGAGAGTATATACATTTGAGGGGGAAGAAACTGTACATTGGAGGAGGTTGGGTAGGTGGGGTGGGGGGAACTGTACATTGGGGGGTGGTTGGGTAGGCGGGGTGGGGGAACTGTACATTGGAGGGGGTCGGGTTTGGACATTTACAGGGGCCAGTTTCGAATTGCAGTCTCCCGTAGGTGCTCTTTGAGAGCGGTTTTGAAGGTGGCTAGTGATTCACATTCCTTTACAGCTGTGGGTAGGGTGTTCCACATTGATGTGGCATAATTGCAAAACGTGTTTAGTCCCTTGTTTGAGCCGAATCTGGGTTTAACATGATTTGTAGAGCTCCCTCTGGTGTTGTGGTCGTGGTATTCACTGACCTTTGGGAAGTATTTTGACATGTACATGGGTACCTTAGTGGTGTAGTGTATCTTGTAGACCAGGCCCATTGCAAGTTGCTGTACTCTGTTATAGGATTTCTCTTCTAGGGATAGGTGAGATTGCTAGGCAACTTCAGCTAGTGGGGCCGGTCGCCTAGCAACATAGAGCTACATTCCTTAACCACTTATGGATACCCCACATTTAGCATAAAACGCCTGACGATTGCATACCCAAAGTAATTTGCGATTTATTATACTTTACACTTATAGCACATGCATGAGTCTGGTCTCTTTTGAAAGGTAACAATCTGAAGTATCTTACACAATAAAGAAAAATCACTTGAGTGCTAATGGAATAGAGTTAGAGGTTGAAAACCATTTCACTTCACGCCATCTGTGCAGCCTTGTTTATTCACTGTGTCCATGGAAATGATGATGGACGCAGCCATAAAGGTATGGTTACCTTACACAGAAAACATAGTCCTTTTACCTTTCTGATAACTATATCACTATGTTCAGACAAGTTTAACATTTGGTTATTTAATGTTTAATGTTTTCTTCATTTGGTCCATGAGTCTGCAGAGCAGTGGTCAGTCCACTACACCGCTACAGGGTCAGTGATATTCTTCATGTCAGTGAGTATTACGTCACGATAGCTCTGCTCCAGACCCTCCATGTACTCCAGATAGCTGCTGACGCTGAAGCCCTGGATGGGCTCCTCCTAGTGGTGTAAAAGTAGAATAACAAGCTGGTTAGTCTCACCTGCTTGACCCGATTGACTTTGCATTTGTTTGTGGCTAGCTGGAGCTCGTATGAGGAACAGCATGGATTCTGCTTAGAAAATGATTCTACTGATCGACAACATCATCGGGAAGTATGAAATAATGATAGGGTTCCAGAAATCACAATTACCCCTTTACCCTTTAAGCAACGAGTCAGTCAAGTTTCGGGGTAGAAATGAAACCAGCTTCACACAGAAAGAAATTAGGACAACAGGAACCCAGGTCTGATGATACAGGAAGACGCATGCTGTGTATGAAATAACCTGAATTACTGAATCAGTATTCATATGATGATTTAGCAGCAGTACAGTCTTTTCAGTACAGAAGTTCAGTATCTTAACGTTATGGTGGTTTAGTAGCAGTAGTCTTTTCAGTATGGAGGTTCAGTATCCTAACTTTATGATGGTTTAGTAGCAGACGCAGTACAGTCCTTTCAGTACGGGGTTCAAGTTCAAGTTTTGTTTTATTTGTCATATACAGTATAAGGTAAATGTACATTATAGTGAAATGCTTGGTTATGTATGACCCTCCTGAAATTGTGCTTCATACAGTAAAAAAATAACAGGGACTAGTAAACAACAGACAGGGACTAGTAGACAACAAACAGCAACTAGTGAACAACAGACAGCGATTAGTAAACAAAAAACAGGGACTAGTAAACAACAGACAGCGACTAGTAAACATAAGACAGGGACTAATAAACAATATACAGCAACTAGTAAACAACAGACATTTCAACAGTTCATTTCATTTTCATTCAGTCTGGATGTTAATCTAAAAAGATTTTATATGTATTGATTAAAATAGCTTTTACATTCAATCTGTCAAAGTGAGTGGGGAATGCAATTAAATCCGTGAGAATGACCACTGTACAAGACCAACACACCCACAACCTCGGCTGCTACTCTGGGAAGAGAATAGGTAGGGCTGTAGAGCTGTCTTAATAAACACTGACATCTTAATCACTACACAGACACACGCATGCACGCACGCACGCACGCACGCACACATGCATGCACACTAGGGTTGGGTACCGAACTCTGTACTTTTAACACTTACAGCGTCAGCCATTATCTCCATCCTTGTATTCAATGGGCCACGCTTTAAAAGATAGGCATTTTCACTGTGCGTCACAATGTTTGCAGAGCTATATCTATATTCTATATTTCACTCACAGCTCTGCCTGTCATTGTGGTAAAGACATGATCATAATCAGGTTTTCTGGACATCAGTCTCCCGAACACGTAAAACCAAGCCCCGAGTCGACGCTATGGTAACTTTCGTGCACCGCATAATACCTCTCGGAATCCGCGGAGCCATGACGCATTCACCGGTAGGGGTAGGTGCGGAAAAGTTACCATATCTCAGCGTAGGAAGCTTTGATCGACTCGGGCTTGGTTTACTGTGTTCGAGAGACTCATGTGCAGTGTTAGAATTATGTGGGGGCCAATGGGGGCTCAGCCCCCATAGATAGAGTCTGAGCCCCCATAGGCATACACACACATAGTGTGGGGGTCTCTCAAAAAAGTAATATTCCATTTTTCTTTTTTATATATATATTTTTTCAATGTACAAATTAGTATTATTTATGTTACCTAAATAAATTGTTAATAGATAATATTTGTCTTTTCAGTTTTTAAAATAACAGAGTAATTAATGTTGTGGAATAGGCTGCGTTTCACCTCCAAGCCGCTATGCGTCGCCCATGAGCGTGTCTAACGCTACTCCAACCCATTTGGTGAAGAAGAAGCAGCCAGCTTAACGTTATGTAAACAGGAGGCTGCCCAATGTGCCCATGGTCCTCAATGTGTCCTGCAATTGCGACTCAAGTAAAAAGTAAACAGTACACCACATGCCGCCAAAAGAAAATGCTTAACCCGCCACAAGGCTGGACAAGGCTGGACAGCTTCGTCTTCATAAAAAGGCCAGTCATAGACTTTGACTAATGCTATTAGCGCAGCAGCTAGCAGCGCTACTGGTTGACACTGCTAGTAGTGTTAGCCCTGCTCCTGTGCTAGTAGTGTTACCGTGGCTGCCACTTCCAGACCCGAGTCTCCACCTAGACTGCGCTGCTGCTCAACCACCACAATGCTGGGGACCGAGTCAGTGGACCTTTTGGAAAACTAAATACAGCTGGTTATTTCCCATGGAGGCAAATGCTGCTGTTAAGTGCCATACAACTATTTATTTTCCATTCGATTTTTTTGTTAGTTTTTGATTTGACAAATAAATGTTCATTCAAGTTCATAAATTTGGTCTAATTTTTTCAAATTAAATTGTTGTATTATTTGATCAGATGCTAAATGCAAATAAGTACACATGGCATTATATATCAGAGGTGAGTAAGAAAATTAACAAATATTGATGGTTAAGAATGAGACTGAATAATGACATCACACAATAGTCTAATGATTACTGTAACATATTGCAGAATGGGCACAATACAGTACGGCTCAATACACACAATTGTTAAGGGGATGCAGACCAGAGAAAGACGTTTGTCTTGTTTACATCAGGGTCCCCCATTTTCAATTCATAATGACATTTATGACATACACAACATACAGACATACAGATATATATCATGACATTAATGACATACATGATGATGACATACAGATATACAGTACCGTTACATTTGTGACATACAATATATACAAATATACAGTACTGTTAAACAGAGATCCTAACAGATATATATATGTATAAATATATACATACGAGGGGGAGGAAACTGTACATTAGGAGGGGGTGGGAGGGGGGTTTGGACATTTACGGGGGCCAGTTTCATTAGTTTTCATTAGTATTAGACTCTAATCCTAATGAGATATTCCTCTAAATATGACTTCGAAAACGGCAAAAATTTCAGGAAAAAAAGAGTAAACAAAAAGATTCAGGGGGCCCCCATAGCTCTCAGGTGATAACTCGAACCCTGCTCATGTGCATAAAAAGTAGCCAAACGTTACACTATAGAAATTAACTGGATAGGGGGCGGCTGGGTGGCGCAGCGGACATTACGCTCGTCACCAACGCAAGAGACACCGGTCTCGAATCCGGCTGTCAGCGTTGCCTCCGGCTTGGGCCGGCCGTCATACTGACTCAATTGGCAGAGTCAGCGGGAGGGGAGTCGATGGGTGGTAGTCTGGTCGTTGTAAACAGCGACTCCTACAGGTCGGTCAGGGCGCCTGCACAGCAAAGACAGGAAATGGCGGGGGTAGTGTGAGCCTCCCACACGTTACACCTCGCCAATGAGAGTCCGCGCTGGCAGGTGAAAAGAAGTGACTGGCTGCCTCCACATGTATCGGAGGGGACATGTGATGGGCTTCTATCCTCCCTACGACCGGCCAGTGGGGGGCACATGCGAGCAATGATCAGGACAGGGGAGGGAAAATGTTCACAAGAGGAAAATTGGGATGGGAGAAAAATCACAGAAAAAGGAGGAGAAAAAGTAGGTAAAAAAAATTAACTGGATAGTTAATGTAACTTCATTAGGTTGACTTAACTGGAAGGTGTTAAGTGAGGGGGGGGTTACATTGCTTTCTGGGTAAAGTAGTCATTATGCATAGCAAGAGAAATGGCTCTGGTTTCTTTGAGGCAGTGTAGCTCTGGAATAAGTAGTGTGTTATCAGCATGATTCATAAGACATAGATTGAAATATGAGCATGTCCAGAGTTAATTATATTGTTATATTGTTTACACTGCCTATTCAATTTTTACTTCTCCACTGTACTATAATTATGTGACCTTGTGATGTACGTGGGTTGGTCATTATCATTATTATCGTATTTGTAACACCATGTAAACATCAGGTTAGTATATGTAATATTAATTATGTTGTTTGTATGTGGTGTGTGTCATCCTTGTATTTATTCCTTTTTCTTTCTCCCCTTCCCAGATGCCACTCGTCTCACTGATTGGGCTGATTGCCTGAGGAGTGGCACCTGCGGGCAGTCAGCCTTGGGCGAGTGGTTATAGCCTGGCCGGTGACACACATCCGGGTGCCTCATTCTGTCATTTGCCAGTGACCAGAGTGGAGTGAGGTTGCCGGTGTTCAGCCACTATTGTGTTGATGCTATTTTGTCTACTCTTCATGCCATTTACCACTGTGTGTAGGGATGGGAATCGAAAACCGGTTCCCGTTGGGAGCCGGCTCCTAATTATCTGATTCCTGGAATCGCATGCCTCCGTGACTATCGATTCCCTTATCGCTGCCAGGTTTTTCCTACAGTTGCGCATAACGTTAGCGCCACGCATGTAGCCATGGCAGACTATTTGATTCCTAAACACTATGGCGACCGCAGTCTTGCAGCGATTTAGGCCTCAGAGGACAGAGGATTGTCAACAAACCGATGTACTTTCTAAGAGCTATATATATCATTTATAGTATTGCTATCTGTCCATTCTCATTGTCACTTGAGTGCATAAACCGTGCCTTCATAATGGCTTAAAGAAAATAAAAATCCATCGGGTGGTTGTCATTTTATAGCGTAGTGAATAGAAGGTTTATTGCGCTTTTCGTCTAGGCTTTTCTTCAGGAGGCTGCAAAAAAGGCTAAACGTTGGCACCGTTATATCAAACGCCATTTCTGCTGTATATATACGAATGAAATAAAACAAACTGCGTAGCATCCGGACTATTACAGAGCATCTATGGATGAAATGGGGGCGGCGGGGAACGCCGATCAGTATTATTGATTAGTAATAGTGTGCGTTCAGGTAGCCAATGTCAGTAGTCTATCACGTTACAGATACAGCCATAAATAGTCATGGAACAACTGTTTTGGGGCCGTTTTGCATGGTTAATGTTAACAATGACCAGCGGGGGCGCTCTCATACAGCTGGTGACAACGTGCCGAGGTGCCTGCTCTCTGTGCCTGCTCCGCCCTCGACAAAGGGAGAGAGAGGCTGAGAGAGAATGAGAGCGAATGGCCAAAATGCACTGTGTTCTGACCACATGTTTTGGCTCAAATACATAGTATTATATTGTATGCCTCGTTTTATAAAATATCCTTTGAGCGCAAGCGATTGATAACCGTCAACGTTGAAATGGCACAAGCTCTTATTTATTTTTTAAGCGGGCCGCTTTTATTATGAAATTCGTATTATGAAACAGTTAACACCTCGACCATTGTCTTCAACTTAGCTCACTACGATTCAACCTATTGCGTGGCACCACAGAGAGACGTTGTAGTATCGGCGTCTGTGATTTGCCTAAACGTTCGGCTGAGTCTGCAGCAGCCGTAGTGGACGCGTCTCTACATTTCGTAGCCGCATTTCTGCAGACCCCTCTCTGATTGGTTGAACTCCATTTCTGTAGACCCCTCTCTGATTGGTTTAGCTCGTCACGCAGTAAAAGGCGGATGTAATGTTATCATATCAATCGCGTATAACGTTATTTCGCGTGACTTCGCGGTTTATTCATAACGTTATGCACATTTCACAACACAGCCAGCTGTCAGAAACTGTACATTGTAACGTTATGTTATTTCGCGGCCTGCCCATTTGATGTTCCCAAATCATATTCAGAAAGTATCACAGAGACTTCTATTAACCAAGGAATTAGTTATTATTAGTAAGACACAACATTTCCGTAGCAATTGACCACCAGACTCTTTCTCTTAAGGCATTAACTGGGTTAATTAATATAAATGTTATATTGTAGCTGTCTAGTTACACATTGGTTCCGAAACATGTATGTTCCAGTTAAAGGTATATATTTTTTAATGATTCGTTATGGCGTAATCAATACTTCCATGCGTATAAATTGCGTTCGCGACCTCCATGTTTTGGAGCTATTCATCAGAAAACTCGGATCCGGGATTCGGCTCCCATCCGTCGGGCAAGAACTGTGGGTTTTCAGCCTCTCTCTCTGGAGCTTAACGGAGTTTTGACTCCTGGCTAGAGGAGCTTGTCACGGCTCATGCGCATGCGCGCGCTCGGCCAATCAGAGAGGGGTCTGCAGAAATGGGCTCAACCAATCAGAGAGGGGTCTGCAGAAATGCGGCTACGAAATGTAGAGACGCGTAGTGGACGGGGACGGCCGAGTTAGACAGATAATATCATTAGAATATTATTCTTTTGGTAACGTTTTATTTCTGACTACAGTACAGTATGTATTACTATCTATTACTACCTACTATGGGCCAGCCGTGTATAGGTGTAACAGAGTTATAATAGTTCAATGGTTGTGATGGCGGAGTTAGCGACGTGTCAGGTTCCTTACTGTATATTTGCATATCGTTTTATTTACTACTACCTACTATGCTGCTATGTCTATACTACTATCTACTACTACTTTGTATCACAAACAGTACTGTATTTGCAAAACTGATATGTCATAAATGTATAGATGTAGCAGTACTGTCTACCTGTATGTCATGTATGTCATTATGAATTGAAAATGGGGGACCCTGATGTAAACAAGACGAAAGTAAAAATAAAACGTTCAAACTTCCAACTTGTGTATTGTTTTCATAAAAAATCGACTAAGATTGTACTCTTGTATTTTGCACTGGACAGTATGTCACAGGTGAGCTTGCTAGCCATTTGATTGTTAACGTGATACTCTGCAGTGCAGGTGAATAAAGTAGAAGCACTTCTTATAGTATACAATAGGGGAAATAAGCTACACCATCAGGCCAGTTTAACTGTATAGAGGGGCATTTATTGTACTGAAATAGCTCAACATTCAGACAAAGTCACAGAAGATTACAGACTGTATTAAGCCCAAACTGAGTAAAAGATCATCGAAGCCTAAACAAACGCCCTTGTAGTGGATAGACTATATATCAACAACCAACTGTTTAGGGACTCCAGTATCACTCCCTGGTTATTCTGAAACCCATTGAGACTATTGCTTTATGGTCGGTAGGCCTACTGACACTTCCTGTATTAAGCTAGGCTTGCATAAGGGTTTTGGTTATAGCTCATATCAATGTGTGTAGTCTGAGAAATAAGTGCTATGAAATTGAATGTATGGTCAAAGCTAACTGGATTAATATCCTTGCCATCTCTGAAACGCACCATGATGATTCCTTCTCTGATTCTGCTGTAACTATAGAAGGGTTTAATATTTTTTAGAAAAGATAGAAACAGGTTTTGCATTTGGCATTTCATCTACATGTATTGATCATATTTATACAAACGTGCCAGGCCAATGCTCAAAGGCAGTCTCTGTTCCTGTAGGTTTCAGTGACCACAACATCATAGCAGTCTCCAGAATGACGAAGGTCCGAAAAGCCAAAGCAAAAATTATTGTCTCACAGGTTTTATTAATGAAATGTCGGGTATAAACTCTTCCTCCCCATGCATTTGAAAGACTGTGCCATCTGATTAGCACTACACTCAGTAGTACTAAAGTTGATGGATCCAAAACCATGTCTCGCACAAGGTTTACAGAAGCATGCGCATCCAAACGATAAATACTAGGTGCTGGACAGAAGAGCACCCTTCCTCACACTAGAACATGCTCCCATGTTATTACTTTGCTTGAGTTGTGTGACGTTCCAAATTGAAATGAATAATAAAACAAATGGCTGCAACCATGTCCATGTCCAGACCTCTTACTTACAAAATCAGGTGTAACAAATGTGTGCAAATGCAGTATCACATTAATAACTGTCCTTTATGACATAAGCATTTATCACTGTATTATACTACAACTCTATACATACATCTGAGTAGTAATTAGCACTATTACTCAGTAGTACTAATTTATATATTTTACACAGAGTTTAATCACCTGTTCATTGTATATCACTATTGCACTTTACTGTTACATTTGCACTGTGGTTGGATGTCAAACTTCTTTAGGTTGTGTGTTGGAGGACATGGTGATTTGAGAGGACCGTGTTTTGAATATGGTGTAATACTTGCTTATAAACACACAATACGTTAATGCACAACAGACGAGAGAGAGCTTGACATGCATTGCTGTGGCAGAGGCTGGTGTTGTGCTTGTCGTCTTTCCTGTGACAAAATGGCATCCAAGGTAATAAAAAAAGTCAACCAATGAACTAGATTCTTGTACTGGATCTCCTCTCTGGTAAACAAGAATACCCTGAAGACTCTGGCAGGAGCACTCATTCAAGGGTACTACGACTATGCTTGCACCTCATGGTACCAAAGCACCTCAAAGGCGCTAAAAACAAGATTACAAACATCACAAAACAAACTGGTCAAACTTCTACTTGACCTTACCCCTAGAACCCACCTCACCCCTGCCCACTTTGACAACCTAGGATGGCTTAGAGTAGACGACAGAGTTTTTTTATCCAAAGTGCTTTACAACTTAATGTACATTAAACTTGAAAACAAGTTTTCATTCAGTCTGTCTCGTCTCTCCCTCCATCCCAACAGGGGGGTAGTAGAGTGACTATACTGTGTATGTACTGTAGGTGTGACATTGGAATGCGGCGAAACCCCCACACACACAAACACACCATTGAAATGCTAATTGTTGGCGCAGCAGAACTGGAACACACTGATGCTTTTTTGGCTATGTCTCTCTCATTCATTCAAATCCTTAAGCTACTATCTATCCATGGGGCTGATTTGACTGTGAACTTTTTTAAAGGAGCATGTTTATCTGCTACACTCATGTACCTCAATTCCATTACCCCAAGGTTGAGAAGAAACCACAGTACGGGGAGATTGATTGATTGATTGAACATTTTATTAACAGATTGCAGAATGGGTACAGTACAGTACAGCTCAATACATACAATTGTTAAGGGGATGCAGACCAGAGAAAGACTTTCGTCTTGTTTACATCAGGGTCCCCCATTTTCAATTCATCATAACATATATGACATACATGACATACAGATAGACAGTACTGCTACATCTATGACATACCATATTTGCAAATACAGTACTGTTTGTGATACGAAAAGAGTCCAGAAAAGAGAGTATATACATTTGACATAGAAACTGTACATTGGAGGAGGTTGGGGGGGGGGGGGGTGGGGGTTGGGTAGGAGGAGTGGGTGGGGGACACTGTACAACTGAACAAGCAAAACTGTACATTGGAATATTGACTCCCTCCCCGCAGAACTCCGCACCGCCCCAACTCTGGACTCATTTAAAAAACTGCTCAAAACCCACCTCTTCAACTTGGCCTTCAACCCCTAACTTTCTCACTTTATATGTATATGTTGTGTCTGTCCACTATGTTTGTTAATTTGTCATCCCCCCCCCCCCGTATGTAAAGCGACCTTGGGTCCTCTGAAAGGCGCTATATAAAACGAAGTTATTATTATTATACTTGGTCATTTACTGTACATTGGGGGGGGGGTTGTGTTAGGACATTTACAGGGGCCAGTTTAGAATTGCAGTCTCCCGTAGGTGTTTTTTGAGTGTTTTTGAAAGTGGGAAGTATTTTGACATGTACATGGGTACCTTTGTCGTGTAGTGTATCTTGTAGACCAGGCCCATTGCAAGTTGCGTCTACTCTAAGCCATCCTAGTAGGGGTGGACGGTATAAACGGTATACGGTATAAACGGTATTAATTTGCTCTACGGTATGGATTTTGACTATACCGTGTACCTACCGGTAGAGTAGCTCTAAAATAGCAATGACGTCATGTAACCACAGCGCGACTATTTCAATCGCATTTGCCCCTAAAAATACATAGAATTAGTCATAGATAATAGATATGTGCAAACTGGAAAAAGTTATTTTGGAGGCTTCGCGCAGTGGGCGTGTCAACACGCAATTGTCATTTCATAATAAACACATATCACCGCGGCGCACAGCAAGTTTCAATTTCAGTTCCTGGCATTTTTAACCAGTGGAGAAAGGTAAGAGATGTCCCTATCGTTTTTCTTATATGAATTATTCTACGTTAATAAAACATACCTGGTGATCAACTACAGTTTGCTGTAAACATTATGATATGCGTGTAGTGTTATGATAACGACGGCTGCAGCGGGAGCCGGGAGGACTGCGGCAGCAGTGGATTTGCGAATAGCATGCAGCTGCAGAGCCGCAGAGCCAGCGGCGCTTTCAGGTCAGGTCCGCTCAACAGCGCCCCCCCACCCAACGGCTGAAAGCTGTGACCAGACCTGAAAGCGCCGCTGGCTCTGCGGCTCTGCAGCTACATAATGCTTCTAGCAAAATCCAGCATCCAGCCCGGCTGTTTGCAATGGGAGCAGCACGGACTCGGGACTTATTTTATTTGGAATATAATGACTTTATACGCAAAAGTAGCCTAGTTTTAAGTTAAAATATTATAAATCTACATGCCTTGAGGATGTCATTCTTTATATAGCCTGCCTATCAGGCAAAAAAAATGATTCTAACGGAAACACTGATACCGTGATATATACCGTTAACGTCTATGCTTCAAATTATACCGTGATATACATTTTAGACCATACCGTCCACCCCTACATCCTAGGTTGTCAAAGTGGGCAGGGGTGAGGTGGGTTCTAGGAGTAAGGTCAAGCAGTAGTCTGACCAGATTGTTTTGAGATGTTTGTAATTTTGTTTTTAGCGCATTTGAGGTGCTTTGGTACCATGAGGTGCATGCATAGTCGTAGTACCCTTGAATGAGTGCTCCTGCCAGAGTCTTCAGGGTATTCTTGTTTACCAGAGACGAGATCCGGTACAAGAATCTAGTTCGTTGGTTGACTTTTTTTATTACATTGGATGCCATTTTGTCACAGGAAAGATTTGCCTGTAGGATGGAACCCAGGTAGGTAATATCTTCTTTCCTTGTGACCATATTGTCACCCACTGTAACTGAGAAGCCGTCGGTCTTGCTGAGTTTGTTATTTGAACCGAAGAGAATGGACTCTGTTTTGCCCATGTGTAATGATAGTTTGTTATCAGCGAGCCATATGCAGATTTTGCCTAGTTCTGAGCTGAGGGTTTTTTCAACCTGTAACTTGTTCTTCTAAAGTGTGAGGGACCAACTCATCAAAAGATGTGCTAATAAACGATAAGTACTGTCCTCATGCCAATATGTGGGTGGTATTCCAACATGCCTATTTCACCTGGCACCCTAGAAACACCACTGTGCAATTTTTAATCAACACAGTTCTATTTAGCTATTAATGGATTTGATCAAGGCAGGAGTTTAGTCAGTTTCAGTCAAGGTCATTCGTACTTCTCATCACAGTTAGGACAGTCGAAACCCGATCAATCTTTCGCCGTCGACTAAAAACACACTTCAATCAATATCTGAAATAAATATTAAATAAAAAGCCGGTCCTTGCAAGGGTTCCGGTGGGTCGCTATAGCAAAATCAGGAATAGTTGACCTTCACCATAAGAATGACTATTCTGACACAGGTTCCCCTCAACTACAGTATAGACTGTTAATAGATGACGGGACCTAAGATGGGTTTACACACTGTACCAGGAGAACTGTAGACCAGGAGTTGTGTTACAAGAGAAGTGATTCAAAACTAAAACTTTGTTTGTAATGACAGCTTCAAGGATGCTTTCTGTATGATCACCCGCAGTATTCAGGTGTGATTTTGGCCCATCAGTATCCTTCTGACTCCCTGATCAGAAATGTTGCGAGGAGCACCAGTGCATGGCCGGTTGATGATGGAGTGATGTTGCTTCCACTTATGGATAATGCCCCCAATGGTGCTTACTGGAAGATTCTGAAGTTGTGAAATACGTCTTTAGCCAATTCTATTTTCATGATTTGCAACAATCTGTTTGTGAAGGTCTTGAGAGGCTAGCCCTTTGCTTTTACCCATCAGTTAATGTTTCTTGTGTGGCACCTTGGTAACAAACAAATTTTTTTTTATAGCCCATTAATATATTCTAACCCAGTTGACATTATTAGCACAGATAGGAGGTAGAGTTGCCTCCTAATTCGTTTTGGTTTTCAGCTAGTTCCTTGCCTTTCCTTGCTGTGGTGTACTGCTTTTTCTTAGTGTGTCCAATACTTTTTTCCTGTTTCATTCCACTTGATTACATATAACTTTATTTACATATGGACTTTAATGTTTAGATTTCTTGAGTTAATACAAACGTCTGGTGCAAATTTCGCTTGAATACGCTAATTGGAAATACATTTACTGAACAATACTTATTTCCCCCATTGTACACTATAAGAAGTGCTTCTACTTTATTCACCTGCACTGCAGAGTATCACGTTAACAATCAAATGGCTAGCAAGCTCACCTGTGACATACTGTACAGTGCAAAATACAAGAGTACAATCTTAGTCAACTTTTATGAAAACAATACACAAGTTGGAACAGTTTGAACGTTTTATTAGTTTATTTACTGTCTTTCGAGTTTCAATGCATAATCCAGACAGTTGCATTCCAGATGAAAAACATAACGTTACTGAAATTAATAAGGAATGCAATGTTCGCTAGCTTACCAACGTATTTCATTCCCTGTAGCTGAGTACTGAGGCGGAAGTGACAATCTTTCAAAGTAAAAGAAAACTGCTTTTTGCGCGACGGATAAATGCAATTTCACGGAGAGAATATGTCTGGTGGCCATATAATACTGTATTATAGCTTACTTGAATGAACAATCTCCCTCCCCACTTCACCAGCGTATTTTAAATTCACAATAAAGTCTCTCTCAGTCTCACGCCGTCCCAACGTTGACAGTGGCTTGTGTTATCGATACAAAGGCACAGTGATGAATGAGGAAGTCAATACTCAATAGACCGCCGCCGGTCGACTGTGGCCCTCCTGGTGGCATAAAACAGAACAGCAGCCTGGGTTCCTAATTAATTAAAACGACGTGATATAACCGTGCGCGCGTCGCGGCAAAGTGTCCATGAAACTAAAGGCTTCATCTGTAGGTTATAAAACAATGTCCAATCCAGCTGTAATTTGGGGTAATATTATCATACCGTCAGGCCATGTGATCGCCGGCAGCATTTCCTCACCAGTCATCGGATTCTGGTAGATCGATATGTACATTGGCTAATCATAAATCCCATTATTCCACGCTGAAAAATACGTTCGGCAAGCTGATCAAAGATGGAGGGTCTTCGTTTGGAATCGAGGCTCTATGATCCGCCCACTGTAAAAGATTTTTTTTTTAAATCCCCATAATGATACTGCAGTGGAGCGATGGCGCCCCTAAGCGGATCTGGCCGGTACTGCATGTTTCGAAAATCAAATATGTGGAAAGATCCTGCAAGTGGATCGGGGACCTAATAAGCATTATAAATATGGAATAAAACAATAACAACTCGTCACGAGTATACTCGTGGCTCTGGACCACAACGCATGGAATCGAAACACGTATATACTCGTGAACGGACGCCATAGTGTTAAGGGCTCGAAATTGCCTGGGTTTTGGTCATATGCTCCCGAAATGCTCCCGCTGTTTGGCTGCTTCTATGTGCAGTGAAAACTAATCCAATGCTTTAGAACCTAGTCATTGATTTAGTTCAGGGTAAGCTAAGATTAGCCGCGGAGCTAGCGCTAGCTAACGCTAGCTAATCAAGCTCACAGAGAGAGATAAACAGCTGACAGCAGGTAGTACAGGTACAAATACAATAAAAAAGGGGTGGGGGCTGTTTTTGTAAACCTTGTACTCTTTAGTTCACATATAATAAGAGACGGAGAGCGTGCGATGATCACGTTGACTGTTGTTACTAGTCGGTAAGCCAGGAAGTACAGTGCAACATACAAACATGTCCCTGTAGCAACACAAGCCAATACCTTTACAGGACAGGGGCCCGGGAGGGAGCTCTGTTTGTGTGTGTGTGTGTGTGTGTGTGTGTGTGTGTGTGTGTGTGTGTGTGTGTGTGTGTGTGTGTGTGTGTGTGTGTGTGAGTGTGTGTGTGTGTCTCTGAAAGAGACAGAGAAGTCAGAGGAATAACGACCTGTTGAATGCAACTACGGTTCAATAGATTAAATTAGTTTAAGATATTGAACTGTAGTTACATTCAATAGGTTGTTATTCAATAGATTAAATTAGTTTAAGAATAAAAAAATAAATACATTTTAAGAGAATCTCAAATACATTATTTATTTAAGTGTAGGCTATAGTTAATGTTTAATTTTTTACAGTTTTTGTATTTTCTGACATGGGGCTCAACAATAAATGACGATCAGAAATGTCAAGTTGCATGTTGTTATTCTAACCAGCTTAGTTCTGTTGCATTTCCAATGTATTTATTTAAAGTATCATTGATCAGGAATCGATAAGGGAATCGATAAGCAGAATCGAATCGATAAGCAGAATCGATACTGGAATCGTATCGATAAAATCCTATCAATCCCCATCCCTAACTGTGTGGGCAATCATATATTGTGTTGGCTTATCGGATTCCCTATTTTGGTGGGATTATATATATTGTGTTGCCCCCCCCCCCCCCCCCGTGCCATTCACCACTGTGTGTGGGCAATTGTAGTAAGTAGCTATACTGTTGGCCTCTGGGCCTACTGCCACTGTGTGTGGTAATACTTGTGTTCCGTTTTATTATATTACCTGTTTGTTCTCCCCTACCCCTTCTCCCTGTATTAAATATTGTTGTGGGTTTAATTCCCCTTCTTATTATTTAAAATAAATACCTATTTACTTTTGAAAACGTATTCTTTCTTGCCTGCCAGGACCTGTGCTTACAGCACACACTGGACAGGCTGGCTTCACAACAGCCCGCTCCAGCTATAATTTGTTTGGTCGTCAGACCTTTGACTGTGACAGACCTGTACCCAGGGTGCGATCCACGGGGGGAGCTGGGTCAGCCATGGCTCCCTTAGATCAGACATCAGCTCCCCTGAAAACATGATTTGTGAATCTTTGGGGGGTCTCTAAATTACTGAAAATAAATGCTACTTTTGCCATGCATTTCTCATTTTTCTGTAATTTTCAGTATCATCATCGTGTATAATAATAAACTTATGCTATTTTGGATGTATGATTAATGATTTGTGCACTAATTCACACACGTAATATGGCAACATGCATGCTATTCTTGCAATTACCATTTGGAGCGCGGCGGCACTGCAGCCTGCACGCACGGCACAAATCAAACTTGACCCACGTTGTAACCTGTGGCTGTGACTTGTTGACAGTGATCGTTTTGACAGGTAAATAAGGTCACTCAGAATGGATAATGTCTAAACGAAAATGAAATAAGTAAGCCTAACCAATTTTGGTTTCACGAAGACAGTGAAGCAGTCAATCGACTTGACAGAGCAGCAGGAGGCGGGATCATCTACAGGCGACGCCGTTACAATTACACCTGCTGCTGGTGCTGCTCCGGTGGGGACTATTATTGACAACGCCCGGTGACCGTGCCGGCGCCTGCGATTGTATCAGAACACAGGATAGGATACTGTAGACAGTGTTGGATGATGATCTATCATCTATCTAACTAAATGGATACTTTTTTTTATCATGGAATGTGCTGTGGAAGCCCAGACCGTCCAGACGGCCGGACCTCAACAAGTGA